>NW_028274815.1:83442514-84048061 GCF_037043125.1 Eumetopias jubatus | reverse complement strand
ACTTTCCATTAGCTGATTTAAAAAGGAGCGCATTAATGTAGTTACTGTTGAATACTATTGAATAACTTATTGGTGAATGCCGTCTGTAACTGACACTGCTTTAATTTTTGTCCTTTATCCATCAGACAAGCATCCGTGTGAGAGTGGCAGGCCATCTCTTGATAATGTAAATAACTGATAAATTCCTTTTACTTGAGCAGATGTAATTCCCAGATATAAAGTAGAAATACACCCGGCTAATTAATTAGCTTTATGGACCAAAAAATACTCTTCGCAAGAAACAACAACATAAATATCTTAGTCACCTCTGTGTTAAAAAGTGCATTAAAAGCCTCAAAGTAGGGGCGCCTGGGTGGCTCAGTCGGTTAAGCGTCTGCCTTGGGTTCAGGTCATGATCTCTGGGTCCTGGGATCGAGCCCCACTTCCAGCTTCATGCTCAGCAGGGAACCTGCTTCTTCCTCTCCCTCTGCCCCGCACCCCGCTTGTGCACAGGCTCTCTCGCTCGTGCTCTCTCTCTCTCTCTCTCTCTCAAATAAATAAATAAAATCTTAAAAAGAACAAGCCTCAAAGTAAATGTCAAAATGTTAACAGTGATGGTTAGTGTGGCATAACTGTGGGAGTGTTTCCCTTCTTCCTGTATATTGTAGGTATTTTATTTGAACCTGTGATTCTTATATGACTGAGAAAATAAACTTTATATGAAAAGGCTTTGAGTACTTCAAGGACGCTACAAGTGTACCTTCCGAACCAAAAGGAGCACTAGTTTTTCAAGACTTAACTGTCTTGAAAGGACCTTCAGTTTAAAAAGAACTTCCCCAGGCACTGGGTTCCTATGGATATATGAGTAGATACCACAGTGCTTGCAACATAAACAGTGAAGTGCTTATAAAAGGGTCCTACAAAGAATAAGGACACTCAAATGGGGCTCGCATTAAGAAAGAAACTATTTTATCTGATTAGTGATATGACTACAGATCTGAATATCCATACAGCGAAACATATGCTATCGAGGGGAGGTGATACTGCTCTTGAGCCCCGCCCAAAAGCATACCCAAATCTGTGCATTTGTTCAGGCTCTTCAATCTCTCTGGCATTCATTCCTTCTCCTTCACTCAGTTTGACTTCTTCAGGGTTCATTTGGATTGTTGGCTTCTTCCCTGAGCTCTCCCCTCACTCCTGGATGAGTGTACATTCTCCTTCTTGACCCATCTCCTGTCTTCTCTAATACACTGATTTGGCTCTAGCTTCATTGTTAGAGACCACGAACAGCTCTCTCACCAGAGCCAGGAGTTTTTACAGACAGGATTGGCTTCTTCATCCCTCACCACGATGAGATATCATCATTTTTATTTTTGTGTATGATGCATGTATTTATTTTAATTTTTTACCTGATATTAATGGCTAATATTTTTTACAGCTTCATTGAGGTATAATTGACGTACGTAAATTGCACATCTTTAAAGTGCACAACTTAATAAATTATTATATATATATATATATATATACACATCTGTAAAACCATCACCACAATCACAATAATGAACAGATCCACATGCCCAAAAGTTTCTTTGTGCCCCTTTGTTATCCCTCCATTCAACCCCAGTTCCAGATGACCACTGAGCTGCTTTCTGTCACTAGAGTTGAGTTTGAATTTTCTAGAATTTTATGTAAATGGAATTATGCGGTATGTACTCCTTTTTCAGGGGCAGAACTCTGATTGCTTTAACTCAGTACTTTAAACGTTCTTCCACATACTTTTGTATCAATAGTTCATTTGCTTTTATTTCTGAGTAATATTCCTTGGTATAGTTTAATCATAACTGGTTTATCCATTCACTAGTTAATGGACACTTGGGTTGTATCCAGTTTGGGGTCATTTATAAATACAGTGCAAGTTCTTGTGCAGACATATGCTTCCATTTCTTCTGATTAGATAAATAGCTAAGAGTGGAATAGCTGGGTCATAGGGTAGGTGTATTTTTAACTTAAGAAAGTGAGCGTTGCTCTGGATCCTTGCCAACACTTGGTGTAGTCAGTCATTTTATGGTTAACTATGTGGTGGGTGTGAAGGTGTGTCTCATGGTTTTAATTTGCAATTCTCTAAAAACTAATGATATGGAGCATCTTTTCATGTGCTTATTAGCCATCTATGTGTTCTTCTGTTGCCCACTTAAAAAATTGGCTTGTCTTATTCTTGAGTTATGAGGTCTTTATCCTTTATCCTTTGTAGGATATATGTTTTGCAAATAATTTCTTCCAGTACATGGCTTGTTTTTTCATTTTCTTAATATTGCCTTTAAGAAGAACAAAAGCTTTTCATGTCAATGAAGTCCAATTGTTTTGATTTTTCCTTTTATAATTCATACTTTCAGTGTCATATTTAAGAACTCCTTGTTGAACCCAAGGTCACTGGGTTTTTTCTTATTTCTTATTCTGGATATGTTTTAGTTTTTGCTCTTATGTGTAAATATATGATTTCAAGTTAGTATTTTTACATGGTGTGACATAAAGATTGAGGCTGTTTTCTGCATATGGCTATCCAATTATTCTAGCACCATTTGGTGAAAAGATTATCTTTTTGTTGATGAATTGCCTTGGCACTTTTGTTGAAAATAAATTTACCATATATATGTAATTCTATTTCTAGAATCTCTATTTCATTGATCTATTTGTGTAACACCAATACCACACTATCTTTTACTGTGACTTTATTATAAAGATTAAAAACAGTTAATTTAAGGGGTGCCTGGGTGGCTCAGTTGGTTGGGTATCTGACTCTTGATTTTGGCCCAAGTCATGATCTCAGTGTTGTGAGATTTGAGCCTTATATCGGGCTCTGCGCTGAGCATGGAGACTGCTTGGGATTCTCTCTCTCCTTTTCCCTCTGCCCCTCCCTGCTGGTGTGCTCTCTCTCTCTCTCACTAAAAAAAAATTAATTCTAAAAAAACCCCAGATAATTTAGGTCCTTTATCTTTGCTCATCTTTTCCAATATCATTTTGGTTATTCTAGGTCCAGTGAATTCTAGGACACCCACTCGAGCTTCAGTGTCCAGGGTCTTTGTTGGGTCTTCATCACGTAGGCGTGATTGATTGATTGTCATGTGATTGACCTCAATCTTCAGGCCAACTGTGTGACCACATTCAGAAGGAAGGAGGTAAAGATTTGGTAAAAGGGGGCAAATAAAAGGAATGTTAGTTGGATGGTGAAAATCTGGACACCACTTGGGAAACAGAGACTGATTAAAATCCAGAGTGGCAGAGTGGTCAAAAAAGGCTTTTACCGTCTTGTACTGTTGGTGGGAATGCTAACTGGTGTGGCCACTGTGAAAAGAGTATGGAGTTTTCACAGAAAGTTAAAAACAGAACTACCCTACAATGCAGTCATACTAGGTATTTATCCGAAGAATGTAAATGTACTAATTCAGGGTGCCTGGATGGCTCAGTCAGTTAAGTGTCTGACTCTTGGTTTCCGTTCAGGTCATGATCTCAGGGTCCTGAGATCAAGACCCACGTTGGGCATTGTGCTCAGCGTGGAGTCTGCTTGTCCCTCTCCCTCTGCTCCTCCCCCCCATAAATAAATTAAATCTTTAAAAATAAAGAATACAAAAATATTAATTCAAATGGATACATGCACCCTGATGTTTATAGCAACATTATCTACAATAGCCAAATCATGGAAGCAGCTTAAGCGTCCATCAACAAATGAATGGATAAAGAAGATGTGGTCCTTTCTGCCTGTGGACACCACCAAGTAAGCATTGTTAAAGTCTCCCCTCCTACTGTAGTCACATATAAGTCAGAGTCTCTCAAAGAGCCTGAACAGCTGCGGAAGCTCTTCATCGGAGGTTTGAGCTTGAAACAACCCATGAGAGTCTGAGGAGTCATTTTAAGCAATGGGGAACACTTACAGACTGTATGGTAATGAGAGATCCGAACACCAAACACTCCAGATGCTTTGGGTTTGTCAAGTATGTCACTGTGGAGAAGGTGGATGCAGCCATGAATGTAAGGCCACACAGGTGGATGGAAGACTTGTGGAACCAAAGAGGGCAGTCTCAAGAGAAGATTCTTTTTATTTTTTAAATTTTTTTAATCTTTAAAAATTTTTAAAGATTTTATATATTTATTTGAGAGAGAGAGAGAATGAGAGAGAGAAAGAGAGAGAGAGAGCACGAGATGTGGAAGGATCAAAGGGAGAAGCAGACTCCCCGCTGAGCAAGCCCGATGTGGGACTCGATCCTGGAACTCCAGGATCATGACCTGAGCCTAAGGCAGTCACTTAACCAACTGAGCCACCCAGGCACCCTCAAGAGAATATTCTTAAAGACCTGGTACCCACTTAACTGAAAAAGATTTTTGTTGGTGGCGTTAAAGAAGACTCTGAAGGACATCATCTAAGAGATTGTTTTGAATAGTATGGGAAAATTAAAGTGACTGAAATCATGACTGACCAAGGCAGTGGCAAGAAGAGAGGTTTTGCTTTTGTAACATTTGATGACCATGACTCTGTAGACAAGATTGTCATTCAAAAAGCCCACGACAGTGAAGTAAGGAAAGCCCTGTCTAAGCAAGAGATGGCTGGGGCTTCCTCCAGCCAAAGAGGTCGAAGTGGTTCTGGAAACTCTGGTGGTGGTTGTGGAGGTGGTTTGGGTGGGAATGACAACTTTGGTCGTGGAGGGAACTTCAGTGGTCGAGGTGGCTTTGGTGGCAGTCGAGGTGGTGGTGGGTATGGTGGCAGCGGGATGGCTATAATGGATTTGGTCATGATGGAAGCAACCCTGGAGGTGGCGGAAGCTATGATGATTTTGGCAACTACAACAATCAATCCTCAAATTTTGGACCCATGATCAGAAGAAATTTTGGAGGCAGAGCTCTGACCCCTACGGTAGTGGAGGCCAATACCTTGCCAAACCATGAAACCAAGGTGGCTGTGGCAGTTCCAGCAGCAGCAGTAGCTACAACAGTGGCAGGAGGTTTTAATCACTGCCAGGAACCAAAGCTTAGCAGGAGAGGAGAGCCAGAGAAGGGACAGTAAAGCTATCGGTTATGACAGATTTGGACCTCAGCCAAGCACAGTGGGGGCAGGGCCGAGCTGCTACAAAGAAGACAGATTTGAGACAATACTCACATGCTCCAGCAAAAAAACTTGAGGACTGGATTTGTGACTAATTGTATAACAAGTTATTTTAGTTTCTGTTCTGTGGAAAGTGTAATGCATTCCAACAAAGGGTTTTAATGTAGTTTTTTTTCTTTTTCTACCCTTGCTGTTGATTGCTAAATATAATAGTCTGATCATGATGCTGAATAAATGTTTTTTTTAAATATATACACGTGTGTGTGTGTGTGTGTGTGTGTGTGTGTGTGTGTGTGTAATGGAATATTACTCAGTCATGAAAAAGAAGGAAATCTTGCCCCTTGCAATGATGTGGATGGAGCTAGGGAGTATTATGCTAAGTGAAATAAGTCAGACAGAGAAAGACAAATACCATATCATTTCACTCATATGTGGAATTTAAGTAATAAAACAAAATGAATAAAGAAAAAGAGAGAGAGAGACAAACCAAGAAACAGACTCTTAACTACAGAGAACAAACTGGTGGTGACCAGAGGGGAGGTGGGGGGGTGGGGCAGTGGGTTAAATATATGATGGGGATTAAGGAGGGTACTTGTGATAAATCCTGGGTGTTACATGGAAGTGTTGAATCACTACATTGTACACCTGAAACTAATATTACACTGAATGTTGACTAACTGGAATTTAAATTTTATTTAAATTTAACTTTTTAAAGAAGCCTCAGAAGACTTGAACCCTGCTGGCACCTTGATCTTGGACTTCTAGTCCAAGCCTCCTGAATTTTGAGAAAATAAATTTCTGTTGTTTAAACCACCCAGTGCGTGGTACTTTGTTGTGATAGCCCTAGCAAAATGATACCATTGCCAAAATATAGTGTGAATAGTTTAATAAATACTAACATCAGTGAATGCCTTATGTACACAAAGCAGGGCAGACCAGGTACAGAACAGAGGCAACCCCATGCAAAACCAAGGTCTAGAGCTAAAATTCACCTTGAAAAATCTTGAAATCCATAAAACTCTTGGGGGAAGGATTGCACACCCACAGGGAAATCTGGCCAATATTACCCAGATCCAGCCATCTATAGGGGCCTGGTATTCATTTTGGCAAGTGCTTGCTTACATCATACGCAGGCCTGTGGGCCAACTCCTTCCCACTGGCTGTTTTTGTAAATAAAATGTCACTGGCACACAGCCATAACTATTTGTTTACATATCGTCTATGGCTGCTTTCGTGCAAAATGGCAGAACGGCATGGTTGCTACGGAGGCCATATGGCCTGTGAAATCTAAAAATAAAAAAATCTAAAATTCCTAAACTTTACAGAAAAAGTTTGAAAAGTTCGAAATGAAGTGAATATTACAACAAACTGTTTCCAAGCGCATGATGAACTTGCAGCCGCCGAGGGCCCTCACGTTCAAGGTGATTCATGTATCCCTACAATGGAACTCTGGGAACCGTGGCTTCCGGGGTGACCTCATGGATCGGTGAGCTGGAGAAAGTAGAAGAGGCGTGCTCGGAGCACTTCGGAAAATGCCATTTGGACAAAAGGAAGGAAGGAAAGGTGAGCTAATAAAGAAGACAGGCTGAGTACAGGAGACTGAACTGAGGAAGTTTCGAGAACCCAGAGGTACGGAAGACATTTGTCAGGGGATTCATGCAGAGAGCACCCAAGGCGCAGGAACCATCCTGGAGAGTACCTTTTTGTTCTGGAAGCAGAAGTGCTAGTCATCCAGATGTCAGCTGGAATGAAGTCTCCCAGACCCTGGCTGTCCCGACAGGCTTGACTCAAAGCTTTGTGGATGTCCTACCCTCCCTGCCTTCCAAAATTTCTAAAAATTCCTGGGACCTTACATCCCTTTGGTCACTTTTGTCTCCAAGCTCCTCATTTCAGTGAGGCTGTATTACCTATTATACATCAATCTGGATGGAACATCCAACCTCTTCAGTGAGTTTGTTTCATGGGCATGTGTGTACACACACACACACACACACACACACACACACACACACACTCATAGAAAGCATTTAGCAGAAGAAAATATTTTACTATAAATTTCTGAACAGTGGCTCACATTGTTCTTCAAAACCGTTGTCCTTAAATAGTCTTTGGCTATTTCACCAACTGGGACATTTCTACCAGCTGCATTTCCCAGCATCCTCTGCAGCCTCAGGCCAGCCCCCACCATCTCTGTCCACATCCTTTCCCCTCTCCCCTCCTCCTGCTTCTCAGAGTCAGGAAGAAATGCAGGCCCAGTTAGCTATCCTCTTTGGGTGTCTTTAATGTGTTACCACTGTCTCCTTGATGCCAGTGATATTGAAAGTCTGATTTATTTTGGTCCTTTGTATGTGGTTTGCTTTTTCTCTGTAAAGTTCTGAGAATTTTCAGTCATTATAATTTTTTTCAAATGCTTCCTCCCATCTGTTTTCCCCTGTCCTTTTGGCACTACTATTATCAGCGTTGACTCTTTACTACTTTCTTTCTTTTTTTAAATTAGTTTCAGAGGTAGAATTACTACTTTCTGCTGGGAGGGTTCCTCGGCCTGATTTTCTGCTCATAAAAATCTGCTTTCGGTGGGACGCATGCTGACTTTAACCCCACCCATTCAATTCTTCATTTCGGCAATTACACTTTTAAATTATTATTTCCACTTGGTTTCTTTTTTAAAAATAACTGCCTGTTATTTTTTTATTGTTTAAATTTTTATTGTTATGTTAATCACCATACATTACATCATTAGTTTTTGATGTAGTGTTCCATGATTCATTGTTTGTGCATAACACCCAGTGCTCCACGCAGAATGTGCCCTCCCTAATTAACCCATCACCAGGCCAATCCATCCCCCCACCCCCCTCCCCTCTAGAACCCTCAGTTTGTTTTTCAGAGTCCATCCTCTCTCATGGTTCATCTCCCCCTCTGACTTGCTTTGCTTCATTCTTCCCCTCCTGCTATCTTCTTCTTCTTTTTTTCTTAACATATATTGCATTATTTGTTTCAGAAGTACAGATCTGTGACTCAACAGTCTTGCACAATTCACAGCGTTCACCATAACACATACCCTCCCCAATGTCTATCACCCAGACACCCCATTCCTCCCACCCCCCACCACCCCAGCAACCCTCAGTTTCTTTCCTGAGATTAAGAATTCCTCCTATCAGTGAGGCCATATGATACCTGTCTTTCTCTGATTGACTTATTTCACTCAGCATAACACCCTCCAGTTCCATCCACATCGTTGCAAGTGGCAAGAGCTCATTCCTTTTGATGGCTGCATAATATTCCATTGTGTATATATACCACATCTTCTTTATCCATTCATCTGTCAATGGACATCTTGGCTCTTTCCACAGTTTGGCTATTGTGGACATTGCTGCTATAAACATTGGGGTGCACGTACCCCTTCGGATCCCTACATTTGTATCTTTGTGGTAAATACCCAGTACTACAATTGTCGGACCGTATGGTACCTCTATTTTCAACTGTTCGAGGGACCTCCATACTGTTTGCCAGAGTGGCTGCACCAGCTTGCATTCCCACCAACAGTGTAGGAGGGTTCCCCTTTCTCCGCATCCCCGCCAACATCTGTCGTTTCCTGACATGCTAATTTTAGCCATTCTGACTGGTGTGAGGTGGTATCTCATTGACGTTTTGATTTGGATTTCCCTGATGCCGAGCGATGTTGAGCACTTTTTCATGTGTCTGTTGGCCATTTGGTTGTCTTCTTTGGAAAAATGTCTGTTCATGTCTTCTGCCCATTTCTTGATTGGATTATTTGTTCTTTGGGTGTTGAGTTGGATAAGTTCTTTACAGATTTTGGATACTAGCCCCTTACTGATACATCATTTGCAAATATTTTCTCCCATTCTGTCAGTTGTCTTTTGGTTTTGTGGACTGTTTCTTTTGCTGTGCAAGAGCTTTTTATCTTGATGAAATCCCAATAGTTCATTTTTGCCCGTGCTTCCCTTGCCTTTGGTGATGTTTTTAGGAAGAACTTGCTGCTGAGGTCGAAGAGGTTGCTACCTGTGTTCTCCTTTAGGATTTTGTTGGACTCCTGTCTCACATTTAGGTCTTTCAACCATTTGGAGGCTATTTTTGTGTGTGGTGTAAGGAAATGGTCCAGTTTCATTCTTCTGCATGTGGCTGTCCAATTTTCCCAACACCATTTGTTGAAGAGACTGTCTTTTTTCCATTGGACATTCTTTCCTGCTTTGTCAAAGATCAGTTGACCATAGAGTTGAGGGTCCATTTCTGGGCTCTCTATTCTGTTCCATTGATCTATGTGTCTGTTTTTGTGCCAGTACCACACTGTCTTGATGATGACAGCTTTGTAATAGAGCTGGAAGTCCGGAATTGTGATGCCGCCAGCTTTGCTTTTCTTTTTCAATATTCCTCTGGCTATTCGGGGTTTCTCCTGGTTCCATACAAATTTTAGGATTATTTGTTCCATTTCTTTTTGAAAAAAGTGGATGGTATTTTGATGGGGATTGCATTGAATGTGTAGATTGCTCTAGGTAGCACTGACATCTTCACAATGTTTGTTCTTCCAATCCATGAGCATAGAAAGTTTTTCCATTTCTTTGTGTCTTCTTCAATTTCTTTCATGAGTATTTTATAGTTTTCTGAGTACAGATCCTTTGCCTCTTTGGTTAGATTTATTCCTAGGTATCTTATGGTTTTGGGTGCAATTGTAAATGGGATCGACTCCTTGATTTGTCTCTCTTCTGTCTTGTTGTTGGTGTATAGGAATGCCACTGATTTCTGTGCATTGATTTTATATCCTGCTACTTGACTGAATTCCTGTATGAGTTCTAGCAGTTTTGGGGTGGAGTCTTTTGGGTTTTCCACATACAGTATCATATCATCTGCAAAGAGTGAGAGTTTGACTTCCTCTCTGCCGATTTGGATGCCTTTGATTTCTTTTTGTTGTCTGATTGCTGTGGCTAGGACTTCTAATACTATGTTGAATAGCAGTGGTGAGAGTGGACATCCCTGCCACGTTCCTGACCCTAGGGAAGAAAGCTCTCAGCTATTCCCCATTGAGAATGATATTCGCTGTAGGTTTTTCATAGATGGCTTTTATGATATTGAGGTATGTACCTTCTATCCCTATAGTCTGAAGAGTTTTGATCAAGAAAGGATGCTGTACTTTGTCAAATGCTCTTTCTGCATCTATTGAGAGGATCATATGATTCTTGTTCTTTCTTTTGTTCATGTATTGTATCTCGTTGATTGATTTGCGGTTGTTGAACCAACCTTGCAGCCCAGGGATAAATCCCACTTGGTCGTGGTGAATAATCCTTTTAATGTACTGTTGGATCCTATTGGCTAGTATTTTGGTGAGAATTTTTGCATCCATGTTCATCAAGGATATTGGTCTGTAATTCTCCTTTTGGATGGGGTCTTTGTCTGGTTTGGGGATCAAGTTAATGGTGGCCTCATAAAATGAGTTTGGAAGTTTTCCTTCCATTTCTATTTTTTGCAACAGTTTCAGGATAATAGGTATTAATTCTTCTTGAAATGTCTGATAGAATTCCCCTGGGAAGCCATCTGGCCCTGGGCTTTTGTTTGTTGGGAGATTTTTGATGACTCCTTCAATTTCCTTAGTGGTTATAGGTCTGTTCAGGTTTTCTATTTCTTCCTGGTTCAATTTTGGTACTTGATACATCTCTAGGAATGCACCTATTTCTTCCAGGTTATCTAATGTGCTGGCATAGAGTTGCTCATAATATGTTCTTATAATTGTTTGTATTTCTTTGGTGTTGGTTGTGATCTCTCCTCTTTCATTCATGATATTGTTGATCTGGGTCATTTCTCTTTTCTTTTTGATAAGTCTGGCCAGGGGTTTATCAACCTTGTTAATTCTTTCAAAGAACCAGCTCCTAGTTTCGTTGATCTGTTCTACTGTTCTTTTGGTTTCTAGTTCATTGATTTCTGCTCTGATCTTTATGATTTCTCTTCTCCTGCTGGGTTTAGGCTTTATTTGCTGTTTTTTCTCTAGTTCCTTTAGGTGTAGGGTTAGGTTGTATATTTGAGACCTTTTTTGTTTCTTGAGAAAGGCTTGTATTGCTATATACTTTCCTCTTAGGACTGCCTTTGCTGTATCCCAAAGATTTTGAACAGTTGTGTTTTCATTTTCATTGGTTTCCATGAATTTTTTTAATTCTTCTTTAATTTCCTGGTTGACCCATTCATTCTTTAGTAGGATGCTCTTTAATCTCCATGTATTTGAGTTCTTTCCGACTTTCCTCTTGTGATTGAGTTCTAGTTTCAAAGCATTGTGGTCTGAAAACAGGCAGGGAATAATCCCAATCTTTTGGTACCGGTTGAGACCTGATTTGTGACCTAGGATGTGATCAATTCTGGAGAATGTTCCATGGGCACTAGAGAAGAATGTGTATTCCGTTGCTTTGGGATGGAATGTTCTGAATATGTCTGTGAAGTCCATTTGGTCCAGTGTGTCTTTTAAAGTCTTTATTTCCTTGTTGATCTTTTGCTTAGATGATCTGTCCATTTCAGTCAGGGGGGTGTTAATATCCCCCACTATTATTGTATTGTTGTCAATGTGTTTCTTCGCTTTTGTTATTAATTGCCTTATAGAATTGGCTGCTCCCATGTTAGGGGCATAGATACTTACAATTGTTAGATCTTCTTGTTGGATAGACCCTTTAAGTAGGATATAGTGTCCTTCCTCATCTCTTATTACAGTCTTTGTTTTAAAATCTAATTTGTCTGATATAAGGATTGCTATCCCAGCTTTCTTTGGTTGTCCATTAGCATGGCAAATGGTTTTCCACCCCTCACTTTCAATGTGGGGGTGTTTTTGGGTCTAAAAGGAGTCTCTTGCAGACAGCATATTGATGGGTCTTCTTTTTTAATCCAATCTGATAGCCTGTGTCTTTTGATTGAGGCATTGAGCCCATTTACATTCAGGGCAACTATTGAAAGTTATGAATTTAGTGCCATTGTTTTGCCTGTAAGGTGACTGTTACTGTATATTGTCTGTTTTCCTTTCTGATCTATGCTGCTTTTAGGCTCTCTCTTTGCTTAGAGGACCCCTTTCAATATTTCTTGTAGGACTGGTTTTTTGTTTGCAAATTCCTTTCGTTTTTATTTGTCCTGGCAGCTTTTTATCTCTCCTTCTATTTTCAGTGACAGCCTAGCTGGATATAGTATTCTTGGCTGCACTTTTTTCTCTTTTAGTGCTCTGAAGATATCATGCCAGTCCTTTCTGGCCTACCAGGTCTCTGTGGATAGGTCTGTTGCCAATCTAATGTTTCTACCATTGTAGGTTACATATCTCTTCTCCCGAGCTGCTTTCAGGATTTTCTCTTTGTCTCTGAGACTCATAAGTTTTACTATTAGATGTCGGGGTGTTGACCTACTTTTATTGATTTTGAGAGGGGTTCTCTGTGCCTCCTGGATTTTGATGCCTGTTTCCTTCCCCACATTTGGGAAGTTCTCTGCTATAATTTGCTCCAATATACCTTCTGCCCCTCTCTCTCTTTCTTCTTCGTCTGGGATCCCAATTATTCTAATGTTGTTTTGTCTTATCGTATCGCTTATCTCTCGAATTCTGCCCTCGTGTTCCTGTAGTTGTTTATCTCTCTTTCTCTCAGCCTCTTTATTTTCCATCATTTGGTCTTCTATATCGCTGATTCTCTCTTCTGCCTCATTTATCCTAGCAGTTAGTGCCCCCATTTTTGATTGCACCTCATTAATAGCCTTTTTGATTTCGACTTGCTTAGATTTTAGTTCTTTTATTTCTCCAGAAAGGGTTTCTCTAATATCTTCCATGCTTTTTTCAAGCCCAGCTAGTATCTTTAAAGCCATGATTCTGAACTCTAGGTCCGACATCGTACTAATGTCCGTATTGAGTAGATCCCTGGCAGATGGTACTACCTCTTGTTCTTTTTGCTGAGGTGATTTTTTTCGTCTTGTCATTTTGTCCAGAGCAGAATAAATGAATGAGAGAACAAAATGCTAACAGGTTAACACCGTCCCCAGCAAATATACTGTATACAAATCAGAAAAGACCTGAAACCAGGGGAAAAGAAAGGGAAAGAAAGGAAAAAGAAAGAGAAAAGAAAGAAAGAGAAAAAAAACAAAAAGAAAAAGATAAAAACAAAAAACAGAACAAAAAAACAGAATATGATCAAATATGATCAGGTTAGTGCATGGATCAGTGCCACACACTAGATTTTGGGTGTATTTTGGTCTGTTAGAAAAAAGTGCCTCCTAAAATTTTAAAGGAAGAAAGATTTATATATGTACAAAATAAGGGTTGATACAGTGAAGGGATGGAAGATGAATGTAAAGATGTAAATTATAAAAGATTTTATAAAAGGAATTGGTAAGATAAGTTGTTTGAAAAAAGAAAGAAGAAGATTTAAAAAAAGAAAAGAAAAAAAATAGGGAGAGAATGTGATCAGGCAGGAGACTAGAACAAAGCCATACACTAGTGATTTAGGGTATATTTTGATCTGTTAGAAGAAACTGTATCTCAAAATTTTAAAAGAGAGAACAACTTATATATATATGTCAAAAATAAGGGTAACTACTATGAAGGGATAAAATATGACTCTAAAAATGAAAAATAAAAAATGTTTTTTTTTAAAAGGGGATTGATAAGATGTTGGTTGAAAAGGGGAAAAAGAAAAATTCAAATAAAAAAACAGTTAAAAAAATTAACTTTGAAAAACTAATGAATCATGGTAAAAAAGCCATGAATTCTATGTGCAGTATTCCCCTAGCGCTGGAGTTCTCCCGTTCTCCTTGATCGGTAAACTTGGTCTTGGCTTGCTGGCTGTTCGTGCCGATCTTCTGGGGGAGGGGTCTTTTGCCATGGTTCCCAAATGTCTTTGCTGGAGGCGGAATTGCCCCACCCTTGTCGGTGCCGGCTAAGCAATCTGCTTGGGTTTGCTCTCAGGAGCTTTTGTTCCCTGCAAGCTCTGGTATAGCTTTGGAGGACCAGAGTGAAAATGGCGGACTCCCAATCTCTATCCGAAGGAGCTGAGAACTCAGGGCCCCGCTCCTCAGTGCGCCCCCAGAGAAAAGCAGTCACTCCCGTCTCCCCGGTCTCCCGCCGCACTCTGTGCTCACCCGGCCTGTGACTGAGTGTTTCTATCTCTGGCTCCCGACTTGGTGTGGAGTCTCCAAACCCAGCAGATCCCTGCGGTGCGCTCCCGTGCCGCTCCTCCCCGGGGTAGGAAGGTGAGTCTCCCCAGCTCTGCCGCTCGTTGGGTCCCTGCTTCCAGTAAGCGGTCATTTCTCTGTTCAGAGAGTTGTTGCTACTCTCTTCTTTGATCTCCTGTTGAGTTCATAGGTGTTCAGAATGGTTTGATCCCTATTCAGCTGAATTCCTGAGACCAGACGAAATCCAGGTCTCCTACTCCTCCACCATCTTGCTCCCTGCCTGTTATTAAATAGAATTTAATATTCCATTTTCCAGAAGGAAAGGAATAATGAAAGACCACAGGTTGGTAAAGTTCACAGGCTAGGTAATAAAATCAGTTCTACCTCTGAGTACAGTATGGTAAAATTGAGAATCTCAAAGACAAGGAGAAAGTGTAGTGTGTTTTCTCGGTTTTCCTTTCAAATGGGAGAAATCTGTAGATAGCAGCCATCTTTGACCTCTTCTTTATTTGATAATGATAATCTCTTGGACGACTTGTTCAAGTATGGTGTTGGCTATTTTTTTAAGTTAGATAATCATTTTCATAAGAAGTTTTATTTATTTATTTTTTAGTAATCTCTGCCCCCAACGTGGGGCTCAAACTCATGACCCCCAAGATCAAGAGTTGCACGCTCTTCTGACGGAGCCAGCCAGGCGCCCCTTAAGTTAGATATTCTTTATCATGTCCAGGAGATAGCATTTTGTTTTTAGTTTTCCAAGAGTTTTTATTTTTCCATCACAATTAGATGTTAGTTTTAACCATATACTTTCTAAAGCATATAAAACCTGCACATTATAGACTAATGCTGTTTGTAAGTACTAGTGGTACCAATTGCTTGCCATGAGCAACTCACACTCTTCAATTTACTAGACAACAAATGTCTTGAGTTCTCCTGTACTAAAGTGCCAAAATTCTTACTTAGTCTGCCTTTTTCCTTGAAGCCTGATTGAAATTTGACATTTTGGGGCGCCTGGGTGGCTCAGTCAGTTAGCGTCTGCCTTTGGCTCAGGTCATGATCTTGGGGCCCTGGGATGGAGCCGCACATCAGGCTCCCCGCTCAGCGGGGAGTCTGCTTCTCCCTTTCCCTCTGCCTTTCCCCCAACTCCTCTGTGCTCTCTCTCTCTCAAATAAAGAAATAAAATCTTTTATTTTTATTTATTTATTTTTAGAAGACATTATTTATTTATTTGAGTGAGAGAGAGAGAGCTGGCCTGCTGCTAAATGGATCAATTGAATTTTAAATTCTGTTTACCGTATTTTTCACTTCTGAAAGCCCTGGTTGGCTTCATTCAGAATTGTTTGCTCTTTTGTCGTACTTCCAAGCCTCTCTTGAGCAACACATTGAACACATTTGCACCATACACTGGTTCTTTAAATTTAATATTTATTGATTTATTTGAGAGAGAGAGCACAAGTAGGGTGAGGGTCAGAAGGAGAGGCAGGCTCTCTGCTGAGCAAGGGAGCTCGATGTGGGACTCAATCCTGGCACTCCAGGGTCATGACCTGAGCCAAAGGCAGACACTCAACCAACTGAGCCACCCAGGCGCCCCTAAATTTAATATTTAAAGCCATGGTTCCTAAACTTGAATGTACATCAGAATGATGTGAGAACTTTTTAAATCGCACGTGGCTGGGCCTTACCCCTAGAGTTTGTGATTAGCAGGTCTGGGGCAGAACCCAGGAACTTCTATTTCCAACAAGTTCCCAGATGATGCGGATGCTGCTTAGTTTAGGGACTGTGTTTTGAGAATAACTCATCTAAAGTATTTGTTGGTCAGATTTTTCTAGCTCTGGTTGGTGCTCTCATGATGCTTGTTTTTTCGTGGTTTGGTTTGGTTTTGAGTAAAAGCTACTCATTTTATTTGTTGTTGTTTTTTGCTTTTGTTTTTGTTTTTGTTTGTTTGGTTGTTTTGTTTTGTTTTGTTTTGGAAGGGGGAGGGAAATGCTTGGGACCTGGGATAAAGGTGTATTTCTGAAGAAAGGATTTGTGTTTGCTTTTGCCAGATTTCTGGAGACACTCCCAGACCATTCTAGATTAAATTCTTGCTTGAGGTTTTTTGAAACCCCTAGTGAAGTTGAATTCAGGCTGTTTCATTCATTGCCTTAAGGGTGGGTGATAGTTTTGCTACTCAACAACCAGTTTTGAGATTGGCCATGTCTTTCCAGTCTGATGGAACAGAGGACATGTTATTTCTAGTTTAACTTTACTGTGAGAGTGTTGCCTTTTCATGTTCTAGGTTTGTGGGGTGGGGGACAGCGTCCTACTTAGCCCCCACTTTGGGCCTTTTCTTCCACCCCTACTCTGCTAAACTGTTGAAAATTGGTGATTAAGCTCACTAGGTCACCAAAACTCTCAGGTTGAAAGTGAATGCGACACCCTGCTGGCCCCTCTGTGTTCTCTGAGTTGTAAACATTCTCTCTTAATCTGTTTCATCTTTTCACTTTGTTTATGGTATTTTTTCAACATAGAGCAAATTTAAATTTTAGTAGGACAATCTAGGAATTATGTCCAATTTTCTCTGGCTTCTGGACTTTAGAAGGTCATTCCCCAATAAAGATTTTTAAAAATTTTTCTTTAAATTTTTCTCTAATAGTTTGTAAACCATCACTGATATATATATATATATAGATATAAATATAGATATAGATATAGACATATCTCTCTCACAATGCAGGAATCCAAGTTTGATTTACTCAAAATGGATATTCAGTTGTTCCATATCCATATGCTGAATAATTCATTCTTTACCTACTGATTTAAAATGTCACATTTTTCATGTATCAAATGGCTACATATTTCTGGATTATATTCTGATATAATAAACTATTTGTCTATTACTGGCATAACAACATGCTCGTTTAATTATAATAGATTTTAAGGACATTTCATATCTGATAAGATACGTCTCTACTCATTATTCTGTTTTTCAAACATTTCTTGGCAATTTTTTCTTTTGTTAAACATTTTTTATAATGGATATAGAATTTTATTCACATTTGGTACCTATAAAAATCACTACCAGTTATTTGGCTTTTATTTTTGATTTATTAATATAATATTTTATATGTTTTAGAGGGAGAGACAGAAAGAGAGGGTGGGAATGGGGGGCAGAGGGAGAGGGAGAGAGAGAGAATCTTAAGCAGGCTCCGTGCCCAGCCAGTACGGATGTGGGACTTGATCTCATGACCTTGAGATCATGACCTGAGCAAAAATCAAGAGGCCGGTTGCTTAACCAACTGAACCACCCAGGCACCCCATATTTTAAATTTTTTAATGCTGAAGCATTTTATCAATCCAAAAAATAAATCTTACTTAGTTACTTTATATCATTGTAAAATTTACTGCTTGACTCTATATGCTAATATCTTTCTTAGAATTTTGGTTATTTATTCTTATGCTATTGTTTTCTCACGTAGAACCCGGTATGTGTCTGCATATAATTTACGGCCAGTTCAATTTGGATTGTTGCTCACCTTTGAGTGAGATGAATTCTTCCCGGGCCAGTTGTCTATGGCAGCTACGTGTCAGGGTCATGCTCCAGGCTGACAAGATTCCTGTGACAGGAGCCTATGTGAGCATCCTCTTGGCTGTGACTTCTCCCCAGACAAGGACATAAGCCCTACAGTCAGTTCATGAGGCTGAGCCCCTGTTCCCCCCCCCCCACTTCACCAAGACACCTCTTTCTGTAACAGCGATCTATGCGATGGTTTACCCAGCATCACCCTCCCTGCTTCTGGAAGCATTCCATCGAAACAAGGCCAGGGACACTGCAACAAGCAGCTCTCAAGAATGAGTAATTTTGCCCCTCGGAGTGTGTTACTTACTTCTGAGGATGGTGATTTTATTTCAGTCAAGATCCAGTGGGGAAAACAGAATGCCACCAGTTATTTTAGTAGAGTGAGTTTAATATATGAGCTTGATTAAACAGATACTGGAAGATGGAAAATGAGAAAAAGGACACCGACTTAACATAGCAATAGGAACTGCAGGAGGCAGCTACCACTCTTAGCCCTGGGGGAAGTCAGGAGAGAGCCTGGGGTCGTTACAACACAGGAGCTTGGTGCGGGGGGTGGGGGGGGGGACACAGACCTCTGGGACGGATGTCAGCCAGTTGGTTGCTATTTCAGAGGGCATAAGATGATGTTCTAGGAATGTAGGAAAATCTGGAAACTGAAATCAACTGTTTGTGGACCCAATGGCCACTCCTGGGATGAACCCCAGCCCTGGACTGACCCTCTCCTCCCTCCTTCTGTTCCTCTTCCTCTACTGGCGGACTCCGGCAGGAGAAATGTGCCCGCAGCACAGGGAAAGGGAAGGAAGGGCCTTTGAGGGGGAGGTTGAGAGTAACTTCATGATCGGCTTGGGTCCCTGGGGACCTGGGGACACCTCCCACTTTTTGTTTCACCTTCCCCACCTTTGCCAGCCCTTCCTCACAGCCTGCGGTTCAGGGTTACAGATGCCTCCTCATTTCAGTGAAAATGGATCTTGCTTCTGCTTTTTGTGCTTTTAATATTCTTGTAGGTACTTTTTCTTCTAGTCCTCCAGTATGATTTTTGAGGAGGGGGAAGAGCAATCCTCTTTACCCCACCATTTGAAAACTTGAAGTCATAAATGTGCTGTTGGCTCTTTAAGTTTCTTTAACAAATCCTTCTCTCTCCCGGCCTTCTGGATAGCATTTTATTATGACTTTCTTTTTCTTGTGTCATTGAGAACATGGTTGTCTTTCTCACCCTAATAAGGTGCATAATTGTTACTTAAACTTTCTTCTGATTTCTATAGTCATTTTCAGAAATAGGTTTTCCTTCTATAGTCTGAGAATGATGCTCCGTATCCCCTAATGAGCAATAGAAAAGTATGTATAGACACACACGCACACATGCGTGCGCACACACACTAGACTACAGTGACAACGAATCCATCTACCTGGTTTCTACCAGGTAACAGCGTGTGTAGATTTCCCTAGGCCCCAGGCATTGGTCATTTTTATTTTGCTCTATTCTCCTTCTCATTTATATTCCCAAGTTCAGGTTGAATTCACTGCCCAGCCCAGTTCTGAGTGTTTGGCAGCTATCTGTAAATGTCACTTTGTGGTATTGCAATAGTGGAAGGATAGGGAACAGCTCATTGTGTGGCCTTTCCTCTAGCTTCCCCTAGGGATGCCAGAGGTGTTGATGAAACGCCCTTTCCAATATAGGAATCCATCAAGATTATAGATCCAAGATAAATAGAATTGAACCTAGGTCTATGTACCGGCGCCAGCATCCGTGCCTTGTTGAGATTGGTTACTGAGTGACAAGTAACCAACACTGGTGAAATGGAGAATGGGAGGCACACGTCTAACCAGCTGAAGGCTTCTCTGACCCCCACTCAGCCCCATCTCTGGTGACCCATCCTGACTGAATGACCAGGATCTGGGAACATGTGCCTGGCAGCACGAGACCTCATCTCGGCTCTTACTTCATGTGCTGTATTACCTGTCCTGCAATCTTCTTTGTTAGTTTCATTGGAAGTTTTTATTTTGAGGGGCGCCTGGGTGGCTCAGTTGGTTAAGCGTCCGACTCTTGATTTCGGCTCAGGTCAAGATCCTAGGGTCATGAAATCGAACCCCCCTAGTGGAACCTGCTTGGGATTCTCCCTCTGCCTCTCACTTTCTCTCTCTGCCTCCCCCTCTCTAAAAATAACAACAACAAAAAACCCACAAAAGCTTAAAATTTTTATTTTGAAATCATTATACAGTGGCCAAAATTTAAGATATAATTACAGATTAAGCATTGAAAGATTCAAAGTAGTTATCGATTAAAGAGTTGCAAAAAACGTTCTTGCGGGTTTCAGGTACCCTTCCCCCAGTTCCTCTCAATGGTAACATCTTACATAACTATAGAATGTCACATCAGAAAATGGACGAGCCACAGAGCTTATCATATTTTACCAGTTCTATATGCATTTTGAGGAACGGGAATCTTGGAGGGAGAGAGACAGAGGGGTGGGGGAGTGTGTAATGTCCAAATGTATGGCCTGTGTAGATTCATGTACTCACCACCACAGTCAAGATACACAAGAGTTCCATAACCACAAAGGCTCTCTCCTGCTATCTTTTTATAGCCTCTCCTCACAACTACCACCCCTTAACCTCTGGCAAATGCCAATCTAGTCTGTCTCTGTAATTATGTTAGTTTAAGAATGTTATATAAATGGAATGATGTAAAGATTTTGAGGGTTTTTTTTGTTTTGTTTTGTTTTGTTTTAGTCAGCATAAATCCCAGAGATTATGCAAGTCGTGTGTGGGTCAAAACTTTGTTCCTTGTTATTGCTGAGTAGTATTCCATGGCATGGATGTACCACAGGTGGTTTACCATTTGCTCATTGATGGTCATCTGGTTTGTTTCCAATTTTCAACTATTATGAACAAAACAGCTATGAACATTTATATACAGTTTTTGTGTGGACCTAAATTTTTATCTCTCTGGGATAAATGCTCAGGAATGTCATTACTGGTTGTTTGATAGCTACAGGGTTAATTTTACTAAAAACCACCAAACTGTTTTCCAGAGCAGTGGTACCATTTTACATTACCACCAGCAATGTCTGAATAATCCAGTTTTTCTACATCTTCACCAGCATTTGGTGTCAACATTATTTTTTTATTATTATTTTAAACATCTAATTGGTATGTAATGGTATTTTGTGTTGATTTTAATTTGCAATTCCCTGATGACTAATGAAATTGAATAGTTTTCTATGTGTTTTATTTGCCATCTATGTATCCTCTTCCATAAAATGTTCATGTATTTTGCCTATTTTCTAACAAGAATTTTTTTTTTTTAAGATGATTTTTGGGACTTCCTTACATATTCCAGATATAGGTCCTTTGTTGGATATGTGGTTTTCAAATATTTTAGCCCATGGCTATTACTCCTAGTAGAACATACTGGGCATCCACACTACCTTCTCCTTCCTCTTACTGCCTAGTTCTCTAACATATAGAACTGATGTCGTATATGGCGACATATAGCTCCTAGGAATTTTTTTTAATAATTTTTTTAAAGATTTTATTTATTCATTTGACAGAGATAGATATAGCGAGAGAGGGAACACAAGCAGGGGGAGGGGGAGAGGGAGAAGCAGGCTTCCCGTGGAGCAGGGAGCCCAACGCGGGGCTCGATCCCAGGACTCTGGGATCATGACCTGAGCCGAAGGCAGACACCCAATGACTGAGCCACCCAGATGCCCCTCCTAGGAATGTTTTATTTTTATTTTTATTTATTCATTTTAAGTAATCTCTATACCCAACATGGGGCTGGAACTCATGATTCTGTGATAAAGGGTCGAATGCTCCTCTGCCTGAGCCAGCCAGGCACACTGCTCCTAGGAAATGTTAGAAACTACTAAGCTTAGAAATAATTTGCCATCTCTGAGCCAGGTGATTTTCTGATTCTTTTTAAGTTGTATTTTTAGGACACTGAAAGGAAAAGCTGAGTCAAAGTGGTGAGCACACCAGTTGCTCCCTTCTGAATGTAATATTGTACCAGTACCTGGTTATCACCTACGCAAATTCTGGCCCTCTACGGGGAAACTTGTAGCTTCAAGGTGAGGATTAGAGCCCTCTGATGTACCACCCTATCTGTAGTTATCCAGTCTTTAAACTTGACTTAGCTGAAAACTGCTCTCCCACCCAGCTGTTGTCTTCTCTAGGAGACCCAAGGAAATGGAGTGTGGCCCTTTCTGTCTTCCCTTGGCTCTGCTCCCCATTTGCCCATCAAAACAGAGTGGAGGAGAAAGCAGAAGAGTGGTAAGTGAGGAGAAACATCTGACAGCTACTTTCCTAGGACAGCGTTGTGCCCTCTGATCCTGGCAGTTGTCAAACTTAGTCTTTATTTTGGGGACATTTCTGTTTATTCTTTGGAGATTCTTGTCACTGGGGACCTTTAATCCATAGTTCTTTCAACCCAGGGGAACGCTTTTCTTTTGGCTTAATTTGTAGAATAGTCTAGAGTTAATTTCTTTGTTGGCCAGCATATCTTATCTAGAGAAAACTTTTGATTTTTGCAATGAAGTTTGTCTTCTTAAGGCAGATAAAGTAGTTGTTGATATAATCACCATTGGCAGATAAAGATCTGTTAGAAACAATCTCCCTTTAGTGGAAAGGATTGAGGAAAGAGAATTACTGTTGAAAGGGCTGTGATGGCCTACAGCGCTTGTAACGGTTACCTATCGCTGTGTAACAAATGACCCCAAACTTGGGCAATTTGGGCTGAGTTCACTGGGGTGCCTCTCTGGTCCGTTCCCAGCTTGACTTTTCTTGGCCAAGCTCTCTCCTGTGTCTGGGGCCTCAGCTGGGAAGTCTGGGACAGCTGTGAGGCCAGCTCCAGGTGCTGTTTCATTGTCCCCAGGCCAGGCTGGACTTGTCCACATGGTGGCAAAAGGGCTCCTAGCAGCAAGAAAAGCAGCAACAAGGCCTCTTGACACCTGGGCTTGGAATGCACACAACCTCACTTCTACTGCATTCTGTTGTTCAGAGCATGTCACACACAGCCTGAATTTAAGAGCTGAAGAGACAAACTTTAGATCTCGATGAGCAGAGTTACAAATTATGACTACATTTAGTAATCTACCATAATGCTTTAACCTAAATGCCTCCTTCTCATCTTCCCCAAGAGAATAAGCCAAGGGACAGAAAATAGGGAACAGGAGTAGCCAAGCTAGTCTATTAGGTCGTTAAATCACTTCTCTGACCACTTAAAACCATCCTGAGTAAGAGTACTCAGATCATGAAAACAGTGCTTCTTTGGACCAGGGGAGTAAGAATAGAAAGACGGGAGATTAATGCAATTTATGTCTTCTCTTTCTGGTGCACAATATCGGATAAATAGGCCCTTTGTTTCCTTTTATAAGTACCGCATTCTAAGACTGTTTAATTTGGGCTCAGGAGAACTGAAATAAGCTTTCTGTAAATAGCCCAAGCTGTGACCAAAGCCATTTTGTAATGAAATTCAAGTTCAACTACTGATACGGTATGCAGATGCTATATACTACTTCCCATTTGTCTGACACGGATTGTGGGGAGAGGAGGCATACGCAGCATGATTACCATCTCCCATCCATGTTTTTCGAAATTCTTTGGTTGCCACAAATTTATTGTGCTTTAGTTTAAGAAGATATTTGCTTTTTCCTTGCATCCACAGCAAGTAACTTTTTGAAAAGACAAGTTCCAAATGTACTGAAATGGTCTTAATCTAATTTTTCTGTGTACAAGTGAAGGTTCAATGCAAAACAATAAGTATGACAAACATTTTGGTTTATTAGCCTAACTATTTAGGGCTGTTGATTTTGAACTGTTTTCAAGGTTTCAATAACATAAACATATCAGCTGGAAATGATACATTTCTACTGATTTCCATCTGCCCACTCAGATGGAAAAGCCAGTATATTTTTACAACTTAAAAAATCAGTTATTTTTCCCAGGCAAATGCATGAGTGAAATTTTCAAGGCATTTTCCAACATTACACCTGCATTCTTGGAGAACAGAATAAGCTTCTTTGTGTTTCAGGAAGAGGGAAAACACCAACCACTGAATACCTCTTGGCTTTGCACAATGACACTATTTAGTATGATATGTACTTAAATTCTAGATGCGAATCAGGATTTAGGCATTTAGCCAATATCTAATTACTGACACTATTGCTGAAATGGTAATGTAATGTGATGTAAGATGATGATGGAAACTTGACCCATTCTGTCTAGATTGTTGGTATGCTGCTGAATATTATCGATGTTTGTTTCTCTGGGTAGATGACAGAATCGTGCAAAGTGTTAAAAAATATATAACAAAGGCATACTTGCTCCTTTGGCTCCGACATGGTCACACTTCAGAGTAATCTTAGAATGAAACTGCCCAAATACCTACAATCTTACAAGCTGAGTTCATAACGTATTTGAACATCTCCTCTTGTGAACCACTGTGTCTGGGACCTCTTTTGAGCTGTCTTGTATTCTCCAGAAAGAACAGAAAAAATGCACTCAGCACTACAGACTGCTGAATTACCCTTGTCCATTTGCCTTTAGGTAGTGTTTTATTCTTAAATGTGCAATTCTCATTTTTCCAGGAAGATTTTTGTGAGTTACAAACAGAGTTACTTGTTTCTGTTTTGGGTTTTTTTGTTTTTTTGTTTTTTTTTAGGTGAGATACCAGGGTGCGAGGGAAAAAACACGGGCTTTGCTGTCAGACATCAACAATTCGGTCCAGAATCCACCACGGCCACTTTCTAGCTCCTTGAACTTCAGCCTCGGCGTCCGTGTAATTGGCACGATAGCCGCAACAATGCAAGTGGTTGGTGATAATTAGCAACAAGGAATGTAAATTTCTTAGCAGATAGTAAGTGTGTCATAAATAGTAGATATTGTTATAATTGGACTTTGCACAGAATATGCCTGTATTTATATGTATAGTTCATCTTTTAGTTGTATACTCTGAAATTTTCTTTTACTATATAAAACATTTTGTTTATACATTGAACTAGTTTCCCACATTCTGTTAGGCTCATTAGTATTCCTGATAACCACTTAGCCAGAAGCACTTTATATCATTTCCACACCTAAGTGGGTTTTGTGGGGACAGAGCACGGTTAACTGCGTTGTCTGCTTATTTATGGTGTCGGGGGAAAAGCACTGCCTTTGGAGGGAGGACACTTGTACTTTTGTTTTTGAAATTATAAACTCTAGTTGATGACATTTATCCTGATTAGCCCACAGAACAGTGTATGAAAAAATGACCACTTTTTTAACTGTAATTATTTGATTTTTTATTAGAAAAAAATTTTTTAAAGATTTAATTTATTTCAAGAGAGACAGATTGCAAGTGGGGGCAGGAGCAGAGGGAGAGGGACAAGCAGATTCTGCACTGAGCTCAGAGCTCACCGTGGGGCTCGATCCCTCAACCCTGAGATCACCACCTGAGCCAAAACCAAGAGTTGGACACTTAACTGACTGAGCCACCCAGGTGTCCCTAAAATGTTTTTTTTTTTTTTTTTAAAGATTTTATTTATTTATTTGACAGAGAGACACACAGTGAGAGGGAACACAAGCAGGGGGAGTGGGAGAGGGAGAAGCAGGCTTCCTGCCAAGCAGGGAGCCCGGTGTGGGGCTGGATCCCAGGACCCTGGGATCATGGCCTGAGCCGAAGGCAGATGCTTAACGACTGAGCCACCCAGGTGCCCCAAAATGTTATTATTTTAAATGCTATCTTAAATTATTTTAAAATGTTTTTAATTATTTAAAAATGATACTTTGAATAGTATTATCTTAGAAACCTCCTGTCAGTGGAATTATGCAGTATTTGTCTTTTTGTAACTGGCTTATTTTACTTACCATAGTGTCCTCAAGGTTCATCTACATTGTGCAAATGGCAAGATTTCCTTCTTTTTTAAGGCTAAATAGTATTCCACTGCTTGTGTATACAACATTTGCTTTATCCATTCATCCATCAATGGACATTTAGGTTTTCTCCACACCTTGGCTTGCTGCAGTGGACATAGGAGTGCTACTTTTTAGAGATCTTGATTTTGATTTGGGGGGATATAACCCCAAAAGTGGGATTACTGTATCCTATGGAAGTTCTCTTTTTAATTTTTTGGGAAACCTCCGTACTGTTTTCCACAGAGGCTGCACTCTTTTACGTAAAATGTTAGTACATTTGTGAAAAACTCATAGGATGTACAACACCAAGAACAAACCCCCAACTAGGGATTTGGTGTGATAATGTGTCAGTGTTGGTGCCTTGATTGTAACAAATGTACCACAGGGCGTGGAATGGTAATAGTGGGGAGGCTCTGCACGTGTGGGGGCAGGAATGTGTGGAAGCTCTCTGTACTTCTGCTCCATCTTGTTGTGAATGTAAAACTGCTCTAAAAAATAAAGTCTGTATTTAAAAAATGTTCTTAGTACATCAACTCCTCGGTTCCACCCGTATCAGAGTATCATACCGAAATCAACGTGAAGCTCTCATGGAGACTTAATATAGGCAGTATGACATATACAATCCCCTGCCTTGGACCTACTTCCCTATGAGCCACTGTGTCGTTTCTCTGCTCTCTTTCACTGGATCATTTGCCGAATGCTCTCCGCCTGTCCTGTCTTAAACCCATTCTACTGGCAAGGCCCAAGCTGATTTCCACTTGGCTAAATGCATTACTGATTCTCAGTGGTTACATGTCATAGCACCCGGCACAGATGATTGGCCCATCCTTGAAACACCATCCTTCATTTGGCTTCCAGCTTGCCTCAAGTTCCTGATTTTCCTCCTACTTTTGCCCATTCTTCCTCATTTCTCTGCTTCCGGAGTGCTCAGAGCATAGCCCTGGGACTTCCATGCTTTTCCAGCTTCACTCACCTCCCTTGATAACCTCATGCAGTTTTATGGCTTCAAATTTCAAATTAGGATCTTTAGTTCTGAACACCCCTGGAAAATCCCACTGCCTGCACGGCCCCTCACTTGGGTGTCCCGTAGGCATCTCTACCCTACCATTCCCCAGAGTGGGATGACCTTGACCCCTCTCCCAGCCATGCTCCACTGCCACTCTTCCCAGACCCCTGCAGGCACTCCTGACTTCTTGTCTCACAGCCCACAACCAACCCATTCGGAAATCCTGTTGCGTCTACCTTAACAACATACCTAGAACTGACTCACGTCTCACCACCTCCACTGCCCCCAAACTGGCTGAAACTACTCCTATCTCATCTAGATGGTTGCAGTAACCTCCTGAGTGACCTTCCTACTTCCACTTCTGTTGTTTCAAAATGTCAGTGAGGTCCTGCCATTCCCGTACTCAGAACCTTCCGGTGGCTCCCATCTCACCCAGAGCAAAAGGACAATCTTTACAATGTCTACAAAAACCCCACAGGATCTGCCTGCCCCACTCCCTACCGCCACCAACCTGCACTTTCCTCTCGGCGCAGATATGCACGCCTCGCCACAGTTACTCATATGACACGCCCAAGAATATTTCCAAATGTCCCCTTCTCAATGACATGTCCTTGACCACATTATTTAAATTGCAGCCCCCAGCCTTTAACCTCCTTCTCCTCTTCATCTTTCTCCAAAAAACTCATCACCTTTTTTTTTTTTTTTGAGAGAGAGAGAGAGAAAGAGAGTGGGAGCAGGGTGGGGAGAGTGGGAGAGAGAGACTCTTAAGCAGGCTCCATGCCCAGTGCAGAACTGACACGGGGCTCCATCTCACGACCCTGAGATCATGACCTGAGCTGAAATCAAGAGTTGGATGTTTAACCCACTGAGCCACCCAGGCGCCCCCATCATCTTCTTCTTATATTCTTTTTGTTCTGTTTATTGCCTGTCTCCCCATCTAGAATGTAGGGCACACGACTGAATGTACATAATTTTTTTCCCCCACTGCCATAGCCTTAGCCCCTAGCGGGCATAGTAGGCACTCAGCTAACACATGAATGCGTGGATTAGTGAATGAAAGCACGTTTCCTTTGACTGAAGTGATAGCCCCTCCTCATGCGAATGAGAGATAAGTACCTAACTGTGCTCTTGAAAACGTCTCCAATGCTAGAAAAATGTAAGTCAAAATCTTTAGAACGACTGTTGCTGTAAATATAACCGACATATTATGCTACAGCTTGAAATGCAAAGTAAACATCATTTTCATCAGAAAGAAAGGTAGTTATTTGCACTGAACCGTGCTCAGCTAGGTGTTGGAAGGGTAATTAAAGAGGCACAGGCGGCATGTCTGTAGACCCTGAAAGGCAAGGTAAGTCTTATTTTTGAGTTTATGGCTTGATTATATCAATTTGTCTTCCTTCTACTTTTATTAATGAATGAAAAGCGAGCGGAAACATTTTTTACAATTCTTCGCATTTAGGAAGTTTTTAACTTTAGTAAGAAATGTGTCTTAATTTTTCAAAGCTCTCCCTAAGCGTAGACTTCATTTTATGTTAACTTGAGTTCAAAATGGAATTTCAGTGATGCAATTAGTGTTGAAGGCAAGGTGCACTGGTGGAAAGGAATTTTTGCTTATTTGGTTTGGGTTTATCCCCCTCTGCCTTTGTCAATAGTTTGCTCTGAAATTTCAAGGAACTCCCATTCCCATCACTCTTCAGTTTTCAGGCTGCAAAATATGAAGAAGAAAAATTACAGCTCTTTTGTAAGAATGCTGCCGTCTTTTATAAACTGATGTTAAGAAAGGTAAAAATACTTTAAAATCTGTTGAAAGAAATTTACAATGTAATGTCAAGTGTACTCAACATGTATTCTAAGAGTGGAAACAGTGGTCAAAGGCTTCTGCTGGAAACACCTCTGCAAGGTACCACCCTGTCCACACTGACGCCCAGATCCACCCTTATGGCTTTACCGAGGTGGTCTGGCTCCACCCCAAAGGGCCAGCTTTACGTGAATAATGAAACATTGTAAGAGCCCAACTTCTGGTCTCCATATTTAGACATATTTTAGAAATGGGTACAAAATTAATTCATCAGTGAAGGAAGCCCACTGACAAAAGTGGGGCACCTGGGGTGGCTCAGTCGGTTAAGCATCCAACTCTTGATTTCGGCTCAGGTCACGATCGAGCCCCGAGTCTGCTCAGCGGGAGTCTGTTTGGGATTCTCTCTCCCTCTCCCTCTGCTCCTCCCCTATTCGCTCACACTCTGTCAAATGATTAAATAAAATCTGAAAAAAAATGACTTTTTAAAACTGAGTAAGTTATCTAAACTAACTGGAAGTTTCTGAATAATGAAGACATGCTTTATATTTGACACCGAGGCTGTTTTTTTATATCCCCATTTGTTCTTTTTCTCTCATTTCCTTTTGCTTACTCTCCTTTTCTCTCTCTTCATTTACTGAGTAATAAGAAATAAACTGATGTCGATAAAATTTGCCTCTTATCTCATCTGCTTGATCAGTATGTGTTCTCCGCTCTCCGCGAGTCTTGTGGGTTTTTAGCTGCAAAAAAAAGCCCTTCCCCACCAGTCTGTTCTGAAATGGTTCATTCTTGGCTTAGGCCAAGATGTGGATATTATTTAAGTTTATATAGACTGAGAAGTAGCTATTATCTCAATCTGGCTGTATAACAGTTGATTACTTCCTGAAGTACCTCTTTAGATCAAGAATCCTCCTAATGAAAAATCTTTAAAAAATGCTTTTAAAATTGCAGAATGTGGAATTAACCAGCCTCCATGTACCACTCAGGCCTCTCCTGGGCTCAGTTGTGGAAGGCCCCCTTTCTCCTCCTGGAATGCCACCGAATGATGGCCACGGCGTTTGCTTAAAGATGACAAGCTGTGGGTTCAGCCTATAACTGATGACCTGGGAAAGACCACTGGTTTTCTCTCTGCTCATCTTTCTGACACAGAGCTCAGAATCGTGTAAAGAAAGCAAAAGGCTTGGGGAAAAAAAGACGTCTATGGAAGTTCCAAATATGATTATCCCATTCGGATCAGATTTCTCCGTTTTAAGCATTTCAGCTTAAAAAAGAAAGCCAAACTGCTTACACTTGGGAGGAAGTGAAAACTCCCTGGCTTTTTTTATGTTGCTTCACCAAACGTTTCTATTTTATAGCGGCTTCATGATGGCACATCCTTTTTCTGTTTTTAGGTATGACGGATGCCGGGGCTGTCTCCGCTGCGCTTGGGATCGGGGACCACAGCAATGAGCTAGCAGCTTCCTCGCAGAGGGACTTGCTCCTATCACTGCGAGGACAGGATTGCATTCCATTTGCAACCTGCTTGTGGTCAGCAGAGGAGAGCTTGTCTGATTCTCGCTGAAGTGATGATTACTCATTTAGCGTTAGGTAACACTGAGGTGTGAATTCTGCCTTGGCTACTAATTTATAAAACCTTAAACTCATGACCTTAACCTCTTCTTTCTGGAGGTATAATCATCCCGCCAACCCACCCACAGAACCAGAGATGTTGCTGTCGTTGTTAAGGCTAAAGAGGCTCTCTTGGGTATTTTCGGTATTTTTTTTCTTTATGTGTATTCATGGAACTGTAAATCTCTTTATCTGGTGTTGAATATTCTCCACAGCATCTATATTAACTAGAATATTTGGAAATAAGAAGTAAAATATTCATGAAATAAAGCATAGGGCCCTTAATTTTTAAATATTTTGGCATGTTTTAGGGAATTTTAGCTGTGAGATCAATTCCTTGCTGAAAAATCAGAATTTTCATTCTTACCAAGTCCCCAGGAGAGGGAAGCTTCTCTCCTTATCCCATCAGCCACTGGAATACATGGTTCACGTGGCAGTGGTCAGGTCTGTGGGGTTTATCCGCATCGTGCCTGGCACCTTGAATGAGTGAACCAGACTCCGTCTTCAAATGGCTAAGCTTTTCTCAGTTCAGAGACACAATCCCTGTCCTCTAACCAGCATGTAGCTGACTGGTTTAGACACCACCCATGGAGCACACGTGTAATGGGAAGGTAAAATTTTTTCATGACTTCAAGAGGTTGCTCTGGGGGTTGCAAAAGGGAAAGATCTTTAAAAAAAACGTACAAACAATAACCCATTTCCCCTTTACTTACAGAAACAGTGTTAGAGGAGACTCAGCTAGAGGATAAACTCTCAATGTGGGAGTCTCTGTCAGTGCTGGTAATGGGTAGAGGCCAGAAGAGTAAGCTGTTAACTTGGCAAATCACCTTCATCAGTTTTTTTAAAAGATGTTATTTATTTATTTTGAGGTGGGGCATGAGCAGTGAGGGAGGGGCAGAAGGAGAAGCAGACTCCCTCCCGAGCAGGGAGCCTGACGTGGGACTCGACCCCAGGACCCTGGGATCGTGACCTGAGCTGAAGGCAGATGCTCAACCAACTGAGCCCCCCAGGCTCCCCTCCTTCATCAATTTTTTAATGTGGAAAGGCAGGTCAGGTGCTTTGTGTAGGATCCACTTAAACGCAAAGCTTATCTGAGGCAGAGAATAAATTATGACTTTGGATGTTAGCAGCCAGCAGCCGTGAGGAGAGGGAAGGCATCAGGATGCCTGAGAGGGAAAGTGGTTTGAGAAGATACTAATAAGATGAGGCCAAAGTGATAAACTTGGCCTTCTCCACGTCAGTTAGATGACAAGACTTTTGAGGACAGCTAAGTCAGGCTATACGTCATTACTCCCAATAATTCATTCAGTAGGTATTTATCGAGCACCTGTTGCACGCTGGGCCTTTGGATCAGGCATCAGGGATATAATAATTAATTTAAAAAAGAAAAAGAGGGGTGCCTGGGTGGCTCAGTCAGTTAAGCGTCTGCCTTCAGCTCAGGTCATGATCTCAGGGTCCTAGGATCGAACCCCGTGTCGGGCTCCTTGCTCAGCAGGGACCCTGCTTCTCCCTTTCCCTCTGCCTGCCACTCCCCCTGCTTGTGCTCTCTCACTCTCAAATACATAAATAAAATCTAAAAAATAAATAAAGAAAAAAGAAAAAGACAAGGTCTTTACCTTCCTGGGACTTACCATCTAGTGGGAAATAGGATATTCACTAGATAAATGCATTTGGATTATGAGTTATAATTAAGACCCGGAAGAAAAGGAACAATGTGGGAGATCTTCTCTAAACTGGGTAAAAGGTGGAACGAAGGAAGCTTTTCTGAGGAAGTGACTTCTGAGCTCAGGGATGAAGAACGTGTGAGAGTCATATGTGCAAAACCTGGAAGAAAGAACATTTTGGAAAGTTGGGAAGGGGCGGGGGGGCGGGGAGCGACAGGCACCCAGCTAGAGCAGCTTGAGCCAGGAGGAGAATGGCACCAAATAAAGTCATCAGGGTCAGCAGCGATGAGATCATGCAGGGCCTTCGAAGTTCTGCTAAAAAAAAAAATTTATTTCAGTCTCAATGAAATGGAAACTTCTGAAAGCTTTTAAATGAGAGAAGGGCACCATCCAACTAGAGCTTTCAAAAGCTCTCTCTGGCTGCATTATGGAGCATAATTAGAGGGGGGGGGAGAACGGGATGATGATGCAATAGGCAAGAATCAGGACGCACGGACTGGGTGGTGGCCGTGGACACAGACAGATGGCTCAGGGCGGTGTGTGCTCCCGCACGACCCACCAGCTCTCCTGTGGTCTGAGGAGGTAGGCAGACACCCATCCCTCCCATGCTGAGCGGAGAAGAGACAGCAGGCACGGGTCCAGGCCTCCGGGTGGTGGTGAGTGAGTCAGTACAGTTGACTTCTTTCTTGATGAGCCATTGTCCGTGGGCAACACTGCCCTCACGCCCATGTCCCTTTAAGAACAGATGCACCCAGAGAAGGCCTGTGCTTGGTTGATCCATTTCAACTTGGCACTGTTTGGGCTGCTCTGCTGGCCTACACCTTTGTCGTCAATACCTTTTTCAGGAGCCACCCACCTTTGATCACCACTTGCCAGGCTGGCCTGAGTGGGTGTGGTTCCCATCACGCCTCAGGGCCCCCTTACAGGATTGACCCAGGGAGGGCCAAGAGATTCCCTAGTAAGAATTTGGAATTGAGGCAGGGAGAAGATGAGAGCGAGGCTGTGAATAGACCCTGCTAATAGTAGGAGAAATGTAAATGAAAACCACTTACCAAAAGATGCCTTTTATAGCTTCTACATTATTATACTAACAGAAGTAAATTGTATTTTGATTGTGGCCAGTTGAAAACCACATCCTACATGTATGAGGTATATAATCAGCTTAATCAGTTGCTGATCCCAGGACAATTTCGTCCCAGTGTATTGGGAGAGTGCAAATAACATAGAGTTTATTCCATTCTTCTTAGTAATTTAAATGTCACTTTGTTAAATGAACTTGAAGACAGATTTGCATTACTTCAGTGCAGGGTTTCCAATAATAATGTAACACTTTTTTTTCCCCTTCCAGTACCAAGGCAATGGCTTAATGTAAAAAGCAAGCAGTTAAATTCAAAACATTTTCCCGAATGAGTGTCTTTTAGTGCTGTGATTTTTTGGGGAGGGGCGGGGGCGTGGGGTACGGGGTCAACTGTATTTTCAAAGTCTCACTAAATGTGCCAGGTGTTAAGCTATTGTGTCTTGACCCACTTCTCTCAAACCCACTTGTGTAATATTTTTTGATACTGGGGCTGGAACTCTGCATGCACATCACACTCTTGCTCGGCCAGGGGCTGCTGGGATAGACTTTGCCAACAGGGGGCGCTCGGGGTTGGGGGGAAGGGGAGCTTTGGCGGTGGAGGGGGTTACTGGTCCCTTGGCATTTGCGGCCTGCTCCTGTCGCCTCGCCCAGACTCACCTCTCTGCTCACACGACAGTGTTCATTCAAATAGTAACAGTTGAATCAAATCAGTGGCGAGGCTGACACTCCCAGGACCGGCTTCATCGCCCCCGCCAGTCGGTAATGTCAGCACCTTCTCAGACCACCAGGTCCCAGCTCTGCACAGCCTCTTCTTGGAGCCTCTAGCTTTAAATCGTCTCAACCCCCCAGCCCTGGGGGAGGGGGCTGCATCCTGCCGTTGCTACCACTGTCATATCTTAGTGTTTCCTTTTTGCTTTTTCAACTCTCAATATCTAGCTAATGGTTTTTTATGTTAAATGATCTCTGTTAATGTGAAATGGTCTCTGATGTAGTTTTGTCTCTTGGCTGGAAGCTGAATGATGCATAAGTTACCGTGAGCCACAGAGAGTGACCGCTTTCTGTGGGACTTTGAGAGTTCAGCCTCCTTCTGAATGCGGAGACTACATGGACCAGGACTTGGTGTCGCGGAGATGTGATCTGCACGGATCCGTGACGATGGAGACTGTGCAGCCTGGTGCGGTCGCTGCTGGTTGAGAACCTCTGGTCCCGCCAAGCTTCGTTTTTTATTGAACAGGCTGAAAAAGTCCATGCCTTAGGAGCATTGTAGAAATGATAGAAACAGAAGCCATAGGAGGAGCACCTGCCGATTTTTCCCGCTGGACACTGCTGAGAATTCTTAAATAGTAGAATAGAGAGATCTCTTTTCCTAAAGGACACTGATAATATAAAAGAATTTTCAGCTCTACTCCAGATTACCCTTTAGAAGCTCTTACTATACTTGTGGCCAGAGTTCCATTTGGAACTCAGGGAACCCATGGTCAGCTGTGAAGTCCTTTTTTGCTTCATTTACACACACTCTGGCAACAAAATGTTGAAAAGGAGCTTATAAAAAAAAAAACCCATATAATACATAGCATGGAGGTGGGGTCAGAAAGCCATGGTTTCTATCTTTGGCTCCAGTGTTTATAAGATGAGTGATCTTGGGTGAGTTATGTTCTGGCTTCCTCATCTTCAAAAACACCATGGTGATTCCTGCCTTGGCTGACCGTCTGAAAATTAAATAAGATAATGTCTGTAAGGAGGTGAGCCAAGGCTTGGCATCCAATGCATGCACGGCATTGTTGGCAGCCTCTCTCCTCTCCAGAGCATCCGCTCCTCCAAAGCAAAACCGACTGGGTTGGTGTGAGGATGGGGTGTACTCTCGCCGTGTGATAGGGGTCACAATTACCCTTTGTGTTCCTGGTTTAGCTTAGCTCCCGCAGCCCCAGCCCAGGCCCCCATAAGTATGGTGTTCGTACTAGCCAGCAACAAAGAAAACCAAGACATGCCTTTTACACTTTATGCAGCTGGTTCCACATCCTACTTTGTTTCCAACTCTCATCCATTTCTAGGCTTCCTCTGGGACATTAGGAAGTTACATTGCAATGTGACAGAGAGAATTCAGTCATACTGAAGCTTCTCTATCCAGGCAGTTCTGACTATCCGATTTATGTGGGCCGAGACTTTCTGCTAAGGGGGCCATGGGATTTCCAGCTGTCTGTACCTTCTCTGGGCATTTCAGAGGTCTCCAAGCCATGGTGTCACCCAGAAGAGAAACAGGTCATTTCCTCCTGATCTAGTCCACTGATCCCAGAATCAGTGCTTTGTTTTTTGGTTTTTTTTTTTGAAGATTTATTTATTTATTTGAAGGGGGGAGGGACATGTGTGAGTGGGGGGAGGGCAGAGGGAGAAGGAGAGAGAATCTGAAGCCAACTCTGCCCTGAGTGCAGAGCCCAATGTGGGGCTCGATCTCACGCCCCTGAGATCACGATGTGAGCCGAAACCAAGAGTCGGATGCTCAACCGACTGCACCACTCAGGCACTGCCCCCTGCCCCTGAATCAGTGTTTTAAGCAAAACTCAAATCAAATCCCCCTTCTGCTTCAAAACCTTCAATGACTCCCCATTATCTGTAAGGTAATATCTAGACTACCATCTGATCTTCAAAGATGTCGCCCACAGTCAGCCATATCTCCTGGTAGTCATGCCCTTTTATGGTCCCTTTGGTGCCAACTCTGGGCTGACGGCAAGAGTTGGGAGATTGGTCATAGGAAACCTTGTAGTTTCTATCTCGTTCTCTTGGAACACCCACTCTGGGGGAAGATAGCTGCCATGTGAAATGTCCAACTACCGCCTGACACCACCACCCTATGAGGAAGGCAAAGGGAGCTACATGGAAAGGTCCCGAGACTACAAGGAGAGGGAGAGAGGCCAGCCACCCCAGCGTTTGTGTCAAACCTTCAGATGACCGCAGCCCCAACCACCTAATGACTGTGGTGGTGGAGAAATTCCAGCAAGACCAGCAGGAGAACATCGTGGTGGAGCCCAGTCAGATGGTGGTTGGAGCCGTAAGAGTGAGGGGCAGAGAGGTGGTGTGCTGGCCAGCAACTATCTCTCTTTTCCTCCCTCTTCATGAAGTCTGAGGGCCACACCATGTGTTGTCTCTGGCGGGGGGGGGGGGGCTCCTTCTCTAACAGTCCTGTAGTCACAGAGCCCAGCTTCAAGAGCAGGGGACACAGGTACCCTCTCTCACTAAAAGAAGTCTCAGGATTCAGGGCCACGTTTACAAATTGCCACAGTCTGGCCACAAGTTGTTTCTATCTCTCTTATGTGCGAAATACACTCCCCCTTCCCTCTTTTGCATACACCCTACCATTGCAAGCATCACACTGTTTTAATTAGTTGTTTACATGTTTGCCTGCCCTCTGAACTTCCTTCAAGACAGATAGGGTGTCTAATTCATCTTTGGATCCCTTGTGGCTGATATGCTTATTACCCAGCATATAATATATATCCAGGAAAGGTTGAACCACCATAAATTACACTGTACGCACATACAGTAAGTGGATTGTAATCAACATAAATTGAGAAAGGAGAATATCAGCTAATGGTTAGATTAAATCCTGTATTTAATTACATATTTCCCAAACAGATATCTCCCTCTTTTCAACTCATTAGGATCATCTCAAATATTAAAAGTAAATTTGAAAAAATTGGAGAGTACAAATGGAAGCTGCAGAAGGTTGTTCTTCAGTCTTGCTAGGGGAACAAATAATTATATTAATATTCACTCTCCTGCTCTAACTGCTCATGTTTCATCTTTATTTTTGCCTTCCTTTCCTATTGAGCAGGGTCAGGGAAAGAGCAGGAGTCAGAAGGGTCCAACCGCCTGGTGTGGCTTGGCTCAGTAGGCGGGTAATTCACCAGCTCCTTCAACCTTTCCCATCAAAAGCACTTCGATCTAACACATCCGAAGTACACGGAAGGCAGCCGGTCGGTCCTGGCCCTGAGCCATCGTGGACAAGGGTGGGGAGAAGGAATGAGGGAGTAGAAGCAGGGGTGGGGGAGAAGCTTGATTTATATTTAAAAACCACAGGAATCCAAACCCAGGAGAATGTCCCCCCACCCCCATCATCGGCACCCTATCAGCACTGGGTCTTTCCTAAATTGGCAGTAAAGGGGACTCACGGAGCAGTTTTGAGCTCCAAATGTTGTGAAGGCAGCCCCACAACCGCAAACTGGAAGGAACGCCATCCCTCCTTGATCAATCAGTGCAGAACCTGGTACAGGATCGAGTTTCCAGGAGGATGCTCCTGGAAGGGAGTAAGGGTTCAGTGATGAGGGCATAGAGATAGCCTGGAGAGAGAAAACCGTTATTCATCCATTCATTCTCTCACAAATGAGTATCTCTGTACAGCCTACTCTGTGCCAGGCACTGAGCCAGGCCTTAGGAAGAAGATAGAGCACGAGACACTCAGGGTTTCCACCCTTGGGTAGCTCGCACTCCAGTGAGGGAGACACATGGTAAGTGTTAAGTTATAAAAATCCTTGGGGCGCCTGGGTGGCTCAGTGGTTTGAGTGTCTGCCTTCAGCTCAGGTCATGATCTCAGGGTCCTGGGATTGAGCCCCACGTCAGGCTTTCTGCTCAGTGGGGAGTCTGCTTCTCCCTCTGCCTCTGTGCTCTCTTTCTCTCTCTGTCACTCTCTCTCAAGTAAATAAATAAAATCTTTAAAAAAATTAACAACAACAAAAAAAAATCCATGCACTGCTTGTATTGTGGTGAGCTCCAGAAAGGAAATCAACAAGGGGCTATTATGGAGTGGAAGTGGAGGGGGCAGTATTTTAGGCAAGGGAGTCAAGGAAAATCATTCTGTAGAGGAAACGTCTCGGTTAACACAGGAGGGGAAAGAACGAGTCAGCCATATACAGCTCCGGGAGAAGGAGACACTGAAGATGGAAGAGTCCCAGAGGTTCTCGGAACTGATGGAGATGGGCAGGGCCAGATCCTGCAGCCCTTGTAAGGCAGGCTGGGGAGTGCAGGGTTTTATTTTAAGTGCCACGAGAGATCATTAAAGGATTTTAAGCTGGGGAGTCAAATAATTATGTCGTAATAACATCAGCCTGGAGGCCATATGGAGACTAGAATAGAATTGGAGAGGTCAGTTGTCAGACTGTTCCAGTGGTCCAGACAGGATACGAAGGTGGCTTAGACCCGGAGTGACAATGGGGATGGAGAGGAAGGAGTGGATTTAAGGTGGACTTTGGCAGTAGAGCCAACAGGACCTACTGACAGATTGGAGGGGGTGAGGGAGGCTGAGACAGAAGTGAGAGAAGCCTCTCAGATTTCTTCTTGGGTGGGATAATCTTCAAATGCTTGCAGACATCCAAAGGGAAATGTCAAGGCCGTGGTTGGATAATGAGCCGGAGCACAGAGGAGAGTTCCGGAGATACCAGCACAGAGGTTTAAATGCAGGAGATCAGATAAGCCTACTGATGAGAACATAGAACAGAGGAGAGAAGAAAACTCCGGCCCAAGGCCCAAGGGCTCCGATGTTCCGAGGTTATGGAAGAAGACAAGGACTAGCGGTGGGTTGGCTGAGGCAAATCTTTACGCCTTTGCTCACACTGTTCCCTTGGTCCAGAATGCCCTTGTCTCCTTTCTTCGCCTAGTCAAATCCCATGCATCTTTCAAGACGCAATTAAAATGTCACCCCTTCTGCGAGCCCCTTCTGACTCCCCATCCCCTTGCCCACCATAGCGGAATCGGTCGCTCCCTCTCCTGTCCTCCCATTGCTCTTTGTTCCCAGGCTCTCTGGGTCCTGAGAACACTGTGTTCCAGGCAATTGTTGACTTTTCCATTTCCCGACCTGAGCTGGAGCTCTTTGGGGCACATACCGTGGCCTTATTTATTCTTATAAACAAGTACAGTTCCAGTACCTAGCAAACCATAAATATTTGTCGAGTGAGTGAACCAGCGGAAGAATGGTATCCACAGTACAAATTAAAATAATCCCTGTGATCACCTGGTGGCTCTGGGCCACTTGAAGAGACTGCCTGATTTAGGTTAGAAAGAGGGGATTGGGCTTTTTCAACCAGACCTTTGAAAACTCTGTTGCCTGCAGAACCATCTCCCGGATGTTGCTTATAAGGGGTAGCTCAAGGACTATTTGTTGATGAATGCTCACCCCCAAGTCACTGATCTCATCTAAGAGCACCAAGGTGTCTCGTGGAAGTTGGTGCAGAGGCACTGGAAAGTCTGGTTGAAGGGGAGGGAGTCAGGGTGTGCTGACCTCCAGCAGGGATCCAGATTCCAGAATGTAAAGATGCAGAAGGATGCAGGGAGAGGTTGTCCTTTTCTGGCCTGCAGTTCCTTTTCACTGAGCTGAGCTCCTGCATGCAGGTGACTGCCGGCAGCGGAGAACCCACCCTCCCAGGAAGGGGGAGAAGAGCTTTGCCAAAGGGCTCAGACAGGTGGTGCAAAAGGAGCAACAGATCATGTCTCTGCTCACTCTTATGTTGTTGCTGTTCCCCACACCTCCTGCGAAACTGGGGCCCCCATGGCCTGGCTGCAGCCGTCCCACTGAAACAGCGCTGGGGCAGGAACAGACCTGCCTGGCCACGGCAGGGTGTTTGCACACCTCCAGGCGATGCGTCTCCAGGCTGATTTCTCTGGTTATTGTTGTGGCGCAGTGCAAAGGCGGGGTCCGGGTTCTCTGCTCAGCCTTCAATCACGGCCGCCCACCAACTCCCACAAGGGGGTCGGTGCCCTTTTTTTTTTCATCACAAGCAAAGAGATGCTTTACCAACTCCTCCTAAGAATTCATCTTGTAAGCAAAGAAACAAAGAAACAAGTTCTTTGACAATGGTTAGTTTATTCCAGTATCAGTAAGAATCCTGTGTCATGGTACATCCAGAACTGAGACACAGGGCAAAACTTAATAAAGGGATTCTTTTTTTAAAATTTTTATTTATTTGTTTGAGAGAGAGAGAGTGAGAGAGAGCACAAGAGCAGGGTGAGGGGCACAGGGAGAAGCAGACTCCCCACTGAGCAGGGAGCCCGATGCGGGGCTCAATCCCAGGACCCTGGGATCATGACCTGAGCCGAAGGCAGCTGCTTAACTGACTGAGCCACCCAGGCGCCCCAATAAAGGGATTCTTTACAACCATGTAGGCGACGTTTAGGAAAAGCAATAAGGGATGGTGCAGTCTCCGTGGCTACTAACAGCAGAACTACACACACCTGAACTTGACAAGGGACAAAGGGAGAGAGGGATCGCCAGGTGTGTGTGTGTGTGTGTGTGTGTGTGTGCATGGTGTGCATGTGCATGTGTGTGGTGTGTGTGTGTTTGTGTGTGTGAGATGGGGGCTCATGGGAAGTATGGGTGTGAGTTGGCTGAGTGCAATATGCTATCCGAGAGGAGTTGTGACCTTTCTTAGAAGACAGTGACTTAGGGAAGATATTGAGGGAATACTCCTCCACCCTCTACCTTCCCTCTGACCTACCAGCGTCCTCTAACGTCTGAACCATCCGGAAGCCAGAAGCCGATGGAGTGCACGGATGCAGTGCACACAGGTGAACCTCCCTGGCCATTGTGCAGGTTGGAGAAGGATGAACAGGGGATCTGGAGGGGCACATGGAAGATTTCCCAGCCCAGACCTGGCCAGACACTTGGTCACATTTGCCAGGATTTTCATAGGCCGATCCCAGCACTTACCTGTTCTGACTGAGGTAATACTGGTCCTTGACCTTTCCCCAATGACCTTGATATTAGCTTTCCCCTGGACCTTGTCTTAAGATTATTCTTGTAAGGATCTAGCTCCCTCTAGTTGGTCATTTGAGTCCTTAGCCCTGCCGGCATCCCTTCTGTCACTGAACTTTGGTTGCTGTCTTGCTCTCCTGGTGTCCGACATGAGCCATCTCATCTCCATCGCCTAAATGGTTTGTCTCCACCAAACAGTGAGACAGGACCTTTCCAGTCATAGACTTCATGCTTTGGGACCCTTGACTCATCCCAGGCTTCATCCATTCCAACAGTGACCACTGTTGGTCATGCTGGGCCTGGGTCCTGGAAAGTAAGGCCATTTTCTTTGGTGTCCGGGATCATCACACTGATGTAAAGTGATGTCTGAGAACCACTTCCTCCTCTTTTCTGGGCCTCCATTCCCCCCCCCCTTTTAGGTAACTGTTAACCACATTAACCCTATCTTCCTGGACCAAACATGAACCTTTTCTTTCAAGACATCTTGGATGATGTGTCCTACATTCAGTCTTTGCTTTGATTTGTTCTGGGGATGCTGGGGTCCACCGTTAATGCTTCATCTATGGAACCAAGGCCTGGTTCCTAACCCCCATTTCCTCACATGTTTTAACATTCACGTCCACTACTCTTTCCTGGTTTGACCCTTTCTCTTCACTTGGACGAGGTGTCTCCCAGCCAGGAGATGAATTGTAATGTGTTCTGCTAAATGGTGGTTTCCAGAGCACCACCGCATCCAGACTGGACCCCGAGAGTGAGGCCTCATAATAGTGTTTTGGAGGTCTACGAATTCCCTACAGTGTTTTCGGTATCATTCTCTTCAATTTGCCAAATACATAATTTTATGTTGCAATCTAAAATGAGGAGATGTTGCAGTAAGTTAGATGCAAGATTTGTGCATACAGGATATTTCTGGGATTTAAGGAGATACATTATTTTGTGTTCTAAAAAGAAATTATTTTTCAAATGAGAAAGACATTATACATCTTAAAGTGCCTTTGACAGTGTCTTATGAGTGTGGGTGGGAAGTCACAATTTGGGGAAATCTGGCACTTCCCTAAGGTGCAACTGAATTTAATGCTTCCTCCACTCATAAATGTTATTACCCCTCAAAGAGATTTCAGGATGGCTCCCCCATTAAAGAAGAAACCCAAATCAGGAAGGACCCTGAAGTAATAGACTGATACCATTTCCCAGCACAGAAATCAGTCCTAACATCTTTTAACTAGAAATTATGTGTAGATCATTTCCCAAAATCTCTCTGTGTAAAATTATATCAGCATTTTGTCCAAGACTTTATACAGAGTATATACACAATAAGTGTTGGCTAACATTGAATGTTTACAGGTTTGAATTCCATTCCACACCACTAATACTGACTTCTGCTTGGTGCTTTTTTATAATGCTATATTCATCACCATCACCGCCATGATCATGCCTGAGCTCCTTTACTAGTTAGGGTAAGAAACCCCAACTCAAATTAGCTATCAACATACATATGATATGTCTCATCAGGAGGTTAGGCAGATGGGCTGCAGAGTTGAGTTGATTGATTCAGCAAGTTAATAGTGTCACCCAGGATCCAGGTGCTCACCATCTCTCCTCAGTGGGGGTAGCAGCGCTGGTAGTAAGCAACAGCACCCATTCCAGGTGACATTCCAGGCATGACACTTTTAGGCAAAAGAAGAGCTACTGTCTCTTTCTGTGGCTCTATGTGAGAAGAAAGGACCTTTCCCCAGAAGCTTCTTGGGAAGCTTCTCCTCATGGCTCATCCATAAGGATGGAGTGACAAGCCCATTCCCAGTAAGTAACCAGCACGACTTGTTTGTACTTCCTCTAAAGTGGAAAGGGTCTTGGAGGATCAACCATGATGTCTACCACACATTTGTAGAGTGGCTTCAGTTTACCAAATGCTTCATGTGTCTACCCAGTAGCATCTCCATGAGGTAGGTAAAGTGGGTCTTATTGTCCCCATTTTGTATATGAGATATTAGATGCTCATAGAATAGTACCTTGTTTTTAAGAAATGTGCTTTCGAAGGGGGACCTGGGTGGCTCAATTAGTTGAGCATCTGACTCTTGATTTCGGCTCAGGTCATGATCTCAGGGTTCTGAGACTGAGCCCCGAGTTGGGCTCTGTGCTCAGCGGGAAGTAAGCATGTCCCTCTCCTTCCCCCTCTGCCCCTTCTCCTGCTCGCATGCTCTCTCTCTCTCAAATAAATAAATAAATAAACAAACAAATAAATAAATAAATAAAATCTTTAAAAATGTGTTTTCATATGGAATGGTAGAAATAAAATATCACTATTTTAAAACCCCAAATAAAAGAATGTATTTAGCTAATAATCACTAAAGGTGGCTAAACCATTAGGTGAACAGCTAGTGACAAACATTACAATGGACAGATCAGTTTGACAATACCTGAACCTATTAATCATTCTTAATACCACGAAAGAGAGAGGCAGCCAGATATTATCACCTCCTGATGTGATATAATAGAAGTACACAATGTAAATCTGAGTCTCGCCAAGCCTCCAATTCTACCCACCAGTTTATGGGAAATACAGGAGACAGAAGAATGCATTAAAGATGCCATGGGAATGCAATGAAACATCACATGTGGGAAACTCTACAAAACAAACAACCTGCAGTCTTCAAGAGATAAATTGTAAGAAAAAGTAAGAAGAGGAAGGGGGTACTTATAGATTAAAAGAAATGTAGGAGACATAGCAGCTAAATGCAGATTGAATTTTGTTTCAATCCTAATTTAAATCGTTTTTTTTAAGTTAAATGTTTTATTTTTTTCCTTTTTTAATTCAAGTACAATGAACATACAGCGTTTTTTTCTTAAAGTTTTTATTTATTTGAGAGAGAGAGACAGTGAGTGTGAGTGGGGGAAGGGCAGAGAGAGAGGGAGAAGCAGACTCCCTGTCAAGCAGGAAGCCCAATGCGGGGCTCAATCTCAGGACCCTGGGATCACGACCTGAGCCGAAGGCGAATGTTTAACCCACTGAGCCACTCAGGCGCCCCAATGTACAGTGTTATATTAGTTTCAGGTGTACAATACACTGATTCAACAATTCTATACATTTTATAACATTACCTACACAAAGTTTTAATAAAAATTATGAGACCCTGTGGAAAATCTTAATGGTGGTTGAGAATTTGATGGTATAAAGGAATTTTTATTAATTTTGTTGCATATAATAATAGTAACAGGGTTAGATTCTGAACTATTTATGGATAAAATTATACAATGTCTGGGATTCTCTTTCAAATAATCCAGGACAGTTTGGGGGGTGGTGAGTGAGTGCAGAACAGATGTTGGTCTTATGTAAATAATCACTGAGGCTAGGCCATGTGTACAGCGGGGGCTCATCACATTATTTTTTCTACTTCTGTATATATTTAAATATTTCCATAATAAAAAGTTAAATGTATAAAAAGAAAAAAGAAACACTCTCCTACAAATTTTCTACCCACTGTGTGCAAGGCAGATGCACTGCAAGTTTGTTCTTTTCTTAATAGCATTTGCAGATCTGAATTTATGAATTGACTGGCCTAGGAAGGGTGCAGCCCCTTGAATAGTTTTTTCTTTGTGTGACCTACTGGCTTGATATGTAGATTTCATCATTTTTACCCTTTCCTTCATGTGTAGATTTATTCATTTATGAAATAAATATTTACTGAGTCTCTCCTCTGTTCCAGTTAAATACTAATCACTGGGCATACAGTAGTGAGCGAAATAGGCAAGAGCTGAGCCCTCTTAAAATCTACAGTTCCAAACCTAAACAATGAGTGGGTGAGGAGGGCATAGAAGGGTCCAGGGTAGTCCTGGGAAGTTCAGATTCCACTGGTTTCCCGCAACACACCCATGATTTGTCTTCCTACCGGTAGCCCAATCACAACTTAAACACCAGATGGAAACTGACAATCAGGCCTGAGTTTGCCAAAGTCACATATCTACTGAGGATTAGACAGTAGATGATATAAAAATGTCCTTTACAATTTGTCCCGAATCAGATGTTTTCGCATTTATAATCCCTTGCCGGAGGTTGTAGGTTAACTCCTGTAACATAAGAAAAGATGTATATTTTGCTAAAAGTTGTATCACATGCTAATGTGCCAGGAAGTTTTAACAATTTGATCACGGTAGACCTGGAGATTCAATTACTGGCTTGTATTTTGTGGAAAGAGGATAACAGAACTGGTGTCTGGGGTTTTCTGTTGATAAAATAAAAATACACACAAAATCAAAATGTCAAACTCTAACCCCACTTCTTATTGTAGCATTATGTTTATGACAATGGACATTTAATGAACATTCCATGTCTTGTGTTACACATGTATTTAAGCCTTTGCTACCAGATTAAGCTCCTTATATATACATATTTTCCAAGCTAGACACAATACTAAGTTTATTTGTCGAGTACATAAGTTTCTTTCTTTCTCTCCTCACTTGGACATCTGTCGCTCCCCATGTGGAGTGATCTGTCAGAAAGTTTTGGTAGGAAACTCTTGTGAATTGGGAGGGGTTAGGATCTTTAGATTCAGGAACCACAGGAGATAAGGGGATCAACAGTGATGAAAGTGAAGGGAGCCCATTGACAGCAAAAGATCAAACCTCCATCCTGTTTCTCTTCTCTCCACATTCCTCCCTTCCCTGTCCCCAAATGTCCAAAGGCCCCCATTCATGGGCCTTTCTGCAACTGAGGGCTGAGATATATGGGCAGTTGTCCCAGAATGTCAGGTTATTCCTTGGATTAAACAGAAGAAATCACTCTTGGGCAAGATGGCGGAGGAGTAGGAGACCTGGATTTTGTCTGGTCTCAGGAATTCAGCTGAATAGGGATCAAACCATTCTGAACACCTACGAAGTCAACAGGAGATCGAAGAGGAGAGTAGCAACAACTCTCTGAACAGAGAAGCGACCACTTACTGCAAGGTAGGACCTGCGGAGAAGTGAATCTGAGATGATATTCAGGAGGATAGACGGCGGGGGAGGGGGCCTCCGTCGGCCACTTCTGGCAAGTGATAGAGCCGCGGAGCACAAAATCGGAACTTCTAGAAGTCGGTTCCGCGGAGGGACGTCGCTCCAGTGGCTAAGCGGGGGCTGGAATCCTCGCGGGACAGTGTGGTCTCAGGACCCTCGGGGTCACAGAAAGACCAGGGGTGCCTGAGTGCGGCAGAGCTCCCAGGTATCGGAAGCTGGCTGCAGAGACGGAGCCGAGGCGCGGGCTCTCAGCTCGGGGTTGCCATAAACTGTGATCCGCGGCCCAGTCGGACCACTGTTCCTCCAGCAGTGACCCAACAGGCGGCAGATCCGGGGAGACTCCCCTTCCTCCCCCGGGAGGAGCGGCGTGGGAGCGCACTGCAGGGATCTGCTGGGTTTGGAGACTCCACACGGGGTCGGGTGCCAGAGATAGAAACGCTCGGTCACAGGCCGGGTGAGCACGGAGTGCGGCCGGAGACCAGGGAGACGGGAGTAACTGCTTTTCTCTGGGGGCGCACTGAGGAGCGGGGCCCCGAGTTCTCAGCTCCACTGAGTGGAGATTGGGAGGCCACCATTTTCACTCTGGTCCTCCGAAGCTGTACCAGAGCTTGCAGGGAACAAAAGCTCCTGAGAGCAAACCCGAGCAGCTTGCTTAGCCCGAACCGACGAGGGTGGGGCAATTCCGCCTCCGGCAAAGACATTTGGGAACCACGGCAACAGGCCCCTCCCCCAGAAGATCAGCACGAACAGCCCGCAAGTCAAGATCAAGTTTACCGATCAAGGAGAACGGGAGAACTCCAGCACTAGAGGAATACTGCACATAGAATTCATGGTTTTTTTTTTTACCATAATTCATTAGTTTTTCAAAGTTAATTTTTTTAAACTTTTTTTTTTAAATTTTTCTTTTTCCCTTTTTCAGCCAACATCTTATCAATCCCTTTTTTTAAAAAAACATTTTTTATTTTTCATTTTTAGAGTCATATTTTATCCCTTCATAGTAGTTACCCTTATTTTTGGCATATATATATAATTTGTTCTCTCTTTAAAATTTTGAGATACAGTTTCTTCTAACAGGTCAAAATATACCCTAAATCACTAGTGTATGGCTTTGTTCTAGGCTCCTGCCTGATCATATTCTCTCCCTTTTTTTTTCTTTTTCTTTCTTTCTTTTTTTTTTAAATCTTCTTCTTTCTTTTATCAAACAACTTCTTATCTTATCAATTCCTTTTATAAATTCTTTTATAATTTTCATCTTTACAGTCATCTTCCATCCCTTCATTGTATCAACCTTTATTTTGTACATATATAAGTCTTTCTTCCTTTAAAATTTTAGGAGGCACTTTTTTCTAACAAATCAAAATATGCCCAAAATCTGGTGTGTGGCACTGATCTATGCACTAGCCTGATTATATTTGATCATATTCTGTTTTTTTCATATTGTTCTGTTTTTGTATTTATCTTTTTCGTTTTTTTTTCTTTTCTTCCTTTTCTCTTTCCTTTTTCTTTCTTTCCCTTTCTTTTCCCCTGGTTTCAGGTCTTTTCTGATTTGTATAGAGTATATTTGCTGGGGATGTTGTTAACCTGTTAGCATTTTGTTCCCTCATTCATCTATTCTCCTCTGGACAAAATGACAAGATGAAAAAATCACCTCAGCAAAAAGAACAAGAGGTAGTACAGTCAGCCAGGGACATACTCAATACGGACATTAGTACGATGCTGGACCTAGAGTTCAGAATCATGACTTTAAAGATACTAGCTGGACTTGAAAAAAGTGTGGAAGTTATTAGAGAAACCCTTTCTGGAGAAATAAAAACTAAAATCTAACCAAGTCGAAATCAAAAAGGCTATTAATGAGGTGCAATCAAAAATGGGGGCACTAACTGCTAGCATAAAGAGGCAGAAGAGAGAATCAGCGATATAGAAGACCAAATGATGGAAAATAAAGAGGCTGAGAAAAAGAGAGAGAAACAACTACAGGATCACGAGGGCAGAATTCGAGAGATAAGTGATACAAAAAGACGAAACAACATTAGAATAATTGGGATCCCAGAAGAAGAAGAAAGAGAGAGAGGGGCAGAAGGTATATTGGAGCAAATAATAGCAGAGAACTTCCCTAATGTGGGGAAGGAAACAGGCATCAAACTCCAGGGGGCACAGAGAACCCCTCTCAAAATCAATAAAAATAGGTCAACACCCCGACATCTAATAGTAAAACTTATGAGTCTCAGAGACAAAGAGAAAATCCTGAAAGCAGCTCGGGAGAAGAGATATGTAACCTACAATGGTAGAAATATTAGATTGGCAACAGACCTACCCACAGATACCTGGCAGGCCAGAAAGGACTGACAGGACATCTTCAGAGCACTAAACGAGAAAAATATGCAGCCAAGAATACTATGTCCAGCTAGGCTCTCATTGAAAATTGAAGGAGAGATAAAAAGCTTCCAGGACAAACAAAAACTAAAGGAATTTGCAAACATGAAACCAGCCCTACAAGAAATATTGAAAGGGGTCCTCTAAGCAAAGGGAGAGCTTAAAAGCAGCACAGATCAAAAAGGAACACAGACAATATACAGTAACAGTCACCTTACAGGCAATACAATGGCACTAAATTCATACCTTTCAATAGTTACCCTGAATGTAAATGGGCTCAATGCCCCAATCAAAAGACACAGGCAATCAGATTGGATTAAGAAAGAAGACCCATCAATATGCTGTCTGCAAGAGACTCCTTTTAGACCCAAAGACACCCTCACATTGAAAGTGAGGGGGTGGAAAACCATTTACCATGCTAATGGACACCAAAAGAAAGCTGGGGTGGCAATCCTTATATCAGACAAACTAGATTTTAAAACAAAGACTGTAATAAGAGATGAGGAAGGACACTATATCCTACTTAAAGGGTCTATCCAACAAGAAGATCTAACAATTGTAAATATCTATGCCCCTAACATGGGAGCAGCCAATTCTATAAGGCAATTAATAACAAAAGTGAAGAAACATATTGAAAACAATACAATAATAGTGGGGGACTTTAACACCCCCCTGAGTGAAATGGACAGATCATCTAAGCAAAAGTTTAACAAGGAAATAGACTTTAAATGACACACTGGACCAAATGGACTTCACAGACATATTCAGAACATTCCATCCCAAAGCAACGGAATACACATTCTTCACTAGTGCCCATGGAACATTCTCCAGAATTGATCACATCCTAGGTCACAAATCAGGTCTCAACCGGTACCAAAAGATTGGGATTATTCCCTGCCTATTTTCAGACCACATGCTTTGAAACTAGAACTCAATCACAAGAGGAAAGTTGGAAAGAACTCCAATACATAGAGGCTAAAGAGCATCCTACTAAAGAATGAATGGGTCAACCAGGCAATTAAAGAAGAATTAAAAAAATTCATGGAAACCAATGAAAATGAAAACACAACTGTTCAAAATCTTTGGGATACAGCAAAGGCAGTCCTGAGAGGAAAGTATATAGCAATACAAACCTTTCTCAAGAAACAAGAAATGTCTCAAATATACAACCTAACCCTACACCTAAAGGAGCTAGAGAAAAAACAGCAAATAAAACCTAAACTCAGCAGGAGAAGAGAAATAATAAAGATCAGAGCAGAAATCAATGAACTAGAAACCAAAAGAACAGTAGAACAGATCAACAAAACTAGGAGCTGGTTCTTTGAAAGAATTAACAAGGTTGATAAACCCCTGGCCAGACTTATCAAAAAGAAAAGAGAAATGACCTAGATCAACAATATCATGAATGAAAGAGGAGAGATCACAACAAAACCAAAGAAATACAAACAATGATAAGAACATATTATGAGCAACTCTATGCCAGCACATTAGATAACCTGGAAGAAATGGGTGCATTCCTAGAGATGTATCAACTACCAAAATTGAACCAGGAAGAAATAGAAAACCTGAACAGACCTATAACCACTAAGGAAATTGAAGCGGTCATCCAAAATCTCCTAAGAAACAAAAGCCCAGGGCCAGATGGCTTCCCAGGGGAATTCTATCAGACATTTAAAGAAGAATTAATACCTATTCTCCTGAAACTCTTCCAAAAAATAAAAATGGAAGGAAAACTTCCAAACTCATTTTATGAGGCCACCATTACCTTGATTCCAAAACCAGACAAAGACCCCATCAAAAAGGAGAATTACAGACCAATATCCTTGATGAACATGGATGCAAAAATTCTCACCAAAATACTAGCCAATAGGATCCAACAGTATATTAAAAGGATTATTCACCATGACCAAGTGGGATTTATCCCTTGAGTGCAAGGCTGGTTCAACATCTGCAAATCAATCAACGTGATACAATACATTAACAAAGGAAAGAACAAGAATCATATGATCCTCTCAATAGATGCAGAAAAAGCATTTGACAAAGTACAGCATCCTTTCTTGATCAAAACTCTTCAGAGTATAGGGATAGAGGGTACATACCTCAATATCATAAAAACCATGTATGAAAAACCTACAGCGAATATCATTCTCAATGGGGAATAACTGAGAGCTTTTCCCCTAAGGTCAGGAACACGGCAGGGATGTCCACTCTCACCACTGCTATTCAACATAGTATTAGAAGTCCTAGCCACAGCAATCAGACAACAAAAAGAAATCAAAGGCATCCAAATCGGCAGAGAGGAAGTCAAACTCTCACTCTTTGCAGATGATATGATACTGTATGTGGAAAACCCAAAAGACTCCACCCCAAAACTGCTAGAACTCATACAGGAATTCAGTCAAGTAGCAGGATATAAAATCAATGCACAGAAATCAGTGGCATTCCTATACACCAACAACAAGACAGAAGAGAGACAAATCAAGGAGTTGATCCCTTTTACAACTGCACTCAAAACCATACGATACCTAGGCATAAATTTAACCAAAGAGGCAAAGGATCTGTACTCGGAAAAGTATAAAATACTCATGAAAGAAATTGAAGAAGACACAAAGAAATGGAAAAAGGTTCCATGCTCATGGATTGGAAGAACAAACATTGTGAAGATGTCAATGCCACCTAGAGCAATCTACACATCAATGCAATCCCCAACTAAATACCATCCACCTTTTTCAAAGAAATGGAACAAATAATCCTAAAATTTGTGTGGAACCAGAAGAGACCCCGAATAGCCAGAGGAATATTGAAAAAGAAAAGCAAAGCTGGAGGCATCACAATTCCGGGCTTCCAGCTCTATTACAAAGCTGTCATCAACAAGACAGTATGGTACTGGCACAAAAACAGACACAGATCAATGGAACAGAATAGAGAGCCCAGAAATGGACCCTCAACTCTATGGTCAACTCATCTTTGACAAAGCAGGAAAGAATGTCCAATGGAAAAAAAAGACAGTCTCTTCAACAAATGGTGTTGGTAAAATTGGACAGCCACATGCAGAAGAATGAAACTGGACCATTTCCTTACACCACACACAAAAATAGACTCCAAATGGTTGAAAGACCTAAACATGAGACAGGAGTCCATCAAAATCCTAAAGGAGAACACAGGTAGGAACCTCTTCGACCTCAGCCGCAGCAACTTCTTCCTAGAAACATCGCCAAAGGCAAGGGAAGCAAGGGCAAACATGAACTATTGGGATTTCATCAAGATAAAAAGCTTTTGCACAGCAAAAGAAACAGTGCACAAAACCAAAAGACAACCGACAGAATGGGAGAAAATATTTGCAAATGACATATCAGATAAAGGGCTAGTATCCAAAATCTATAAAGAACTTATCCAACTCAACACCCAAAGAACAAATAATCCAATCAAGAAATGGGCAGAAGACATGAACAGACATTTTTCCAAAGAAGACATCCAAATGGCCAACAGACACATGAAAAAGTGCTCAACATCGCTCGGCATCAGGGAAATCCAAATCAAAACCTCAATGAGATACCACCTCACACCAGTCAGAATGGCTAAAATTAGCAAGTCAGGAAATGACAGATGTTGGCGGGGATGCGGAGAAAGGGGAACCCTCCTACACTGTTGGTGGGAATGCAAGCTGGTGCAGCCACTCTGGAAAACAGTATGGAGGTTCCTCAAACAGTTGAAAATGGAGCTACCATACGATCCAGCAATTGCAGTACTGGGTATTTACCACAAAGATACAAATGTAGGGATCCGAAGGGGTATGTGCACCCCAATGTTTATAGCAGCAATGTCCACAATAGCCAAACTGTGGAAAGAGTCAAGATATCCATCAACAGATGAATGGATAAAGAAGAGGTGGTATATATACACAATGGAATATTATGCAGCCATCAAAAGGAACGAGATCTTGCCATTTGCCACGATGTGGATGGAACTGGAGGGTGTTATGCTGAGTGAAATAAGTCAATCAGAGAAAGACAGGTATCATATGATCTCACTGATACGAGAAATTCTTAATCTCTGGAAACACACTGAGTGTTGCTGGAGTGGTGGGGGAGTGGGAGGGATGGGGTGGCTGGGTGATAGACATCGGGGAGGGTATGTGCTATGGTGAGTTCTGTGAATTGTGCAAGACTGTTGAATCACAGATGTGTACTTCTGAAACAAATAATGCAACATATGTTAAGAAAAAAGACAAAGAAGAAGATAGCAGGAGGGGAAGAATGAGGGGAGTAAGTCGGAGGGGGAGACGAACCATGAGAGTCGATGGAGTCTGAAAAACAAACTGAGGGTTCTAGAGGGGAGGAGGGTGGGGGGATGGGTTAGTCTGGTGATGGGTATTAAAGAGGGCACCTTCTGCTTGGAGCACTGGGTTTTCTGCACAAACAATGAATCATGGACCACTACATCAAAACTAATGATGTAATGTATGGTGATTAACATAACAATAAAATTAAAATAAATAAATAAATAAATAAAAAAGAAGAAATCACTCTTGGAGGGTTTTTCTGTTTTAACACTTTTCGAGCCCTCTGACAGGTATCTAGGGAGCCCGCCTGGGGATAACTTGGGTTCTCATGAGCATGCTAATGACCAACTGATTTGTCACCCACCTAGACACAGCCTACTCCAGGATGGTTTTCAACCACCACACAGATTTAATTTTTATTCTTAGTCATATATTACATTGTTTAAACTTCTATTTGGCCATTTGAGTAGAAAGAGAAGCATAATGGATATTGACATTGCAAAATAGTTACTAGTAAGAGACATAAAATGACAAAAGAGTCTGCAAATTCTCTTAATATGACCTACAGAATGTCTCATATTGCACACAACTATGTCACTAGCTCTTCAAAATTCAGTGTTAAAAAGAGAAAATATATCCAATGTGGCTTTTAATTTACTGGGAATTAAAAATGTGAAATTATTTACACAGTCAATGTGTTGTTTGCAAAGTTTTTACAAATATTAGTGTGAGACGTTCTCCCTTACCTTGTCATGGATGGAAAAAAAAGTGAAAGTGATAAATATGAGCCAGTAAATTTTTTAAGAGCAATATGCAAGATTTCTAACCATCAGGCCATGGGATGGATTTTTAGTCCATTTGACACCATAATGTGTTGTTAAATTTCAACCCACATTTTAACATACATTCAGTCTCCAAGGATGGGAAAATACATCATTTGAAAATTAATTCATCAACAAAATTAATTCATCAATCAGTTCTTAAATTGGTATTTCAAAGTGAGACATCCTATGTCATTTGCATCTTGATAAACTTAAAATGCAATCTATTTCTTAGGTAATAAGATTTAAAGATCATAAAATATGAACCCTAAGATAAGACTGATACAAAATATTTTTAACGGAAAAATCACAGAGCAGTGAAATTGTTTGGAAAAATAATTCCAGGATATAAGGGATTATATATTACTAGTAAAGGAGTTTTCAGGAAAAAGGGAGAAGGCAAGAACCACTGCTTGGTAAGAGCCCCACCAAATGCCTCCTCTTCCAATGTCCTTGTGCTACTAAGCTTTGAGATTTTTCCTTAAAGTCTGAAGATCTCTGCAAAGCGCCGATACTCCGCAGCCAGAATCGATTGATCACCAGTGAATTAACAGCTGCTCCTTGGAGCTGGCTTTCGGATGTCTCACAGCTCTAGGAATGGCTGAGCAGAAACCTGTCCTCTGAGATTCCAGGAAGGATGTAGGGCACACGTGGAGGCTCTGATGATCTGCTCAGCTTTGCAGGGAGTGTGCTTTGCACCCTGATCAGCCCAAAGGTGAGGCAGGGCCATCTGTTTGCAAAATGGAATCAAAAATGACCTTGTCTGGTGGTGAATAATCACCCAGATCAGCGAGGGATGACACATCTCTTTCAAAATGCATAAAGTGACATTCGTGGAGAAACTGGGAGGTCCGAACGGAGTCTACAGTTGGGTCATAGGACCGTACTAAGTTTACTACGTAATATGTTAACATTAGGGGAGGGTCGGTGAAGGGTCTGTGGGGCCGTCTGTAGTCCTTGCCTGTCAATGTAAAATCACGTAAAAAGATAAAGTTAAAAAATAAATAAAGTGCTGAAAATGTCCCTTTTACAAGAAGGCCAATATCTCAGAGAGATTTTGATGCCACGTGGAGAGTGTCTGTTTCCCCAGTGCAAATACAGCGCCTCACCTGAAAAATATTTTGAGAAGCAGCACCTTGAACAATGCATTTCAGATGCTGAGCACATGTAGTTTATACTTCTGGAGGGTTCTCTGTCCTGCAGATCAGTTCAAGTATCCTATTGTAGTCAGTTTGCACCTGGAGCTGCGGAGGCAGGGCCCTGCTCAGGCGTTTATGTCCTCATAACACTGCCTTCCTGGCCACCCATTGAATCGGGCCCCTACTGCATTTCACACTTGGATTAACTCAATCATGCAAATTATGTCAAGCCTAAAAGGAATCAGGCTGTGGGCAAATAAGAAATGCCAATAAAAATTGAAAATACAGCTCACAGCCGTGATGCTCCTTTATGGCCGTGCTGCCCACAGGCCTTAGAGGTTCAGGCTCTGGCCAAGAGGCAAAGGGAGGGGCAGACAGGTTTGAGTTATCACGCAGAGAAAAACCACAGGGTTAATTAGATTCCCAAATCTTGATTCACCTCTCTGGGTGGAATAACCAGGTTCTGACAAGATTAGTGGGATAAAGCTTCCCGTGCAAAGCATTGCTTGAAAAATCTTTGTTTGTCCTTACCAAGCAGAGAGATCCAGAGGATATTCTGCAGGTTTCCTAAGGTCCTTCCTGTATAAACAGTCTCCTGTCTTGGCCCCAGGCTTCTGCTCTGATGGTCCCTCTTCTTGGAACAGCCTCTCGTAGATACCTGTATCACACATCCAGTGCTAATCATGCCTCTCCGAGGCCCAGCTCAAACACAGTCTCTCAGTTCTGAAGGCTGTCTGGTGGCTTTCAAGAAACAGGCTCCCTTCCCTCTCTGCTCTGTCCTGTTTTGCTGGCTCACGTGAGTCACAAACATCTACTGGTTTACATCGTACTCTTTAGCAGACTGGAGGCTCCTTTCTGCCGGCGTGCAGGTCCCCTGATGGAAGAGCCGTGTCCTCTGGGTGTCTCCTCCCAGATCTGGCACCAAGGTTTTTACTCACCATCGTGGGTGTTCAGTAACTATTTCAAGAAGGACTAACTTAGTGTTTAGGTGATAGACGAAAGAAGTACCACGATGAAAGGTGTTATTAGAACTTCTGACTTCTATCTCAGACTTGCTCCTTGCCCAGATGATTTGGTTTCAATTCTCTATTGGCACAGAATCCTAGCCAAAGAGGGGGACCCACCATGTATATTTCTAAACAAAAGCCAAATTGAAAAAGGACCAGGAACACATAGGGAGGTGCTGGGGCCCTACTGGAAACCCTTGAGCGCATGATTCCAGCTTGTCCTTGGTTCCAAGGGGGTGAACCCAAATGAGTAGCAGGTGCTAGGTTTGACCCCCTGCTCCCTCCGGAATGCTTGCTCTACTTAGCCCTGGGCTCCCTTCAGGGACTTCATCTACTTTGCTTTAAAGCTATTGACTTAAGATTGCCTGCACAGAAAACTTCCTGTAGCCACGAACATGGATCCGATTTAAGTTTATTGAATGCAGAAACTACATTTACAACTTTTCTGTATAGGTCACAGCACTTAACTCAGACTGTAGTTCAGAATTATTAGCTTCATAATCACCCCTACCAGTGGAATAAGTTTACCTGGCAGGACCTTTCTCTGACCTCATCCTGATTTCATGTCACCTGCTCCTGCCATGGTGCTTGGGAATGTAGCGTGGGGAAGGCGCAATAGAGCACAAACAATGGCGTTCTTGCTAACGACGATGGGGTCACAGTTGATGATTGCAGGACCAACTTTTACTGAGTGCTTCCATGAGCCAGGTGTTGCGCTCACTTGCGCTTAAAGAACGCACACTCACTATCTCATTTAATTTTTCCTTTGGAAACCTCTGGGGAGGATGCTTGATGATGGTCCTTATAAACCTTTACACACATGGGATCTGGGGCTCTGGGAGACTCAGAGTCCGAGCCCCAAATCAACAAAAAAAGCAGCATTTCTCCTGGTCCTGTGGTCTTTCTCAATCTCAGGGTGCATCAGGCAGAGTGAAGACCACGAGACATACATTTTCTTATAAATAACCGTTGTTCTCAACAGAGGGACTGGAATGCAGCTGGTTCTTTCTTTTGGGTTGATGTAAACAGTCTGGATTGACCAGAGTCTATTCTCCACATCCAGCAGGGAGGCTGATGCCTGCAGATTAGTTAGTTCATAGAAGAATGTACTTCGATGAGCATATGCAGGTAGAAGGAGCCTGCAAAGCTCCCCCTGCCCCCAAGGATCTTTCTCCACAACCTGTGCTTTGTAGAAAAGAGCTATAATGTTAGACTTTATGCCCCATTCATCTTTATATCCCTGCTTCTCCTGGAGAAAGCTCTGTGACAAATACTGGCAATAAAATTATCCACCATAATCATTTTTCTCTTAAACCAACTCACTTATAGTTAATGTCCACCAGAGTAGGTGGGTTAAAAATAACCTCCTGTTTTCTCCCCTTCAAGGTGATTGGCATCTCTTTTTCCGCTCAAGAGTAGAGAGTACCAAAGCTCAGCAGCGGTTTTACTCCTAGCGGCTTGTTGCAACTGCACACACACACACACACACACACACACACACACACACACCCCTGACAGATACAATGGGGATTAATGAGCCATGGCCAGAAGTTTGATTTTTCTGTCAAGTGCTCCCATCCATTTTTAATAAACAGAAGAACAACATAAACTCCATTGCTTGCTCTCCACAGCTTAAACCCAGCCGGTCGCTCCTGGTACCAGGAGTGTTGAGCTGAGTTATGATTCCAAACGACTGACAAATGCTTTTACGAGCCCCTTCGGTAGGTTACTCTGGTGACTGGCTTTGCTCCCCCAATCCCATCGCTCTGCCTCTCTCCAATATGGGCCACTCGGTGCTTTGCCAGGGGAAACCGTCAAGTGTAATATCACATTTACAACTAAATGGCTTCAATTTATTGTCACTGGTGTAAAAATGCCAAAATACCCACTGTTTTCCCTTTAAGCCACGCTGTGTGCTCTTTTGCAGAAGGCTGTCTCCCACAAGGACTAGAAGTCGAGCCAAGGTACGGAGAACTTATCACAGCAGATGGTAGGAACCAGGTAGGGTCGCAGAACGATGCCTGACAACGTGGCACTCGTCCCCTGTTCTGATGAAGCTGTATTCTGTTTCCAGGAAATACCTATCCTTACCAAATACACTCATTCCCAGAAACTGCTTTGTCCACATTCGCTCGAAACTTGCGTTGCTCAAAAAAAAAAAAAAAAAAAAAAGATGAAGAATACGAATGTCTTTTCTCTTTCCCTTTTGATTTTGCAAAACAAAGTAGGATTTAGGTGGGATGTTTACTTCTTTATTCCCCGAGATAGTCCCTGCCTTAAACCAAACTGACCACAGGATGTCACCAGTGTTCCATGAAAATCCCCTGGAAAGGGCATTTACCTGGTAATGCAAAACTTGTTTCTTAAAGAAGAAAGGTCAGAGCGCATACATGTGGTCACACCTACAATTTCAAATAAAATCTGGTTTTGCAGAGGCAGCCCCAGGTTTATCACGTACAATCAAAGCAGATCTGAACTGAAGTTGTCCTTGAAGAAGAGGGGCCACCTACAAGTAAAGCCTCTAAACTTAACAGCCCAGAGCTGCTATTTAATTGCCCCTGAAGAGAAGTCACCCTGAGGTGGAGTTAATAACCAATACCAGATCTTTTTTTTTTTTCACTTTAATTTTCTTTGAAAGCTTCATGCTCGAGCGATGTGGTGACCAATATCTAACGGAATTACACGCTGCTCAAATACCTTCCTTGTAGCGACATAGTTAACAAATCCCAAAATGAGAGTCTAAACAGATAAAAGAGACATGAATAGACATCTTAAACCTATTGAGGGAGAGAAATTTTAAAAGAGAAATTAGTTAGATCGCGAGCCCGGTCCCGCCTTGCACTGTGACAGGGCTCACAGCCCCGGTGAAAACGGGCAGGTGTGGATGAGAGCTCTAAGGGGCCGTGCCCAGGGGAGAATACGAGGGAAAGCCGAGGGCCAGAAATTAGGGAGGCAAAGTTTCAGACTGTGTTTGTAAAACATTTCTTCCTTTTCTTCACAAATTGAAAAAACAAAACAAGACAAAAAACCGGAGTGACTTTTCCAAAGTTGTCTCCAAAAAAAAAAAAAAAAACCCATGGGTCAAGCCAGCCAAAGAGCAAGGCAGCTTGTCAGCTTCCTTCTTGGCCTGGATGAACCCAGTTCCAGAAGATTCCTGTTGGTTTATGTTATCAAAGCTTTGTGAGTTGAGACAAGTATACTGCTTTTATCTATTCCCCGGCTGTTATCGGAGTCCTGGCTTTTGCTCGATTGTACGTGTCTGCTGACCGCAGAAGCCTATTCTTTACAAGCAAGCAGTCAGACAGCCCACACTGGTTCATCTTAGGGACAGTGTATCAGGAAAGAGTTTGCATGGAGGCTGTTTCCCATTCTTTCGTTTGTAAACAAATCTGAACACTCTGTTAATTTAGAAACTTAATCTAAGCAATGCTTTTATTAGTTTGGTGTCTGAGATGTGCTCAGTGTTGAATTTCGAATCGCCAGGGTCTTGGAATAGGACCATATTTGGAGCTAGGGTCTTTAAAAAGGGAATTAAGCTCAAATGAGGTCATACGGGTGGGCCCTAATCCACTAATATGATTAGTGTCCTTATATGAAGAGGAGATTAGGGTGCAGACCCACACAGAGGGAAGGAAGACCACGTGAAGACATAGGGAGAAGGTGGCCATCCACAAGCCGAGGAGAGAGGCCTCAGAAGAAACCAACCCTGCCCACACCTTGATCTCGAACTTCCAGCCTGGTCCAGGTTTGTAGGAAAATAAATTTCTGATGTTCAAGGCACCCAGCCTGGGATACTTTGTGATGGAAGCCCCAGAGAACTGGTACAGAGGCTAAAATAGCTCACTTTGGTAATACGAGTTCTGTAATACCAATCACACGCTCTTTGGTTAAATACCACTCCTGTCTTCATAGAAATGGCCGACACTGAGAACTTGCTGAGCCTGAGTGGGCTCAGTGACTGAGATGCAGCCCTCAACACTAGTGAACCCATAATTCACATGGAATCGGACAACTGTGAGGCTAGCTGGGCCTTATAATCCCTCTGGCTCATTTAATTTAACTCATGGCTCTGTTACAACAGTCTGGACAGTTGAAGCATGGGAGTCCCCCTCCACCACCCCAGAGATGGGGTTCCGCACAGTGCCCTTGGGGCTCACTCTGCACAGCAAACACGAGGTGCTCCTCAGAAGTGTTGGAATTCCTTCAGCTGCGTCGAAACTGCCGCGGGTTGCACTTGAGTTAGTCACTTGCCACGTTTATGCCTTTATGTCAGGACCAACCCAGAGGCTCGCTTGTCTCAGCCCAGTGTCTTTCCACTACAACACACTGCCTCATACAAATACCTGATTTATTAAAAAAAAAGACAGAAACAGAAAAAGAAAAAAAAAGGCAAGCTGATAGATAATCGTTCTCACCACAAAGGTATTTGCAACCCAAAAAAGGATTCGCCGTGGAGGCTCCTTTAAATAGGAAGGTCCCCTCGTATACTGGAAATATGATTGGCTTTATAGAAATTCAATTTACAACTCTTTAAAACTCACCTATTTTGTAAAGTGAAAGGGAGCACACGGGGACTCCCAACATACCAAGTGGAATCAATAATCACACCCCGGGAGGGTTCGCTAAAGGAATGGGTCACAGGCCAGTGAGGAAGGGATGCACTTCACTGCCCTTGAATCTGAGGTGAGCCTTGTGTGCGACAAGCTCTGTGAGCCCTGCTCCACGTGCGTTCTGTCAGATTCCTATTCACAACCCTGGGGGATAAGAACGATGTTTATCCCCATTTCACAGGTCAAGAAACTGAGGCACGGAAAGATGAGGTGCCTTGCTCAAGATCAGATTCTTCACTGGCCCAAACTGCCATGAGCATCCCAAGAAAACAGGGACTTTAGCTTGAATCTGAACTGGAAATAAGAAAATCAAAAAGAGCCACTAGACATTCGCTGACTCAAAAATAGAGAACACATATTGACCTTCTGGTTTTGAAATTGTTTAATAACTGGAAACTAGTTTCAAACTTGAGTTTGGCACAGTTTTGAGGGGTCAGTTGAGAGGAATACAAGGCTTATTTTCAAAAGCGAGTTGCTACATTTTTCAAAGCAATGCTTTCAGTCTGAGGTGGGAGGAAACATACGAGGGAGGTGTAATTTAAACATTTTATAACTAATTGATGTGTAAAGTAAAATATAAAGATCATCCTTATAGTTTTGACAATCATAGAATATTAAAAGCCTTCCTTTTTAAGGATTAGGGAAAATATTCAGGTCATTATTTGTTCAACTCAACCATTTAATTACGTGAATGTCTTCTTCAAAATACCCTACTAAAGTCTCAGAGGATATGTGTGAGTGTTCTACGCCATGTCTTCCTTACAATAATAATAAGCAAAAAGTAAATACAATTTGGTGTTTAAATAGCTTTCTTCTTTTCTTTGGCCACCCGGGTCTTCATTTCGTTTAATTAATCTGCTCACTGCTAGCGCGTACCACCTCTTTGCGATGCTTTGGGATGCTTCGATTTCCTGGTGTACAAGAGAACAATCCATGTGGTTTGATTCTGGACTGTGAGCTTGCACGTGGGTCTGCGTGCACTCTTGGAAGCATTCTTCCTCATCCCCGTGTGTGAGCAGAGACTTCAGGGGTTGTTAGTGGCTTCTGCCTGTTCTGAGCGTCCATGGTGTATTACTCCCTGTGCTGGATTCACCAGCTTAGAGAAAGCAAATGATGTCCAAACACCACGAGGCACAGTTTGAGGGACCCCACTGGATGTCTGGCTCCTTTGTGCCGTTACTGGGTGTTAACTTCTGTAAGTGAATACTTAAGCCTGGTCACTTGCTTGGTTTTCCTGTTGCTTTTAATACACAGAGCATCTACCATTCAGGAAACCCTTGCCCCCTTCCTTCCTGTGTGTGTGTGTGTGTCCTCATTTCCCTCCCTGGCTGCCCCCTCATCAGTGTATTCTTTGGCCATCCCCTGGTAGGAGAATCGTGGGGCTGTGGGTGGAGTGGAGGATGAGGGGGGCCCAGGCAGGAACGACTGCCTACCTTTGATGCCTTTTCCAGCGTGATGCTCTGACTAATGAGCAGAGGCCACTAATGAAGAGTGAGGCCGGGTCTCTCCTTTTCCAGAGACTGAGTCCATTACCCTCTTGGTCTCCACTAGCCTGCGGGCACCCAGCCTGTTTCCCGAATGGATGACTTCTGGCTCACTGTGCTGCTCCCAGTCCTGGTGCCAGTGGCCGTGAATAACCTTGCTTTTGTGCGTATTTATTTTATTTCGAATTTCTCCACCCTGGTTCTTTCCACCTCTACCCCACCCCCCCTTCACTGGCCCCATGTGGTGATGTTTCTTGAAATGTTAGATTCTTTCTTCCTCTGTCCCCCCTCCAGCTCTGGAAGCATTTTGTTTCTGTACTGCTTTGTGAAGCTGGTGCTGAGTCCAGATCCTTGGGGCTTTAAAGTTGAATTAATTATTAAACAGGAAGGGAGCGGTACTTTCAGCAGGCGCCAAGTAACTATACTTAAACTGCAACCTGGCACTGTTTTTCCCACCCTGGTGCTGTGGTTTGCTGAAGGCAACTGGAGACTTTTATTCTAGTTTTAATCAAGCATCTCTAAGTTTTCAGGCAGTTAAGATTTGGCAGTGAAGGGCTGGGAAGTCAGTCTTCATCACCTCCTGACCATTTTGGCCAAAAAGAAAAAAAAAAAATTTTTTTTTTAAATCAGAAGTACTTTCCCAAGTTCATAAATCAACCTGAAATTGACCATTTCCTACTGTTCACCTTTCCTGAGAACAGGGTGGGCTTTTATCTCAAATGTATGTGCGTGTGTGTCTTATATTTCTCTCAATTAGTTCCCAGTTGTAGAGAAAGATGATGTTTTTTGGCTAAAACCATCAGAACATTGACCTTGTTGCCTTGTGATTGTTATATTCATGGCTTTAATTTGGGGGCTAAGTTGATACCAGCACTAAAAACTACTACTGATGACGTGTGGTTGAATTTCCTAATTTCCTGAATCCAGTCATTACTACTTTTGAGAAATCAACAACCCATCAGATTGTTGGCCCACTTGGCCCAGATACTGGCCATGGTTGTTCTGTTGCAGCTTCGCGAGTGAGGCGGTTTGTAGAGAAACACAAGCCCATATCAAAGGTATCAAAGTAACAGCCTGAAAGGGTCAGCTGCCCCCATGCCAGGCTCTCCCGTTTGATTTCTGCAGGGCTGCTGGCTTGTGGTGGCAGCCCTTTCCCTGTCTCAGCTGACTGGCTTTCCATGGGAAGGGAAGCTGCATAGGAAGAGTGCTCAGTCTGCTCCATTAAGTCTCCCCTGTGGCTGAACAGTAGTGCAGGCCGCTGTGGAGGGAGGGAGGCAGAGCTCCCGGGGTACAGCTGGGTGCGTAGGTCGGAGCATGAAGCATCCTCGAGAGGAAAGGGAACAAAGATTTGGTTAAAAATTTAGATTCATGCATATACATCGGGAACAGGGCAAAAAAACAGTAGCCCGACACATACAACCCTCCTGCTCTCCTCCCTGCCGGCTTGTGACGAGCGTGCACGTTCATGACTGAGCAAGGTACACCCTTCCCACCCTTCATGGTGTGGGGGGAAGCTTTCACCGTGCACATCCTTTCTATGTGGGAACTGGGTAAAAATGAGAGATGATCTGGGAGCCTTGCTAGCCAACATTCTTTTGAAATGCTTATTTCCCTTTAGAGATAAATATATGTGTGTACATGTATATATACACACATATATACATACACACACATATATACATACACATATACATACATACACATGCATATACACACATACACACATATTTACATACATGCACACATAAACACACATACACATACATGCATGCACATATACACATACACACATGCATACATGCACATACATACACATATACACACATGTACATACATACACATATATACACACATACACACATACACACATGCACATATATACACACATATACACACATACACACATACACACATACACACATATATACACACATACACACATATATACATACATACACATATAATACACACACATATATACATAATACACATATATACATACTTACACATATACACACATACACACATATATACATAATACACATATATACATACTTACACATATACACACATACACACATATATACATACATACACATATATACATAATATACATATATACATACACACATATATACATACATACACACATATATATATTTATTCAGGCTGACAATTCTTACTTTTAAAACAATATAAAATTCCTACCTCATGTATATTATCTACATCTTGACTGTATAACTTCCATCAACCAGTAAATTGAATAACGCTAAGTGAAAAGTGTGGTCCATTGGCTCATTTAAAAAGACCAGTTAGAAGAAGCCAGATAAATTCACACTCCCGAGAATTTAACTAAACTCCAAATTTCAACAACCTTCCCTAGATTTCCCTGAACCGCCACCTTTCCCACTGGCCGAACTTTTCTCACTAGGTCACCTTGTGCCCACCCTTCCCCCCACCCCGTACCAATGCTGCTTTCTGTTCCCACTCTCGTGTTTGGTCCTGTTATTTAGGATTCCACAATGGCCGCACTGTAACCATTAGGCTTCTGACTCCACTGAGTAATTTAAAAACTCAGTTGAAAAATGACGCATTCTGCATCGAGCAGTATTTGGAAGATATATTTACTAAATAGACGAGTTTGTACAATTTCGACCCGTTTTTCATGTCCCGTTTTTCCGCCACCCCCTGAAAATATATTAAGAGCTGGTTTTAAAATGAAATGATCCGATGTCTGGTCTTTGACTAAACAAAGATCTTAGTCCTTTTGGTTTGAAAATGGGTTGTTACTCCCATCCCTTGCCTGTGGAGAGTTTGCAATACAAAACTTTTCAAAAATATTTTATTTAAAATAATCTCCTAGGGGCTGCCCTAAGTCTTCTATGTTTAGATATTAGAGCATGCTCAAAAAGTGAGTTCGCTTAGTTGAAAAGGAGAACTGGCCAAAGATAATAACAACACTGTAAACAAAAACAAACAACAAAAAAGGAAAGAATATGGAGAATAGAAAATATGCACGCACTGCTTTTTCAACACCTTTGATTCCCCCTAGCTTTCAGGATAACTCTAAAAATATTGTCAAGACCTATAGTTTCCTGCAGACTTTCTCCCCATGAAGGCCAAAAAGAAACAGTTAGGAAATGTGTGTTTCTGATTTGTGGCAACTCCGTTCCAAAAGAATAATGAGGCATTGCTGTCGTAATGAGGAAGATTTACTTTAAAGGGGGTCGTCTGGGTAGTTGTCACCGTCCTTACTTGCTCTTTGGGACCGCCAGCGCCGGGCAGGGCGGGCTTCTGGGCCGTGTGACAGGCTCCGATTCTCAGCGGAGCCCAGCCAGCCTCCTGCCAAGTTGTAGTCCATCTCTGCAGGTGTATGGGCCACAGCCCTAGGCAAGGCTGTCCCTGCCTTCCCCCAAAGGTCTCGGAGCCCTTCTGCAGCCCAGCTGGTTCCAATTTGAGGCCTACACTCAGTGCTGGAGCTGTATTGAGTTTCTTCCCTGAAACCAACAAAACCTGCTTGAGCATTTTGCTTGGATTAAAATATTTGTCCCTTTTTTTACAGGGCAGAAGGAGGACTCCTGAAGCCTCCGAAGGAAGGAAATCATTACAGAGCCCTACAGAAGTAGGTCATGTGCTACAGCTGCTCATAGTTTAAGAGGAAGAAACATGGGACCTCAAACCTGGAACACAACTCTTTCAAAATGCTTGAGAGCAGCCCAAGAAAAACATCCTCCCGAGGCTTATCTAATAACCATGATCTATAATCGTCTCAATGTGTGCTTGCGTTTCCTTCGGAGTTTGCACCTACTTCCCAGAGCTAACGAGATGCCGAAACAGAACACAGAAAAATTTAATGAAGGGGATTTAATAGTTTGTGTTAAAGCTAATATGGTCCATTAGGAGCTGTCATTTTTATAAACAATGAAGATATGTTACCCTCTCCTTTGGTGTAAAGTCATTCCATGCAGGACCTGTAAACATTCAGTAATGATCTGTAGAACATGCATGAAAGACAATTAAGGCGCCACTTGCAAAGCATCTTTTCCTCACATATTTGGTGTCTTGCTAAATAAACTCGTAAAGATCATACATGTGTCAGCATACGCTGACATTGTACAGAGGAACACGTGTGCGTGTTGCCTTCACAAAATCAAAGAATAGATGTCTTATAAAGTGTGTTTGGTTTCCATAAGCTTGGGAAGTATCAGAGGCGATTAGTTAATTTAGGATCACAGTTTCTGTTCTTTAGTTCATGCTACAGTAAGAGAGCCGCCGCTCTGTTCCGGTGGTGTAGGGAACATAAAATTAACAGCTCACGATGCCATTAAAGGCGCAATGACAACCTTCGAAAGCTGTAAATAAAAAAGTTTCTGTAAAATCTATGTATTGCAAAGGTAGTATGTTCTGCTAAGATCCAAATACCTTTCGGAATTTATTTTTTAATTGCGGCCGGCACCCGGCAGGGACAGGGCTTTAGGAGTTGTATACTTTTTGGAGACGAACTGGATGTACTTGAGAAAATGAAATCTACTTGACTCTCTCTGACTTCGTAAATAGAATTTGCTCCCTTGCTCTCCCTTTTCTTTTTAAAGACAAATGGCTCCTTCTTATAGGTTTTAGGTTTGGCAGAATTTGATGAAAAATTCTTCCAACTCCTTCGCGTTTCCTTCTGTGGACAAGAAGAAAAGGTAGGGGGAGCAGGGAAGTCCAGATTAAAATTATGCTACTTATTCACAGAGACTTGAAAGCTCCCGTGAAGAGTTTTGAGAAGTAGCCTCGGGCAGAACTTGCTATCAATGAAGGCCAGGAACAAAAAACATTTAAAAGCAGATTACAAATCCCTCCTAACAAAGCAAAATCAAATCACTGATCGATAAGTGCAGCTGGGTTTAAATTGTTTCCTTAAAAAGGTTTTAAAAACTTTTTTGAATGATAGGCTGGAGGCTGAACCTTTTATGCTTTAGAGCAAGTTCCTTCTGGAAAAGTCTTTCCCCTCTCTTCCAGGGAGGCCTCTCCTGGGACCAGCCAGAGTTCCTCTCTTCTTGCTAAACATGGCCCTGTGGCTGGAAAAGGCTGGCCACATGGTTTCCAAGAAAGGGAAAGATGTTCTTTGATGTACGTCAAGTGCTCTAAGATATTTTAGCGATTCGTCCCAATAGCCTAGCTCGATTCCCCGTGGTCATCTCTGAACCATTTGTGAAATGCCCGAATTGGGGTGTCTCCTGTTGCTATAAAATCAACCTGAAGCCTAAAGAAAATCTTTAACAAAGAAAGGCCCCAGACACTAGGTCACTCAAGCCACAAAAATGTGCCGGGTAGATAGCGGCGTGCTGTCTAGATCAAGGCCATGTGGGAAATGTGGAGACGTATCTCCCAGATCCATACTTAAACTCAGATGCCTAGCTCTTTTGGTGACTGAATTCAGAGTTTTTAAAAAACAAGGGGAGAGAGAAAAGAAAGGAAACCAATGAGCAAGTGGTGTTCAATTTATTCCCATATGTTCCAAATGGCACAGAGATAAGCAAAAAGGGTTCTGGTACATTTTTTAATGATTTCATTATCACCAGACAAGAATTGAAAGATTGTCCAGATGCTATTGGAAAGATAGAAAAATGAGATTAAAATGTAAAAATAATAATAATACCATGAATGCCTCCCTGCCCCTAGAAACGGCCAAGGCACGACCTGATGTGATCTTTGAAGTCAGGCCTATTTGCAAAGCAGTTTATACAAAGGGAAAGTGGAGATTAGGTAGAAAAACTTGATTCTGGCCTGGCCCCCTCTTCTCTCCATGAGCGTCATTTGACCGGGGCGGGGGGGGGGGGTGGTGGGGGTGGATTGTAATTTTAGCAGAAGAATCAGTGGGGGCGAAAGGTAAAGGGAGGCTTCGTTGTTCACATGGGCCTTGCCAGGCTGAGCAGTGTGCAGGTGGAGGGTGGCCTGGCCAGTGGCCTCAGATAGCCCATGTCACACACACAAGGATCTGTGGAGGACAGGAATTACCCTGTTACAAGTGGGTCACAGACCTACTCCTTCCGTTTTCCTGGGCTACTCCTCTCCCATAATATTCGCCTTGAAGCAACGTGTCCTGAACCATGACAAAGTGTCCTGGCCACTCTCGTCTGAAGAAAGCTCTCCCTTTTCTGAGGGCTCCTTTCCTGCTCATGTAGAAATGATTTACTGCCTAGCAAATGGTTTTATTATCGCTTCACGGGCACACATGTCATCTGTCTAAGAAGATAGTAAGCTTCCTGAAGGTGAGAACTGAAGTTTTTTTTATTCCTGCTCTGGGCTCTATCATCCCAATTGCTCAGTAAAAATCCATCTATTAGGAATGTCTGGGTGGCTCAGTTGGTTAAACATCTGCCTTCGGCTCAAGTCATGATCCCAGGGTCCTGCTCAGCAGGGAGTCTGTTTCTCCCTCTCCCTCTGCTTGCCACTCCCCCTGCTTGTGCTCTCTCTCTCTCTCTCTCTCTCTGACAAATAAGTAAATAAAATCTTAAAACAAAAAATCCGTCTATTACTGGATGGTTGATAAGGAAACTGGAAACAGCCAATTAACATGCCAAGGAAAAGTACAGGAAAGTTAAAATCTTACCCAAGGACTCAAAGCCTGTTTAGTGGTAAGATTTTCACAAGTATCGCTCGAAGCAGCCTACCTGTGGAAGGATGGAAGGAAGAAGACTCTTTGGGAAAGAAACCTCCCTTTGACAGCACCGCCTGTCCCAGGGAGCCTTCCTCCAGAAATCCCTTGAGAGTAGGAACTTTGACTCCCGAGTCTGGATTCCAGGCCCTGCCACCCTTTTATTCCGTTAGGCTGAGATCTTCCACTCCCTGGCGGAAGGAGCGGAACTCCCAGCTCCCTGAAAATATTGGAGTTGTATATGCAGGTGGCTCACTGTCATCTACTTTTGGTACGACTGCTACTTTTGGTTGCTCCATGTTTACTTGTTCTGCATGACAAATGCAGAAGGACACGTTTGTCTCATGGCTAAAGCACTATCTGACCTCCTTTGCAAACCCCAAGAAAATTTCTCTGGCAACAGAGTTGTTTTCTAATCTTGGAAATAACCTCTCTCTGCAAAATATTACATGAACACAATAGAAATCCGTATGGCTATCTGGGTTTTTATAGTTGAAACATTTTAAGGGATACTTGTAAATTAGGTTCTCAAAATTCTAACAATATCTACTTGTCTTTTGCTTAGAATTCTTTAATTTTCTTTTATTTTAAAGATTTTATCTATTTATTTGAGAGAGAGAGAGAGAGAAAACACGATTGCGGGGCCGGGGGAGCAGGGAGCTCCCTGTTGAGCAGGGAGCCCGATGTGGGACTTGATCCCAGGACCCTGAGATCATGACCTGAGCCAACGGCAGATGCCTAACTGACCGAGCCACCCAACAACCCCAACTTTTACATAAGATTTATCTAATTTTAGATTTTATTTTTAAGTAATCTCTACATCCAACATGGGGCTCGAACTCACAACCCCGACATCAAGAGGTACATGGCTCCACAGACTGAGCCAGCCAGGTGCCTCTATAATTCTTTCACTTTTACCAAAAGACATCTAATTTCCTGTTTCTGGGAATGGAGACAGGCAATATATAGAAGTGTGTTTATTCTGTTAAAGGTTGGTCGCTGGGCTGCTCATGCCACTGAAAACTTTTGCCTTTCCTCTTGGTGCAGCCTGAAGGATGAGTCTCTTAGCTGTTAACTGTCTTCATTAATTGGTGTGCCACAGAAGTTCTTTTTGCGTGTAGTACAAATCACATTGTAAAGAGCAAGATAATCTCTCTAGTTCAAATACGAGTGACAGCAAAACTGCACATAAAGCCCATTAGTTGGGAACGTGGTTGTGTTCAGCTTTTCTTGCTGGTGTCAGTAACTAGGACAGAGTCAGTGGCTCCCATTTACGCAGCTGGGGTGCTGTTTCCCTCAGTGCTTCATCAGGTGTGTAAAGGCAAGGTCATCCCCAGATTACTGTGGTTTTGGGCAGTACACAGAATTCACTAACACAGGGGTGGGAATTCGAAATGTAAGTTTGTGCATGGGTTTTTAGTCTATGTGTGTCAGATAACTGCTTATTTTCGACTAAATAGATGTGCTCTGAGATCCTGGAGGCAGCCGCTGGACACCCATCATGATGGTGTGTCTCATTTTTACTACTCTGTGGCTTGGGCGGCTACGCTTCAAGATGTAAGTGTGAACGTCCATAAAGGGAGCGTGACCAGGATGTGGAAATGCCAGTGAGGTCTTTAGGTCCCCAAGGCCCGTTGGAGAAGTTTTACCTGACTTTCAAAGCCCTCTCTCCCTCCATCAGTGATCCTCATGGAATTATCTGCCTTGTCTGTCCATAGTCCAACAGAGATGATCCGGTGTTTTCACCAACTTCGGCATTCTTTTGCTCTTGGACTTGCTCTTTGTGGCCTGGAAACTTTTTCTTGTGTCTCTCAGTCACTCTGGAGACTCCCCAACCAATAACCTTTTACCTCTTCCAAAACTAACTTTTTAAAAATTTTCATGCAAGTAAAAACTCTAGTAGAGTACTGGGAAGCGTTTGCCAAATACCCCTTGTGAAATAAAAGCTGTTTAATCAAACTTGGGATGATGCCACCTGATGACAAATTCTATTTCACTGTCTTTCAAGGAGCTCTCCAAATGAACTCCAGTGTAAATCTGGTCCTTCGGCTTTCTGAGATCCTCCTGGTTCTTCAATACTCAGTTCTTCAGTTTTTATTGTATTCTTCTACTTATTCCAAACAAGTGCGTATGTATGCACGCGTGCCTGTGTGCACACATTATTTTGGGGACTATGAGTTCCTTCAGGAGGAAAAGAATTATCATCTTTTAAAAATTTTTTATCCTAAGTCATCTATAATCACAGAAGTCTTTCGATAAACATTGCCAAATTACTGGTAATCTTTTTAGGCAAAATCCTCACTACTTCAAAAAAAGCTTTACCTGGGGAAGAAAGATAAGGTAGAGCAAAAGATTGTGCTCTAGTTCTGGATTAGTTATGGACTAGTTCAACTCTAGAGAGTGCATATTTAATAAGAAATCTTAATAAAGAAGAAGTAATGAAAAAATGAGTAATTTTATTTTATTTTATTTTTTAAAGATTTTATTTATTGGGGCACCTGGGTGGCTCGGTCAGTTAAGCATCTGCCTTCGGCTCAGGTCATGATCCCAGGGTCCTGGGATCGAGCCCCACATCGAGCTTTCTGCTCAGTGGGGAGTCTGCTTCTCCCTCTCCCTCTGCCTGCTCATACTCTCTCTCTCTCTCAAATAAATAATAAAGAAAATTTAAAAAAATAAAAATTTTATTTATTTGTCAGAGAAAGAGAGAAAGCCCAAGCAGGGGGAGTGGCAGGCAGAGGGAGAAGCAGGCTCCCTGCTGAGCAAGGAGCCCGAGGCGGGACTTGATTCTAGGACCCGGGGCCATGACCTGAGCCAAAGGCAGACACTTAAACCAACTAAGCCACCCAGGCATCTCCAAAATGAGGGACTTAAAATGCAGATTTTGTTCAGTGTTTCTAATTTTAAATAGGTTTTGAGGTGGATACCAGCATAGTTTGTCATCAGATAATGTAGTCTCAAGTAGAGCTGAAGAATTGTCTGTATATGTCCTATGAAGGTTATTCAACCAATGTTTACCAAAGCTGCCTCTTGATTGTTTTCTTTCATAAGTAGGAATAGGATTTTTAATTCTATTCTTTTTTTCACTTAAAACTCTCTTGTTTAGGGCGCCTGGGTGGCTCAGTCAGTTGAGCATCTGCCTTTGGCTCAGGTCATGATCCCGGGGTCCTAGAATCGAGCCCCGCATCGGGCTCCCTGCTCAGCAGGGAGCCTGCTTCTCCCTCTGCCTGCCCCTGCCCCTGCTTGTGCTCTCTCACTCTCTCTCTCTGTCACATAAATAAATTAAAACAAAAACAAAAACAAAAACACTCTCTTATCTAGGAATTGGACTATCACACCAAAAAAAAAAATAAAAAAGGAAAAAAAGGAAAGAAACAAAGGTCATCACCGTTTTCCTGACCTTCAGGAAAACTTATTTTATTCAGGAAATAAAGAATTTCTGCCTATATGCTTAAGAGATCAGAAAAAAAATAGTGGAGTTCTCCACAAAGATGAGGTGGAGATCACGTGTTCCCACCAGGTGTCCTGGGACAGCTTTTGAATTTGATTTTTGAAATTCATTCAGATATACAAAGTCCCAGTGGAGAGTTCATAGAGCACTGGGGTTTAGTGATCCAGGCGACAGTTCAGTGTCTAGCTTGGGAGGAAAGCAACTTACAAAGTCTGAATGGCGTAGGGAATGGGCTACCATTAATCCACTAAGAGATTTCTATAGGGGAATTTCTGCAAGGTTCAGCTCATTATAATGAGGTAACAAATGCAGTTTTGCAGGGATACTTAGTAAAATTCTCGATGAACTAGTAACAAACCCAGCTCCTTGTACATCTGATACCATTGTATTTACCTAGTAGTCAGCAAAAGAGGAAAAAAAAACCAATGTACTATTATTTTCCTAAGTAAAAGCGAATGAATGAAAATCTAAATCATCCAAATTGTGCCTTAAAAAGGCATACTTTGACAGAGAGTAACAGTGGGAACTGCCTGGTTTGTTGTCTGAATTAAATACAAATTTACACACCCAAATGACTAAAATAATGAAAGTGATAGATTAGTGTATTGATGCATAATTGCTGTCTAGAATGCAGAACTTATGAGCAGCCTGATTTTGAAACAATTACATGTAATTAAATTGTGCCGGTTACAAAAAAAAAAAAAACACAACCCCCCCCAAAAAAACCAACAAAAAAACAAAACAAAAAACCCCAGAGAAGTCCTTTGTGTATAACACCAATTAATTACTTTTTTTTTTTCCAAGGAGGATAGCTCTTAAATATCTGGGCTGCTATTTATATCTGAGCCCATTCAGGAGGGATAGCGATATGCATATGGATTGCTTAGCCTAGCTGTGTTCTTAGAATGTGATTTGCAACTCATGCTTTTCAGTCAGTCTTCTTTAAACACCTTTATAAAATAATAACATCCCTAAGACTCTAACGTAAGAAGGCTATTAAGATTCCTGATCTCTTCATCTTTAATAAAAACAAGTATCTAGGCGTCTGTGTGGCTCAGCTGGTTAAGCATCTGCCTTCAGCTCAGGTCATGATGCCAGGATCCAGGGATCGAATCCCACATAGGGCTCCTGCTCAGTGGGGAGTCTGTTGCTCGCTCTGACTCTCCCTCTGTGCTCTCTCTTTCTCAAATAAATAAATAAAATCCATAAAACAAAACCAAAAAACCCTAAATACCTAGACCCAGCTAGGCAGTTTGTAAATCAACTTTTCTAGCTATGTCTCTGCTACCTGAAGGGTGATTCGTGGTAAATACAGTGATTCTCCTGCGTGACTTTATTCTTTTCCTTGTAAGGCCCCCAAATATGATTGTATTTAATCTGGCCTCATGACGGTCCTGAAGTTCTGTGTCAATCTTGCATAAAAGGTTGTGGTGGTTGGTGTCCGTGTCACCCAGACCCCCTTTTTTGCCTTTTGGTGAGGTGTAGGGTCAGCCAGCCGTCGGGGCTTTGGGAGAGGTTCTGCCACTGGTGTCCAGCCGCCTGCCAGGCTGCCAACCACCTTCCAAGACTGCCCTTATGGAAGACCAGGTGCAGTGACAACACCCATTCCCCCTGCTATCCTAGTTATAGAGCCAGTTCTCGGTTTTCTAGAGCAGTTCTTTCAGATGCGTTCATCATTCAGAGTGTAAGCAACAGCAGCTAGATTCCTTCCCTGTTGTAGAATTTTCTGCATGTGAATACCCTCACAAATCAGGGAGGGGGCTCTATGTCTAGATTTGGAGTGCAGGGAAAAAAGTCACCGGAGGAAACACCAAAATAAATGAGAATATGGATTTTATTCAGGTGGGTGACCTCTGAGTGGTGTTTCTCTTATTTTCTGTTACTCGAGGTGCCTGTGACATTTCTGGAATGAAAGGGGATCTGTCATGCTTGACCATGCAAGAGGGGAGGTGACACTGTCCAGGGGGCAATTCCTGGCTTCAGCCCTTAGTGCTCTAAGACCTTAAGAGACTTATCTTCTCCCAGGTCTCCATGGGTCCTATTGGAAAAACTGCAGTAATAGCTACCTCATAATGCTTTGTGAAGATGTGGAGATATACATACAGGAGAAAAGAATTATGAGTCAGCCTTAGCTGTTGTCGTTAATTAGTTGTATGTAAGAAACTAGTAAAAACACAAAAATGAATGATTACTTCATGATTATTTTACCTCAGATTCTCATCATAGTGATCACTCCTTTGGTTTAGGATATCATGGCAGAAGGTCCTTACTGAGTATTGACCTGGTTATATGCCGAAGACATTTTTCTGGAAGGGCATGCAGAAAACTATTAATAGCAATTTCCTCAGTGGAAAGGATAGGTCAGGAGAGGGAAGAAGAACTCTTCTTCATCTTGTACATGTTCCTGTAGCATTTGAATTTTTACTATGTGCAGGTACATGTTTTACTTTACCATAAGTTGACATTAACCCCAAAGTGGAAACGCACTTTTCAGATTAACTAACGCTGCACAGGACTCTGGGAGATAAGAATGGTGTAGATGAAAGGCACTTTGGCCCACCTCAGGGCACCATGGGGACATGTGGGCACCCCACACCCATTACTGACCTCAGCACACCCTAATATAGGGATTATGGTACATATGATTTGGGCTCGATCAGACCTGATATTGAACATTGGTCTGGACACTGGTGAGCTGTGTGCCCTTGGGAAAGCTACTTAATCTCTCTGTGCAGCAGTTCCCTCGCCAGATATGTTTTAAAAGGAAGATCTTAATGTCAAATTCTCCATTTCTCCACTTCCACATGTGTTGTGAATATTAATAAGCTCTGCCATAGGGTAGGGTGGGGAAAGTTGGTAAATCTTTTTTTTTTTTTAAGATTTGATTTACTTTATTTTTAGAGAGAGAGAGAGCAGGGGGAGGGGCAGAGGGAAAGGGAGAGAATCTCAAGCAGACTCTATGCTGAGTGCGGAGCCCAACAAGGGGCTCGATCTCATAACCCTGAGACCTGAGCTGAAGCCGAGAGTTGGGCGCATAACCGACTGCACCACCCAGGTGTCTCGAAAGTTGGTAAATCTTAGCTTCTTCTTTCCCTTCCCTGATTCCTTGTCTAGTTGACTCATGAAACTTTTTTTTTCAAAAACATGGTATTTTTAATGAACTATTGGGACTTCGTCAAGATAAAAAGCTTCTGCACAGCAAAGGAAACAATCAACAAAACTAAAAGGCAGCCTACACAAAGGTAGAAGATATTTGCAAATGACATATCTGATAAAGGGTTAGTATCCAAGATCTATAAAGAACTTATCAAACTCAACACCCCGAAAAACAAATAACCCAGTTAAGAAATGGGCAGAAGACATGAATAGACATTCTTCCAAAGAAGACATCCAGATGGCTACCAGACACATGAAAAAATGCTCAACATCACTCATCATTAGGGAAATGCAAATCAAATCTACAATGAGATATCACCTTACAACTGTAAGAATGGCTAAAATTAACAACACAGGAAACAACAGATTGGCGAGGATGCGGAGAAAGGGGAACACTATTACACTGTTGGTGGGAATGCAAACTGGGGCAGCCACTCTAGGAATCAGTATGGAGGTTCCTCAAAAAATTAAAAATATAACTACCCTAGGATCCAGCAATTGCACTACTAGGTATTTACCCAAAAGATAAAAAATACAGATTCAGAGGGGGACATGCACCCCATTGTTTATAGCAGCATTATCAACAATGGCCAAACTATGGAAAGAACTCAAGTGTTCATCAACTGATGAATGGATAAAGAAGATGTGGTATATGTATATACAATGGAATATTACTCAGTCATCAAAAAGAATGAAATCGTCCCATATGCAATGACGTGAATGGAGCTAGAGTGTATTATGCTAAGGGAAATAAGTTGGTCAGAGAAAGACAAATAACATGTGATTTCACTCATATGTAGAATTTATGAAACAAAACAGATGAACATATGGGAAGGGGGAAAAAAGAAAAAAGAGAGAAGGAAACAAACCATAAGAGACTCTTAAAGAGAGAAAAAACTGGGGGTTGATGGGGGATGGGCTAGATGGGTGATGTGTATTAAAGAGGGCACTTGTTATGATAAGCACTGGATGTTGTATGTAAGTGATGAACCCCTGAATTCTACTCCTGAAACCAATATTGCACTGTATGTTAACTAATCAGAATCTAAATAAAAAATTGAAAAGAAAAAAATATATATATGATGCCTATTCCCCCCCCAAATCATAATAAATATTATATCTTGATTTAGAAACAATCAAACATGGTATTTTTAGAAGAATTCACTCCCTGTCTCTTTCTCTCCCCTCTTTTTTCTTTCTCTCTCCCTGTCCTCTCATCACTGTGTTTGGTGTCTTAAAAATCTACCAAAAGAAGCATTCCCAGCCTAGTCCAAAATGACTTTTTTAAACAAAGGGTTCCCCATCAGGAAACTCTACCTCAGAGCCGAACCCCACTGTGGCCTGGCTAACGTTCTCTGATTCTGTCAGAGTGGAGGCTTGGAATGGCTGCCAGAAGCTACTCTTCCTTCTAAATCTGAGGAAAATGAGTAGTCTTTTTTCTTTAACCTCCGTTGGAGGCTAAATCATTACTAATCATGTGGCGTTCCTTTGTGGCCTTTCTTTTTGCACTTTTAAAATTACTTTTGGGTTAAGGGACTTTTCTCGTACTCCTTCTCTGGGCGCTGCAGGGCACATGGCTGGAGCACTCAATTCCGCATAATCGATGGAGAGTCTGGTTGGTAGAGTCCATCCTCCCTGACTTCTCTTGCTTCTATTTTGAGGATTAGAATAGGGTTCAAGTCCTGGGAGCTAAAGGAAACTTGGCTTCCTTTTTCCTTTCTTTAATTTCCAATCTCTCCAGCACATCCATCCAACACCCGGGATGGATTCTGTGTCTATCCCCATTGAAGACTCTTCTTAACTTATCATCATGTAGTCATCTGATATGCAAATCACCAAGTGTTCGCTGATGAAGACATAAAGGCTGACCTGTCCCAGCTCAAGTGATGCCCAAAACTATCCAAGAAAATTAAAATTGGATTGGCTGGGGGAGGAGTTGATTCTCCAGTTGCTCCAATCACTTGTACACATGACTACAAAACCCAAAGCAAGAAAACCCACACTACTCCAAGGTAGATCAGGAGTAAGTATGTGCTCTTTCAGGAATTACTTTCGTATCAAAGGGCTTCATGGCAGGACCTATATAGCAAGTTCCCTCTGTGCACTTAAAGCTCCTGGATCAAAACATTTTGTGATGTGAAAGTTGCCATATCTGTGATGTTCCATTCTTTATGCAATTGTGCTGCACTTAATAGATATACAAGGCTATGTTCACAATATCCTAGGTTTATGGAGGAAGGTGTGTCGAACTAATCACCTTTTACAAACTGGCAAGTTTGGGGTATGGTTTGTGGAACTAGTGAGTAGTGTGGGTACTAAGGGCTGCATTTCATAAGCAAACAGACAGTCCTGTGCTGCTCAAAAGTGGGACAAATCCAAGTGTCCATCGACTGATGAATGGTAAGAAAGACATGGTATATATATATACAATGGAATATTAGCCATCAAAAACAATGAAATCTTGCCATTTGCCACAATGTGGATGGAGCGAAAGAGCATTATGCTAAGTGAAATGAGTCAGAGAAAGACAGATACTATATAATTTCACTCATGTGTGGAATGAAAAAAACAAAAACAAACGAGCAAAGGGGGAAAAAGAGAGAGACAGAGGCAAACCAAGAAACAGACTCTTAACTATAGAGAACAAAATGTTGGTCCCCAGAGGGGAGGTGGGTGGGGAGATGGGGGAAATAGGTGATGGGGATTAAAGAGGGCAGTTGTCATGATGAGCACCGGGTGATGTATGAAAGTGTTGAAACACTATATTGTACACCTGAAACTAATATTACACAGTATGTTAATTAACTGGAATTTGAATAAACACTTTAAAAAAAATGGGACCAACAGATGCGAGACTCCAGGAAAACGGCAAATTCAATTCAGAAAAAGAGATGGTTGGATCAAAAGTCGGAGAGTTGAGGTTCTGAAGAACTGGAAGTGGGAAATGAATTAAAACGTGCTTTTGGTTAAAGATTTTAAAGGAGAAGGATCAATAATTATTTCATATTTTTGAAACGTGGCACTTCTTGGAAATGAATCTTCCTCTTAATCCAAAGTGGTGAGAATAAAGGCATTTGAATGGCTGCAGGGAAGGTTTGTTGGAGGTAAATGAGCATCTATGTCCCTTTAAAAACTTATTTTTGAGTCTAGTTAACACACAATGTTACATGAGTTTCAGGTGTGCAACAGAGTGATTCAACTTCTCTGTACCTTATGCTGTGCTCACCACAAACGTAGCTCCCATCTGTCACCACCCAACACTATTCAATATCATTGACTATATTCCCTACGCTGTGCCTTTTATCCCCGTGATTTATTCAGTCCATAACTGGAAGCCTGTATCTCCACTTCCTTTCATCCATTGTGCCCGTCCTCCACCCCTCTTCCCTCTGGCCGCCATGAGTTTGTTCTCTGTATTTATAGGTCTGATTTGGCTTTTTTGTTTGTTTGTTCATTTTGTTTTTTTTTTTACATTCTACATGTGAGTAAAATCATATGGTATTTGTCTTTCTCTATCTGACTTATTTCACTTAGCATAATACCCTCTAGGTCCATCCATGTCATCACAAATGGCATGATTTCATCCCTTTTTATGGCTGCATAATATTCCATCACATATACCTTCATTATCCATTCACTTACTGAGGGACTCTTTTTTTTTTAAGATTTTATTTATTTATTTTAGAGAGAGAGAGAGAGAGAGAATGAGCAGGGGGAGTGGCAAAGGGAGAGGGAGAGAATCTCAAGCAGACTCCCCACTGAGCTTAATGCAGGGCTCGATCTCATGACCCTGAGATCATGACCTGAGCTGAAATCAAGAGCTGGACGCTTAACCAACTGAGTCACCCACGCACCCCTACTGATGGACTCTTAAGTTGCTTCCATATCTTGGCTATTGTAAAAAATGCTGCAATGAACATAGGAGTGCATCTATCTTTTTGAATTAGTATTTTCATTTTCTTTGGGTGAATACCCAATAGTGCAATTATCCAGATCATATGGTAATTTCCATTTTTAGTATTTTGAGCCACAGTGGCGGCACCAATTTATGTCCCCAACAAGAGTTCCTTTTTCTCCACATCCTCGCCAACACCTGTTCTTTCTTGTGTTGTTGATTTTACCCATTCTGACAGATGTAAGGTGATATTTCTTTGCATTTCCCTGATGATAAGTGATGCTCAGCATTTTCTCATCTGGATGTCTTTGGAAAAAAGTCTCTTGACCTCCTCTGTCCATTTTTAATTGGATTGTTTGTAAATAACCAACTGTGTCGAAGGCAGAAGATGGGTTTGAATTTACCCTCCAATCAATTTTCTACGTAGCGGCCAAAATGCTTTTTTAACAGCTCATTTGTGATTATGCCCCTATCCAAGGTAGAATTGCCCAACAGCTTCTCATCATTCTATAAACCCCATGTCCACAACATCATCTATACAGAGGACACCTATGTCTAGCCTCACCTGGGACAGTCTGGTTTGTGCTCTTATCCTGGTGTGAGTTTGATAGCACAACCTTCACAAACATAAGCATCCAGTTTGGGCAGTACCTGTCACCGCTGCACCATAGGCCTCACCCGGTGCCCTCCCCCCATCCATCTCTGCCGCCCAGCTGCATGTGGGGGCAGAGCCTGCTGGTTGCCTCCATCGGTGTTCTCCTCCCCTTTCTCTTAGTAAGAGATTCCCCCAATTGTTAGATCTCATAGATTAGAGTCCATTTCTCCTCCCTAGCCACAAGAGGTGACCATGTGATTAAGCGCTTGGCAAAAGGATGTGTGCCAAAGCGATGGATGCAAGGCCCAGAAAAAGTTCTTAAAAGGAGGACGTGTGTCCGTCTTATTCCCTTTTCCTTATCCTCCTGCTTGGAACATGGATGTGGAAGTAAGCCTTCTTGGACCATAAAGCCAAGAGATGACGAGACAACTGGGAATGACCAAATGGAACAGAACCACACAGCAGGCCCGGGTCACCTACCAATGGACAGTTACGTGAGTGAGAATAAATGCCTACTTCACTTACATCGCTTTTAGTTGGGTCCCTTTTACACACAGCTATACATACAGCGTATCCAAATTAAACAGAATTTGCTGTTAGAAATGTCTAAAATATGGGCGTTGGCTTTGTGGGGGAAGCCGGTTCTAAGGATTCAGAAACTGCAGGCTGACAGGAGAGCGACCCTTTTCACAGACTACCCTTGGTGAAGCCACCTCCTACAATAACCTGAAAGTCAGATCACATACCGGTCAAATCTTAGCTCTGGGGGAAAGGGTGGAGAAACTGGGTACTCTGGTGGGTATTGGCTGCTTCTAGCAGAGGCCCTGAAAGAGAGAGATGAACTCAAGCTAGAGGCAGTCGGGTGGTAAGCAGTGACGGGGGTCGGATTTTGTTCTGCAAATGGGCAAAACTCTGTCTGCAGCATAAAATCGGGGTTGATGGAGAGACCAAGTTTAAAAGCTGGCCGTTACTGTGCCCCTAAATGCAGCCTGTTGTAAGCAAAGCTACAGGCTTAGGGAGGAGATATGGTAGCCCAAAGTCTTTTCTGGCATCTCTGGGCAATTTTTTTATTTTGTCAGACAGTGTGAGAGAGGGAGAGAGGAAAGATGAAAGAGGAGAGGGGGAGAGGAGGGGGAGGTGAAAAAGGGGGAGGAAGAGAGGAGAGAAAGGAGGGGGGAGGGGAAATGCGAGTCCAGTATCAAACACTGGATCGAGAGGGTCTGGTCTCCCTCCAAGCTTATCACGTCCGAGGATCTCAAATCGCTGTCATTAGGCTGAGAGAAGGAGAGGGGGTGGATCTGGGGCAAACAGAGTAAGTACAAACCAGAGGCTTGGGGCTTAGAGACTGTTGCTAATTGACCGAGGTTGCATGCACATGGCACTGACCAGAAGCAAATAGACCAGAGAATGACTGGGGTTTTTGAGGCAACTGTGTTGCCAAAGAAGTCAGATGTTTGGTTTGCCAAAACCTGGGACCGCCCAACCCCTAAAGCCACTCCTGGGCCCCCCAGATGGCTCAGGCAGGAAATGGGCTGTGGAAGCTGAACGGCTGTCAGGAAGGATCACCAGTGCTCATCTCAGACGCTCCACGGTGGAGAAGGACTAAGGCGCAGAGGATGGAGCCCAGGAACCCAGGAGACAGTACTCGGGCTGCCTTCCAGGGGGTGGGAGCAGGCTGCAGATGGATGGACAGTACATGTGCACCTGCACGCATGCATAGGCACACACACGTCAGCATGCACACACACACTTTACTCCATGGCCCGGGTAGGTTTTTGTAAACTGTTTTATGAATGGGGCCCCTGGGTGGCTCAGTCCATTTGAGCGCCTGACTCTGGATTGTGGCTCAGGTCATGATCTCAGGGTTGTGGGATCGGGCTCCACGTCGGGCTTGGCACTCAGCGGGGAGTGTGTCTCTCCCTCTCCCTTTACCCTTCCCCCCCTAAAATAAATAGATAGATAGATAGATAAATAAATAAATAAATAAATAAATAAATAAATAAATAAATGTTTTATGAACAAGTGACCACTGCAAATTTCCCATCTTTCTCCTTCAAATCTGAGAGGGGTGTTATTATAGTTACTCCGTGTATTAGTTGGCTAGGGCCGCCTGAGAAACAGCACAACAGATATTTACCGTGTCACAGTTCTGGAGGCCAGGAGTCTGAGATCAGGGTGTCAGCGGGATTGGTTCCTTCTGAGAGCTCAGAGGGAAGGAAGGCTCCATTCCAGGCCTCTTGCCCGGCCTCGGGTGGTTTGCTGGCAACCTGTGGCTTCCTTGGCATGCAGGCTTAGCCCTGTGTCTCCACCTTCACATTCACATGGTGGTCTGCGAATTCTTAGGCCCCTGTCTTCCTTCCGCCTACACGTACAATATCCTATGTTCTCCTTCATAGCACATAAATCAGTGATGACTGGTTGTATATGGAATTGTAAGTGGAACTGGATAATAGTTGTTCCTAGGGCCATATTGTAAGCTCCTGAAAGGAAGGTAGAGTATGACTTGCTTGGTGGGCGGCCTCTGGGACAGCCCCAGTGATGCCCGCTACCAGGGACTCATGGTCTTGTGGAATGCCCTCTTCTTGAGTGTGGGCTGAACTTATTGACTAATATAATAGAATGTGACAGAGGGAATCAGAAGGCATTGCTGAGATGAAGTAATAAGAAGGCTGTGGCTTCTTTCTTAAGTGCTCTGTCTTAGGTCACTTCTTCTGGGGGAAGCCAACCGCCATGTTGTAAGGCAGCCCCACACAGAGGCCCACCTGGGCGAGCTTGGGAGCCAGTCCTTCAGCCCCATTCATGACTTGAGATGCCTGCAACCTTGCTAGAGATTTTGAGTCAGAGGCATCCAGGTAAGCTGTGCCTAGACACCTGAGCCAGGGAGCTGTGAAAAAATACATGTTTGTTGGGCAAAGCTGCTAAATCTTATTAGCCAGCAATACATGAGCCATACACTTCCCCACAATGACATCCCCAGTACGTATCCCGAGGACACTGTCAGTAAATCCTAGTTGAAGGAATGATGTATACATTCATGGGTTCTCTAATCAGGAGCTGTTATAAATCACTCCAGCTCTCTAGGTCTCGAGTTCTTCATTATTTTTTTCTAGGATTTTATTTATTTATTTGAGAGAGAGAGAAAAACAGAGACAGCATGAGCTGGGGGGACAGGCAGAGGGAGAGGGAGAAGCAGGCTCCCCAACTGAGCCACCCAGGCACCCCTCGAGTTCTTCATTATTAAAATGAGTTATTCCTCTTAAAATAAGGATTAAATAAAATCTTATGCAGGTGTGTCTTATAAACCCTAAGAGATGGCACAAAAGAGTGGACTTATTCAAGTATTTGTGTTTCCTGTATGTTCTAGAAATGACCAAAGGGGACTGACTGCTTGCTTCACGTGATGGCCACCTGGCTGCCAGCACACACTCCAGTATGTTGCCCTACTATACAGCCTGTGTGGTAATTTACTTTAAATACTTCACCATCAACCACGTAAGGCACTTGTACACATTTGCTTTCAATGAAAACACCATGAGTGCCTATTTAGCATTTGAAAGACCCTAATCAGAAATCCACACCCCAGGGGTGATGAGTTATAAGGTGGAGACCTTTTACCGGGAACCCACACTCCAGAGGCAAACACTTCAACTATCATTCTCTAAATCTGCTGGAGAGAGTCTGCCGAACAGCACAATCGGTGTTAGAAACAACTTTTTATTGGTTGTTTCTACTGGGCAGCATTTAAGTTTGTGGTTGACCTGAAAAATGTGGGGGCTCTCCATTGCCTTATGCCAGTAAGGATCTGGCGTGCTTTGGGCCCTGGTCGTCCCCAAAGGAGGACCCCGTCTGCTAAGCGGCCTTGGAGACCCAGGGGCTGCATGAACGCCATGGCTTGGTCACAGAGCGAACCCCCAGTCAGAGCTGAGGACAGAGAGCAGGGACTTCCCTCAGCTCATCTGAACAGGCCTGCATGATGTTTGTTTTTTTTTTTTCAGCTTGTGTTTTAATAAGTGTTTGTGTGGCATGATTTTGCCTGAGACTTGCTTTCTGTGTACAAAAGTCTGTGGGGCAAGAGACAAACAGCCTTGACCTACCTTGAATCACTGGACGTGACTGAAATTCCCCTGGAGGACCTGACATTGCTGGACCACTGACACGTCTTAGGTTAGCTCACAAAACCCAGCATCGGTATGACCTCATGGTCCGCTACCTGAAACGGGACACTCTGTCAAAACTTGTAAAGACTCATACAAGTTGGAAAGTGAATGCATTATTATTGAACTGACCCCCACCCCCACCCCCCACTTGCCCTCAGTCTCCTCAGATGGTGAATCCTGGTGGGAATTTATTTGCTAAAAATAACTCGGACTGCATCGCTCTTGCCTCTACCTTTATGTAAGACCTCTGCTTGCTGTCAGTCAGCCCCCCTGGCCTGCTGACCTCCCGGATGACTCTGCTGCTGGGCCATGTCCACCACACACCCCACATCCACCGGCCACAAGCCGTGTCTGTGCCCCCCGTGGGCACAGGCCGTGTGGGCACCTCCCCATGCCCGAGGGGGCTCAGGGCCCCACCGGTAGGTTGGCAGTCTGTCCCTTCCCTCAACTCTGTGTCACCCTCTGTCACCAAGCCCTGAAATAGCAGTGCTCCCCATGTGTAGCTTGTGCCTCTAGCCACACTTCTGTGGGGGATCAGAACTTGTCTTTGGGTGGGAGAAGGGGCAGGAGACAGACGCTGTCTCTCTCCCTCCCTTTTCCACTCCCTCCTCCAGAGAACTTCACACCACTCTGCCTCCTCCTTCAGCTGCAGCCAAGTCCACGTGCAGCCTGGCTCCTGTCTGCCTGTCTTTCTTCTGATCACCAGACTTTATCAGGACCCACCGACCCCTCACTGTGGGCACAGCCCGGGCTCCGGTTGAAATCTCTGCTCTTACATTACTGTGATTTGATAGATAATACTTTAAAAACGTCAGGTCCAGAAGGGTCCTTGGTTATGCAAAGATAGGGAATTTTTGCCCTAGTTTTTCCTCCTAAAAAAAGCAGCTTTGCTTCTCAGTTGCTTCTCCTTTCAACTTCCGCGGTATAGGCTTCTGAAGCTTGGGAAGAAATTATCAGCTCCTGTCATGAATCAACCCAGCACAGGAGTCAGGAAATACAGTCGAGGAAGTTCTTCAGAAATGTCAATTACACACAGGATCGTGGCAATAAGATCTGATGTCAATAATTAGCCCTCTGTTGAGTTAACAAGTGGATTACCACCATTTACAAGTATGAACCCAAGAATGTGCTGGAAGACAGCCTCTCCAAGATATATTGGGACAGAGCCGCTACTAACAGATTAACAAATTCTGGCCAACAGACCAGATATTCTGTTGTTTGACAAACTTAATAAAACAGAGATGCTCACTGCTCTTGCTTTCCTACTAAATAGAAATATCCCAAGAACATATGCAGAGAGGATAAATAAGTATGTGGCTTTGACAGAAGACTCGGAATGAAAGCAGAATGTGAGGGACAATAGAAAATCCAGCTAGCGTCTCTGCACCATGGGTAGGTTTCCTAGCTTAACACACTGGACATTCATTGTAATGAGACTTCATTCAAAGACAAAAGTTCTACATGTATATATACAGGAATTTTTATTCTGTGTTAATGAATGATGGATAATGAAGATGTGCCTAGCTTCTGTTCATTTTTAAAGTACATATAGATCTATTAATCCAAATAGCAAGAATAAAATGATGATGTGAAAATTTATCAGGCTGTACCCTTAAGATATATATGCGTGTGCCTGTTTTCGGTAGTATGTTATGTCTTGATTCAAAGGTTTTTCTTATTTACTTTTTTAATTCTTTTTTTTTGAAGATTTTATTTATTTATTTGACAGAGAGACACAGCGAGAGAGGGAACACAAGCAGGGGGGAGTGGGAGAGGGAGAAGCAGGCTTCCCGCTGAGTAGGGAGCCCGAGGCGGGGATCAATGTGGGACTCGATCCTGGGACCCTGGGATCATGACCTGAGCTGAAGGCAGACGCTTAATGACTGAGCCACCCAGGCGCCCCAATTAAAAGTTTTTAAACAGTGCTAATGCTGAAGACCTCTACTCTCATTTAGGCCTTGGTAAACCAACATAATCCACATATGTTTTTATAAAATGCTTTTTCCAGAACTACATCCTACAGAAGAGCTCCTCTTTGTTTAAGTCCCAGGCCGAGTTACCATTTCAGGGCTAGCCATCGAAATGTTCTGATAGTACATGCTTTGCAAACTCTGATAGGTATGGGAAAAAATGACAGTGACATTATTGGTAGCCAAGGCCTCTATACCTTAAACACAAAAACAAGCCCATCAATGCTCTGCCTGTCCCAAAGTCACAAAGCTCTACTTCTGGCCAGTGCCAATAAGGCCCAATAGAGCTTCATTCGCATTGCGTAGCCCCTGGGTTGTTTACATTCCTTTGGAAGGCACATCCTCCTTATCTTTTCATTTATTGATGGACACTTGGGCTATGCCAAATTATGGAAGCAGCCCCAGCATCTTTCAATAGATGAATGGATAAAGAATATGTGAATATATATATATATATATATATATATATATATGTATATATGGAATATTACTCAGCCATCAAAAAGAATGAAATCTTGCCATTTGCAATGACATGGATGGAGCTAGAGAGTATAATGCTAAGCAAAGTAAGTCAGTCGGAGAAAGACAAATACTGTATGATCTCACTCATATGCGGAATTTAAGAAACAAACAAATGAGCAAAGGGAAAAAAAGAGAGAAAGAGAAACCAAGAAGCTGACTCTACAGAGAACACACTGATGGTTACCAAAGGGGAGGTGGGGGGGGATGGGTGAAATAGGGGATGGGGATTAAGGAAGGCACTTGAGGTGATGAGCACCAGGTTTTGTGCTAAAGAATTGAATCACTGTATTATACACCTGAAACTAATATTACACTGTATGTTAACTCTACTGGAATTAAAATAAAATAATAAGGGGCACCTGGGTGGCTCAGTCATTAAGCATCTGCCTTTGGCTCAGGTCATGATCCCAGGGTCCTCAGATCGAGTCCCGCATCGGGCTCTTTGTTCAGCGGGAAGCCTGCTTCTCCCTCTCCCACTCCCCTGCTTGTGTTCCCTCTCTTGCTGTCTCTCTCTCTGTCAAATAAATAAATAAAGTATTTAAAAAATAATAAAAAAAATTCCTTTGGAAGGCTCCTCATGAAGCCCCTCAACTCTTTTCCATTTAGATAAGTGAAATAAAAACATGAATCTTGGGAGGAATAATTCAAGTATGTGAATGTATTGGGTGAAAAAAGTCTGAAGATGAGTAATGCTTGAACAGATTCCAGAACCTTCTGTCCAAAGCAAATACAGCCTGGTCTGCAAGGTGACGATGGCATTGACACAGTGAATGTCATATACCTCAGGATCAGACAGGAGACTGACATCATCACATCTTTGTCCTGTGGAGCGGCAGGACGATTCTTCATGCTGTGTGTACTCACTCTGGCTGGCAATGATCCTCCTCGGCAAGCTGGATGGCCTCACATTTATGCCCAGTCCTGTGATGTTGTTGATATGACACAGGTCACAGATCAGTGTTCAGTGGTGCCTTGACACCAAAATAATCTATAAGGTAAAATCATAAAATAAATGAAACACACATCTTGAGTCTCCCAAAGGGTAGGAAGAAAAACAATCCTTGGGAATTGTGAGGGAAAGGGAGGGGGAGTGGTCAAGCTGTCCATGTGCTTGACTTAAGTGAAGGACCCCACTCCACCTATTAGTGACCCCTGTAGAGATCACCCACACTACACACTTTTTAAAATCACTCTTTTGGGGCGCCTGTGTGGCTCAGTCATTAAGCGTCTGTCTTTGGCTCAGGTCATGATCCCAGGGTCCTGGGATCGAGCCCCGCATCGGGCTCCCTGCTCAGCGGGAAGCCTGCTTCTCCCTCTCCCACTCCCCCTGCTTGTGTTCCCTCTCTCGCTGTGTCTCTCTCTGTCAAATAAATAAATAAAATCTTAAAAAAAAAATAAAATCACTCTTAAGTGGCCCTCACCAGCTTCGGCATGGGAAGATGGAGACTGGTCCTCAAGAGCAGGTAGAGGGCCAAACTTCCATGAAGACAGAGTGCGCAGTGACCCACAGGTGAAGAGATGTGAGCTCTGGTGAAGGTTTCCCAGCCCCCAACCCCTTTTTCTATTCAAAAGGCAGGCTTTGAGCTGCTACACCGAGCTATGTTCTGGGCTGGGCGCCTGCTCTACAACCCTGAGCAAACACGGTCCCTCCTCTGTGCAGTGACAGCCATCAGACTCACCACCCCGCGCCCTAGAAGGGATGGCTTCCCTGGCAGGACAGGCCATGGCTGCCATGGGGCTCTAGGCGCTGTAGCTGAGACCCAGGCAGCGAGGGCCTGTGGGTGGTGTGAACATTCCAAACGGCTGAGAACAGGGATTTCTCGATCACATGTACATTGATCAGTTTGGTTGCAGTGTGATTTCCTGAAAGTTGGCTCTTAAATTTTAAATATAGTAATATTATATAACAGCTTCCACTAGTATATTAATTTAAAAAATTCTTATCCATATTTTCTAATATATTGATTACAGCTTTTCCCTCCCTTGCCTCCTTCCTTCCTTCCTCCTTTCCTTCCTGCTTTCCCTCCTTCCCCCCATCCCCTCCTTCCCTCCTTTCTCCTTCCTTCCTTCACTCAAAGTAGAAGAGATAACATACCCCAAACCTAATGGCCGAGCCCTCCGCATGTTTGGGTCCCTGATAAGGCCGGGTCCCCTGAATCAGCTGTTCCTGCCCTGGAGCTTGGAGTGGCTCCCCTCTCTGTGGCTGTCCCCCTTCCCCTTCCACTTTTTTCCTTCCTTTCTCCTCCTAAACTTCATTTTCAACCTGACTTGAAACACTGGGGATAAGTTGGGGATAAGCTAGCTACCACTTGCTCGGAAATGTGCTTCTCACACGCATCCAGGGCATGGGTCCTACCATACTCCTCACCCCCGCACCCCAGCCTCCCCTTCATGCCTCCTCTCTGCCCCTCTCCACCCCTTGACCATCACAGAGCATGGGCCCTGCCCCTTCATGGGCTCTCACAGCCAGAAACCCTCTTTCAACCCCTAAGTGACCACTCAGCACGTTTTAAACATGTACAGTTTATGTACTGTTTCTTAAAGTCGACTGGATCTCATTTTGCAAAAATAAATAAATAAATAACCATTTGTTAAGCTCTGAGTGAATTCAAAATCCTCCCTCCATTTGGAGAGTTTTAGCCCCTCCTTCTGGTGCAATAGTAGTATTTGCTAACCGTTTCTGGAATACTGACTATATTCAGTATTGGGCAGTCTACTAGGCATTTCCCTGTTCCAAGAGTTGATAAGTAACCTCTCACTTAATCCTCACACTGGTCCTATGAGGCAGGGACTGCAATTTTAAAAATGAGCAGAATAAGACCCAGAAAGTTTAAGTGACTTGCCCACATCACCTGGCTGTAAGTGAAAAGGAAGAAGAGGGCCCCCCCAAGAGTGTGCTGAGTGGGCGGGTAGGGGTGGGGTAAAGGTATTTTCTCTTCCTGCCCACTTCTTTCATACCATACAGAAGACACTGCTTGTAGATAACGTTGCTCCTTTAAGTCTTAGAGAAGCCTGAAAGAGCTGGAACAATGGTCATTACCTAACTTTGACCTTGACCTTGACCTTGACTGAAATCTGAAAGAAAGCAGAGCAGCCCAAAGAAGAGAAGAGCTTCAACCTCCCAAAGAACCTCGCAGTCTCTATTATGGCATATTTTTCAGCCTTTAATTCTCTCATACCAGTATTATAATATTATTTTCCTCAGATACTTTATAATTACCCAAACCAAGCTTTTTATTGCTAATTATGTTATTTTTAGACCATCCACACAGTAACAAAAACCCATGGTGAAAAATTTAGTCAAGCACTTGGTTGGACCTTTTCTTCTTGCTTATGTAATGTCCAGCAATGTCAAATCTAATTTTTACAGAATGAGTTGGGCCCAAGTTCTTCTGTAAAAATAGATTTTTCAGGGAAAATGGGAAATTGACAATTTCCCTAAGAATCTTATATGAAGAAGTACTCTCTTCTATTTGAATAACGACATGAGATTAAGCACTCCTGTATTCTTTCTTTTCCCCTTTATTAATGAATTAGAATACACAATTGATTTAAAATTAAATAAAATTCTCATCAGCATCATTCACGTCTTCATTACTGGTCACTTGTGCTTTGTAAAACTGGATTTCCATTTAAATGGCTTCATGTCAAAATGGGATTTGGCTGTGGCTGCTGGGGGCCCAGCTGGGCGGCAGCCTGACCCGACCCGGTTCAGCCTGCAGCGAGGGCAGCCGGGGCAGGGGGCGGCCACAGGGAACCGGTCGGGGCAGCCGTAACAGGGTGCAGCCAGGCAGGGACAGCGACAGAAGGACAAACACAGATACAGAAGGCCACGGCCAGCCGTGGCCATGAGACAGTCAACAACCACTCGGGTGACTCCCGATCAAGGGCTCCTGAGACAGTTCATCTAATGGCACCTGGCTTGAATCGACTCACACAGCGCCAACTGGTCCTCCCTTTGTATCCCGGCCTAGCATCTGTGGGTCATTTCCCTCATGTTTCTGGGTTCCTGTCCAGATTTTCAGGAGATCCCCTGGACAGTGGGGACCTTAGATACCCCCTCAACAAGCAATTTGGGAATTCTCCTTCCTGTGGAAGGCAGACCCCTGGACTCATTTTAGGGCTCGGGGACAACCGTTTGAAGGGATTTTTGCCTCTTGAGTCACTAGTTGTGTTGAAAATGTGAGAACACAATGCTGCATGGCTAATTCTTTTCTAATTCTGATGCTGTTTTCAAAAAGTGACAGGTTTCTTGGGGCGCCTGGGTGGCTCAGTTGTTAAGCGTCTGCCTTCGGCTCGGGTCATGATCCTGGGGTCCTGGGATTGAGCCCCGCATCGGGCCCCCTGCTCCGCGGGAGGCCTGCTTCTCCCACTCCCCCTGCTTGTGTTCTGTCTCTCTCTGTCAAATAAATAAATAAAATCTTTAAAAAAAAAGTGACAGGTTTCAGAATAACTAAATAATTTCTAGCATCATTTTTTTCTCCCAATATTAGTATTACATGTGAAACCTGGTATTCTGAGACTTTCCATCACCCATCTGGTTCTCTAGGAATCTTTAAAAAGTGCAAGTACTAAAAAAAAGAAAGAGGAAGAAAAGAGGAAAAACAGAATGTTTCAAGGGCTATACATATGTCCATTTGGCCAAACAGTATTTTCTAGTATTATCAGCAGGCTATAATGAACTCATCATCATTATCTAGTCTTAACAATTTAGGAAAGAAGCTAAATATTGTAACATAATTGACGTCTACATGCATTGCTTAGATTAGGGATTGATTCTTGCATTCTTTGCTGTAAACCATTGCAAAGTCTTTTTAGTGAAACCGCACTTAAACTGGATTGAAGCAAACCTGACTGGTTATGCTGCGGGTAAACGGGAAATCCTCCTCCTTCTTGCTTGATTACAGTCAGTCTGAGCTTCCACTCTGCTGACACACCACCATTAGCTTATAGAGGATCATGTGATCACAGTGGACCCAGATCATCACTGGGAGAGCTATGCTCATGGACACTACTTCTGGCGGTCACATGATCTTAAAAGATCACTCCAGTCTATCTTCTGCGATCCTGTACTTTTTCTGTTAAACAATGACTGTACCTTCTCACCTTCTGACCTAGAGCCATGTTTTGAAATGAACATACTAATTCTGCAGAGAATTTTATCAGCTGTGATTGAACTTCAGGTATTTCTACAAAATTATCAATTTTTTACCATATCATAAACCAGTGTGGGGGCACCTGGGGGGCTCAGTGGTTATGCGTCTGCCTTTGGCTCAGGTCATGACCTTATGGTCCTAGGATGGAGCCCCAAGTCGGGGTCCCTGCTAAGTGGGGAGCCTGATTCTCCTTCTCCCGCTCCCCCTGCTTGTGCACTCTCTCTCTCGCTGTCAAATAAATAAAATAAAATAAAATAAAATAAAATAAAATAAAATAAAAAACCTATGTGATGATATGATTCTGAATCCTGTTTTTCTTTCCCCCCTTCTCTGCCTTGACTTCACTTCTAGAGATGTTCTTTTTCCAAAGTGTTTTCATCAATGACAGTCCTGGAAAGTGAACCATATACGAGGAACCACCCACATGTATGGGTGCTCGTGAAGATTGCTGCAAAGATTCTGAATAAAATATTAGCAAACAGAAATGGCAGTCGATTAAAAAAATCAAGTGAAGATCACTCTAGAATGCAATGGTAGTTCAATATTAAGAAATCTGTTAATATAAATCACCACTTTAATACATTAATCACCAATTATTTGTTGATCCAAATAAATGCTAACATGTGTCTAAGAGGTAATTCTGATCCTGATTTTTTAAAAAACCTTCCTGTAACGGGTCTAGATTGACACTTCCTTAACATGATAAAACTACACACACATTCATTTCGATGTTAGTATCATTATGTTGTGTGGTAAAACCCTAAAAGACAAGTACTTCTGTTCAAGTCAATAGCAGGTCAAGGGTCTCTATTAGCACCAATATTATTTAAAATTATTCCAGAAGTACTAGTTGAAGGAATTAAAATCACAGAATAAGAGGTGCAAATAAGGGCGCCTGGGTGGCTCAGTTGGTTGGGCAACTGCCTTCGGCTCAGGTCAGGATCCCGGAGTCCCGGGATTGAGTCCCGCATCGGGCTCCCTGCTCGGCGGGGAGCCTGCTTCTCCCTCTGACCCTCCCCCCTCTCATGCGCTCTCTCTCTCTCTCATTCTTTCTCTCAAATAAATAAATAAAATTTTTTAAAAATAAAGAGGTGCAAATAATGCACTAAAGAGGAGGCAACATTTTTATTATTTGCAGATGATATGATGTGATTGTACACCTTGGAAACCCCATGGGAATTAAACAAAATCTTATTTAAAATTTGGGGCGCCTGGGTGGCTCAGTCGGTTGAGTATCTGACTCTTGATCTCGGCTCAGCTTAGGTCTTGATCTCAGGGTCGTGAGTTCAAGCCCCACATCAGGCTTTGGGTTGGGCATGGAACCTACTTAAAAAAAAATTCTTATTTAAAAGCAAAAGAAGGGGTGCCTGGGTGGCTCAGTCGGTTAAGCGTCTGCCTTCAGGTCAGGTCATGGTCCCAGAGTCCTGGGATTGAGCCCCACATAGGGCTCCTTGCTCAGTGGGGAGTCTGTTTCTCCCTCCTTTCTTCCCCCAACTCGTGCTCTCTCTCGCTCTCTCTTTCCCTTTCTCTCAAATAAATACATAAAACTAAAATAAATAAATAAATAAATAAAAGCAAGAGAAATAGGTGGCCACTTAATGAAAAAAAAATTAATAGCTTTTAACCAAACAGAAAACAGAAGGAAAAAAGGGGAGACAGCATTCTTTTTATTTATTCAACACATTTTTCTTGAGGTGTTCCTTTGTGCCGAGCCCTGGGGCCCCAGCTATGATCAAACAGCGTCCTCATTCTCCATTACCTGCCTTGTAATTAGAGGAGATAAACAATACATAAGCAAGCAAAGACGTAAATAGACAAATCAGACTTTTCACACAGCGGTAAGTGCTGTGAAGCAATCCGGGAGAAGGATGGGATAATGGAATTAGGGACAGTGACAGAGGAAGGTGTCCCCTATGAGGTGGAATGTGAGCTGACACATGAAAGATGAGAAGAAGCCGGTCACGCAAAGAGCTAGGGAAGGAAATGCAAGAGGAGGAAGGGAAGGAGCTGTAGGCAAAAAGCTCCTGCGGTTTGAGAGACAGAATAGACCAGCACGGTGAGGAAGGGGCTCAGAGCCAGAGCACGCAGGACGCCTTCAGGACGCCATTGAAGGACGGGCTTTCAGGGGAGTATCAGTGATGTCATTCAGTCCTCCCTTGAGAAGTTGACTCTGGCTGCTATGTAGAGAATGGATGGCAGGAGGTATGGGTGGAAAGAGAATAATCTTCCACCCAGATGAGAGTGGCTGGCGGTGGGGTGGCGACAGGGACACGCGCGTAGCTTTGCCATATATTTCAGATGCAGAAAGAATTGCCAGTACTTGCGAACAGATTGATGTGGAGAATGAGTAGGAGGAGAAATCAGGGTGTAATTCAAAGATCCCATTCACAACAGAAAACAAACAAAACATGAGATGTCTAAAAATAAATTACACGAGAAATGTCCAAAACCTATGTGAAGAAAACTATAAAAAATCTGCTGAGGGACTACGGAAAAAAGGGAAAAAGGATTTGCATAATGGAGAAACAACTTTGTTCTCCCAGAGGGTATCAGCGCAATCTCAACAAAAGTTTTGTTGTTGTTTTTTTTTTAATATGACAGAATGATACCAAAGTTCATCTGAAGGAAAAAACATTTATTTGGGAATAACCACGACATTTGGGGGGGAAATAAAGGGCAGTGACAGAAAAGGTCTCTACCAGTTACAAAAACGTGAACAAAACAGGGAGATCCTGCTGGTAGAGGAATAATGAGCAATGAAAGGACCGAATGGCCAAAGAATTGACCCAAATATATCTGCACATTTTCTATATCATAAACCTGGCATAACCATGCTGAAAATTTGGATTATTAAATACTTATTGTTAGGTTAGTTAACTAGGCCTTTGAAAAAATAAAGCTGAATCTCTATTCTGCTTTTGACAAAAAGAAATTCAAATGGACTAAAGCTAAAAAGGGGAAAAGGTGAATACCTTTGCAATCTCAGGGTGAGGAAGACTTTTCTATGCATGCTACAATATTTGAAAGGAATGTTTGTCAATTCAAATTACATAGACAGTAAAAAGTTGTTTGTGTGTCAAAGAAGCAAGAAGGCAAACCAAGTTAAAGTTTAAAATATAACTGAACTCATAGAATTCTGTGGGTTTATAGCCCACAGATATAAGAGAATTTGCTTTTCCAAATGGTATCTCCAGCCAAATATTTCCACATTGTTGTGGGTTGAATTGTGTCCCTCCAAAACTATGGCGCAGCCCTAACTCCCCGGAATCTGTGAACGTGACCATATTTGGAAATAGGGTCTTTGCAGATGTCATCAAGTGGCGGTGAGGTCATCTGGATGAGGGTTGGCTCTAATTCAGTGACTGGTGTCCTTACGAAGAGAAGAAAATGCAGTCGCAGTCATCGGCAAGGAAAGGCAGCCGTGCAAAAGCAGAAGCAGAACGATAGTGAGGAAACTGCAAACTAAGGAATGCCAAGACTTGCTGGAAGCCTCCAGAAGAAGCTAGGAGAGACATGGAACGATTTCTTCTCTGGAACGTCAGAAGGCGTGTGGCCGTGCTGACACCTTGACTGCTACCTTCTGGCCTCTAGAACTGCAAGAGAACACATTTCTGCTGTTTTCAGCCACCTGGTTTGTTGTAATTTGTTATAGCAGCCCTAGGAAACTGAAAACACCCATCGATGTCTAATATTAGGGCATACCGAGCTTTGTTAAAATGAAACTCATCTGCATAAATGAAACATCGGAAATAACATACATCCAACAGTAACAGTGGTGACTCTGGAGGGTGGGAATAAAGGGGACTTCAGCTTTACATAAACTTGTATGGTCTGATTATTTTACAAGCTGCATTTATTTTACTTTATTTTATTTTTTTTTTTAGTAGGAAGAGATTTTCAGAGAAAAGCCTGCCACAATGCCATGAATGGAATCCAAAAATTCAACTGTGTAAAAAGGAAAGGTCATGTTATTGGGGGATGAATAGACCAGCATGGACATGAGCAGCTAGCCAGCTAAGAGTTCCAGGTGTCCAGCTGCTCGTTCCAAGCCCAACTTGGTCCCAGCTGGGCCTTGTTGCCGTGATGGTGGTTGTCTGGATATATTGCTTAAATATCTTTGGGGCTGATTTGAGGGCTTGGGCTGCCTGGGATTCCTGGGGTAATGGCTCCATTCCTGGAGTCTCCTAGTTAGTTAGCACCTGTTTCATGCGTCCAACTGGGCAGACTGAGCCTGAGGACCTCAGCGGACACAGAGACCCAGACTCTACCTCTCTCCTTCCCAAACTTCACTTCCTACCATTGCCCATTGGCTTGGCTTCCCGATCCCTCCACTCCTCTCTCTGAAGTCACAGGTTCCAGGGCCTTAAGAACCTCAGCCTATCCTCTTTGGGAAGTTGGAATGCCTAAAAGTCAGGAACCAACAGCCAATCTCAATACATAGCTGAGTTTGAACTTCAACAGGATATACTAAGGAAGTGTGTGTGCTGTGTTATATATTGTACCATGATTTGGATAAAGAATAGTATAAGATAATAGTAAACTATTGTGTCTCATATGGCTCTAAGTCCCAGTCCCACCAGCTTAATATTTTAGTATTCTTGTTTTAGACTCACTTTTCTTTTTTTTTTTTTTTAAGATTTTATTTATTTATTTGACAGGAGAGAGAGACAGCGAGAGAGGGAACACAAGCAGGGGGAGTGGGAGAGGGAGAAGCCGGCTTCCCGCTGAGCAGGGAGCCCGATGCGGGGCTCGATCCCAGGACTCTGGGATCATGACCTGAGCCGAAGGCAGCTGCTTAACCGACTGAGCCACCCAGGCGCCCCTACACTCACTTTTCACAAATCATTGGTTATTAACTGGATTAATTCTACTGGATTACTATTTGCCTTATATGCTCAGTACTTTACCATTTGAATTTTTTTGGTCAGTTTGTATACACACACACACACACACACACACACACACACACATATGTATGTATATATATACACACGATCTATATGTGTATATATGTATGTATATATATTTTATATACATATGTATATATAAAATTATATATACACATATATTTTATATATATGTATGTATTTTATATATACATATATAATGTATATATAGATATGTTATGTATGTCTACATATTTTATATGTATGTCTATAAAATATATGTATGTGTATATATATTTCATATATATATGTATGTGTGTGTGTGTGTATATATATATATATATAAATAAATACAATCTCATGTTCCAGAATTTTTTGTTTATCTATTTCAGTTTTGTTGTATATACACCTTACATTGAGCCAGTCAGCGGCGTCCGATAGACGATACGCTAATAGGTTTGGATACTTTTTCAACCTACTATAATTAGTCTTAAGTAACTGACCGTCCAACCGCCCCTCAATAGCAGCAGAATAAAGGGTGTTTCTTTAATGTGCCACTTTGGGCTACCTAAAACCCTGAGAATTCCAACTGCTGACAACTCACTCTTCTTCTGATGGAAATACCAGTTTTGTAAAGCTCTGTGAATGCTTTCCTGCCACAGTTTCCCACCCCGTTTTATTTCACATAGCAGGCTCTCTGGAATCTTCCCCAGCCCCAGAAAGCTAAGGTCATTTGTGCTAGTGAATTTTATGTGTCAATCTGACTGGGCCACGGGATGACCAGAGAGCTGATAAGACATCATTTCTGGGTGTGTCTGGGAGTTTCTTTCTGGATGTGATTAGCATTTGAATTAGTGAACTGGCTACAGCAGATGGCCTTCCCCAGTGTGGATGGGCATCATCCAATCCACTGAGGACCCGAAGAGAACAAAAAGGTGGCGGGAGAATTCACGCTGTCTCTCTGCCTGAGAGCTTGAGCTGGGACATCCGTGTTCTCCTGCCCTCAGACTGGGCCTCACACCGTGGGCTTCCCTTGTTGCCAGGCCTTCAGACTCAGCCTGGAGCTATGCCATTGGCTTTCCTGGGTCTCCGGCTCGCAGATGGCAGATTGTGGGACTTCGCGGCCTTCACGTTGCATGAGTCATTTCCTCATGATATACATATGTATCTTCCACCGGGTCTGTTTCTCTGGAGAACCCTGACTAGTACACCATTCCACAGCTACGGGGCCAATCCTTCCTACAACTTTCAAGCATTCCAACACTTCTCAGTCTTTCCATGTAGTCCTCGAACAAAAGGGAGCCAGAAATACTGGTTCCACCCTTCACCAGGCCAACTTGAGTGTCAAAGCCAAGTCAGAATCCCCAGAGCATCTTTCGAAGCTGAGGTAGGTGCAAGGCAAAGACTGGAAAGCCCATCCTGCCGCGAGAACGCGCAGAGTCCCCAACAGACAACCGGTTCTCTAACAGAGAGGGGAGAGGAGGGAGAGACTGAATTTATTAACCGTCTCCTTGGCCTGCTGCTGCCTGACTTCCTTTGGGCTCACCAGATGTGGTTTAGGCGCCAGACGTATATGCATGCATGCTGCCATTTGCATGTCTGAGTTAAAGTGGACTTAATTAGGAGGGCTTACCTCAAATAAATGCTTAAATGAATTCTCTGAGTGGTGTAACATTTTTGTCAACTGCCTATCGCAGTGCCTTGTGGCTGAGAAAGGACAGGATGTGCAGCCGCTATGAAGTCATGTTTACACGCATTGATGTGCAGGAGGAAGAGAAAATGGGACTGGGGTCGAGCGAACTCCTGTAGGATAAATAGAGATAAATAATTCAGATTCTCATTATAATAGAGGCATATAGCTCTGGTGCATGGGAGCGCCCTGCCTTTGTGTGAATTGGTATGCAGTGGCTGTTCAGAAGCTATAGCATGTAATCTAGCATTAATATTAACATAAATCAGAGGCGGGAATTAGCAATATTTCCAAAGTCTTATAGGATAACTGAATTCACACTATATTGTTTAGTCCTCCTGGGCATTTTAGTAATCGTGTAATAGAAATGTTGAGGTAGTTGAGATATTCTTTATATGACTCTATGAAAGGATCTTTAACACAATGTCTTTCGTAGACAGTTTTGATAGAATGTGTTGAACAAAAAGAAATATGCCTATTTTGGTAATATGGGTATGTTTCATTAGCTCAGCCTGCAGCGATATGACATTACATTCTAAAAGGAATACAATTAATAACAATGAGAGATTTTTAGCTCTCAGAGTGTAGCTGGAGGAACCAAGCACAGTGTCAGGGCAATTAAGTGGAGGCCCTGCTTTACCTTTGTCTGCACACCCTTAACATCACCCTGTCTCAATGTGTTGAATAGTTATTTCTTGAGCGTCGAATTTGTAATTTATTTTGATGTTTCCTATAATTCAGGCCACCGTTGTAAAAAAAATGATTTTTTTCCCCCTCTCCTTTTTATTCAGGTAAGAAAAAAAATCTTTTAAAATAACCAGCTAGAAGAAATGAACATTTCTTTGGATTGGCACAGCGTCCACTTTTTCTTCTGTAAGGGAAATGACTGCAAGGAAGATGTACCGAGTACCCACTGGGGACAAACCAGGATGGAGCAGCCCTCTTGGTACAGCAGCAAAGTAGAGAAACACTTTAGAAGCAGGTAGAGTCCGTGCCTTATATAACAGCAATCGCGGGAAAAAAGTTGTACTTTGAGACGATTAAAATAATCAGCTAGGATATTATTTTATTCAGTGTTAACCTTTATGTTTTATGTTAAATGACAGTGAAGGTTCTGGAACACAGTGATTCCCCAGAGTCTCGGTAGCCGAGATTTCTTTTATTTCTAAAGAGGTTTCATTTCACTCTGTAATGCTGAAACCGCTCTTGGCTCCATTCACTGGTCAGTTTTAATAGGCATAGCAAAAGATAAAATGCTTTGAAACATGAAAACTCTGGTTTTTAAAAACAGACGATGAAGAAGCTGGTTTAAAATCCTATTTCTGTGCGTCCTGTCTGCTTCAAGCTTTAGGAGTCACGGCTCTGTTTGGGCAAGCGGGGAGCTTGCAGGTAATTGGTGCTGAGGAGAGAGTGGGGGGAGAGGCAGAGAGAGAGAGAGAGAGAGAGTGAGAGAGAGAGACAGACCCCCACCGATCATTCTCGCTGCCCCAAATTTATCCTGACGGACTTTTCTTGGCGAACATCTACAGTCTGTAAGCAGGTGTCTAGAAATCCTGCTGCTGAGTCTAAGCCTTGGGGGGATTAATACGCAACTCCATTTCCACTCATGAGTAATGTATTAAAATTTTGTAGCTAATAAATTCGTAATCTGAGCAGCTCCAGGTTATTTCTTACTTACACAGCGGCTTGGTTAATGTAACACCAACCTGGCCGAGGCTCCAGCTACCTGTTATTCTCTTGTGCTGTTTTCCCAAGGCTTCCGAACGCAGTCGGCCGGACCGCCGACTCCCCCTTCCTGTGACCACTGCTTAGTTCCTGCATATATGCAGAAGCACACACCTCTTCAGACAATTAAATCACACCAAACTGCTCGGGGACTGTAGACTTGCGAGCGTTATGTGAGCAGTCCCCCTCCCCTGCTAAGTATTATTGACAAATCCATCAAGGGCAGTGATGCATTGGTTTCCACCTTACCTAGAAGGACACTAGGGCAACGGTGACATGCTGTCACCGTGGTAACTGCAGCCGAAGTGAACAGTCTGTTAGGATAGGTGACCTCTCCTGGCACAGCGCCTAGAGATGGAGCACTCGCCTGGCTGCCATGTCATGGGGACCCCAAGGAGCGGCCCAGTGCCCTCAGATTGATTCATTAGGCCCTAAACGTATCGATCGCTCCAATTTGCAGGAATTTATTATATTGATATTGGACTGATTAACATTTTGTGCCAGACTGGTTCGATATGTGCTTGTAACAGCTTTTAATGATTAATTGACTTTTATGATTCCATCTCAGGGCTGTCAGTGAGCTGTGAACTGTGGGCAGGCTCGCTTCTGGGCTGTCTCTCAAGTGGCACAGGGCAGTGATTGAATACCTCGGAAATTAGTGTCCTTGCTGTCTCATTTTATGAAAGATAAATGCTATGACATTTAATGCAGACCTTAATTTAGAAAAGAACTAAGCAGATCATTTTGCAATTTAATCATAAACAGGTAAATATCAAAACTTGTCTAGCATTTTACAAGTAAAGCACACAGAAAACAGAGGCAAAGCAGAGCAGGTGACCGGGAAGCCAACAAAAGGCAAAATAAAATCACATGGGCCGGAGCTGCGCAGCATTTTAATAATCACGTAATTTATGAGGACCAACATCCGAGCCCACTTTTCAGCCCAGAATATACTGCTCTCATTCACTCAGTGGTGAGCCCAGGGCGTGCTGTTTGGCACGGGCTAAAAAGTTAGCATTTACCTTCCTGGCCGCAGGCGGCCCTGCAATATTGCCTGGTGAGTCGAGGAAAATGCACTGACGGATGTGTCACAAAAGCAAATAACAGACTAAGGGACAGGCTCTGGTTGAATATGTGCCCCTGATATGCAATAAGGGGAATATCACATTCGGCATGGTTTATGTGTTACCTAAAACAACCATAAACATTATGAAAAGGCAGCCCGGGAAGATGAGATTTTATTGTGCTCTCTAACAACAGAGAGAGAGGAGCGCGCAGGCTGGGGGCTGCCAACTCACACCTTCTCGCATTCATATTTAAAGCATATTTCCTTCCTTTCATTTTAATTAAAAGACTTAAGTTAGGGAGAAACTGTCTAAACATCACGTCAAATTATTCATGTTTGTACATATAAGGAATAAAATAAAATGGTTCTGTGCACAGTTCTCCTTTCTTCTTTTCCCCAACCCGTATTTTTCTATCAAGCGTCGCAGAGAGGAAGGACACCTCTACCTGACGTGCAGTCACCAGTTGCTAACGTGTGACCCGACGTAAGCCGTATACATATTTTATGGCCCTCTCCCGAGATACGCTCAAACTCCAGCATTGTTATTTGACCCACCATTCTTGCCCGTGAGAGACAAATGGGGTCAGGAGCCAGATACTGTATAGACACTGGAAAGTACATCTTGTTGCTCTGTTCGCTTCCGGCCAAGGCCAAGGCCAAGGCCATCCCTCGTCCTGACCTTGCAGACAGACTCCCTGACATCATTTCCACTTGTGCGCGGAGCTATGGTTTTGTTTCCTGATTCTTTTATCTGATGGAAAACAGAGCTTCACTGGGCTTCGTGATACGTGCGTATCTGCACACACACCCATACGGGCAATCTTTCAATGTATGTTCTTTTTTTTTTTTTTTTCAATGTATGTTCTTCACCTCCGTGGTCTGGAGCGCCCTCGCTTCACTGTCTGTCCCAAATTCTGAGCCTTGCTTGTCATCAGTGGCCGTGGGCTATGCGTGGCCTCGCGATCCCCCTGTTCAGTGCCCCAAGTGTAGACAGGACCAGAGCATGGGAAAACCTCAAAGGGCCTCTCTCCTATTTGGAAATTGAGAAAGCAGAAACATAATTGCTTTTGTTGGATCACAGTCCTGAATAGCAAAAGACGTTTTAAACATCTGCCCTTCCTTTGATTGGCTTTACGTCTTCTCTCTTTTTTGGCTACTGTTCATTATTCTGCATTATATTCATTACCAAGAAATCTTTTCCAAGCCAGTATTTTCATATGCTGAAGGACAACTTGGATTTGGGGTATTTAATCCGATCCAGCCCCACACAAACTCATAATAGACTATGACACACCACATATAGATAATTCTATAGTGAGGGCTGTGTTTCGTGCTTACAGATCTGGTTCTCTCCATTGTGCCAGAAATACCGTATCCTCAGGCACAGAGGGGGGAAAATGGATCTCTTTCCAGTTTCTCCCTTTTATTGTAAAGGGGGGAAACAAGAATCTGACGCTGTCCCAAAGCCCTGCTCTGGGTTCATGCTGCCGTGCTCCGTAGTGGGGTTTCCTCCGAGTGTGTAAACACACACACACGCCCAGGCACACACTTCAATACCTCTGATCCGTCACTTGTGCCGGTTCTGCCAATCCCTCTCCATCAGGGAGGGGTTTATGCTTTTGGTGTCACGTCGGCATCATGTGCTAACTATGCTTCTCAAATTAGAACTCAGATTTCTTAACTTGGTCGAAACCCACTGGTTTCATTTGACTTCCATTCATTCCACAAGGAGAATTTGCAGGAGCCACTCACTACGCCCTTGCCTCTTTCCTTCCAATCACTAATCGAATAACTTTCTGTGTCTATTTTATCTTCTGTTTCTGCTGTCAGATACCTGTCATACTATTAGCAGGAATTCCATGAAAAATTTAACAGGAAAAAAATGTTGATTCCCCCACGTGGACTACTGGAATACATTCTCTCCACATCCTGTGGTTATTAGCCTTCAAAATGCTTACCTTTTAGTGAGCATTTTAACTCAGGCAGAGGAAGGTACAAGAAGTGTGGGCAATGGTCTTATGCTAAAATCTAACAGCTAAGTAAAATATTCACAAGTAGAACACATTCAAAGTTTCTTATTTTAAAAAAAACACACACACACATACATTTTCTCCTCCCTATATTTTATTAGTGAGAGTTACCAAAGAACCACGAGGGTATGCTTTCCTTCACAGTCAAGTAATTTGCAAACAACCCGTATTAGACATGTAATAGAAATTCTAGTACCAACTATTTTACATTTTTGATACTAGAATTTCAACAAGGTATTGACATTTTACTTAGCAATCATTGCGTTTAAAATTGACGGCCCAATCCATCACAGTGGTATGAAGATTTATTGTTTTACTCTATTCTGTAATCATATTTGTGTGTCTCTCACATAGGTCAACAACACCCCCAGTGAAAGGTGCACATATAGGCATATGTTTACTTCGTGTCTCGGTCAGTCTGGGCCACTATGACGAAGTCCCCTAGACTGGGGGGCTTATAAACAAAAGGAATTTCTTTCTCACAGAAGGCTGGAAGTCTGCCATCAGCATGTGTGCTTGGTCGGGTTCTGGTGAGGGCCCCCTTCCGTGCTGTAGACGGCCAACTTCCTGTTCTCCCACATGGTGGAAAGAGAGTGACCCAGCTCTCTGCCCTCTTCCCGGAAGGGCACTAATCCCATCCATGAGGGCTCCATCCTCATGACCTAATTAATGATCTCCCAAAGGCCCCACCTCCAAACATCATCACATTGGGGATTGGATTTCAATGTCAGAATCTGGGGACTAGGGGACACAAACATTCAGTCCACAGCATTAAGGAAAACATACTTTTTTGTATGTTTTCTGACATAGTTCAGTCGGATTTTTAAATCTAGCTAAGTGTAGCTCTTCATCCTCAGAAGGCCTCAAGAGGGAAGCCTTTGTCTGCTTCCATGTTTTGCTGTTTGAAGGGACCCTGAAAATGTCAGTACATGTGCAGTGTGGCTGAATGTCTGCACATTTGGTTGAGACGCATACAGACCATGGGTTTGAGGTGACGTTTCACTTTTTATCTATGTGTTTTGGTGGTGTGCAGACAAAAGACCCACTTCTGAAATGTCACTGACCAACCCTCTGCTCCTCGCTAGTGCCAGGGCCTGCTTTGCCTGAGGCCCCAGAACACCTGGTTACCTCCATGGTTGGTGGGGCCAGGCCACCCCGACTCTGAGTTAGTTCTGGCCTTTCTAGGGAGTTTGTGGGTTGACGTGTAGCAGATTACACGTCAGTTTGGTGGCTGTATGGTGGCTTGCCCCCTCGGCTTGGTGGGTCGGTTTGGTGGCTGTGTGGTGGCTTGCCCCCTCGGCTCCCCCCGACCTTCTCCCTCTTCCAGGTGGGAAAGTAGGAACGGGTGAGCAAAAGGGGAGTTGAGGTGCTCCTTTTTTGTGCCTCTCTCAGGTGTATCTCCACAAAAATGAAACAATCCTAAGCTTCCTTTCCTTCAGCCGTGAGTCCCGTCAGCTCTACGTGCTCTGGCAGCCTTGGCATCCCTCTGTGGTTCTCATCTGGAGTTTCTGACGGGATGCTAGAATGGGAATGGCAAGCTTGTAAGGAGAAAGGAAGAAATGGGGACATTGAGTCCAAAGCAGATGTAGGTCTGGCCCTCAGAGAAGGGTGGCCACCAGCCAGAGTCCAGGCCACCTGACGCTTGCACTCCAGTGAGCCAGTTCGGGCACCCAGCTTTTGTGGGCTGAGATGATGCCCGAGGGGTGAGCCCATCAGAATTCTACCCAAGTCCATCTTCGTGGAAACAGGCCTCCTTCTGGGGGGTTTTGGGCACAGATCCGTTTCCAGGAGGACGCGAGGCGGGGAGGGGGGAGGAAAGAGCAGAGCACCAAGATCAAAGTGAGCAGAGGGGCTGGGGAAGAAATGGACCTCTAACCAGGTCTTGGCTGTAAGCTGGGCTCTGTGCCAGGTGATTTGCCGACATCCGTGTTTCCTGCGGTGTGCTTCTTGTGTCACTGATGGATGAGCTGGAAAGGTAATCAAAAAATTAAGTAAAATACAGTTAATACAGAGATGTGGGGAGAATGATGCAGGTGTTACATAATTGGCTGAACTTCAAGAGCCACTGCTTTAGCTCCTGTCATCATCAAAGCTGTTGGCGTCCAGGAGTCATATGGGAATCTTCAGTCCGGCAGGAATCCAATCCCATCTGGCCTCGGGCCCACATTTTTGGACTATACTGTGGCACCTGGGCAATACCCAGACTGGGAAGAACAGGTGTCATGGGTGTGCAGGTGATGGGGACCAGCATTCCCATGAGACACAGGGCTGAGTTAGCAGGATGAATTCAGGGACTCCCTACCCAGTCGTTCTGGGGTCTGGCATGAGGACTGGGGAGGGCTGAGCCACATACAGCCAGAATATCCCACGTCCTTAGGTCACTGACGTCCTGCCTGCTTCCTTGCATAGCAGCCTGTGACTTGTTTTTGCCTAACTCTTGGAATGGACTCTTGCCTTGGCCTTAGGAGTCCTGTTCCCAGCTGTCCAGTCTTCCTAATGCTGACTGTCCATCTACCAAGCTCTCCTGTGCTGAAAGCCGGCATCCCTGATAATCCGTCCTAGCCACCTATCTGCCAAAAGACACTGAGCTGCCTGCCTGCCTATAGGTCAGGGCCGGCCCCCTGGAGACTGTTCTGGAAGCTTCCTAGAGATGCATCCATACTCCCCAAGATTACCTGGCCTTCAGCCCTGTGCTCTGGGTCAGAGGCTTCACTGCCTGGCAAGTGCCATTTCTGGCAACCCTATGTGGTTACGAAAATGCTCAAGACCCCCAAATGGACAAGCTTTCTCTCCAATGTGTTTATCCAATGGATCCAACCTTTGCCTCTGAGGTTAAAAGGAAGTGGGAATTGACATGAAGAGTGGCAGGAGCTGAGTAGCAGAATTTCTCATTTGAGTTTGTTTATCTCCCGTGGCTCTGCAGCTTTTCCCTGGGTTTGGATATCTGGGAATAAATTCCTCAAATTGCATGTTAATTATAGCATTTGTGGCTTCCGTAGTATCAGACATTTGCAGGAAATATTACAGTTATAATTTCCAGATTAATAAAACTGAAGACAAAGTTGACCCAGTGGACATAATTTACTGTACTTTTCAGAAAGCCTCTGATAAGGCCCCTCATAAAAGGCTATTAAGGAAAATAAGCAACCATAAGGCAGAGAGTAAAATCCTATAAATTACAGCATCCGAAGGAACTAAACCAAGTGAAGGGATTCACAGTGACCTGGTTGTATGTATTGTGTTATCGAAAATGCATGGGCAATTGGTAGTGAAGAAATAAAACAAAACAAAACTAAACAAAACAGAAAAACAACCTTGAATTTCCATTGAGTCTGATTGGCTTTGAAATTGTCAGACCCTGTAGAGAAATAAACAAAACAGAGGCTCTGAGAAGAGCTTGGTACAGAGGTGCGTGTGAAATAAGAAAGACGCCTGAGGGAAGGGGCCAGGGGAGAAAGTGTGCACACACACACACACACACACACACACACACACCGTGAAATATCTGTTGTCTGTTCTGTTCTGTGCTGGTAGGTTTACCTATTAGGATTTTTTGATAACACTCTAGAAAGTCCCTCCAGAAAACAGCATTAACAGAAAAAGCAAAGAGCATTTTCAGCAGTAAAGATGAACACAGGCACAGAAAAAAAAAACCTGAGGCCCACAAACAGACTAAATAATCCTGGGGGAGGCGCGGGAGCCCCCACAGCCCTGCTCCTGCACACACCTGGCAGGGGGCTGGGGGTGTTGCTGAGGCAGAGTCTCTAGGAGGACACAAGATAAGGCCGGCCCCCATCCAGTTCCTCTACTGTGGTAGGACTTTTGGAACCATGTGTCCGTAGATGTTTTAGACAGTCTGTTTCTTACCGAAATGGCCAGATGCTCACTCTTACTGTCTTCTGTGTTAATTCTGCCAGCTACCCAGCCAGCTCCTTGGAGCACCTGGATCAGGAAGTGACCAAAGGACTGAGCAGGACGAACACCCATTCCTTGCCCCAGATAGAGGCAGATCCAGTTGGTGGCCAACACAGAGTGCAAGAGAGGAGGTGGGAGCTGCCCTATGAGCTGTGTGGCCAGACAGCTCTCCAGAACTCAGCATCTTGGGTTTTCTTCACCTGTAGGTGGAAAATCTTGTTCCATGTGTTTCACAAAAGAGATGGGAAAAAGTAAATTAATCTTTTCCTATAGTGGGACGTGAAAGCTCTTTTAAAAGTTAAATCCTTTTATTAAAACAATGTGACAGGATGGTAAATGCAGAGAAGGGTGTCTATGTAGAATTTTATTATTTAATAACAACGCCTAACATTTATTGAGTGTTCTCTGTGGACCAGGTATGGCTAGTGTGCTGTACATATCTGATCCCATTAAAACCTCAGAGATTTCCCCCAAATTCCACTGCACACACAGGATGATGAGGCATAGAAAAGCTGAGGAATGGCCCCAAGGCCATGGAGTTAATTGGCAGAGGCAGAATCCCAACTCGATAGTCAGCTCCCGGAGCCCACCAGGTGACCTACCATCCTCCACAGCAAACATTCAGCATAATCAATATGCTAATACCTATATATACATAATTTCATATAATATGTCCTATATATGGTATATGTAACTATGCTGTAAGAGCTGACATTATTTGTAATTTACCTACTTGGTGTAAATTCCTTTCCATGCACATTTTTCAATCTTCATTCAACTTAGTGAAGTGGGTGCAATTATCATTATTGAAAGCTGTGCAGACAGTCTGTTTCGATAAATCTGGCCCAAGACATTTTCTTTTCCCTAGCTGGAAGGTCAACCATTTCCTCGTGCAGCTCACCCAGAGACGACTTGATTTCCCCATGTGGTCATACCCCAGCAGCTCTGATTTGGACTTGCTGTGTTTTCTCTACCGCCCAAAGATTAGGTCTGAGCAGCACTGTCTTGTGGGTTTGGCCCAGGCCTTTTCAGGGTAAAATCAGAGCCAGAGTGAATGCAAGGGCAAGCCATCCCACTAATGCCATCATAATACCACCCACTGCCGGCAAGCACAATCATTTTAGGAGTGTTTCCAACTCATCTTTGCCAACATGTGTTTATTGCATTTTCAGAAAGCGAGTGTGAGTGTGGGGACCTGTCAGCAAGTACCAGACTCCTGAGCACACTGCTGAGTGACTCAGAGGGCCCTGAAATTCAAGCTGTAACCCGGAACCTGTGTGAGCAGGTGTATACATTGTCCGTTGTCTGTAAAACTTAAGTCTTCAGGGCCATCCTCTCCTTACACATTTGTTATTTGCTATGAATAAACGTACCATTTGAATGTAATGACTTCACTCTAATGTGGATGACCAAGCCCTGGATCTGATCACGGAGTGAAGATGACGCTTGCCGGTAAACTTCTCCGAGGCAGGTGTCCTCTTTGGTCTTCCCAGTCCTCTTCCACTACCTCAGTCTAAATCTTCACGACTGAAGGTACTAAATGCTGAAATGACTCGGAAGGCTCAAACGCCGCAGCTCCTCCTTAACTCCGGCCCCGGCTAAACCAACAAGCGGGAGGAAGCCATCTTGGCACAGTGCAGTCGCTTCTTCCAGTGGCCCAGGGAAGTGAGCAGGCGTTTCCCAGTCCCTCCTCTCTCAGAGGGGCCATCTTCACTTAGAAACTGGTGGCAAAGTCACAGAGTCAGGACGTTTAGAACATACAGCTCCCTCCTCCCAACCTTGCCATTGGATAGGTGAAGAGTCTACCGCCCAGCCGCTTACCGAAGGCGCCGGGCACAGTGGGGCGTCCAGCCCAGCGCCTCATCTCTTGGCCTAGCAGAGTCCAGATGGCTTTGACCTGAGCACAGGCATGTGCTTCATTCAGTTGCCCGATGGAGAAACGTTGCTGGGGATGATTCTCTCTTTACAGCTCAGGAATGCTGTGTTCTTCGGTGAGCCATGTGCATAATGTGCTTTAGGCTGTGTCTAAATGATGTATTTCTCCAACCAAAAGTGAAAAATTCAGATGGTTTGTACCATATTTTTGTATATTTAGAAACAGCTGGTTGATTGACTGAATTTTTAATTTTTCACAGAAATGTTTGATGTTCGGGAGACTGTGCCTTTAAAGTCCTCCGAGGAAAGAAAAGATTTATATGAAAGTTTCTTTTTCCATAAATATTTTATACTTCACTGAATGACTATGAACAGAAGTTCAGTGCCTGAGATGATCCTTCCTCCTCTCCCCCACCACCGAAAGGTTTGTTTTCCAAAGTCATGGCCACCTACTCCCACTTTAGGAATTTGCTCCTAAACCCTTCTTCCCTATTCAGCTGACATCAAACCCTTCTATCACATTTTGGAATTGGCTTTCCAACTGTTGCTACCGTAATTTTGAATAAACAAGCCTGAATAGTCTGTCAAAACACTTACGTCACCTGGGCTGCAAAAAATAGGCCATTACCGATCTTCATGCCTTGCACATAATAGACACCCAATAGATATTCATTAGGCATATATATTGGATCAATATTAAATATTAACTAATTTTTGGAGCACTTGAGTGGATCAGTAGGTTAAGCGTCCGACTCTGGGTTTCAGCTCAGGTCATGATCTCAGGGTCCTGGGATAGAGCCTTGCCTCAGGCTCCACACTCAGTAGGGAGTCTGCTTGGGATTCTCTCCCTTTCCCTCTCCCAACCCCTCTGCCCCTCCCTCAGTCTTGCGTGCATGCGCACGTGTTCTCTCTCTTTAATAAATAAATAAAATCTTAGAAATAATAAATATTTATTAATTTTTAACAGACTAAGATATTAACATATAATTACTTGTGTATGGTATTAAAATAGTCATATAAACCAATATATAATTAATAATATAAAATACATTAAATTGAATCTAATTGCATCCCTCAGGGCTAATATACATAGATAAGTAAAATGACTCAAAAAGCTACAAGACCCTGAATGGAATGGAGCTCACATTTGCTGAATACTTAAGTAGATGCTAAGTATGGTGTTAATGATCTCATTTAGTCTTCACAAAAACCTAGGAGGTAGAGCCTACTGTCTCCAGCTTTACCCATTGGGAAACTCAAGGCTCAGAGAGGGGAAGGAACTCACCCAAGACTGCACAGCTAGGAGCTGAAGTAGTCTGAAAGTTAGTGGAGACTCTGGTTCTAAAGGCCATGTCTTTATGTCCTAAATGCTCCCCTGACCCAGCCCTTTCGCAGGTCTTCAGTATTGATTTGTCCCCTCTTCTGGAGGTTTTACATGAGGTTCCCTTGGCTGGGTCAGGCCTCCAGAAGTCCGTGAGGAACATGCACCCATGTGGCCTGTGAGTAGAAGAGGTGGGATGGGAATCTCTCGGCGTCTTGCACCCTGGGTATTGGATTAACTGGCTGTCCTTGCACACTTGCCAACGCCCAGCAGGTTTGAACTGATGGGATCATAACTTCCCAGAGTAATTTAAAAGGCACAGGATCAGAGGTCACGAGACCTAGTCCAGCCAGAGTGAAGGAAGTGTGAAATATCTAAGTGTCTTATACCAAATACTATTACTTAGAAGTCTTTGGGTGGTAGGGGCACCTGGGTGGCTCAGGCGGTTAAGCGTCTGACTCTTGATTTCAGCCCAGGTCCTGATCTCAGGGCAGTGGTCATGATCTCAGGGTCGTGGGATCGAGTCCCGAGTTGGGCTCCGCACTCATCGGGGAGTCTGCTTGTCCCTGTCCCTCTGCCCCACAGCTCTCTCTCTCAAATAAATAAATAAAGTCTTTAAAAGAAGTCTTCAGGTGGTGGCACTTCTTTTCCACAGGGGTGCCTGATGTCACTTACCCATCTCTTGTGAGACTCAGGCTGTTCCTCAGACAGGAGCTGGGATAATGAAGTCCCTCCTCTCTGCTATTTTAGTGTGGTCATGGAGAGGACAGGGAAGGGAGGAATGATAAACCTTGAGATGTGAGAGCCCCCCAAGAGTCAATCACTAGGGCAACATGTGCAAAGGCAGCCCCTCACAAAGCAGGGAGGGTGCTCGACGCAGTGAGGAGGAGAAGTGCTGAGATGACCGGTCTCCTTGTCTTAACCTGGACAGGCCACGAAGTTCCAATTTCTTACCTTCCCTTGGGCTTCTGATAAGTTGGTGATTAAAAATCAAAACTCGGGGGCACGTGGGTGGCTCAGTCGGTGGAACATCTGCCTTCGGCTCAGGATTCCGGGGTCCTGGGATCGAGCCCTGTGTCGGGGCCCCCTACTCAGCAGGGAGTCTGCTTCTCTCTCTCCCCACACCCCCGCACTTGTGCTCTCTCTCACGCTCTCTCTTAAATGAATAAATGAAATCTTTAAAAACATCAAAATGAAAATCAAAACTCGTGAGAGAAGATGATTTAGTTGACCCTTGTACAAGGTGGGAGTTAGGGGCAGTTGAAAATCCACATATAACTTTTGACTCCTCCAAAACTTAACTATGAATACCTACTCTTGGCTGGAAGCATTACCTATCACATGAACAGTTGATTAACACTTATTTTATGTTATATGTATTATATACTGCCTTCTTACAATAGAGTAAGCTAGAGAATAAATATTATTGTTTTTTTTAAGATTTTATTTATTTATCTATTTATTTGAGAGAGACAGAGAGAGAGCAGGGGGAGGAACAGAGGGAGAGAATCCCAAGCAGACTCTGCAATGAGCACGGAGCCCCACATGGGGCTTGATCTGATGACCCTGAGACCATGACCTGAGCTGAAATCAAGAGTCAGGTGCTCAACCGACTGAGCCATCCAGGCGCCCCTAGAGAAAAAAACATGAAGAAAATTATAAGGAAGAGAAAATATATTTACAGTCCCGTATTGTATTTACTGAAAAAAAATCTGTGTATAAGTGGACCTGTGCAGTTCAAAGCCCTATTGTTCTCAGATCAACTGTGTATTGCTATATATTAGAATTCTCTATTAGTTTGATATTTCCAACTTCTTCCTCACACTAAAGACTTAGTAGTTTTTGTAGAAGTTATACACGCATTCAGTTTAGCATGCCTTTCCCTGGTGCTTGCTGCGTGTCCTCCTATGTGTCTTGGTACCAGGTAGTGACAGGAAGGTGAGAACGACTGCTTACCTGCTGGGCAGTTGCACCACAATGGGGCCCCTTTCCATGTGGGTCTCGGATTTAAAAGTACGGATCATCTTGTTAGAGGGGAGGGGTCCCCTCAATGGAAAGGGTCCTGGCCCACGTGACTAGCTATGGGACCTTGGACCCAGTCCTTTAATTTCCGACTTTCAATTTTCTCATTTATAAAGCATCCACATGCTATTTCTTTTTTGCACGTACACTCGAGGCTTCGGTGAGATCACGAGTAAAAACAGTAGCACGCTCTCTGGCTCCTAGTAGGTGCTCTCATTATCACAACTAAACTAAGAAAGCAGGGCCCCTCTTACGCTGAGCTCCACACGTATCAAACTGAGCAAGGCTTCGACGTATTTATTAGAAGCCGGTTCGGTGTTGTTTTACGGAGCGTTATTAGAATTTGATTAAAGGTTACCGACGAGGACGTCTGAAAACAAACATTTCAGGCCTTTGCAGCATTGATGCAAAGAGGATCCTCCCCCTCCCCCCGCCCCCAGCCCCCCGTGTTTTCAATGGCATAATTTGGGAAGCGCTGACTCAAAGTGTTTGGATCCGTGAGAAGGAGGTGGCACTGGGGGAGAAAAGAGGGAGGTCTCTTCGCCAAGATTTGCAGGTGTTAAATATAAACCCCGAATTGGTTACTGTGACTCTCCTGAGATTGGGGAAGGAAGTGGGTGGGTGGACGGGCGGGTAAGGAGTGGCAGAATCAGGCTGGGAACCAAGGAACTCCATATGATGAGTCTTAACAGATATTCCTTTCATATTTCCTTCCTTCTCCTGGGGGTGGGATTTACATAAGCATTTTCTTGAGTCCAGATCACAAAACCATGCCTTAAAAGACATGTCACTTGGCCTGCCCATCATCAAGAGGCCGATACTTTCCAAGATGCAGAAATCCTGGATCAACAACAACAAATGCGCTGGCTGTGTTCTGAAAGCCTTCCAAATCACGGCACGGAAAAGAACGAGGCGATGGCAAACCCCACTGCCGGGCTGGCATCCGAGCTGCCCTTTTAATCAGGAGTGTTGTTAGCCTGCTGCGTAGCTGTTCACACGCGTCCTATTCAAACCCCACATCAGCTTCGTGATTCTGTGCACAACAGAAAGTGATCCGCTAAGCCTTCCTAATAAACCTTAACCTTTGGGAAAGTGGTTAATGTTTACCCCCTAAGAGCCTGTAAAAATATGCCCATTTCACACGCATCGTGGGCCTGCCCATGGAAAGACTGAAGGGTGCTTTTCAGATGAACGGTGTCTTTTTCAAGTGCAGCATTGTTACGAAAGGCATATTATATCTGAAATGGATGCACTTTTGGTAGATAATGAATGATAGCACTTCCTTATTGTTGGTACCCACTCTCCACTCTTATGAAAAGCGGGTGCTGTAGAGCTTTTGCAGTGATCCTACAAAAGAAAAATTTTAGATGATTTAAATACCTGACTGTTCCTAATTGTTATTCAGAATAAAAGGTTGCACTTCTTAAGTGTTCCCCCTTTTAACACTGTTTTTAGTTCCTCCATTTAAAGCCTGAAAATAAAAATTCTTTTGCATGTGAATTCAGAGCTAGGTGTTCCTGGGGGCTCTGTCTTGGTGGCTGGGGGCAGGCCCCGGTGGGGGGGGGCGGTCAGGAACACTGTGCATCACCCTCCCCGAAGCACGTGGGACTGGGGAAGGCCTTGGGGGACCAGGCACTTCAGCCCACATTTCCACATTTACTGGGCATCCATTATGTTCTGGCTGTTTTGAGGCTCCGCAGGGCACATAACTAATATGAGATTTTTCTGCCTAAATTTCAGGTTTCACTGGCAAGATATGGTGGAATCATTCCCCTGGTTGTGCTGTCTGATCCAGGCTTGAGGCACTGAGCAATTCCACATCTGAAAACAGCCCCACCCCGGTAGTTCCAGCCTACCTTGAAGGCTCGTAGATGAAAGTTTCCAGAGACTCTTCACCCTTACGTGGAGTCTCCTAGGTGCCTTATGATGCACCCCTATCCTCAGCCGCTGGAGGGAAGTTGGGCTGAGTCTCTTCAGTCCAACCAACGGTAGCTTCACCAAAATGTGGTTAGATCAATCAAGAGTTAAGAATATTCTACTATTTAGGTCCCTGGACCGCCAGTTTTTAGTAATATATTGTTTGCCCTGAATCCCTTACGCTTAATGCTTATGTCGTTTTTCCTGCCCTAATTAAGGATAGAAACTCATATTTTGTTTTGTTTTGCTTTGGAACAGCCCGGATGTGCATTCTCCCCGCATTTCGTGTCTGCCTTGTTGCTCTCCTACCTTTCACTCAGACCTGGCAGTTCTCAGCACACACTAGGAATTTAATAAGCATGATTATGCGTCCTGAGCCACTCAATTTTCAGTGATCCTTAGCTTCCTTGTTCTGCACCAGACATCCTGCATTTCTAGTTTATTCGCCTTACTGTCCCTTGGAATACCTTTAGGCTTTTCCTGTCTTTCTGGAGTTGTGGCTTCCAGGAGGGAAAACCCTCCACAATGAGATAATGAGGAAGACTTCCTACCTGCAACCCTTTTAATACATTCTAGATTGGGGCTGGGTCTTTCTGCCACAAAGCAAGGCACGATGGCAGTCTCCTGTCAGCCCTTCTGAATCAGACAGGAGTTCATTGCTAGCTTAAGGCACCAAACCCTTGTGGGTTTTTCCAGAGATAGCCAGTTTTGGCCAATTCAGCTGAGACATGTGTACCCCGAAATTATCTCCATTAGCTACTGGGTGCTGGGTATGTTGAAGCTGGGCGGTGTGTTCTAGACTTCCTCAGCAAATGGGTTTCCAAAATACTTCAAGGGCTGGTTTTAGGCTCACAGAGAAGCTCTTGTTCGGTTGGCCCACAGTCATCGGTGGGATGCTTGGAGAACAGCAGAGGGGTTGGTTCCCTGGGGTGGCAAGATGTGCCTGACCACCTTCGGGAATCAGCAGGGGACACACAGAGAGAAGCTTCCCTGCCAGCCTCTCAGACTCAAGAGGGTCTCTGCAAGCAGCTTCAAGGTTTAGCAGCATTGAATTCCACAAGTTCTCACGCAGCCAGGCATCCTCTACCATTGGGTATTTTTATCCTCCGATATACCCCTGAATTGGCTCCCAGCAGAGTTCAGATATCACCCTCAAATAAATGTGTTTGGGTTTCCATTACTTTTCCAAACTAATTTTGAACTTAATTGTATACCATCTCTTATATACTCACATTCTTCTCTGTTATCCCTTCCAGAATCCTCTCTACCGATCACCAGATTGGTGTCATCCCTAACTTAATGAGCATGATCTCTATTCTAATCAGTTCCTACAGATAAGAGCAATTTGACATCATTGGCAGCAATTTGAAACGGACCACTGAGGAGTCACCTAGGGAAGCGAGAGCTACAGAAAATGTTCTTTCCACCTTCCTCCCATGCCCTGTTTTTTTTTTGTTTGTTTTGTTTTTTCTTAGTTCTGTCCATCAGCTGCTGGCAAGCTTAGGGATTCTGAGAAAGGATCTCTTTAGGAACTGGGCTCTTTACTAGACCTAGTAAATTCTGACTTATTAGTGAAGGGGCAAACATCTCCCTTACTCCTCCCCTCCATCTCCTTCCCGACAGCGAGAACCTGGATGATACTCATTCTCAAATGTTTGCAACTTTACAACACAACATGCCGATTTTCTGACAAGGAACATACGGTTGGTACGGGAGGTCGTGGAAATATGTTTCCCCTCTGTATTGGAAGTAGAGAATTGCATTCGTTAGAGTCTCCCAGGTGCTAAAGGAAGAGAGCTGGGCTGAGAATGGAGAGCTGGACAGAATCCAAAGCTGCTGTGTTATCTTCCTGACTCGCCTTTGCCAGATCTTCCGCAAGTGATAGCACAGTGCACAAAGCTCCCACCGAGGGCGGATCTGCTCCTTCCAGCCCTGCCTAATGACAGACCAACATGCGTTCATGCCCAATTTGAAGGGAAAAAAAAAACAAAAACAAAAACAAAAAACCAAACCCAAAGCTGTCAGTGTGCTGTTTCTATGGCCCAAAGCTAACCCAGAGATCTTAAACTGTTTCACAAAGCCCCAAGGCCAAGGCTGCCATGGGCCTGGGGAGGGTGTTGTTCAGGCGTGATGCTGCGTGGCTGGGGCATCACACACCAGGGGAATTCCACCTCACTAATGGCCTGGGCCCCTTGGGGTGTGCCTCTCACTGCATGCAGGTTGAAAAATGCAGGCTATTTTTCTCCACTACTTCCCCTTAATCCATTTAGGGGTCATCCCTGCTATTCTCCACAGGAAAGACCTGCTTTCCACAAAGAAGCCAAGCCCCTCATCCCCTCCTCTCTGTGAGGGACTTTGCCTCAGAAACTGATGTGGGGATAACTTTCCCCCCTAGAACTTATCTAGGTACCGAATTACATTTCGGTGGCTATTATTTTCTGGATACTCAGTAGTCTTCTTGCTTACTGCTACCTGTCATTTTCACCTGCTGTTCTGGTATCCAATTCTTGCCCTAATCCACTTTGCAAAGCCTTCCTTTTATTCTCTGATATTTCTTCTTGGTTCTTTCCTAGAGGGAGAGAGTTAATTAAAATTTAAAAAGAAGAGAAAAGAATCGTGTGAGAAGGTGTACGCACCTTTCAAAGTGCTTTGCATGCGAATATGTTTCTGAATTTAGATTTCGAGTGTTTAAGTCACACAATGTCAGATGAAGATGGTGAGCTCCCCTGGATTACTCAGACCATCACTGAGTAGGATTCCAAAAGTCAGTGCGAACAATATCCTAGTTTCAATAACCACTCTACAGAGATGAGGCGAGGTTGAAGGAAGAAAAAGGTAAATGAGACCATCCACGTCTTCTTTCCAACCAGAAATGTTGTGCTTATTAAGTCAGGCCAATATCCGAAATTTTAAACTCAGATAAGACTTAAAAAAACATACAAACAACCTTTCACTTTGAGATGCTGCATATTTCTTAGAAACCCATTCCCTAACAGTAGATTTTATCTGCTCTAATAATCTTTTGCTGAGTCAGTAACTCTACCAACTGGACAGTAAGCAGGGTATCAACGTGCCTCATTATTTCCCCTATTATTGTGGATTTTATTTCTTCTTCTTCCATTTTCAAAGGGAGAAGGAAAGAACAGCAACCTTGAGATGTGGTGGAGTGGAGTGAACAATGATTATCCAGGGACAAATATCCCAGGTTTGAGAATCCTCCCGTCCTTGCCCACAGACCAAGGGACTGGGGGACTCAGACCAAGGGACTGTTCTTTCTTCCTTAGGATATTGTGCATGCACCACCGACATGGAGGAGCACACTGATTCCTGAGAACGTTGAGGGTTCCTCCCCTGGAACCCTCCCAACAAATCACTATAGTTAAAAACTACAAGTCAAGATTATTTTACTGAACGCAGGCCAACTTATTGGTTTTTATAGACACACCCACTATGTGGTATGTCAAAAGAAGTCAAAGCAACTGGTTGAAGAGCCGGCGTGAATTTTATATCTACACGGTGGGGAATGGCACACTGAATTTCTGTGTAACCACTGTATAACGGAGAATGAAGACTAGATACGAATAGAAGATCTTATGTAAGAGAAATTAGATGTGCTTCATCTTCTGAGAGTCTAAAGCGGACAGGAAAAAATATTTTCGCCCTATTAATATAATGTTGTTTTTGACACACACCCTTTGCCTCATTGGCTTTTTAGAGCATTTAAGTGCTAAACTGATAAAAATCCCCCAGTCTTCTGCTGAGGGTCAAGGGCAGACTTGTACTAGTGTATCAGATGGAACGGTACCCAGCCCACTGGTGCCCAGAACAGATGCATCCTGTCCCCAAGTCTTGGCTCAGGGCAGAGGCAGGTACCCTGCTCGCGGGCATCACTCTGGAGCGCAGGATAGTCACAGAGTTCTCAGAGGACCGGGCCAACCAGACACACTCTGATCTTTAGGAGAAAAGAGGAAAGCAGAGGAAAGAGGTTTTCTTTCTTCCGTGGGCTCCGGTCCTCATCCCTTGGTAGGGAGAGGTGAACAAATCACAATGGATTTGATGGCACCGCCTTGAAGAAGCAGTAATAGACCGATCCGAACCCTTCCAGGGGAGAAATCAAGGGCACCAGCAGCGAACACAAATGCAGCAATGTATCTCGTATCTCAGTGGGGAGCATGGTCAGGCGCAGAGCCTAACTAGGAGCCTGCAGGAAATGGGAAGGGGTTGGGGGCCCTCAGCTACACACCCTAGAACAACAGGTCTCTTATGGACATTCATGGTCTCCCTCCCGCCAGCCCCAATGAGTTAATCATGCAGACTACACTCGGTCCAAGCACAGAACCTGGAAGCAGAGACAAGGGAGGGCTTTCTCCTCCCATAACGTTGGAGAGGGCATTGTTGTAGACAACGCAGGATGAAGGAGAGAATCTGGCAGGAGGAATCTTTTCTATCCTCCTGGCTGTGGAGTGAACAGGTGGCCCCAAATCTGTCTATGTGGTGGGGGGTGGAGGCGAATGGGGAGAGGATGAATCTGAAAATATAATGTCCTGAAACTGAAATCCGAACCACAGAAAGGAGGGGGAATAAGTTATAAAGTAGTAGTCTCAAAATTTTCCACCAAAATATCACTAATGTCAGAAGAAAATTCACGTGCGTGGATGAGAAGGGGCAGGTATGTGTCCAAAGCCACCATTTCCGCCACAAAACGCATTTGAAGTCTTGGTTTTCGCCGCATGCTATTGCATAATAATAGATCCATGCTCATTTTAATATAAAGGTATATTTTGAAAGTATCTATCAGTTAAATTACTTGACTTGTCCCCCAAAGATTCATACAGTAAATGGATGCTCCGGGAAGACACACTGTGCTCGTCTGTGACTTGCTTTGTGGAAACCAGACACATCACCTGCACCGCTCAGGAGGTGTCAGTCGAATGGGCACAGCCACAGGACAGGGTTTCTGCTATGAAAACAAAGTCCAGGGGCCACGGTGACAAGAGGGGAGTCCACAGAGAGCAGGGAGACATGCGCCCGCTTCCCCATGGCTTCCTCTTGCTTCACCACTCCTGCCCTGTTCTGCTCGCCAAAGGGCTGTCTTGAAATGTCAGGGCCAGAACGTGGAAGCAACTTGCTTCTGATCATTTCTCTTAGCCTAGCTGAGATGGGTCATTTGTTATTCAAAAACAAGACTGGGAAGGGGCGCCTGGGTAGCTCAGTCGGTTAAGCGTCTGCCCTCAGCTCAGGTCATGATCCCAGGGTCCTGGGATCGAGCCCCGCATCGGGCTCCCTGCTCAGCGGGAAGCTTGCTTCTCCCTCTCCCACTCCCGCTGCTTGTGTTCCCGCTCTTGCTGTCTCTCTCTCTCTCAAATAAATAAATAAAATCTTAAAAAAAAAAAAGACTGGGGAAAAAATGAGAGAACAAATAGGAAACTGAGGATCAGAAACACAAAAAGCTGGGTCTCTCGCCCCTTCCTCAGTCTCTCACCTGAGAGAATCACACTTCACCTCAGAGGACTGGTGGGGCTTGGCAGCCACTGTTTCCCTGTGGGACCTGGTCTCCCGGATACCCAGAGGAGAAGGAACTGGGTCAGAGCCCAAATGTGACTTAAGATGTGTATGTGTTATGTGTGTGTATTGTCTGTTCTTTGTCTGTTCTTTGTGTGTTCTGTTGTGTGTGTGTGTGTGTGTGTGTGTGTGATATGGTCCCCATTTGGGGACACAGTGCAGTGAATCTTGAGATCAAACAGAGCTCAAGTCTGAGCTCTGCCACCCACCTAGAACCCTCCCACTTAGTCATGCCATCTGAGAGGTCTATTTTTCATCAGGAGATGGTGAGGAGGGGGTGGCTGGCAGATTAAAGAATCCCAACTCTTAGACGAGATGCCAACGCCTGGATACAGGATGTCTCAGCCCTGGATTCTATCAAGTGTAAATAGTACTAGGTTCATGCAATAAATCCAACACTCACATAAGAATCCTAACTGTTGAGTAGTAGGAGTGCAGCCTTATTACAAGAGCACAATGCAGAATAAAAGCCTCGAGCTGCCACTGAGAATATGGAGGAGGTTGAGAATAGTTTGATTTAATTATTTCATTACAGTCTGTACTATGGAATATGCAAGGACACAATATTTATATAACAATATCGATGTTTCTTAGGCTTTCCTTATATCACAGTAAAAAAAAATGGCAGAGAGGAAAAAGAATTCACTTAGTTGGAAATAACTCATCCTTATTTCCAGACCAAACCCTACAATTGAATTCAGTCTCTGAAATTTGGGTAAATTGCATGATTTTGTTTCCACTCTGACCTTTGGAATCTGGCTGATTAAGGCTCAGTCTGCAAGTACAGCTGGTCTGTCCTTATACTAAACTGACCCACTAGAAACCAGGCAACCAGCTAATCATCCAGTATTTGGTTAATCTTTACTGCTTCCAAGTTCTCAGATTGTTCAACTGCCTGCATTCAGGTGTGTGAAGGAGCTTTTCCCTTTCCTCTTTGTCCTGCTGCACGCGGACTTGAAGGACAGTCTTCAGTGGGGAAGGGTTGCTGTACAACTTAGAAAAGATTCATTGGCAGCGATTGAGCCTCCAGGCAATGGCCTCCCAGCCAAGCCACACGCAGAGGGCACACACCAGCTTGCCTCTGATTCTCCTTCTCTCTCTTGTGACTAGAATGGAACCGTGGAAATATGGGTGGCCTTAGCACACACTGTACCATCAGCGGAGAGCCTCATTGCAGACTATAAAAGGAAGACACCAAAATTAACCACAGGGTCCTGTCTGTGGTCTCTGGGTTTATGGGAAGGACATTTTGCAGGGTAACTGTGTGTTAAGGATGTACTTTGGCTATCTCCCCTGGCAGGGTCAGTTGGAGGGAGAGCTAATCACTCAGTAAACAGAAAGAAGAGATGCTTATACTTAATAAGCCATTGCAAATGGAAAAAGCAAGCTCCTACCCAATGTGATTCTCTCTAGAAACAAATGGCTTGGATCCAAACACTACAAAGCCCTTTCAAAATGCTGAGGGGTCTCCTGGTCCCAGCGCCCCCAGGACGTAATCCTTCTGCCTCATCTCTTTCACATGGAAGTAGCTTTAACAAGGCAAGAGGAAATGATTGTGTGTGCATGCGTGTGTCACGGCCGTGATTTTTTTCTTTTGTCTTAAGTTACGGAGCTCCTGATGTGCAGCGCATCCTTCTCTCTGGGGAGCAGACACAGCAATTAAAGGGGAGTGGCCAGACGAAGCCTCCTGGAGCCGAGGTGCTGGGGACCGCCTCCGTAGCACCCTTCCCCAAGGGGCTGCCCAGCCCCCTCCCCGCACCCCCAGAACCCGGGAGAGCCACGGCGCTGCCGAGCTGTAGCTGTTCAATAAGTGGCCAAGTTGGCCTGGTGGCAGAAGGGACGTCGCGGTCTCTGCCAAGCTTGCTGCTCTGGTTTCTCTCATCTCTGGCCCGTGCCAACCCTCCTGTCAGATGGAGGGAACAATGTGCTTCAGTGGGCCGAGGAGAGCCCCGGCTAGGAGCTCGGCCACTACCCCGCCACCACCGTCCCCTCTATGCAGCATCTTGAGCTCGCTCAGATATTTCCACTTAAAATGTGGGCAATAAAAACAGTAACCTGGGGTGCCTGGCTGGCTCAGTCGGTAAAGCAGGCGACTCTTCATCTTAGGGTCCTGAGCTTAAGCCCCATGTGGGGGGAGGGAGAGTTTACTTAGAAAAAAAACAAAAAACAAAACAAAACCACTAGCCTGTTTCCCCAGGCACTACTGTAAAAAAAGAAAAAAGGATAATAGAGCACTTTGTAAGTACACTACACATGAGTAATAAATAAGGCTGGCATGAGGTTACTGGCCGACAGGGCCAGGGAAGGAAGTGGAGGGATGCTTTGCTTTGTGCAAGAGAGAACTCCCAACCAAGGAATTCTGGGACTAGAATGGCAGCTCCCCTGCTTGCACACTTGCTTTTTTTTCCCCCCTAGGAAAAAGGACTTCAAAGATTTCCACCAGTCCACATGGCCAATGTCTGGGACACAAGCATCTCTTTCAATTGGAAGAAATCAAAGAATCCAGGAGGAAGACAAGCACCATTTCCCCCCCCCTCCTCTCTACTTAAAAGAGGGTGAATCTCTGGTTTCCTTCTGGAAACAAAGAAAGGAACAAGGCTTACTAATCTATATCCCCTCCGTGTTCTAGCTTGTGATGAGAAAGTGATGCCAAAACATGGGCATCAAACAGTGTTCGTTTTGTGAGCTCCTCTCTCTCGGCCATTTTTAGAACTGGACTCAAAACTAAAGATCAGAGATTTGAAATAATTACCCGGATATTTCCACTCGCTAAAAACCTGTGGCTAATTTGTCTGATTAGTGTTATTTCATTATGTGTGTATATTTACACTTGAAAAGAAGTTTTAAAACCACAGTGATATACCATTTCACACCCATCAGGATGGCTATTATAAAAAAAAAACAAAAAACAAAACAAAACAAAACAAAAAAAAAACAAAAGAAGAAGAAGAAGAAGAAGAAAAACCCAGAACATAACAAGTGCTGGTGAGGATGTGGAGAAATGGGAATTCTTGTTCACTGCTGGTGGGAATGCAAAATGGTGCAGCCGCTGTGCTGAACGGTATGACCGCTCCTCAAAAAATTAGATGTAGGGGCACCTGGGTGGCTCAGTCATTAAGCGTCTGCCTTCAGCTCGGGTCATGGTCCCAGGGTCCCGGGATCGAGCCCCACATGGGGCTCCCTGCTCTGTGGGAAGCCTGCTTCTCCCTCTCCTGCTCCCACTGCTTGTGTTCCCTCTCTAACTGTATTTCTCTCTGTCAAATAAATAAATAAAATCTTTTAAAAAAATTAGATGTAGACTTATCATATGACCCAGCAATTGCACTTCTAGGTATAGACCCCAAAGAATCAAAAGGAGGATCTCAAAGAGATATTTGTACCCTTATGTTCATAGCAGCATTATTCACAATAGGCAAAGGTGGGCACAGCTCAAGTGTCCATTGATGGATGAATGAAGAAACAAAATGTGGTCTCTCCATACAATAGACTATTATTCAGCCTTAAAAAGGAAGTAAATTCTGACACGTGCTAGGATATGGATTAATCTAGAGGGCATGAAGCTGAGTGAAGGAAGCCAGTCACAAAAGGACAAATACTGGATGACGAGGTACCTAGAGGAGTCAAATCCATAGAGACAGAAAGTACAATGGTTCCCCCAGGGCCTGGAGGAAGGGGGAATGAGGAGTTAGTGTTTCAGGGGTACAGAGTTTCAGTTTGAAAGATGAAAATGTTCTGCAGATGGATGGTGGTGATGGTTGTACCCAATGAGAATGTCCTTAATGTCACTGAAATATACACCTAAAAACAGTTAACAGGGTAACTTTTATGTGTATTGTACCAGAATAAAAAAATATTAGTCTATCTGATGTCATGGTCTACCCTCATGACATAGTTGAGGGAGGAACAGGCTCTCTGATCTCCATTCTATAAACCCGAGGAAGGCAGGACAGGGAGCTGTCACTGAGATCTACCGCTTCCTCCTGGAATCTGGACTCCAGCCCAGCTACCTCCTGTCCGAGGCTGTCCACATACCCTCCCTGCTTCTGGCCCTTTGCTTGGAGGCACTGGGGACAGGTCACCCCCACTGTTAAACTGCAGGATGGCTGGCAGCTGTGGGATCTCAGGAGAGGGTGATCAGGCCTGACGGGCACCTCTCCTCCTCGTCCGCCTTGTTTCACAGCGGGTCAGAGCAATCAGCCCCTCTGCCACTTTCCCAGACTCTGCAGCTCTCCTGATGTGGCAGGAGAGCATGGTCCCCCTTTCTATCTCTTGCGACTTAGTTCCTCATAGTGGCCTGGAACCTTCAGGAGAGGCCTGGAGCTCCTCAAATGCCAGCCACCTCCTGGATAGGTGGGTCCTTCCCTTCCACTCTCCTCCTACCTTCCTGGACTTCACCACTTGCAAATTGTTCCCACCCTCCAGGACAGATCTTCAGAACTCAATCACTCCCTCCCTGGGGACATTAAAGCTCTCTTGAGGCCACCTCAGGACCAAACCTCCCTCACTTGAGGACTTCTTTGTTGTCGCATTACCGTTACCCTCTCTCACCTCCTTTCCCCATCCCTCTGGAAGCTTCTTTGGCTGCTCTTCATTATGTAGCTGTTCTTTTCAGAAAACAGGTGTGCCCTCCCAGGGCTTCTTGGGACTTTCCATCACAGCCCAAAAGGAAAAAGAGAGAACTTGAACAACACCAGGACCCTATCAAGGCAGGTGCAGGACGATCCGTCCTCTTCTGTGGCCTGGGGGAACCCGGAAGAGAGGCGAGGACAGGGGCGCTGGGGACAGTCGCCGCCCGGCGGCCGGCAGACAGGCGGGCGGGCATCGCTTCCCTGGGAAAGTGGGCTTCAGAGGGGGGCTCCGGAGTTCCAGAGCATGTATGTCTGTGTGGTGCTGGGGGTGGGGCGGGGGGATGTCTAGCCCCGACGAACGAGGAGGGTGGGGGAGAGGACCCTCCACGCCAGGCCTTCCCGAGCCTCGCGGGTCCTAACCTCCACCCAACGCCAACTTTTTGCTGCTCCCGTTAGATGGCGCTCAAGACTTTCTAACCACTTGTGAAAGTGAGCCGGGCCCGGAACAAAAAGCACCGCGGGGTGTGAGTGTGAGTGTGTGTGATTGGGAGGGCGCGCGCGAGGCCGGGCACAGGCGCGGGCGTCGCCCTGGCACCACGTGGGGCCCCGTCGCGGGCCAGCCGGGCCCCAGGCGGGAGCGCGCTCCCAGGAGGGCCTCCGCACGGCCAGCCGAGAACTTTCGCCTTCTCCTCGCCCAAGTGGGAAACACTTGGGTTTGCTGCTGGGGCCCTGGCTGCGCTCCCCGAGAGGAGGCGGGCGCCCGGCAGCGGCCTGGGGACGCCGGCGCGGTGGGCCCGGGAACGCGGATGCTGGGTGCGCGGGAGGAGAGGGCCGGGGTCGCGCCGTGGGGCGAGCCCGGGCGCAGACACCAACCTCGGGACGCGCTCATCACCACCCCTTCCTCCGCCCGGACTTACGGCCCCAGCTCTCGTTTTACGAGAAGGGGGCAGGTGCGGGGTTTGTCGTCTTAACCGTTCAAAGGCTACGGTTTAGAGCAAGGTTTAATAAACTTAGTGCGTGCGCGCGTCACCAACAACCAAGGGCAAACTTTCTTGCTGGCCCCAATGCAGGTTGAGCCGAGTGCTGCAGTCTAACAGCCTCCGTTTTTAAAAAGGCCCTGGGTACCCTAGGACGCAAAATGCGATCGCTGATTTTAAAATAACCGATTAGTGATCCAGGTGGGAGCTTTGTCTCCACCACCGAGTGCATCTCTTCTTTCACGCCCTCCAAGAAAAGTGACTCGACGAGAAGGCGCTCTCGTCCCCTGATCCTCTCCCTCATGTCGGTCTGAGCGGGCACTGGAGGCGGAGAGGAGATACGTCGCCCCAACCTCGAGAGCACACAGGAGCCGAGACCTTCCTTTGTGCCTCCCCTCGGCCGTGAACTTTGCCGCGCGGTCCGTTCTCCTTTTAAGAAAGTAGCGATCTCTGAATATAACGCCAGCGGCTGCCGGCCGGGCGGAGGGGAGCCGGGGAGCCCACCGGCGCGGGTCTCCGCGCGAGCCGCGACCCAGGCGCACGGCGAGTGCGTCCACACCCGCGGGCCGCGGCGAGAACCCGGGGCTGGCAGGGCGGGGGCTAAAGGGAGCATAGGGCTGGGGAGCAAAGGGGCTAGGGCCGGGGAGCTGGGCGCGGGGCTAGCGGGCTGTCTCGTTCATTTCCATAAGAAAGCTGAAATCGCGGTTGGAGGGAGGATTTCTCGCCCCTACCGCCCTCCCCCTAGACCCGGTTTTCTGCAAGAAGCGGGCTTGGGAGATCAGAGCCCTACGTGTGCGCGCTGGTCTTTGATGATATTGATAAAATGTGGTTTCAAATGTTGCCCCGACTGAGGCCGGTTTCCTGTCGGTGTGCGGAGTGGAAGGACCGCGCCGGGTGAGTCCAGAGCGCGGGGGAACGGGCAGGAGGAGCAGGGGAAGAGGAGAGGGAGAGCGGCCAGGAGGCGCAGAGCAAGTTCTCCGGTGGGGTTCTCAAAAGGAGAGCCAGGATGAACGAAGATCCCGAGGACAGAAGAGTGTGTGTGTGTTGGGGGGGAGGTGATCTGGGAAGAGGGGTCGCGAAGCCCCCAGCCCAGCCGCCTGGCTGGTGGGAAGGTATGGCCCGCTCCACCATGTCCCTCTTCAAAGACCGGGGGAAACTTTTCCTCGCCGCCGCAGACCCTCTTCCTGAGAAGGCATAAAGTGAACTTGCTCAAATACTCGATTCCACGGACGGTTCCGTTGTTCCTGCTTTCGCCTTGAGTCTCTTTTCGGCTTTCCGTGTGAACAACAGCCATGTGTCCTCAATTCTATAGTATATATATATATATATATATATATATATATATATATATATATATATATATATATATAAATCTCCTAGGTACTTTATGATTCCATCTGGAGAAATTAAAACCCAGATCTGTAATGTTTATTCTTAGATAGTTTACAAAAGGCAGGGGGAAAAATGTGTGAGACGCATGTCTGCAAATATAACAAAAGTACTTTCCCTTCTGCTTGAAAAAGTTGCCTGCAAATGGCTTCCCTTTACTGGTTCTGGACCACCTGTACTTCCCTCAAGAAATAAATGGGGTCAGGGAGAAAGCACCAATCAGATCAAGCAATTCAATACCGGTTATGACTATTAGTGACTTTATTCCTCAAGATGGGAGTGGAGGACTCCAAACCTGCTCAAGGTAATCAAACTGTTTCAAAAGTCTGCTACCTAACGTTTGTTTGTTGCTGTTGTTGTTTTTTACAGCACTCCACCCCAATAAAGGAAGTAAGATACAGGGAATATTTTCAAAAAGTTCTCCAGTAGGTATCCCATAGTCGATGCTGAATATATTTCTTTCAGTAAAGTTTATTGCTACTTCTGATAAATAATGGAGTCCACCTTTCTAGTGGGCATCTAGTTATGTGATGTGTGATCCCTGATGGGGGTTACAAGGTTTGGATGCAGAATTGGGGTGGGGAGGGTGTGTTCTCTCAACAGTTATTCTGCGACTGCTAAAAGCCCTAGAAGATTTTAAGGAGCAAGTGTTTTAAACCTTCAGATGGGGTAATGGATATTGGGATGGCTGGGAGGTGAAGAAGTGAGGGATGGTAAACTCAGGGAGCAAAGGAGAAATAAGGAACTTAGCCTAGGTTTTAAGTTTTCTTTTTTGCTCATGGGTTGAAATGGTTTGGGCCTGTCAAAAGCTGAGTGAGTGTTTGAAAAGTAAAGGTTTGTGAGAAGAGTCTGTTGGTGTAAGGGCTGCTGTGGTTGGGTTTCTTTATTACTGGAGATGGCGGTCAGGATTCCATAGCAAGAAGAAAGGAGGGGGCAGCTTGCAGGGGCTCTGGTCAGCCACCATGAAGCAGGTGGGCGAAGCAGCCAGACCATTTTGGTGTGGGTCGCCTCCACTCATTGCCCTAGAATGCAGCCCCTCATATGGGCTTGTCAGGACGCTGGGTGAGTTGGGGCAATGAATTTCGGGTCTGTCTTGTTTGGGCTATCTCCCCAGCACCTTGGCTAGTGGGGGGAAGCCCACAGCAGCAGCATACATCTGGTTCTGATGTATTTACCAGACTGGTATGGAAATGCCCAGGCTGCATGGCCGAAACCTGAGCTGCTTGTGACAAGCAAACTCTTCTGCAAAGTGGCTTAAAAGTTTGGATGGTTTCAGAGTGCAGGGTGGCCCCTTCTCTTGATGTGAAGCACATGATCACCCCCTCCCCGTTCTATTTTGTTAGAGTTAATTGCCCAGCAGTGAGGGCATCTCACACCTCAGCCAAGGAATACAGCCCAGAAGGACTCCTCCATAGGTAACAGGATAGCGTGGAATTGTTTAGGACACCTGAAAGGTCCAAAAACCTCACCCGAATGAAATGGGCCTGGGTGGTCTCCTTCCACTGACGTGCATGCCTCTTTTGCCTGGCTCTGGCTGTGAGCAACCTACAGAAGACCCTGAGTCCTGAGAGTAAAACTACCCTGGCTTCCTTGAGTGGGCAGCGGACCCCAGAGGCAGATCTTCACAGGACAGCCTCATATGTCAACAACAAATTCCCTGCTGACCCCCAGAACACCATGAAAGAGAAGGCCAGGGCTGGTATGAAGCTCCCCTTACTCTCAGCCATTTGGGCCCTGCCTCCCACTGAGCCTGGCAGGGGGGAGAGGGGAAGGGCTTGGGGACAGGGCTAAGAAAACCCATTGTTCAGGGGCCTTGGGTCAGCTGCAGACAAGCCTGAGACAACAATTACTGTGAGGAGGGGCAAGGGTGGAGGGTGGAGCTGGCCCTCTGGTCCTCTCTGGCTGTGCTACCAGGAGTTCTAGGGTTCTGTGCTAGGAAAAAATGAAAGAAAGAGAGAGAGAAAGAAAAAAAGGAAAAGACCAGAGCTCTTTCCCCAAGTGTCCATGTGAACCATAGGAGGTGGCCCGGGGCCGGATACCAGAGGCCCTTTGGAGCTCGGACCTGCCCTGCCTTCCTTCCTGTAACCCCGCAGGAGGCTCACATCACTGAGGTCTGGTGGGACCTGCTTTCTCAGCAAACCTAGCTGGGGAGTCTGGTCAGATGTGGAGGCAGCTGTTCAAGATGTGAGGTAGGCTGGGGGAAGGAGCTTGATCTGTCTCCCGCACCCCACTAAATACAGAGAAATCTTGTTCCTTAAAAAGAAATGTTAGAGCTTTAAACTTTTCCCAGCCAGAAACCCACCTAGTTTCAAGGTCGCTTGTCAGCAACCATATCCCTTCCTGCTTCTTTTTTCTTTCTTTGTGGCCTAAGGTTGCATTTTAGGGGGCTTTATATAATGCTGCTCATGTCAGCAAGCCTCCCTGTCTCCAGCCTCACCCCATCTCCCTGCATGGAACTGTAGTCGGAAACCACACGCACACACAAATTCTTGTTAAAATTTTCTGCTATTCTTCCTAACTGGAAGAGTTGACAAGACATAGACATTAAGTTGCATAAAATACAGTGGACTGATCAGCCAGAATGCATCTCATTTGCACTTGTACGGAGCCAGGGGTAGGAGCTGGTGTCACTCACTGTCTCCAGTCCTCTCTGCCATGCTGGGCTGCCTGGCTGGAATTTTCTAGCAGGCCCCACTGTGGAGGCCATTTGTGAGGTCTGAGCCTCTGCCCAGCCCAGGTCAGCCAAGGGGGTGGGGGAAGGGGGCAGGTTGGGGAGGCAGAAGCCTCTGGAAGCCTGGCCTGAGGGCTTGAGCCAGCTTGGGCAGATCTCCCTCTCTGGGCTGCTCAGGGGACTGAGAGGCCCTGCTGGCTGGGCATGGGATGCCCCAGGTCTGCAGGGGCTCCCTCTGGGTTGAAGGAAAGAAAGGGGACACCATGAAGGAGAGGGATGGTCACGGAGCACAGTTTCTACCCACTTCTACCCTTCTCCTCAAGTTTTGTTCTCATTTCCTCCTTTGTCCCCAGTGGAGGGGTGCCTGGCCTGATAGGTTCCTTCACCTTCTCCTCCTCCTGACCTCAGAGCCTGGGGGCTTCTGCCTTTTCTTTAGTCTCCCTGAGCTCCACTCCTGGGCCCCAGAGTTGGCAGGAAAAAAATGCCTCTCTCATCTGCTCCCAGGGGCATGTGGGAGCTGCACGGGAGAGCCTCAGGATCCCAGTGGAGGCACTAGGGTGAAGTTTGGGGTCTTTATGCTGTTTCCCCTCACCACTCACAATCACCTTCCCGCTTTGGCGTCAACTTTTCTGGCCCAAGATGCTGAGGCTTCAGTTCCTATCCACCAATTCCTACCCAGCGCTTGGGCGCTGGGTCACTGCCAGGGTTTGGTGGTGGCAGGAGGCCTGGAGGTCATGGTGATAGAGGGGCCAGAAGAAACAGGGTCCTCTGAGAGCCTCAGTGGGGGTGGTGGGAGGACCAGAGTGTCCAAGCTTAGCCTCTGTGAGCACCTCCAAAAGCGTGTCCTGCTTGCTTTGCTTGCAAAGGCCATGGTGACTCGGACATCCGCCAACCCCAGGAGCTCCCCTTTTCTCCCCCCGTGCTCTTCTTGCCCAGCAGGGAGGCTTATGGACTGCTTTTGGGCCTCCACTGCCCCGCCCGACTGCAGCCGGTGACCTTCTCGGGGAAAACCAAGGGCGAAGGATGTTGCCCAACAAGACCACCGCCTCACCGGGCCGCCGGAGGAACAGCCACCGACCAGGACCTGCGGACCCAGGCGCAGCCACCCACCCATGCCCGCGGCAACCTACAGGAGCGCAGGGCCTGAGGCTGTGGAACTGGGCAGCCAGCCCCGCACTATTGACAGCCGCGACACGTCTGTGGAGCCCGGGGAAACAATCAACGGACTCTTAAGTCCTGGGAGCTGGGGACACGCCTGTAAGGTGTGTGATAATTTAAAGAACCTTGGTACTACTTTTGCATGAATCCTTTGTTACAGCTTTGTCGGCTCGCGCGCCTTCAGCAGCTCCCCCTCCCGGGCCCTCCCCCCAACCCCTCCCGCCCCCCCCACCCCGCCCCCCTGCGGGGGGACCTGGCACCAGGGATCTGCCCAGATCCACAGCCCCTCCTGCAAAATGCTTGTCCGTTGGTTGCGATCTCCCCTTCGCGCTTGGGGCAAATGAACACGGTTCCAACCGCCTTTGCCTTGGGAGGCTCTTCCAGAAGAACAGGCTTTCTGAATGTGACCTCGGACTGCTGCAGTGGTGGACTCCTGCTCCTGGCGAATGCGTGCTCACCTGGCAGGGGCACCTGGGGACTTCGATGGGCACAGCAGGAGGCATGGGGGAAAGGGGGACCTGCTCTCCCAGAGTAAGTGTTGGAGGATTTCTTCAGAAAGAGCAAGGGTGAGGATAACACAGAGCTCGGAACTGACGCCTTCTCCTGGCTTCAGGACCACCAGATTCCACATCCTTGGGTATGACTGTCCTCCCCTCCAAACCCCAAATTAGGCATGATTCCTCTTTCAGCCAAAGGATAGCTCTAGGTAGGGTGTAGAGGAGGTGCAGATAAACTTACATGCTTCGTTATATATGGCTACGCATCTCTCCATAGATTTCCTATTTAATTTGTCTTCATTCCTCCTTCCTGGGCCGTTCTGCCTGTGCAGAGTCACTGGGAGAAAAATCAAGCATAAGCACCTCTCCCTGCAGAAGGTTCTGAATGTTATGTAACACTCACACGGGGTTCCTCAGGTTACCATTTTGCTGCAAATCAGCCGCCATTTGGTTTTCTGGCCCTGAGGTGGGGGTGAGAGTGTCAGGGTGATGCTAATAGAGGGGTGGGGGGGGCTTCATTCCCTGGAGACTTTTATTCCCCTCCTTGAAGCCCAGTTCAAGGCCCAGGAATAAAGTGGGCAAGTAACTGATCTGTCTTTTCGTCTCTCCCCCCCGTCACTTGCAGGTCCTCCTCTTTGATAAATAGAGGAAAGCCGGTGGGATCAGGTACATAGGTAAATAGTGCTGACCTCCATGGCCGCTCCTCCTCATTGAAAAGCAGAAAGCCCATTTCAGGTGCTGGCTTCTCAGTGGCACCACTGTTACTCCCCCAGACTTCACTGGACCCAAGACTCCTTACTCTGCATCCTTCTCTTGTTGAAAACATCCAGGACAACTATTAAATAGTTCTCGGAAGAGTTAAAGACATTTCTCGGGGTCGAAACCTTTTTAAAGCCCTGGAAGAATCTTCAAGGAGTACAAAGTATAATCAGTAGGCCCGCCTGAGCAAGTTTGAAAGACTCCCCCCCCCAACGAAATGTTAATGTTCATTAAAAATACTTTGTAGACGATACTGTGTTCATTAATGGGGTTTTTTTGCAATGTAACCTACAGATTCTCAAGAGCAAGCTAGTAAGCCATTTATTTTCATTTTGTTAGTTTCTGGGTGATACTACACTTTCTGATTAGACTTATTTAATTTCTTTTTAAAAACTCTGCTGGGGAGTTTTCAACCTTGGAAGTGTAAGTGAAACATAGATACTCTCCCTCCCAGATCCGTACAGGGGGTGGGGGAGTGGAACAAACCCAACTCACACCTCCGAAGTTGGCCTGTCTGAACCTGGGTAGAGCGAGGGTAGCAGGTTTTGGCACCTTTTATTTCGGTGCTGGCACAAAGTGAGCTCTTTGAAATGAATATCTATTCTATTTCAGCGTGCAGTGTTCCAGCCGACTAAATGGGCTTGCCTTCTGCCGAGAGGCAGTCCTGGAGGACACAAGTAATGTGCAATCTCCCAGGAAGCTCTTCATCAGAACATCCCTTGTCCTTTTGTTTTTGTTTTTGTATTAAAAAGATGTTTTTGCTTTCCTCTCAGTGCCCGTCCTGTTATTTTGTAGCGACAACAATGAAACAAGAACAGTTTATCATTCTTTTTGTCCTTTGTAAACATGTCATGTATTGGGATGTCACAAAGCCCCAGACACACCTCAGCGTGTCCTGTGCTTTTGACGTTTATTTGCTACTCACTGGGTCACCCAGAGACCCACACATGATTCTGCCTTCTCCCCAGATGTTTCTCTCTCCCAAACAAGGTCCCTCTTCCCAACTTGCAGGGACAGGGGATTCACTTAAAGGTAGCTTCTCAAATTAGGAAGGACCAAAGTCAGGTTCTCCAGGGAAGTGGTACTGGTTTATACTGGTAACTGGGCAGCTCTTTGCTAGCATCTCCCCAGGATAACTCCTCTCAAGAAGGAGAGAGAATGGCAGGCACGTTTCCACAGACATTTCTAAAACTATGGCAACTAAGTGAGTTTTACGGATAAAATTCTGATATATTCCCAGCCAGCTCAAGTTATTTAAATTTTAGTTTTGTTCACATGTATAGGCACGAACACGCCAACTAGGATTATGTTACCAGCGCATTTCCACTGGACAACTCTGGTGACAGCAACCACGGACCAACAAACTTATTTTCTGAAGAGTGAAGAAGGGAAAAAAAAAGCACTACATATCTTTTAAATGGTTATTTTATACCGTTTAACACCCCCGCAAACAAGAATTGGCTGGACTTCCCTGCTTCTTTTTCTAGGAACAGGTAACTAACCATGCTCTTTCCCCTCCCCCAAGACCCAGCTATTTTTAAAAGCTAAAATTTCCCTTTTCCAAAGGGAGGAAAAGGACCGAATTCCATTAATGAATTACGGACATGGAATGTGGCTTGTCTGGGGCAACTGTATTTGTAAATAAATGGCTTCCTGTTTATTATGTACGTTTTACTGAAAAAACGAACTCTAATGCCTTTGAGCACTTAACACAGCAAATATTTCAACTTCTGGTTTGATTTCCACTTTTTTTTTTTTTTTTCTATTCACTAGAAAGAAATCGGGTAAAACTGAGTCAGTGGCGGGGGGGGGGGGCGGGGGTATCTTTACACTGACCTGGGGAAGAGTCACCTCTAAAGTTCTCACGTTTGCCAAAGTGCAAGCGAAGGGGTTTGGCTCCCGGGGAATGTTACCCGAACCAATCTGGACAGTTTCACTTTTGCCCCTGGATCTTTCTAAAGCGGACCACAGCCTCCTTTTACCGCTTCAAAAGCAAAGCGGGCACGCGCTCATCCCGGCGGGCCGAGTAGGCACCGACCTGCCGCCTGGCACCCCTGCCTTCCCCTGCGGCCAGCGCTCGCCCGCCGCCAGCTCGGTATAGCAGCGCAGGCCCGGGGCCCGCAGTCCCCGGCCGGAGCCGGGGCCGGGGCGCGGGAGGTGACCGGGCCGGGGCCGGGCACACGCAGCCTCCTCCAGCGTTCTCCCGGAGCTCGTTTTCCCACACGCGGGAAGCCGAGGCGCGGGCCAAGTGCCCAGGGTTCTCCAAGCACTCCACTGCCAGGAGCGGCGCGCAGGGCCTGGAGGCCCGAAACTTCCACAAAGCCGCCAGCCTCCTCCTGCCCTGCCCCCGCTCCACAGCTCCGGCTTCCCAGATCTCGGCGCAGTCCCAAACAATGCGACCTACCCGCTCACCAGGCCAGTCCTCTCTGACCCCTATGCCCCCCCGCACCCCCCCCACACGTTCGGACTGTAGGTAGCAAAGGGTTAGAACCTCATTCTGAGCCAGCGCGTCCCCTTCCAGGCACGGCACCCTTCGGGAAGAGACACAAAGTGCTCCCCCTTCTGTAAATCCCAGGCTCTGGGCTGGGCCAGAGTCTTTGAAGACCCAGGGGGTCCAGCTCCGTCTGTACTTTTCCTCCAGGGTTCCAGGGCTTGGGGCAGCAGGCAGGTGGATCTCCGGGAAAGCCGGGGTCAGCAGGCCCTGAACTCAGCCCCTCTGAACTCTGCGGTCCGCGGAGAGGAGGCTGGACCCCAGCACGGAAAATCCGCAAATGTGGAACAGAGGTCGACGGGCATTTCTACCTTGAATTCCCCTATGCGTTCCAAAAAGTGTTCGCCAAGACCTCTGGAACCTGAGCCGACCGACAATCCAAGGAAACTTTCGCAAGTTTTCATTTCTCTCTCTCCTCAATTTCTTAGGTTTTCTCCAGCCACCGGCCTTGTCGATTGCTCCACCAAGTGCCCTTTAGTCTCTAGGGCTCCCAAGGCCTGAGTATTTCCAGAATTATGACAATAATTGTTATTATCAGGCTGGGGAACGAGCGCAGGATCAGAGAACAGGGGACTGAGGGAGAGAGTAGAGATGTTGATGAAAAGAGATATTTCAACCTGTGTTTCAAAAAAGTTTCAGTTGACAATTATCAGTAACCCCGATAGACAACTCCATTAAAGAAAAAAAATTTACTACTGCTCTTGAAAAGCCGTTATTTTTTACATCGCTTTTAGGAAGATAGATGAACAAAACATCGCGTTTCAAGCCATTTTGATCTGTAATTAAATGGCAGGATCGGTTTGTATTCTCCTACGGCTTTTACAGAAGTTGCAGTGATCCAAAGTCGGGTTGCTGTGTCAGAGTGGCATTATATTAATGAGAATACAAAAAGCTTGCATATTCTTAGCCCTGCTTGAATTTAGTTGCTAAGCAACCGGTGTATGGTAATTCATCCGCGAAATTTAAATCTTTGAGAAAGGATCTTGCGTTTTGCTGAATGGTCGCCACGAGGAAAACAACTTGTGGGACTGGCAGCAGCTGTTACGGCCGGGCCGCCGGCCGGGCCGGGCCGAGCAGGAATCAGGCCACCCCACCGTGACCGCCACCGCCCCACCTCGGCGCCCGGCCGGCCCTGCGTCCCAGAGAGAAGCTGGGCTTCTGCCGCCCGCTGCCCCGGCGCTGCCCTCCTCCGCTCCTCGGGTCCCCATTTCCACTTGAGGCAGGCCCTGCACCTGAGCAAGCCATCTGCATCCCTAGGGCTTTAGAGTCCAGGACGCGAATTTCCGCAGCCCCGCTCCCCTCCCCAGCACCCCCAGGCACGCGGCGCGAGGGCGCGCGCGCGCGCGCGCACACACACACACACACACACACACACACACACACACACACACACACTAGCGCGCACACACCGTGCGGCCGCGAGAATGCCAGTTGCCCTCTTCCCAGACCCCTCTGAGGTCACTTCCAGAGCCAACTCTTCCTTGAGGAAGACCCGACTCATAAGACTCATAAAGAACGCAGCCCACAGCCCTCCAGAAGGCCAGGCGGCCGCCGCTGGCCGGCAGTGACATCATAGGCTCCTGCTCGCCACGCTCGCGCCCACATTTTAGGATACAGGAACAAACACGGATGTGAAATCAAGAATGAAAGAGAGCGTAATCTAATTAATAGGCCATGAGCCAGGCTAACAAAATCAAAGAATCTGATTACACAAGTACCCCTCTTGCTATCTCCGCTCCCCCACCCCCACCCAGGTCTTCCAGCCTCCGCACTATTTCCTTTCCTAGACTGGAAAGTTGAGGCAAACCCAGAGCCCACTGATTTCCTTACTGAAATCAAGATCAAGCCCACGGTGGGGCTCCAGCAGTCAGGAGGTCACGTGGGTGACCTTCAGGCCCTCAGAACAGCCGCCCAGAGGAACTGAGATGACCAAGTGACCTACAGAACCCGGACAGCTGGAGAGGCGGTCCCCACACTTCTGAGGCGCCTCACTCTTACCGACATCAGCAACAGCAACACCTGTACTGATTGCTCATGCTGTCAATAATGGGACTAGCGGAGAGAGGTTCTTCACTCACAGCCATTTCAAGAACTATTTTTGAAAAACAAATATAACACAACTCTTTTTTTTCTAATCACCTTGCTTCCGAGTCACTGATAGCCTCGAAGTCTTAACTCTCAACACCTTTCCCCCAGCATAGATGTCTGAGCACAGCCAGGTATTAGGTTTTATCACTGATACACAGCATCTGTCCTAAGCAGTCCAGTCAGTCATGTGCAACTCATGAAAGAAGAGAATTCTTTCATTTCTATCCTTCTGCCTTGAAAAAAACCAGGTCCACCTCCTAAATAATTAATTTCAAGTCTGCATCCAGTGCCAATACTTGTTGCATCCATTTTAGAGTTTGATTAATTACCCTGGAACTTGGGCAAACTAAACTCCATGTGGAGAGAATGTTTCTTCCTTCAATTTAGTTCTGAAAGCTACAAGTTATTGATGGCTCTTACTCTATTTACATACAAATTGGTGCAAATATGCCCATATCTTAAAATGCATTTTGTATAAATATATAAAAGTGTCATTTTTGATTTAGCTTGAAGAGGTTGATCATTTATTACAAAAATAAACGAATAAATACAACAATATATTGTTGCTTCCAACAGGATAAATACTTTACAAATATATAATTTAAAAAACAAATTTAATTGTTAAAATTATTTAAAATATTACACTTATTGATAAAACTATCAATTGTATATACTGCATTTAATATTAGAACCAATTATTCTCTGAATGTTGAAAACCATTCATACAAAACAGATTATGAGCATGGTAATAAGCAAACACTGGAGGCTACAGGGAAGCAGAGGGAATCTCTAAGATCAATAATGAACAGTTCTATTTTGGAACAAAGAAGTAGTCCTTGGCTAAGTAGTTAAAAAAAAAAAAGGCAGAGCAACAACAGGAAAGTGACTATTTTAAATACACCTTGAATGATTTATCGCCCAGACTTGCAGGGGAAGATGGTTGGGTGAATGAGGTGACAGAGGCTTGGACAACTGATCAGGAGCCACAGGACACTGCAAACTATAAATGGGCCTAGCTCCGGATTAGCCAGATTGATGGAACAGAACTTTGTCACTTTCCTTTGGGTTGGAAGGGGAGGAGGGGGTGGATTGAAATGGAGGAAACAAATGGGCACTTTACGAAGCACAAGACACTTGCGCTGCAAAGGAACACAATGACCAAATTCATTAAAAAGATCTGGTGATATATAACAATATTTTCATTATTTACATGTGTAACAATATAAGCCTTAGCACAAAACCTCTCAGTTATAGCTGCCCTCTTTTGTTTTTCAACCATGAATTTCATTTTGTAAATACATTCAAAGGGTTGATTTAAAAAAAAATATGGAGTGCAAGCATGAGCTCACTTTTAGACATGCAAAATGATGAAATAAAATGGGCTTTCTTTCTCATCTTCTCCAGTGAAAAGTTACTCTGCTACCCTTAAATCTGGGCTCCTTCCAAAGTAATCAGCAAAGGTTGCTTTTTAATAGAAAACAGTGTGAAATCTAATGTTAGTTCTTTTGTTGTCAGCCAAATCAAGTAAGCAAATACCTCCTAAAATTTTAAATAGACCAATTCTCTCTCTAATCAACCACTACCATTCCTGTAGGGAAAATAGGATTTCATCTCACATGCCAGTAGTATCCACCATATAAAAACCACCACACCCAATCCTCAGCTTTCTCATAAGGCCTTCTTTGCTTGCCCCCATAGCCCCTCAAAAAAAGATGAAGTTTGTCCCCACCCCCGACCCCCACTCAGGTTGTAAATTTGCTGGGCAGAGAGATTATAATAGCAAGAGAAATAGGAAACAAGAAGGCAAAGAAAAGTAAATTGTGGTTTCTTGTTTTCATTTTTTCCCTTCTCTCTGTTTAATAAATATGGCCTTTTTCAGATTTCACAAATCAAAATGATTGTGATTTTTAGTACGATTTGGTGTTTAAAATAATGCAACCCAATACATGGCCATCTGGCTGGGCTTGATTTATGAAAGTGACACAGGGTCTGTCTGGAAGAAATGACTGTTCCTTGTTGCTCTCACAGTTTTCCGGGTTTTTTAACCCCTGCATCGATATCAGAGGAAGAGAGAGGAAGATGAGAGAAGGCAGAAAGTGACAGCCAAATGAGATTAAGAGGAAATTAATCCATAAAATCATTGCTTTATCACTCCCAAATACTTTTTTTAAGTACAATACGAAGGGACTCAACTGAGCAGAGCCTTTGAGTCTATAGTACTCACAACCTGAGGCATTATACTTTCATTTTCCCACACTGTAAATATTGATACATTAACTTGATAAATGTGACCGCTCTGCAGGGTGTAGCTAAAGAGTGATCAAAAAAAGCTCAAAGCCCCAGCACCAGTGAAGAAGATACAGAATCATACTGGGGAAAGACCGGAACATAGAAACGTGGAATCTTAAGTCTGAGCTGGTAATCACACTGAGGGTAATGCAGTGTGGCCCATAGTCAGGATTTTAGAACTACATTCTTCCAGTACAAGAAAAACAAACAAAACAAAACAAAAAACCAATACAGCTTAATAATTTAAACTGAATTGCATATAGTTATTAATGGGAAGTAATTAATATAAAAATATTTTATAGACTTGTAAGCTTTTCTTTAGAACTATTAGTCTTCAGAAAAAGAGGAAAGAAACTTAGCAGTATGGTTGGGGGGACGGGAGGGAAAAGAGAGGCTAAACTTGCGTGGGGGAAGAGCTCTGTATTAACCATTAATAACCAGTTGGCACATTTTTACTGGTGCTGTAGTCCAATCTTCTGGGAAAGATGATAAAGGACATCTCCAAGAAAGGGACTAGTCTTTAGACAATCTCACCTAAAAACACCCACTGAAACCAAGGGAGAGAAAAATGTTGTGAGATTTATGGATTAACAAGGAGTGACAACTATGTTAAAGTACTAGCGGTTTCTGTCATGTCTGTCCTTTACTCTCTATTTCCAAATATACCTTAGGTGGTGCTAAGTGCTATCACTTAAGGATTTGCATTAGTAAAAAAATATTTTCTAAAGAACTCTTTTCTTCCCACATAGTGTTTATGCATCAGACACAGACTATTTCATTCTAACAAATTTATTTTCTCGATCAGCTCTTACGGAATCACTACTCAAATTAAATTACAATCAAATGATCACATCAAAAGATACCCTTACTACCTAGCAACTGTCCATATTTTCATTTCATTTTGATTTGTGCTCGTCTGAAAAAAACACGTAATACAAGATCTGGGGAAAAATAAATTACCGTTTTGCAGCAGTTCATAAGTATTCTGAATAAAATATTAAAAGAAGTCATTTAATGAAAATATAAAGCAAATATTTTTAGATCAACAACGGATCTAACAATTCTATATTGCCGTCTTTTGAAAAGTCTGTTTATTAAAACCTACCAAAAACACTGCTTGGAAATGGCAGTATTATATAATCACATCCACAGCACCCATTCAATCAAAGTTGGCAACGGATTGAGGAGAGAAGTCCAGAGAAGTGCATCAGCTGGTGCTCAGTCCTTCTAAATCTCTTTATCTGAGTCAGTCCAGAAATAAAAAATAAAAAATATTAATAAAAAAAATATTAGCGGTGGAATCTTTAGGCCTCATCCACCCGAGTGACCGCCGTTAAAGCCGGGGTTGGTGGCGGGGCCTCGCTCCGCGCCCAGTCCGCCCGCCCTGCCCAGGACTCGGCCGGGCCTCTCCCACTCCTCGGAGGACATCCCCTTCTCCCTTGCCCATCCCTCGCTCTTTCGTGATGCTTTATTTCCAAGGTTACTTTGAGGATACTTTTTCTTTTTGGCTTTGCTATTCAGTCTGTTAATTTCAGAAGCTGTGAATATTTCCTTTCCTTTATTTCTGAAGACTGTTCTTTGTTTTCTCCTTCCCATTTCATAGTCAATTTGTCCCCAAATGACTTTAACATGGCCAAGAAAAACAGGGCCCCGAGCACAGAGTCAACCCCTGATTAAACCCGGTGCCTCTGCTTTCTTTCAGGTCGCTCCCAGGAAAGAAAGTTTCGGTAGATCACTTTAGGCAGCCCTTTGGAGGGGGTAGTGAGTGAAAAGGAGAGAGGGGTGCTTTTTTTTGCCTTTTTTTCTTTTTTTTAAGAGGAGAGGACGAGGCAGGTGCTAGGTGCTGTCCACCGTTGCCGTGTAGGACTTCCTAGGGTGGGAAAAAAACCTCACGAGTGCAGTTTTGGTGCGCTAGGCATCTTCACCCTTCTTTAAAAAGAAAAAGAAAAACAAAAAGGAAACACCACCACAGTATAAACGAGATCTCATGATCGCCTCCTTTTTCTCTTCCGGTTTTGTTTGTTATATATATGTATATAAAACAGTCTGGGTATTTATTACGCTTTTGTTTTGCCCCTCCTTCCTTGGACTTGAGAAATGTCTCCTTGGTCCGTCTCTCTCTCTCTTTTTCCTCCAAAGGCGGGCATGTTTGTCTTTGGGCGGAGGGGAGGGCGGCGGACCGGCTCGGGCCCGGTGCGGCCCCAGTGCGGGGTTGGCGCTGCGGCGGCTGCGGCGGCGGCGGCGGCGGCGGCGGCGGCGGGGGTTGGTGGCGGTGCTGACAGCGGCTGCGGAGGCGGCGGCGGCGGCCCTCTTTGCGCTGCGCCCCTTGCCTTCACTGCACGCTCGTCTGCAGTCCGTGGTGCGGCGGCGGCGTGTCGGCGCTCACGGTGCCCACCTGCGAGTAGACGTCGTCGGGCGTCTGCTGTTGGATCCCGGGCGGCGTCATGCGCTTCTCCTTTTGGCGCCGGTTGCAGAACCAGACCCGCACCACCTCCTTCTCGAGCTGCAGGCTGTCGGCCAGGTTGGTGATCTCCTGCGCGGAGGGCTTGGGGCACTTGAGGAAGTGGCTCTCGAGCGCGCCCTTGACGCTCACCTCGATGGAGGTCCGCTTCTTGCGCTTGCGGCCCTGCGCCGCGATCTTGTCGATGCTTGTGGGGCTGCCGGTGCTCGAGTCCGCCTCCTCCAGCCACTTGTTCAGCAGCGGCTTGAGCTTGCACATGTTCTTGAAGCTCAGCTGCAGGGCCTCGAAGCGGCAGATGGTGGTCTGCGAGAACACGTTGCCATACAGCGTGCCCAGCGCCAGCCCCACGTCGGCCTGCGTGAAGCCGAGTTTGATGCGCCTCTGCTTGAACTGCTTGGCGAACTGCTCCAGGTCGTCCGACGTCGGCGTGTCCTCGTCCGAGTGCGGGTCGTGGCTGTTGAGTCCGGGCCCCGCGCCGCCGCCGCCGTGGTGCGGAGGCCCCTGCGCGTGGTGCGGGTGAGGCGGATGCGGGTGCGCGTGGTGGTGGTGGTGGTGGTGGTGCTCGGCCAGCTCGGGCGTGTCCCCGCGCACCAGCCCCGGGTGCACCAGGCTCTGGGCGCCGCCGCCCGCGCCGCCGCCGCCGCCGCCCGGACCCGGGGGCGCGCTCAGCATGCCGTTCACCGTGAAGCCCCCGGGCTGCGAGTAGAGCAGACTCTGAGGCGGCGGCTGCTGGCCTCCGGCCATGGACGGGAGGTGTGCGGCGGCGGCGGCGGCGGCGGCGGCTGCGGCTGCGGCGGCGGCGGCCCCCCAGCCCCCCGGGTGGCCCTGGTGCGGGGGCGGCGGCGGGGGCCCGAGGTGTGGCGGCCCGCGGTGGTGCAGCGCTGTGCCCGCGTGCAGATCGTCGCGTCCGGAGCCGCCCTTCACGTCGGGGCCCTGCGGCGGCGGCGGCGGCGGCGGCTGCGGCGGCTGCTGGGGGCTGCCGGCCATGCCCACGGCGCTGCCGGACCACGGCGAGCTCGCCTCCACGGCGGCGGCGGCGGCGGCGGCGGCGGCGGCGGCGGCGTGGGGCAGGGCTGTGACCCACTGGTGCGCGTGGCTTAGCATATGGCCGCCGTTGCTGGCGGCCATGGCCCCCTGCATGAAGTCGCTCTGGACCATCTTGACGGAGGACGGGTCCCCTCGGTAGGCGCCCGAGGTCACGGCGGCGCTGCCGGGCTGCATGCCGCCCCCGCCGCCTCCCGCGCCGCCGCCGCCACCCCCGCCGCCGCCGCCCCCACCGCCGCCGGCTCCCGCCGCGTCCGAGTGTACAATGGAGCCGGCCGCCAGCAGGCTGTTCCCCGGCAGGTAGGGGTTAGAAGCCGCCGTGGCCATGCCGCTCCGCTCCCGCCACCCCACCGCCGCCACCACCGCCGCCGCCGCAGCAGCAGCCGCGGCCGCCGCCGCCGCCGCCGCCGCGCCCCCCCGCCTCCCGCCTCCTCCCCCCCCTCCTCCCCCGCCCCCGCCCCGGGCCCCGGCCGGCCCCGCCGCCTTCGCCGCCGCCTCCTCCTCCGCCGCCTCCGCCCCCGCCGCCGCCGCCGCCGCCGCGGCCCCCGGCTGCAGCTGCAAGGCCGCTCGGCAGGGCGCGGGGGTCGCCGGCCGGCCTTGGTCAGCAGCAGCAGCAGCAGCAGCAGCAGGAGCAGCGCTCTGGGGAGGGGGGCTCGCTTCTCGGGGCGCGCTCCGTGGCCGCCCCCTTCAGGGGGGGTCGTGGCCGCCCCCCAGCCCCGGCGCGTTCCGCTCGCTCCAGCGGGGCTCACCCGGCGGGGCGCGGGCCTGCGCTCCGGGCTCTTTGGCGGGGCGCGCCGGCTCCCGCTCCTCCTGCTGTCCTCTGGCGAGTGCGGACTCTGCCCGGGCGCGGGGCTCAGTCCACCTGCTAAGTGAAGGTTTCACGGCAGACAACAAAGAAAGCAGCCGTTCCTTTCTTCCTTAACCAAATTATGGATGACCAGCAACCGGACCGCTCCTTCCCTTGCCCGCTCTCTTCTCTTCTCCTCAGGAACACATTTCACTGGTTTTCCTTTAGAGTAGTAAAACTTTTTTCGTCCTTGAAGGCGTGGTGATGCTGGCTGCTCGCGTGTGCGGAGAGGAGAGGCGGGCTCCTGCTCTCCTCCTCTGGTCCTTTCGTTTCAAGTTTTGTTCTGTCCTAGGAAAACTTCTTGCGATGGTGCATTTCTCTGAAGTTGCTATTGCCGGAGCTCTTGGTTGCCTCTGAAACAAGAGTCCTTTTTCATTCTCCTCGCAACAGTCACAGTCTGATGCGACATCTTTCCTTTTGGGCAGAAATTAGGAAACAAATATAACAAGGAAAAAATTGAACAGGAGAAAAATGAGGTCGAATGGCTCTGTTACCTTGTTGCTGACGGTTGGGGTTGGTGTTTTATTTTTTTCCCAGCAGTTGTCTGGAGGAGGAGGAGGAAGAAGAGTGCATTGGTGGAGGTGGAGGTGTGTGTGTGCATATAGGGGATCCTTGGTACACAACCAACTCCAGCGGGCACGTTGCACGGCTCGTAGAGTGCACCGACGGCGCTGGCGCTGGCCGAGCCGGAGCGGAGTTGCAGCGGGAGCTCGCTCTGCGCCCTCGTTCGCGCTCTCTCTCCCTCTCTCACTTTCCCTCTCCCTCCCTCTCTCTCTCTCTCTCTCCCCCTCTCCCTCTCTCGCCCGCCTGCTCTCGCTGGGATCTGACAGTTCGCTCTCTGTCCCTCCCTCTCAGAGCAGGGACTGTCGAATGTTTACCCTCCGCCGCGAGCGCGCACCCACCACCACACTTTCCCAAATACAAGGAAGTCGAGCACCAGGGCCCCCGCTGATTGGCTACCCGCTGGGTGATTGGCAGGCCCAGAATGACTGGCTCAGGACGCGCGGCCCCCCTTCCGGCCGTTCCGATTGGTTGCTTTTTAATTTAGGCAGAGCGTCGTAGAAGCTGGAAATCTGTCGTCCCCCCCCACCCCCGCCCAGCCTCCCTCCCCCTCGCCACTTTCTCCTCTCCGCCCCTCCCCCTCCACCCCCTCCGCCACATCTTAACTCTTAGTGTCCGGCCGAGAGGTTGGCGTTCTCTCCGCGGCTCAGGGCGTTCGTTACCAGTCTGGGGGGGGGGGGGGGGATGAAAGGGGAGAGAAAAGGGAGGGAGGGATGGGAGAAAGGGGGGGGAGTTAGAATCAGAAGGAAAATGAAGAGGGGAAAAAAATCATGAAAAATAGCAACCTATCCACTTCACCTAGTACTGCGTTGTGTTGCCGTCCTCCCCGCCCCCCACCCCCATCCCAGAGATTTGTAAAGCGCGCGGCATGGATGCACCATTCACGCTAATACCTATAGGCTGATGTATCCCCAGTGGTTTCAAAGTTTCCTTTTTCCTTCACCAGCCGGCCCCCGTCTCTGTCTCGGCGGGGGTGGAAAGGGAGAGCTCGCATCGCCAAGGGCTCGGGTCGTGGCCGCGCTCCTTGGAAATCCGCCACCGCAACTTTCCGCAGCCGCTTTGCGCCGGCGGCGTCCCCCTTTGTTTAAGTTCTCGGATGCCATCATCTAGGAAACCTGCAGCCCAGGACCAGCGCGGTGCCCGCGCGTGCGAGACGGACCGCTAGCTGCCGCGGCTCGCTCTCTCCCCCACCCCCTCTCTGCCTCTCCGCTCTCCCTCCCTTCTTCCCTCCCCCCTCCTCTGGGAGTCAAGCAAGTAGCGAGCGTGTCCTTGTGTGTTTGGAGGGTGCCGGTCAGCAGAGCCCTGCGATGTATTTGAAAAGCAATCAGCTCGACCTTTCCCCATAGATCCATCGTAAGTGTATTCCACCCAATGGCTCCGGGAATTCCCACTGCAGCAGGAGCCGGCCTAAAGAACCGGGATCCACTAGCCGCGCCCTCCACCGCTTACATTGTGCGTGTGTGTATATGTGTGTGTGTGTGTGTGTGTGTATTTTCCCCCCTCTATGGTTATTAGGGGTGTTTTGCTTGCTCGCTATTCTTAGACACAGTGGTGCTTTTTCTTTCTTTTCTGTTTCAGATGGGTTTGCGTAGTGGATGGGCTGGCGGCGACAAACGCTGTCTCAGCCCCAGCCAGGCTGAAAGAGTTAAGGGGGACGGGAGGGGGCGCGCGCAGGGTAGGCGGGAGAAGCGGGGGTGGGGGGACGCGGCCAAGCGGAAACGCTGCACAGAGGAACCTCAGCGAACCAAGAAAAAAGAGAAAGTGGCAACGAAAACAAGGGCAAATTGAACCCTCCTCGGGGATTTCCAATGAACTAACCCAACTCGGACATTCAATAAATACATCGTTCCTAATGAGTGTGCGTGGGCGTGCGCCCCGCACCCCTGGCTGCGGGTGCGCCAGCCCTGCGCCAGTCGCCCCCAGCCTGCTCCTGAAGCCGGCAGTCCTGAGCTCCAGCGGCGCCGCGGCGGCCCTGGAGGTAGATGCGGAGCCGCCGGTGTGCTCCGATTAAGCTGTGAACGGGGCTGCCCTCTCCCGATGAATAATTCCTCTGGCTGAACGCAGTTAGGTGAACTCAGTTAAAGCTAGAGCTCTCCAGCCCAGCCGCAAGCTACGCCTTTGCGTGATCTCAAGATTAACAGTAGACGCGTAGGATTTCTGTAGGATCTCGTCCAGCTCCTGATTGCCGGGTGAGAGATACCGCCGTAGGTAGGTTTTTAGCAAAGCCATTATTGCTAAGGTACAGATCTGAAAGGCAGCGGTAACCAAACCCCAAACACAACGGATTTTCCCCCCTGTACGTCCCCCTAACGTTCCTTTTTTATATTTATGTATGTGTATATGTATATATAAAAGATGGAACACAGATTTCATTGAATAAATCTGAGATCTCCAGGTGCAGACGTTTGAATAGTCGGTGCCAGCACCCCGTGTTTTCCTTTCCTGCCGATTTTGCTTGGATCCGGCTCAAAAACCGAGAGAGTCTCGTGGTTTTGTTTACACTGAATGGGGAGGATAGGAACAGAGCCATGGGGCCGCCTTTCATTAATATACAGTGAGGATTTTGTCTAAATTACTGCTATGAATTTCACAGTACACGCTTTCAAAGGCAGTCTCAGGTGGCCTGATGAAACGTGATAGCGCCTCTGCAAACAGATCCACTTTCTTTCTTTTCAAGGAGGGTGTGTGTGCATATGGGAAGCCCCCCAAAACGCTGTGCTCCTCGATAACAGAAATACACTTCTGTTCCGAGGTCTGTCCCCTTCGTCCTCCCCCCTTTCCGCGTACTTAGTTCTCCCGAGCTCCCCAGCCTCCCCCCCCAGCCCCACCCCATCCGCCCCCTCCCTTTGCCTAGTGTGATTGTTTTGTCTGGAAAAAAAATCCAAAGTATATAACAAGGGGAGAACAGTTAGTGCTGATTTTCATTTGCATACATTTTCATATATTTTGGTGAAAATAATAGACTGGTGGAGAGCTGGGTTTAGAGGAGTCAGTGTAAAGGGAAGACTAAGGATGCATCGGTTCTGGGGAGTTGAGAATATGCCTCCCCCCTCCTATGCACCTTTAAAAAAATAATAAAACATCTTCTTTTATTTTAAAATCTAACCCTGGAAGTTTGCTCGGTAAGTCCTTTTCATTTTCTTTACCTGTTTTCTCTCTTTCTCCTTCTCTTTTCCGGGTTATTTATGCTCTTGTAGATTTGGGAGCTTATTTTCATTGCTTGGGACTAGAGAGGGTTCACAGAGCAACTGTTTTGAAGGAAGGAAGGGAAAGTGTGCTGGGGAAGCGTAAAAAAACTCAACCCTGCTAAAATATTACATAAAAAGATGGACTCATTCCAAAGCTCCCCACTGTGAGGCATTTCACTTTTTGGGGGGTGGGGGAGGAGAGTGCTATTAATTTTAATTGTTGATTGTGTGTGGGGGGGAAGCCCTAGAAAAAATGATTATAAAGCACGCCATATTATACATATTTCTTGCTTTGGGGTTTTTTTTTTCCTAGCGAATCAGAAGTGGAGGGGAAGATACCCCCTTTCTGTAGCCAGGGCTGATGTGGTGACCTGTGTGTGCTTGTCTGGGATTGTGGTGGGGGTATTTCTGATGGGAGCAGGGGGATGGGGGGAGGGCTTGGCAAAGGGAAGGCAGAGAGCCACAGTGGAAGGAAGCAGGGGAGGAAGAGGAGGCAGGAAGTCAGTGCACCCCTGGTTAATGCCGAGTCTGGGGAGCAGTCTTAGTTGCTGCCTTCCAGCTCGGTAGTGAAAGTCCATCAGAAAAGAGAGTGATCAATCAAAACTAACCAGGACATCCTACACTTTATTCCCAAAGGAAGCGGGACCTTTATTATTGAAAACTAGATTTTACTTTGTTTTCCATTTTGACAGCCAGCTTTGTAGCCCCCCCCTTGCCACTGTCCCTGGGTTTTGTAAAAATCGAGGGGGAACTTACTTATGAGGTGCAGTTAATTAGATAAATATGGCTGTAGGAAATAGCTAGGCCAAGGCCAAGGCTGTGTGGGCACCTTACCTTAGTGAAATAGGCTGGAGAGGATTGTAAAAGCTTCTTGGTTTTGTTCTTTTTAAAGGAAGCCGCGTCTGGTGTGATGAGGGGGTAGAATCAAATGGCTGGAATTTTATTGCACTTTTGCCTCCGGAACACCTTACAATTTAAGATTTGTAATTTCTTTGGAAACAGTTGATGCCAAATCAGTGAAATGGTTTGTAAGGAGGGAGGAAGAGGTTTCAGTTGGGGAGGGGGTAAGAATCGCCAGTTTTCCACTCCTTGTTTACGTGCTTGGCAGCGTTGCTTTTGACTGGGGTTAACTCTCTGTGCTCCATTGGACCAGATGCCATATAGAGCTGCTCCCTGAAGATCATTTGTTTCCTTGATGGGGAACATTTCTGAGCAGAGCATATTGGTTGCCATAGAGAAAGAAATAAAAGGAAGAACACTAGTCACATTAAGCTATATGTTTGTGCACTGGGCTTTAGATAAAAGGACCTTGGTTCAGCCAAAGAGAAGAAGCCAAACTAGAGATTTCTAGCGCCACTAAAACTAGCTTTATTTTGTTTTGGACTTTTACAGTTGAAACATATAAGCTAATTTTATTGGTTGTTGTTAATTTTATATGACACGGTTTACTGAACAAAATAAACTTTGGAAGTACTCAGGAGTCGCACTATTGACTTGTCAGCAGGGGGCGCACTGACTCGTCTTAGCAGGTAAAATGTAGCGGTTTGAAAAGCAAATCTGCTCCTCCAAACTTGCCAAAGGAACAAACACCCTTACCTTTCTATGCATATTCACAATGAGGAGTGAATTCATTACATAACACAGAGTTTTAAATACGAGGACCGTGACCTCTCTGTCTCCCACCCATCCCGGTCTGTGAAATGGCCCTGAAGGAAATACAGTTAAAAAAAAAAAAACAAAAACACAGAAAAACAAAAAAAGCATTTGTCCATTTCTTTCAGTGAAGTGTATATAGGACTGGAAAACAGAATTGGGCTGTGAAAGCAAGAACATTTAAAAAATTATCAAGGGCATAGAATAAGTTACTTAAGCTACATTTCAGGTTGTATTTTTGGGGAAGCAAGTCAGTCAAGAGAGCAAAAATGCGTTCTAAGGTATTATCTGTTAAATAATAAACGTTCTTCAACTTGATACACGCTTTGACTTCTAAATAAAACTCAAGCTCTTGGAGATTTAGGCAAGGCATCCAGGAACCCTTTTACTCTATTTGATATTTAATGGCTACTTCAATTCTTGCTACTTCCTATAGTTGTAGAAGGATTTGGGATTTACCCTGGAAAGCCTCCTTAGGGAAAAGAAAATACAAAATAGCCATCGGTGAGAGGTAACTGTGGGCTTGAAACTTTTTAGGACAATATTACTTAACACAGTTGAAGAAAAGTTTTAGTAGAGCACAAGGTTTCTGACTCAGAGATTTTTAGATACTGCCAATGAAGACTGGACTTTATTGTGGCAAAGGATGAAAAAGATGTGCGGAAAACTTCCTAAAATAGTGAAGGGCAAATCCTGACCGGTTCTGAGGAATTAGTCAGTTTGTCACTAACAATTTTCCCAAGGAGATTTAGAGACCGTGACTAAGGAAGGGAAGCCATGAGTGACTGGAAGTGAGAAGCTGGCTTCCACGGTTCAGTGGTTCAACGCACCTGTGAATGTGTCACAGAGCCTGTTAGGAAGGGGGCACGTTTCATGAAAGCCCTAAAGTCCCTCTGGAAGAAGGGAAAAGACACCTTATTCTTTCAAACTCAACTCCAAGTCAACCAGGTTCCAGCCATGAGAAGTTTTTCCTTGAAACTAACTTGAAAAAGTCAAGGTTTGGATTTATAAATGGCATTTAATTCTAGGAGAGTTGAGAGATTATGGGAATAATATAAGCAAAGCAGATACTCTGAACAACATTTTAATTCATGATTTTCGAACGCGAGCTCTCACATTTGGAGTCAGGAAATATACTGTCAGGTTTGTGCTAATAAGACAAGGTGGAAATTTGAGGAAACTGTGTAATCTGAATCCAAACATTGCTTTTTCTTCAGCTCTCCGGACTTTTCAGACAAAAGACTTCTGGGGGAGATTCACGTGAACTGGACAAATGCCTCCAAGCTCTAGTTTACTTTGTGTGCCCAGGGTCGCTAAATGCATTTAAAAATTATTAAGGAGAAAGGAAACATTTTCTCTATTTAGCCAGTTTTGGGGAAAAAGCAATAATTGTACATATTTAGAGCATGGTATTTTTTTGGTTTCAGGAGATCTGTGATTGTAACTATCTTCTTGGCTGCTACTTACTTTCCTTTCTTGCAAAGGTACTTAAAGACACACACACACACACACACACACACATGAAAAAGAATGCTCGCTCCTTATGATATCTATAGTCTTAGGTTACCTAAAGTAAAAGAAACAGAAAATAATAATTCTGGGTAAAGCAACAAGTTAATTTGAGAACTGACATATTATAGAAATCTGTAATGATTTGGAGGTGGAAACGATCAGGCTGGGTATGAATTATTTTGCTGGGCAAAACTACAGACTTTTAATTGTTGGGGATGGTGAAATTGCTTTTGCCAAACGAGAGAATGAAGAACATTACCTGGGTCAAACGTACAAAACACAAAATGGGTATTCACTCATTTGCTTCCATTTGAGAATGATAAGGTGCTCTGACACCTTAGCAGAGTAGAATCACATTTGCCATTATCATTTACAAATTAAAATGTTAAGCATACTCACAACCCACACTGTGTACCATATACAAAGGAAAGGGCTCTTCAACAGCAGCTTTTGGGTGGAAATGAGTATTTGTCGTCTTGGCAGTGGATGAGTTGTTTCTTGGTCTTGCTAAGTTTTTTTTTTTTTTTTTTGAAGCCTGCTGATACTGCCCCCCCAGCCCAGTTCTTTGTATCACTTTGATAACTGATTTATCTGATCTGTAGGAAAGGAGCCAACACTTAGTTTTTGTTTTTGTTTTTTTTTTTTTTTAAGATGGGTTTGGAGGAGCAATTATAAATGCAGACACTATAAATTCTCACCCTAAATAGTAAGAAGCTTTACTTCTGATGCTTTAAACTACAAGGCTATTTCGGATTGTGGAATCTAAATGAAAAAGGCACAATAAGTTGGTTATCGAGTGCATGCTTTTAAAACAACCCATTTCCAAGTGTTTGCCCACTCTAGCTGCATGTATGCACCTGACAAGTCTGGTAATGAAAACTACCAATCGCTAGGGAAGCCATAGCTGACACAACGTGATGGACTATTCTTGCCTTCCCCTCTCACCTCCCCACCCCCCCAACCCACAACACAATGGTCTTCTTCGAATTTAAATTCATAGGGCTAGGTAACATAGAACCCAGCTGATTGACCAGAGTGATGATGATGATTTATTAACCAAAACATGTGGGTATGTACTAGCTAGAAAAATATTCCAAGGTCAACTTGGTGTGTGTGTGTGTGTGTGTGTGTGTGTGTGTGTGTGCGCGCGCGCGCATGCATTTGTGTCTGTGTTTTTAAAAACAAAACCCAGAAATATTAACTCAGCCTTGCCAGAGGGGTGGTTGGATTTTTGGAGCTTGTGGTTCTAACAGAACTGAACTCCTCTCTCCTTTGGGAACACCCTCTATCCAGACCGTTCCCTGTACATTATACAGTGTCTCCTTTCTGCCTCGGAACTGAGTAGTTTTGTGATGGGTAAGAGTCATCGTGGCACATCAAAAAACAATTCTTGCACTTTGGTGTCTCTGTATTTTATTATTAGATTTTTTTGGCATTTGAACTCAGCTATTGTCTGAGGAGCTGGGTGTAGCTTATCAGGCTGAAGGCTGCTCCTTTGGACATTTTCCCCAAATGGTGCTTAATGCAGTGCCTCTTCTGTGAATGTGGAAGTTCCCACTTCATGTCAGGCTCCCTCCTTAGGCCCACCCTGGACCCATCAGCCACGGGGGGTCTTCCAGAAAGTGTAGCTATTTTGTTCACCTTTCAAATACATTCCCAACTTTAAAATACATTATCAATGCTTATTGATATTTGATACTTCAACCACTATATGGTTTGCAGCAATATAATTTCAGCCTTATATCTGGTAAAGAGACTGACAGTAGAACTAAGTGACCTTGCTCACTGTAGCTTCATGTGCTGGGGTTTGTCCCAAGTTAAAAGTGACCTATCCCCTATTTCTTTGAAGGCTCCCCTCCTCTCAGATTTTCTGTAGGGAGCCTGCTTACTCAAGAAAGCCCAAGGGGAGGATCCCAGGCTTATAGTGATGCTTGAGAGACCTCAAATCTTCATTTAGTATTATATCAGGGTGCAAAAATCCCCATAAGTCATGGCATGTATTGTCCAAACGGCATAGGCTGTTCCCTTTATTTTTGGTTCACAACGCAAAAACGAGTAAAACTTGACTTGGACAAAAACTGACCCTTGAAGTATCCTAAGTTGGAAAACACTACAATTTCCTTGCAGGGGTCTGCAGGCGATTCCTTGCCAGGGTTATAAAGTCCGATTGGAACTTTCCCTAGAAACTAGGTTTGCATTGGGGGACACCAAGACTCGAGGGCTCCACTGCAGAGCGGAGAGATCTCGCACCCCCCTCCCCGCCCCGGCCCCCCATTTGCGGCTGTCAGAAGTGACTTCTCCCGGATAGGTGGCGACTTGTGGGGGCCCCAGGGCCAAGCTCTGCTTCCTTAGACTGCCTTTTATTTTTTTTAGATCACAGTGTGCCTAATAAAATTAAGAGGATCCCGTTACTCCCCTTTCTCCCTAAGCACTGCCCGGTAAGGTCTTTCAAACTGTCGTTTGGACGCCCACAGCGGCTTTCAGAAGTCAAATTAGCATTGCTTTTCTATGGAAAAGAAAAATGGAAAGAGATTTAAAAAAAAAAAAGAGGCAAAGGCAAAGAGGTAAAAGGAGTAAGGTGGAGAAAAAAGGGAGATTGGGGACCGAAAGGGACAAGAGAGAGGGAAATAGGGGTGCGGGACAGCGAAGAGGTGAACGCTGAGTCACCCTAACAGGTCATTGGGTACGCAGGAGCAAGAGGGAGCAGCTCAGGGAAAACAGGGTGCAAATCGCTCCCCACCTTCCAGGCCTCCTTCCCGCTCCGCCGCAGGAGCGCAGACTTGGAGCTCGCGCCGCCCGCCTGCCTTTGTCACTGGCTTGGTGCGCGTCCGCGGGCTCCCGCGGTGGGCTTTGTTCTGGCGGAGCAGGGCAGGACCCCTTCGCACCGCCGCATCCCCGCCCTCCCCGAGCTGGGGACAGTGGGGGTGGGGAGGGGGCGTAAGGGAAGGGGACCCGAGAAGCAGCAGCGGGCGCCTCCGAGCCTGGGATTTCTTTCCTTCGCTCCTTTCCGTAATTGAGCTGTTGTTCTCCCTTCGGGAGGGGGCCAGGGCTGCGCGGGAGGAGGGAGAGCGGAAAGGGGGCGCCCGTTCTCAACCCTAAGCAAGGGTGAGGTGCAGCTCTTCGTGCCTGCGTCCGCAGATTTGTATGGTATGCATGTATGCATGGGTGGATGGAAACATGCATGTATGCATGAGGAGAACCACTGGATGTGATCCCACATTCTAGGTTTCTAGCCGAGGTTTTGGCAGCTGCAGGGCACCTCAGGTCGGTGCCTGGTTATCTCCTAAGATCTGCTCTCGAGGTGTTTTGGGGCCGCGGGTGGGCGCTGTGGACGCGCCCTGGGTCCGGGGACTGCCCACGGAGAGCGCGCAGATCCCTGTGGCGGAGGCCTGAGGCGGGTGACAAAGAGGCAGACACTGGGCGCAGAGGGCAGGCGCGCACATGCACCCACGCGCGCACCCCACCCAGAGTCCCTCCCCATGAGCCCCCCGCGCCTCGATGCCCAGGGCTTTGCGTCTGGAAAGTTCGCTCCTTGCAGAGGCCGCTGCCTTCTCTCACCATTGCATTTAGCAAAAGGCGTTTGAACGTGTGTGTCACCCTCTCCCCAGCCACCCCCAAAGGTGTGGGCAGATTGCAAGAGTTACTGCTCTGTTATTGTTTGTCAAACAGGCCCTTTCTCTTGGGAGAGGGGCGAGGGGCATGTGGCGGATCCCGGGCCAGGATTACATTAATCAAAGCATTATTTCCCCAGAGAAGTGAAGCACAAATGAGAGTAAATCCTAATAAAATTGGATCGCGGAGAAATGGTACGCTTTAAGTAATCTGTACTGCCTGATAAAAATCTCACACTTATAAGATGTGGGTCTTTAAAAAGAAAATTCGCACACCTCTGGCCTTGGCTTGGCTGCTGGGTCGCGATCAGGACGGGGGACAGTTACTATCCAAAGCTCAGCTGAACTTCTGGAATGAGAAAGGGACGTGGACACCCCAGAGTTCGAGGTTTCACAAAGTGAGGTTTACTCCAAGGGCACTTTTGACCCTGGGCACCCCGTGGGGTGTGTGCAGAGTCCCCGGGACGGATCAAGCCTCTTCCTCGGTGGCCCGTGAGGACTCGAACTCTGTACCTCTGGGAGCGTGGCCCCTATTCTCCTCCCTTCCAGCGATGCTGCAGGGTGGGCAAGTCCCGGGGGTGGGGGGTGGGGGCGCAGAGCCCCGTCGAGCGGGAAGGCGGGCGCGGCGCCGGCAGCCGAATCCCGGGTCTCCCGGTTCCCCCAGCCCAGGACCCGCCGCATCCGCGCTCGGCCAGGGAAGGGGCGTGCATTTGAGGTGACTACTGGGGAAGCCAAGGGCGCAGCTCGAGGGCCAGACTTCTGGTACTTTCGGGTCGTCCCAGCCAGGAAGCTAGGCTCGAACTCGATCCGCCTTCGTTCCCCGAGTGGTGGGAAACTTTGCGACGCTTTGCGCGGCTGTGCGAGGAGAGAAAAGAAAGGCTCTGCCTCCCAACTCCACAGTAAGGACTGAGCCAAGCCAAGCCAAGCAGCCAGGTGGCAAACTCCCCCTGCCAGCTCGTGGCTTCCTCCAGCCGCGGAGACCGGACAGCGGGCTGCGACGCCCCGCGGCCTCTCGTTGGTGACAGCGTGCAATCACTCAGTCCGGCGGCGGGTGAGCCCCGGCCTCAGGACGCCGCCCGACCTTTTCCGCGAGGCGCGCGGGAAACCCGCTTCTGTCCGGGTCCTCCGCCCGGCCCCTCCTCTGCGCGGGGAGGGTGGCTGCTGGTTCCCCCCCGCCCCGCCCCGCCCCGCCCTGCCCTCTCCGGGGCGCCAACGCGCGGCGCCCCCTGCAGGCCAGCGCCGGGAGGAGCCAGCGCGCCGCTCGCGGGGGCGTCCGGACCGCGTGGGTTCCCCGCGCTACCCACCGCTACGCCCACACGCGCGCGCACACGCGGCGCCACCGCCTCCTTCGAACACCTCCTCCCCGCGGCGGAGGCGCGGCGGAGGCGCGGCGGGGCGGGGCGGGGCGGGAGGAGGGAGCGAGGGCACGCAGGGAGGCGCGGGGAGGGAGGCGGCGGCGACACCACCCTTCACGGCCTGCTCCCGCCTCCTGTCCGGTCTGCGCCGGACAGCCCCCGCTTGTGCCGGCGGCCGCGCGCCTCGTTCCGGGCCCGCGCGGTGCGCTCGCGGGGGTCAGCGCGGGGTCGGGCCCCTTCCCCTCCGGCGAGCCCGCCTCGGAGGGGCTTCCTCCTCAGCAGTCCGGCGAGCGGAAAGGCTTGGAGCGATGTGCGGGTGCGAGTGTGTGCGTGTGCGAGGGCGTGCGTGTGAGTGCGGTGCGCGCGCAGGGCAGGGCAGGAGGCGGTACGGGATGGGATGCTCCTGTGCAAGCGTAACATTCTCAGCCTTGAGATCTAAATCTGCAAGCCTGGAGTTCACCCACAACCCCCCCTTCCCAACACACACCCCATCTCTGCACGTGCGTCTCCTTCTTTTGCCTTCGTCGCGTCTGATTCCCAAAGAGATCCCTCTTGTGGTCCGGGGATATTCATGGACGCCCCGACTCACGTGAGCGAGGGTAAGACTGAAAGGGACAATGTTCGCTGAGAAATGCCACCGAGAGCATTTCCATCATCCAGCCTGCTCTGAAGACTGGATTTCACTCACCGGGAAGCCACGGTTCAGGGGCTTGTGTATCTGCTTCCTCTCTGTCTTAGTCTTAAAAACTGCTTGGAGGTTGTTTTTATTTTTGGACGCTTAGGGAGGAGGTAGCAATCAATTGAAAATCACATTCTGGCTGTCTCTTTAGCTGACTAGTTGTGCTCCTGTTATGTGCCACTGTCCTCAGCCCCTTTCCAGTTTACTGGCTCTTTTCCAGTGATGGACAATTTTGGGGGGAACTGAAGACACCCACACCTTTTCAGTTCTAAAATAATGACTCCCCTTTCCTCCAGTCTGTGATTTCCATAATTTCATACAAAACAGGGCTGTCAGTTATCTCTCATTACAGGAGAGAAAAGCAGACTAGCAGAAGAAAACTTGGGCCAGATGCAATCCCTCCTTCTTAAAACATTAACCAGTCCCATCCAGATTGTTCAACTCTTAAAGGGAAGACAGGGCAGAGAGAATTCAGAAAAAGGCTAAATATTCTCTCCATTACTGAGAATATGAACCCAAACTGTATTTTAATAGCGTGAGATTCAGAGGACCCTAAGGAGAAACTTTATAAATACTTTTTAATTGTCCTCTTTTTGCCCCCATGTTTGCATCTGAGTATTTTCAGTAATTTGGAGATACCAGTGGCACATATGTATTTTTTTATTTCTTGTTAGGTGTTTTTCCTATTCACCACAATTCTTTATAAGACCTCCTGTCCTGGAGAAAGGCTGTAAGTGAAATTTACAGATGCTCACCTCAAGAGACCTAAGCAGCTAATATCTTGATAGAATTTCAGTTATTCCTTTTCACCGGTTAATTTATAGATGGCTAAATTTTAATAATGAACGTTAATGGTGAGAAGTTAATGTTTAACGAGATGAGTTTTTGTTTTTGGAAAATCAGAATTTAGCTTTTCTTTGAATTATTTATCAAGCTGCTTGCCCATAGGCTTTCCTAAGAGAAGGGGAAGGTGCAGGGGAGGGTATCACTAATTTATTTAAAGCTTATGTTGACATACGATTATACAACTAGCCTTTTGGAAAACAGTAAATATCTAAACCATGTCTATAAACACCCACCTTTGGGACTGTGAAAAAAAGGAGAAGCTAATTACTTCCATAGAAAACAGCACTCAGTTAACAGTTAACTAAAATATTGTTTGGCAATCCTTAGAAGCTCCTCCTCCTCCTTCAGTATAGTACCCTTTGGTAATATACACATATTTATACATGATGTAAATATACATATGCACATGGGTAGATGTTTATGTACATAACATAACAACATATATACATACCCCAACTGAATGCATTTGCATATAACATGTCCATGTGTAATATAGCAAACTTCTACGATTAACAATACGTTCTATAACAGATAGTCTTAAAATAGCTGGGAGAGTGAGTAAATTGTATTCCTATTGAAAAAATGTTCAAAATTTATTTTTAAATCTGAATTGAGCTAACTGTAGATGACCCCACAGAAATCAGTAAATAATACATGCATAGTATTAATATTTTAAGCACACCCCATTTAAAAGTACTACGAACTTAAAATAATTTGTCTTATGTAGAATAAAAAGGCATTGTACCTTAGAATGCACATTTAAAATAGAAATAGTCTATCTAAATTCAGGTATTTTTTTTCCCCCTGCAAATTAAATACTGTTGCTTTAGAACAAAAATTAAATTCTGGAAGCAATGAAAAAGAGCATTAATTTTATTTTCCATTCTACTGTAAAGAAAACATTTTTAAGTATTTTAATTTTATGGGCCTTTATATCATCAAAAGACTTTCAGTAGTCTAGTGATAATTCAGAGTATAAACAGGAAATTTGAAGCATATATTTATACTTGAAATGATTTGTATAACATGGGATGACATGTTACCTATTTGCTTCTTGTTAGATAATATTCTGAATCTTGGTATTTTCAAAGGTTTTTTTTTTCTTAAAATAAGAATTACAGTTAAAATAAATACATTGGCAAGAATCCAAATACGCTTTTGTGCCTTGTGCCGAGCAAATGTAAAGAAGTGTTATATCTGAATGTTATGCTTTAAAAGCTATTTGTCCTAGTTAATAAAGGAATCAAAATGATAAAGTTTTAAAACTTTCTTGAAGACCGTGATAGGAAGAGCTTTCTCACATAAGCTTTCTCACATAATGAGAGTTGCTTTTACTGATACTGTAAAATATTATTTTGGTTTTTCTATGTTTATTTAAATGTATATTTCTTTCCTGAAAAACATATTTATGGTGGTGTTCCCTCATGTAATTTGTCACTTATTTATTTCAGAGAGAGTATTTCAAAGACTGATAACTCCTCAGTAGTATCTAAATATTAGCCGTGAGCTTGTGAAAACAAAAATCAATTTAGTAAGCTGCTTTCCCAGGTTTGTTTCTTAATCTCTTTATTAAAAAGTTTGAAGTCAAAATGATGAAAATACCACAAAGTGAAAATTTTTTAAAAAGGAATATTGCTTGGAAAGAGGCAAAAAACATCTTACGCTAGATGGGGTTTTGAAATCAACTGCAAAAATAAGTTAGTCTTTTATTTTAGAAAGTTTTCTGTGTGATGGTGTGGCATGATATGAGTAGACACAGGCTATGTAACTATTTTAAAATGTGCAACATTCATTCAAAAATTTGGACCAAGAGTCATTCACTACCAAAATGTAAAAGAATCTTTTCTGTCGATTTAATTAATGAAGTGGGTAAAGGACTATTTTAGTAGGCTCAAGTTACACATATAGAAAGATTTGTCAGAATAAATACTTTGGCATTCTGGGGCCTACAGCAGACAGAACTATAATATAGCAAATAAAACACCCCAGACTGTAGGCATCCAAGATTCAATTTTATTAAAAAATTTGGCAGTTAAAGAAAAGAAAGAAAAATGCTTATTAAATCAGGGCAACTATAAAATGTTGACAGATCTTAAGTTTCATATCCAATGAGGCTCTTAGGAAACAGCTAAGATGTTGGTGGACTACAAGTTATTCTGTCAAACCATTTTTCCTAGCGACTTACCTTTTCAATCCCCTCGAATTTAAACTCCCAACTTCATAGACTAATCATTTTCTCTCTCCCTCCCCCCCTTTCCCTCTCTCTTTCTCCTTCCCAAGCCTGTAAGCATTTGGGTGAAGCTAATTCAGTAAAGGTTCAGAGAGACACCCAAGAGGGATTTCAGGTAGTCAGCCTCAATGTTTAGACATTTACCAATGACACACATTGAGGGGAGATGTATCTGTATTCCCTCAAAACATTTATTTATTTTTTTCCTCATCCAACTACCAGCGTCTTTTAAAGAGAGAACCAGGCGAAGTCTACCGAAGGCAAAATAAATCAGAGAGTTGAATTAATTATCTGGAGAATTCAGGCTGCTCTCCCTTCTGCCTTAGCTATTAAGAAAAAAAAGAGAGAAGACATAGCGAAATTTCAACAATCTAGATTGGCTATCTGTAGTGATTAAATTTGTAAGATGACAGCGAATTCTGTGAGATACTGCTTGATTCTTCATTCTGCCAGTGTAATGAGAATGGAACACACACCTGAATGGATCTCCGGATGAATATTTACCAGATTCAAATAGAAAGTGTTGAGGGGCCTGACTTGCCAGGTTTGGCTGAGTGCATTGATTGGATAATTGTTCACCTTTCTAGTTAGCCCCATGAGAGGAGACACATACACATATTATAAAATATTTTAAATTAATGTTAAATAGTCCAACTGGGATCACTAAAGTTATTTACATCTAGCAATGGATTAAAATGTTAGCATTATACATGTAATGAACTAGAATTTTAGTCTCCTCGTCTGCTCTGACTTGGAAACATTTGCTGAACACATTTTCAAGGATCTTGTAGGGAGGGCAATTTTCTCAGTGTAATTTGAAAGGTGGTCTCCTTTTACTTTCTTACTTTACTTTTTCGGGGGGAGACGGGGGACAAAAAATTGAGAAAATACGAGAGGGCAATGTTACATATTGTAGGTGGTAATTAGGCCCACAGACTATTTTAAAGTAGTCTTTGGTAGAGTAGGCTAAGATTGAGTATGATTTGGGCTTAATCTAAAGATCGTTAATAAACTAATTACTGGTAATTTTAAAAAAAGATACCTGGTTGCAAATATGATTTTAAAAATAGCATCTAAGAATCTCTATTAATAAGCTTTGCTTTCTCAAAAAATTCTGGAAAATTGTCACTACATTTTGCATTCATGTAATTAAACACGCTTAAGTATTGTTCTAACACATAAAGCATGAATACTCCATGAACAAATAAAAATGTAGGCTAGATAAAAATAAAATATTGCTGATTTCATATTTGGTATAACTTCAGGAGGGAGTGGTCAGGTAAAAATTATGGGTTAGTTATGCTTTACATTTATTCATAAAGTTTTATTACCCTTACCAAAATGATATTCTCTGGATTACTCCTAGAAAAATGAGATCATCTTTTGAAATTTTTAATGATTCCTATTTCTAGATGCACATAAAGATGGGGAAATACTTAATAGTTTTCATGTTTGCTTGCTCGGAAATTAAACATACAGAAAGATTTAGCGAGTAAATGAATGATGCTTAATAGCTGGGCAGTTAGACCTAAGATTGTACTTTTGTTGTTTACAGCTATTAGTCATCGTACCCTATTTTGTTCCCTTGAGCCTCAAGAACTTATATAATGTGAAATTATTACTAATATTATACTAATTATTCCTCACCTCAGACCCTTTTCAATGAAGTGAGGCTATCCAGTAAAGATTTATGGCCAAACAGGATGATGAACTTACTATTAGGGAGCTCTCCTGTCATAAGAATTTGGAAGATTTTTTGGAAATAATACCTATAGGGACATTTATTTTGCTTCTTTCCTTTCTCATTTAAGAGTTAGGGCCCAATGCTCCATGTTGGCCGTTGATCACAGTGGAGGCTGTTGTGAGGTAGGCATGTAATTTCTTTATCTTTCACCTGCAAATTACACACATTATTTTGCAGCTCAAAATAAGCATTCCCAATGAGTTGCATTCAGTAAATGTCTTTCACGGCATTAGTACAGAACTGAGGTACAAAAGAATATTAATCTAATACATTCCAAAATTCAAATACTTGTGATTAATAAGCATTATTATCTATAAATAAGGCCCTAATGATACTTTGGCAGTGTTGTAAACACAAGAATCAGAGGCAATTATTGTCATTATTGTTCAGCAAGTACTTGCCATGAATACCAAATGGGTTTTACTGTCCAGCTACTTGGCAAAGAAAGGTTCCTATAAAGAAACAGATGTTGGCCAATCAGGACTGGCTACTATTAACGGCCCTTAGCCCAAAATGCAGAGTCTTTAAATAAAGGAAAAAAAACCTCAAGACATCAAAACAGTTTTGTCGTGATTTAAAAAAAAAAAATGCCCTTTTATAATCAATATAAAAGCACCTTGAAAATAATGCTGTTTTCCAATACTGACTTTGGTGAATTGGATGCATTAGCAACCATTATGCTAGCCGGAAGTAAAGGTCTCATTTGTGAGGCTCTAGACCCAGTGGGATGAGGTGCCCTTGAAGAAAAATCAGTGGACAACAGAAAATAAATTGCAACAACATGAATAACCCTTCAAAGAGCACAGGCATGGCAGTATTTCTCTTTTCCCCTTCCTCAGGTTACACAGAGCTCATTCCCTCACTCTTCTCTGTTAAACAGGACCAGCACACCAGGCCTAGCTCCAACACGTGTGTGTGTGTGTGTGTGTGTGTGTGTGTGTGTGTGTGTGTGTTGGGCGGGGGTGCGGGGCTGCTGCAGTATGAGTTGAGCAAATTCCTCACGCTCACAGAGGAGTCCACACAGGCCCCTTGCCATACATTTTCGCTCTGCACTCTGGGTCCTACAAGCCAATGCAGGACCAGCTTTGGCTGTGCCAATTAGCTGATTTTAGCTTGCAGTCTTACTAAATTCAAAGGCACTGGGTAACAGCAAGATTAGTTTTTGTGGAGGAACAAACAAACAAAAGTTCTGTATACATTTTCCCAAGGGATAGATGCATTAAGCGTTGAATATAGATTTATTGTCTATTTTAAAGTTTACCTGGGCCAAGCTGCTTTAAAGATGTTATGGGTCTGTACGGCGGGGATTGAGAAAGCATTCAGTTGGTTCCCTATGGCACTGGAGAAACTTCGAGAAGAGTGGGGTGGTTGTGGGGTAGGTGATGTTTCGAAGAAGCAACGTGTTTGTCAACCATTGTCACTGGCTCTCAGTTTTAGTGTGAGCATGTTGTTTGTGGAAAATGCATGATGAGATGGGGCACTAGCCCACTGGAGGTGAGTGAGAGTGTTTTGTACGTACTCTCCTCTCCCCGAAGCCCCCAAAAGACACCTCTTTATCAGCATTTCCAGTTTGATGGGATTTTTCCCTTCTTGCCCTCAGGAAACTGAAACAAGGGATTCCACTGTTCTCACAATAAACTGGATGGGGAACCAGGGAGAGTGTCAACCTATGAGATTTTCCTCTGGCTCCTACTGAGAATGTTCTTGCCACCCTTAGCCCTTAGCCTGGACTTTTGTCATGGGAGGAAGGTCGCCATGCTCCGGGATGCAGGTGGCTGGACTCCAAAGCCGTTATTGACAAGAGGTCCTCTCTTCTATTTTCAGTTCTTCTAAATGGGCTGGAGGGAGAATGGTCCACCAGAATTCAGCAGCCTGTGCTCACTCTCTGAGTGAGCAGCAATAATAATAATGACCCAATTTTACTAAGGACTTAACCTGTGCCTAATGGGCGTTGTCCTACTTAAGCCTCTAAGTGCCTATTTGTATTCAGATTTGCCAGAGGAGCTGAGGGAGGCATCTAGGGGGTCTGAATCACCTGTCCAAGGTCACGTGCTGGTGGTACCCCATTTTGGTCCTGTCTCTTAGAGACAGTGTGTTTCTAACAGCAGTGCTTTACTGCTGTCCAAATTCTGGGGGACCCTGCTGCTTTCTCCCCTTCTTGGAGCTCCCCAGATGTCCGCACTGGCAAAGCAGTCCTGGGACATTTGTGAGTGCAGCTGACCCCCCCCCCCCCGACAGGCTCATATCAAAACAAGGCTGGTCAAGGCTCTTAAGGCCACCTAACTCAGCCACATCTCCCCAGCCCTGTGTGGTATGGGAACAGAATAAGGCTCAGCCTATTAACCTGGAATGATTATCACAATTTGGTTTGGATGGCCCACTTCCACTGAAGTATAAGCAAGTTATGATGAGGGTCTCAGAAAGTGCATGTGTGTCTATCTGTAAATTCCTGCGCTGGATATACATAGAGTGATGTGTCAGTTTCTCTGTGTATGAACACCCCGGGGAAGAAAATAACCCGCTGATGGGAGGCACCGTACCCATACACGAAGTTGACTATGACTCTGGAGATCGTCTCTGCTTCCAGGCTGATGGAGGAGCTCACGGGCCTGTTTTGGCTGGTCTGTTCCTCACTGTGCACAGCTTATGGACACCTTCGCAGGGAGTGAGTGGATGCCTCGAAGCCACAGGCAGAACCCGTGTCTTAAGCTTCCTCACTGGTCTTGGCATCATTTGGGAGACAGTGGAGCTGTTTCAGATGAGCCTGGGATAAATCAGGGGGGCTGAACTCTGTGCCACCCTCCCCCACCAAGGGAGTGCTGTGACTCTGGGCATTATTCCTCATTACACTGACCAGGGAGCAGAGTGTGCAAACTCTGGTTCCTGGCGGGAGGGAAATGCGTGCTTTTGCCTGGGGTCTAAAAGGAAGTACAGTCCGTGGAACTTTGAGCAACACCCGTGCTCTACTCACAGCGACAGTGACATAAAGGTTGAATAAAACCTCAATGATGATTTCGTCCTAAATGAAATCTTCACTGGCCCCCAAAGGGCAAAATGTTATCTGTAAAGGTTAGAGTGCAAAGGTTACTTGGCTTTTGGAAAATGACTTTCACCAATTAATTAATTAGCTATTAATTAGTTAATATTCTGTCTCATTCCAAGAGAGAATTTGACGCAATTTATAAAAATACACGACAGGCAGAAACTAAGGTTGGAAAAATGAGCCAGGGGAAAGGCAGCATAAACTAATGTGTACCCTCAAATTCTGTGCTCTGCTTAGAGATGCTGGAAAGTCACATAAAATGACACGAGATAGCATTTGCTTTCTCCATAGCAAAAAAATAGAAAAAAAAAAAAGCTATCGATCTATGTTAACTTTTATTTGAAAAGACACTGCTTTCAAGATGAACTACCCATTACATATGACTAGAATATATTTCCTAAACATCTTTGCTATATTTAACCTCAAAGACGGTGTTCTAAGAGAAATTTACTACGATGGTTTTTGTATTCAAAACAAAAAAGAGAATCTTGAGTCCATTCGAAATTTATATTGGAGAAATAGCATTATGATGCTCTTTGGCAACTTCTAAGGTTAGCAGTTGGCATTTTACTTCCTATATTTACTTCCCATAAGATAATTTGACAGTTCACATGTCTGCTTCTTCCCAGTGAGTCCCAGGAAATCAGTGAATGATACATGTTTTTACTGTTTCTTTTTTTTGTTGTTGTTGTTGTTGTTTGTTTGTTTAGGTAGTCAAGAGGTAGATAGTAGAAAGAGCTCAGTGAAGCTCCTTAGATTTAGGGGTATCTCAATTCATGCACTAAGCCACAACTAGTTTAGTGATTTGGTTGCCTCATGTAACTCTTTTGCTCTCTGATTTCTCATCTGTTAAATCAGGGTAAGGGACTTAGTTGGTCTTTAGCTGCCTTTTCTAAAGTCATAAAATTCTGTTGTTTTGAATTTTCTGTCATCTAGAGAATCCATTAATGTAAGCATGATTTTTAAATATCTAGTTATATTTCAACTGCTATAGAACTTGCATGTAAAGAAGAATATAGGACATTCTATTATGTGGTGTAAATCAATAAAATGAAAATGTATCCATTGACAACGTTTGTATTTTCACCTATTACATAGCTGTGCCATCTCTTTGAATACAATACACTTCTATGCCCCATTAAAGCATGCTTGACATAACTTTCAACTACTTGCAAATGCTGAGAAGTTGAAAAACATAACATTTACAAAAGATACATCTGGTGCATATTTATACGACTTGGAATAAGGAATCATTTAAATACTGCTGAGCCATCTCCATATTAGGAGAAAAGATATTCCATGTCCATATGTGAAATCGGTAGTAAAATACATGTAGGTTTAAATTTCTCTTATGCATTTTTTTTTACTTGACACATGTTAAAAATATGGAAATATTGATCAGGGCTTAATTCATCTATTTGAGCTGCTGCGATTGCTTTTCCCTTGAATTTATAGATCACATCATTAAGTCTAGTTTATATTCTAGAGGAGATGAGCTTTGAAAGGGGTTAAAAGTAGCACTTTCTACTTAGAAAAGTTGCTTCTTCAGGTGCAGGAATTGTTAATCTGGGGATCACGGACAAGTTCAACATCCAGAGATAAGCTTCAGGGCTCTCTGAGCCTCCTGGATTTATATGCAAACATTTGTGTGTGTATATTTGCATACGTTTTTTTTTTCCCCCTGGTAAAAGCCTAACTCACAATAGTATCTTACTTACTTTTTTTTAAAGATTTTATTTATTTATTTGAGAGAGAGAATGAGATAGAATGAGCATGAGAGGGGGGAGGGTCAGAGGGAGAAGCAGACTCCCTGCTGAGCAGGGAGCCCGAATGCGGGACTCGATCCCGGGACTCCAGGATCATGACCTGAGCCGAGGCAGTCGCTTAACGAACTGAGCCACCCAGGCGCCCCGTAACTCATAATAGTATCTTAAAGAGGTTTATGATCCTGGTATAGTGGAAAGACTTGATATCCTAAGAAATACTTGGGGTTACCTCTTAACTAGTTGTTTAACCTACCTTCCATGGCCACCTGTCTGCAGGTCTTATGTGTAAAATAAAAGGGTTGCACTAGATAATTTCGGATGCCCTTTTCAGCACCTGTATTCTGTAGTTCTAAGTGGGAGACTTACCTCCATCTACCTAAATACTTAAGCTCTAATGCTATCAGAATTTGTTCTACCCCGTGCATTTATTTTTAGGTTGTTACTGTGGAGGTTCTGGGTGGAGTAAAGGTGAGTTATGCTGAACAGTATGCAGGGCTGCATACATATCAAGTTGGGAAAAAAGGACACCTAAATTGTACAGCTTTTCTAGAATGCCATGTGGTAGAGCATATGAAATATAACTTGTACCCTCCAGCTCACACACACTTTAATTAATGTTATGGGCTGTGCTTTAAACGGAGAGAAGTGAGAAAACCAAGGTTAAGGACGCTCTGTTCTTTACTATGTAGAAGGAAAAAAGAGACAGCTATGTAAATTAAGGATTTAGTATCTCCTTGTCAATTTCTTATCTGTTGTCAGTTTGAATGATTTCTAAATCAGAAGAATGCTGAAGATCTGTTTTCCCATCAATTTTGAGCCTAAGGAATTTGGAGCTGGAGTTCTGAGCCAGGAAACCGTCCTGTTTTGAATTCAGAGGCTCTACTGCTGAGCACAGATGCCAGGCTGATGATAAATTCCAAAAGGTTCAGCTTGATATTTCAACCCCAGAGGTCAGAGAGGATTCTTGGAGTGGGCAAAGGGAGTAGCAGGGAATCTGCAGTTGCAGCACTTGGGAGAAGAGCAGCTCAAGCAGGCTTGGGTGACATGGCCCACTAGGAGAGACCCACCTTTCCTAAGTGGAATACCGCAGTGGGCACTGCTGGCCTCAAGCTAGAAGGCGTCTCTACATTTTTATATATTTGACTTGGTGTATCTCCAACATCTAGAAGGCTTTCTAAATTTCTCACTTTACAGTTAGTTATTATGATGTTTCACAGGCCAAACCTCCAAAACTGATGTGATCTATTGTGCAAAATTTCTTAATTTGAGAGGTATTGATTGGGCAGATTCTCCCGTTATTATTTTTTTGAGCCCGTAAGATCAGTCATATCAGTGTGGCAGCTGTGTGTGCGGACTAACTCCACAGGCATACCACAAACCAGATTCCAACCTCGGAGGCAAGCGCTGACTCCCACCTTTCTATCCTTGTCTCTTTCCCCAGATATTTTTCTCTATTGCAGATCTACTAAAACTCTTTCGGTATAGCAAGAAGTGATAACTTTTTCTGAGTTCAAAGCCCCATGGAGACTATTTTTCAGGGAGGATGGCTTGAAAGTGTCCTGTAGAACCGAGACGGCTGCAGTCATGAACTTCATATGAAGTCCGATTTAGCTCATATGCATTATGATGTATCCTGATGACACTAGGAAACCAGAGATTTATTTATTATTAATTCGTATTTCAAATGGTTGACAGAACTTTTCACGACCAATTGAAATGACAAAAAAAGACACGATTAAGGATTGAAATATCACAGACCAAATTTCGACGGGGAAGGAAACAAAAAAAAATTTTTTTTTCTAAAGGACTATAACTCTAAAGCTCCAAAGCATTGTCCAAACCAGAAATACATCCTGCTCTGAATGTTTCCTTAAGCAATTAAGCTATTCATCTGCTTCTTATGGTTATTTACCTTGGTGGAAAGATGCGTTGACTCAACCTGAGTACCAAGCAACCCCCGGAGGTGGGAGGGAGATCAGAGTAAATTTGGCTAATGATATTGTGTTTTCGTCTTTGGAAGGAAGGGAAATAAAAGGCTGATGCTTATTACTGATGCCATTGTGTCTCCACTGAAGAGATCTGAATGACTGAAGCTGTCCTGACCGAGAGCTCTGTGTTCTGTCCTCTCTGCTTTTCCCGAGTCCTGTCCCCCAGCCTGGTGCAGCAACTCCGTGGTTTGGTAAATGACACTTGAGCTTTCTGCTTGGAATATTCTCCCAGGAGCCTTTTTGAGCATATCGGTAAAGCAAACCACAGTAAAATTGAATGACATGCCATTGATAACGTGAGCTGGTTTAGGTTTAACTGTAATTCACTCAGTCAATAATATATCTGTTTATTTCGTGTGCATAGACACAGGGTAAATAGTATTTTACTTCAGTGTCATAAGGACCTTGGGAGATGAAATGAAGTGTGTCCAAAGCACCTTAGGAAAAGCTGCCTTCCAGGTCAAAAGTATCCTTCCCTTCACAGGGACTCAGTGTTGCTGTGCAGCAGGAGGTCATAGGACATCCCGTGAAATGGAAAGTGACAGAGAAACAAACAAAAAAAGATCTCTGGCACTCTTTTGCCATGGACTTTTTTAAGTCCCTTCCCTGAGGTCCTGGTATTCCTACTGTAATTAACATTCATTGTTTTGATTCAGAAACACCATTGGTTTATCACGATTTTTTTTTTTTCAGTTGGATAGTATTATTCAGGGGGGATGTAATTCCATCTTGGAGAGGTTATGATTTGCAGAGGTGAGAACTGAAATCCTTCAACTCGGGTTTCTTAGACTGGTGTCCACCTAGAGAATATTTCCTTATGTCTCTTGAACTTTTGTATTCATTTCGTTAATTAATTAATTTAAGTGAATCACAGGGCAGTTTTTTTCTCACTCCCCCAGTTTTATTGAGAAATAATTGACACGCATCCCTATCTAAGTTTAAGGCATATAGCATGATGGTTTGATTTACGTATATTGTAAAATGATTACCACAATAGCTTTAGCCAACATCCATCTTCTCATATAGATACAATAAAAAGAAAAGAAAGAATAAAAAAGGAAAAGACTATGTTTTATTTTCTCTTTGTGCTGAGAACTCTTAGGATTTACTCTCTTAACTTTCTTATATGTCATACAGCTACAGTCATCTTGTGTGTGTTGCATCCCTAGTACACATTTATGTTATAACTGGATGTTTGTGCCTTTTGACCACCTCATCCAATACCCACCCCCCCACCCCCCATCCCAGCCTCGGGTAACCACAAGTCTGATCTCTTTTTCTATGAGGGCTTTTTTTTTTTTTTCCTTTTTAGATTCCACATGTAAAGGAGATTGTAGAGTATTTGTCTTTCTCTATCTGACTTCCTTCGCTTAGTATAATGCCCTCAGGGTCCATCCATGTTGTCACAAGTGGTAGGATTTCCTTGATTTTTTTTCATGGCTGAATAATATTCCATTGTGTATATATCGCAGAATTTCTTTATGCATTCATCCATCGACAGGCACAGGATGTTTCCATGTCTTGACTTTGGTAAATAACCGTGCTATGAACATGGATGGGGGTGCAGATATCTTTTTGAGTTAGTGTTTTTGTTTCCTTTGCATATATTCTCAGAAGTACAATTGTTGGATCATATGGTAGTTCTGTTTCTAATTTTTTGAAGATGCTCCATACTGTTTTCTGTAGTGGCTGCTCCAATTTACAGTCATACCAGCAGTGCACAGAGGTTCCCTTTTTTCTACATCAATGCTAGCATTTGTTATCTTTTGTCATTTAGGTGATGGCCATTCTAATGAGCATGAGGTGATATCTCCTTGTGGTTTTAATTTGCATTTCCCTAATGACTAGTGATATTGAACATTTTTTATGTACTCGCTGGCCTTTGTATATCTTCTTTGGAGAAATGTCCGTTCAGATCCTTTGCACATTTAAAAAAAAGGGTTGTTTTTTGTTTCTGCTATTGAGTTGTATGGGTTCTTTATATATTGTGGCTATTAACCCTTTATCAAATATATGGTTTATCAATATTTTTCCCATTCTGTAGGTTGTCCTTTCACTTTGTTATGGTTTCTTTTGCCATGCAGAAGCTTTTTAGTTTGATGTAGTCTCACTTGTTTATTTTTGATTTTGTTGCTTGTGCTTTTGGTGTCATATGCAAAAAATCATTACCAGACCCATGTCAAGGAGTTTTGTTTTCTTTTAGGAATTTCATGGTTTCAGGTCTTACATTTATGTTTTTAACTCATTTTGAGTAAATTTTCATGGGTGGCATAAAATATAGATCCAGTTTCAGTACTTGTGTATATCCACTTTCTCTGGCACCATTTACTGAAGAGACTGTCTTTTTCCATTGATTATTCTTAGCTCTCTTGTGAAATTTTAGTTGCCTGTATATGCATGGGTTTATTTCTGGGCTCTCGATTCTGTTCTGTTGGTCTATTTGTTTGTTTTTATGCCAGTACCACACTGTTTTGATGACTATAGTTTTTATATTATAGCTTGAAATTAAGGAGTGTTATGCCTCCTGTGTTGTTGTTCTTTCTCAAAAAAAAATTGTTATTATTATTTTTTTGTATCTGGGATCTTTCATGGTTCCATATAAATTTTAAGAATGTTTTTTCTACTTCTGTAAAAAATGTCTTTGGAATCTTGATAGGGATTGCATTGTATCTATAGCTGGCTTTTTGTAGTATTGACATTTTAACAATATTAATTCTTCCAATCCATGAACACAAGGTAACTTTTTATTTGTGTCTTTGATTTCTTTCATCAATGTCTAACATTTTCCGAGTAGAGATATTTCACCTACTCAGTTAAATTTACTCCCAAGTATTCTTTTGTTTTCAGTGTTATTGTAAATGAGATTGATTTCTTTATTTCTTTTTTAGAAAATTCATTGTCAGTGTATAGAAATGCTACAGAATTTTGTATGTTAATTTTATATCCTGCAACTTTACTGAATTCATTGATTAGATCTAACAGTTTTTTGATTGACTCTTTAGGATTTTCTGTATATAAAACTATGTCATCTGTAAATACAGACACTTTTACTTCTTCCTTTCCAATTCTGATACCTTTTATTTTTTTTTCTTGCCTAAGTGCTCTAGGAATTTGAACAGGAGTAGAGGGAGTGGGCACTCTTGTATTGTTTCTCATCTTAGAGGAAAAGCTTTCAATATTTCACAACTGAGTATGATGTTAGCTGTGGGCTTGTCATATATGGCCTTTAGTATATTGAGAGATATTTCTTTTATACCCAATTTGTTAAGAGTTTTTATCATGAATGGATGTTGAATTTTGTCAAATGCTTTTTTTGCATGTCTTCAGTTGATCATATGATTCTTTTCTTTCATTGTATTGATGTGATAGATTGCATTAATTGATTTGTGTATGTTGAACCATTCTTGTATCCTAGAGATAAATCCTACCTGATCATGGTGAAGGTGCTGCTGAATTCTGTTTCCTAGTATTTTATTGAGAATTTTGCATTTATATCCATCAAGGATATTGGCCTGTAATTTTTTTTGTAGTAGTGTCCTTTTCTGGTTTTGGAATCCCACTGGCCTTCATAAAATGAGTTTGGGAGTGTTCCCTCCTTTTTGGTTATTTTGGAAAAGACTGAGAAATATTGGTGTCTCAAAAATTGATTTTTGTAATTGGTCTATTCAGATTTCCTATTTCTCCTGATTCAGTCTTGGTAAATTGTATGTTTCTAAGACTTTTCCCATTTCTTCTAGGTTGTTTAGTTTGTTGGCATAAAGTTGTTCATAGCAGCCTCTTGCGATCCTTTGAATTTCTGTGCTATCATTTGTTATGTCTCATTTTTCATTTATGATTTTGTTGATTTGGTTCTTTTCTCTCTTCTTCTTGGTTAGTCTAGCTAAGGACTTGCCAATTTTGTTTAACTTTTCAAAGAACAGAGTCTTAGTTTGGTTAATCGTTTCTATTGTTTTCTGTTCTCTGTTTTATCTATTTCTGCTATAATCTTTATTATTTCCTGTCTTTTGCTAACTTTGGGCTCAGTTTTTTTTTTTTTTTCTTTTTCTAGTTCCTTAAGGCATAGAGTTAAGTTATTTATTTTTGGGATCTTTCTTGTTCCTTAATATAGGTGTTTATTGTTATGAACTTTCCTTTTAGAACTGCTTTTGCTGCATCCCACAAGTTCTGGTATGCTGTGCTTCCATTTTCATTTGCCTCAAGAAACTTTTTTATTTCCCCTTTAGGTCTTTTTTGATCCATTGGTTATCAGGAGAGTTTTGTTTAGTGTCCCTGTGTTCATGAATTTTCTAGTTCTCCTCTTGTTCTTGGTTTCTAGTTTTACGCCATTGTGGTCACAGAAGGTACTTCATATGATTTCCATCTTCTTGCATTTGCTAAGATTTGTTCTGTGGCCTAACACATGGTCTATTCTAGAAAATGTTCCATATGAGGTTGAGAAGAATGTGTATTGTGCTGCTGTTGGATAAAATGTTCTGTATATGTCCATTAGGTCCATTTGGTCCGTAGTGTTGCTCAAATCCTCTGCTTCCTTATTGATTCTCTGCCTTGATGATCCATCTGTTGTTGAGAGTGGGGTATTAAAGTCTCCAACTATTATTGTATTACTGTTTATTTCTCTTTTTAATTCTTTTAGTTTTTGCTTTACATATTTAGGTGCTCATATGTTGGGTGCATAAATATTTATAATTTTTATATCTTCTTGATGTATTGACCCCTTTATCATTATGTAATAACCTTTTCTGTCTCTTTTTTCCATTTGTAGTTTAAAGTATATTCTGTCTGCTGTAAGTATAGCTACCCCACTTCTTTTGGGTGACATTATTTGAAATGTTTTTTTCTATCCTTTCAATCTTCTTCTAGTTTAAGGCTAACGTAAGTCTCTTGTAGGCAGCATATTGTTGGATCTTGTTTCTTTTTATCCTTTAAGCCATTCTATGCCTTTTAATTTCATCTCTTTGTATTTAAAGTAATTACAGTTCATATTTGAACAATGCAGGGGTTAGGGATGCTGACCCCCTGAATAATAAAAAATCAGAGAATAACTTTTGAAATTTCCAAACTTTGGGGCACCTGGGTGGCTCAGTTGTTTAAGTGTCTGCCTTTGGCTCAGGTCAGGGTCTCATGGTCCTGGGATCGAGCCCCACATTGGGCACTGCACTCAGCGGGGAGTCTGTTTCTCCCTCTCCCTCTGCCATTCCTCCTGGCTGTGCTCTCTCTTTCTGTCAAATAAGTAAATAAATAAATCTTAAAAAAAAAGAAACTCCCAGACTTTATCTACTAATAGCCTACTATTGCCCAGAAGGCTTACTGATAATTTAAACAGTTGATTAACACATACTTCATATGTATATGTATTACATAGTGTATTCTTACCATAAAGTAATCTAGAGAAAAGAAAATGTTATTAAGAAAATCATAAGGAAGAGAAAATACATTTACGGTACTCTACCGTATTTATTGAAAAGAAATTGTGTATAAGTGGACTCTTGCAGTTCAAACCTGTGTTGGTCAAGGGTCAACTATATTGATAAGTAAAGACTTACTATTGGCATTTTGTTAATTATTTTCTGGATGTTTTGTAGATCTGTTGTTCCTTGTTTCTTATCCTGCTGTCCTGTTTGTGTTTTGTTGTCTTTTGGTATCATGCTTTGCCTTCTTTATTGTGTTCTTTTGTATAGTTACTATAGGATTTTTCCTAGTGGTTACATGATGCTTATATGTAATACCTTAAACTTAAAACACCTTATTTTAAATTCGTAAAAACTTGGGGTGCTGGAGGGCTCTGTTCGTTAAGCATCCAACTCTTGGTTTCAGCTCAGGTCATGATCTTAGGATCATGAGATTGGGCTGCGTGTCAGGCTCCATGCTCAGTGCAGAGTTTGCTTGAGATTCTCTCTCTACCTTTTCCTCTGCCCCTCTCCCCACTCATGCTCTTTCTCTCTCTAAAATAAGGTAAATAAATCTTAAAAAAAAAAAACTCATAACAACTTAACTTCTCCCTCACATTTTAGGTTATTGCTGTCATAATTTACATGTTTTTTTCATATTGTATAACTAATAACAGATTACTGTAGTTATGGTGACTTTTACTACATTCTTTTTTTTTTTTTTAACTTTTAACCTACAGGTTTTTTTAGGGGAAAGGGCAGAGGGAGAAGGAGATAGAGAATCTTAAGCAGACTCCATGCCTAGCATGGAGCCCTATGTAGGGCTTGATCTCACAACCCTGAGATCATGACCTGAGCTGACATCAAGAGTTGGACGCTTAACTGACTGAGCCACCCAGGTACCCCTAACCTAGAGTTGTAAGTGAATAATGTACCACTATTACCATATTGCAGAATCTAACTATGACTATATATTTACCATTACCAGTGATATTTATAGTACCTTTTTATGTTTTTATGTTGTTAATTAGTGTTCTTTCACTTCCACTCAAAGAACTCCCTTTAGTATTTATTGTAAGGCAGGTTTGGTGGTGATGAATTCCCTCCAGCTTTTTGTTTAAAAATGTCTTTATCTCTCTTTTGTTTCTGAAGAACAGCTTTACCTGGCATAGAAATCTTGGTTGACAGTTATTGTCTTTTGGTATTTTGAATGTCATTCCATTCTGTCCTGGCCTGAAAAGTTTCTGTTGAGAAATCCACTGATAGTCTAATGGGGGTTTCCTTGTATGTAACCTCTTTCTCTTCTTTGTTGCTCTTAAAATTCTTTTTTTAGTTTTGACTTTTGTCAATTTACTTATAACATGTCTTGGTGTAGCCCTATTTAGGTTCAGCCTACTTGGGATCCTTTGGGCCTCATGGATCTAGATGTCTATTTCTCTCCCCAGGTTTGGGAATTTTTACCCATTATTGCTCTAATTTTACTTTCTGTTCCTTTCTCTTTCACTAATCCTTCTGGAATTCCTATAATGGGAATATTGTTTCTTTTCATTGTGTCCCATAATTCATGTAGGCTTTCTTGACTCTTTTTTATTCTTTTATCTTTTTGCTCCTCTAATGGGTAATATCCAATGTCTTATCCTCCAGGTCACTGATTCTTCTGCAAGGTCGAGTCTGCTTTTGAAACTCTCTATTAAATTCTTTAGTTCAGTTATTATTTTTTCAGCTCTATAGAGTTTCTCTCTCTTTTCTTCTCTCTCTTTTGATAGTTGCTATTTCCTGTTGAACTACTTATTTTGTTCATGTTTTGTTTTCCTAATTTTGTTTAGTTGTGTGTCTGTGGTTTCTTGTAGTTCACTAAACTTCCTTGAGAGGATTATTCTGAATTCTTTATCTGACAGTTCACAGATGTCTGTTTCTTTAGGGTCAGTTATTGGCACTTTATTAGTTTTCTTTGGTGGGGTTATTTACTAAATTCATCATGATCCTTGATTCCTTCTGTTGGGATCTTCACATTGAGTGATTGTGCTCTTGTTCCAGACTTCACAGGTTTGTTTTGGCAGAGACATTTCGCTAGTCAGCTCAGTTTGGGTTTCTGGGTGGGTCTACTGGTAATGTCCTTGGGAAGGTGGGGCATGCTGTTATGGTCTATTTTTGGGCGAGGCTACTGTTCAAGCTCTTAGGAAGTGGATGGGGATGTATGCCCCTGGCTAAGAACAGTTAGCTAGTATGACTAGCTTGGTTTCCCACTCAAGTGAGGCTGTAGGATGTAGGATGGGCTTCACGGTTGTCAGGATTCTCTGATTGGGCTTACTAGATGGTCAAGACTGGGTATTATATTCAGCCATGGATCAGGCTATGAATTAGTTCCCTGCACTGGCGGGGAAGCAGGACTGAACCTAGAGCCTGTACAACTCATTGTTTGGGTGCCCAAAGCAGGTTAGAGTGTACACTGAATTCCCTGGGAAGGTGGGGCCATGAGTTTTGCTTTGCTGAGGGTGGAAGCCAGGATTGTGCCTTCTGTTCAAGTACCGTTCTAGGTAGGGCTGTTGAATGGGCTCTGCTGCTTCCTTTTGGCTCTGGTTAGATTTCTTGGTTGGACAGGTTGGAGGTTGTATTCAGGAATGAGTGGGGCTAGGAACCATTCCCTACTCTGGTGCAGCAGAAGCAGCAGCTCTAAAGCTGGTAAAGTTCTTTGGTTGTTGTCTCAACTCAAGCCAATTGACACCCCAAGTTCTCTGACTGCAGGGTCACTGGCTTTTCTCTGCAAACTATTGGCTTTGCCAGGACAGTTTTGCTAAGTAAATATGAAACTGGCACCTGGATGAAAACAAAACAAAACAAAACACTGATAGATGTTCTATCACCTCCAGTGAAGGCACTGAAACCAGAAATGTAAATGATTCTTCTAGAGACGTTATATAGAAAACAGGACCATGACATTGCAAAAATGAGCCAGGATGCTTTTGTAAATTATATCTTTATGTTCTAGGTTGGAAAGTATTATCATTTAAAATGTAGAAACATTTTCTTTTTTACTATTTGTTCTAAGAATACTGTACACTGTCTGAAATTTCCTCTTTTCCTCATATTATGAACCAGGGAGATTTTTTTTGATGGAGAAGATTGCTAAAAGAGGTCAGGAGATGTGCTTTTTCGAGGTACAAGTCTCCATAACAAAAGGCATAGACTACTAAATTATCCAAATAAAGTGGCATGGGCTATTAAATTATCCCTCCAATTTTGGGATTTTATGGGTGAACATTCACTATGCAATACTGAATGTTCATACTGTAGATCCAGAATTTTTTTAAAAGCCATTTTGCCAATAATCTGCTGTGAGGAAGCAGTGCAAATTCATTAAAATTGAGAAAAGTACATCATGTATCTATATCCTTAAATGGCTGGCCCGTTTGGACTGAAATGAGTGATAATTTAGCTATAAATTCCAGTTAAGGTGGTGAACCAGTTAACGCAGTAAACAAATTAAGTGGGCTAAATTAAAAAAAATAGATTGGATGATTAAAGTAGATAGATCAAAATCAACGAATGCTATAAAGGAATACGGACATATCCTCCAAAATGAGAAATTTCTTGTGCTGCCATTTCCAAAGAAGTGAAGAAAGAGATGACAAACATATTTTGTAATTATTTGAGATGAATGTGTAACTTTTTGGGTATGTAAAATAGGAAAATAAATGGAGAAAATACTTGAATACAAATCTGGAGGTTTACAACAAAAATATTTCTTAAAAGCCTGCATATGTTTTGAATATTAAAAGGTCTTCCTTTCTCTTATTTTGGTTATGCCTTTTTAAATAGCTAATGGATTTATCAGTATTCTTAACCTGAGTCAGATGATTTCGCCCCTTGGTGATTTTTCTAGTGCCTCTGATACTTATTTCAACTTGTCGTCTAAGGAGACGGTATATACTTAGTTTTTGCAGAAATAATTTGGAGGCTTTCAAACTCTTGAGTTTTAATATTTTTCATTTTGTTCCGTGGTTTTTCTTCCCCTTTGCCTTTCCCCCTTCCTCTTAAAGTTTAAAATTAATCTCCCATCCCCACTTCTGTTTTTTTCTTTTTGCTTTCCTTTGTGGTTCACTTCTTTTCCAGCGATATTGCTGGGATTTCTTCTCTGCCCCACTATCGCGTTTCTCTTTCATTTTTCTTTTATGCATCTATTGACTCTCCTTTATCCATAGCATCCTTATCTCTCCCTGTTCCTTTTTCTTTTATGGACACAGTCATGTTGTCTTCTTTCTATGGGGATTTCCCAAGCTATTGGAAATTTCGGACCAATATACGTTGATGGACAACTGATCTTTCATACAGTATTGGATTTCTACTTGGTCTTCCTCCTGATTTCTTGTCCACAGTTGCTCAGGCTTGCCCTCTGTCTTCCTCATGGATGGCAGCCCTGTCTTCTTCACTTGCATGTTTGGACCCTCCTTTGTCTGGCCAGCTTTTGTTATATCTAAGAAACTTGAGGTTGAGAGTTCTGCCTTGCCAACTTAACATGGGCATTTTATTTTATTATTATATTTGTAGATTTAGTTCTAGTTAGCTAACATATAGTGTTGTATTAGTTTTAGGTATACATGGACATTTTAGTACATTCTTCTCATCAGCTAAATACATGGTACCTCCCCACCCATCCTTTTTGGAACAGACCTGGCTGGTAGCAAGAAGATTCCTTAGATGGGAGGCACTGTGTGCATGCTGAGTCGACAGACAGACAGACAGACAGACAGGGCTCGGACAGGGCCCCCCTGCTTACACTGTGTGTCACCCTGGGTAAGCCACTGGATTCTCTGCACCTCTTTGCCTTGTTGGAGATGAGGGTTTTTGTATGAATTTTGTACCTGGAGTACACTCAGTAAGTTTTCATTCCCTCTGTACTCACCTGTGGTAGAGACCTCAGAAAACTTAAGGACGTACAAGTTGGGCACAGTAGACACAGTGAATGTGGCAGAAGCGAGGGGTGGTAGAGAGAACGCCATTGCCATAGCACTGTCAGTGTGTCCAAGCAGTATTACTGTCCATTTCATTTCATCTTGACAATGACCCTGAGGTCTGGTGAAGACCACTGGCTCCTCAGTGGGGAACTGGGGCATCTCTTTGGGCCATGGCTGCCATGTGATTAATTTGGGAGGGAAGAAATGTGCACTAAAAAGCCACGTGGATATTATGAAGGTAATGGCTAGTAAGAGATCATCCTGAGTGTGGAAAATTGGAGCTATTCAGCCTCGTAGAAAAGAGGAGTTTTATGTTTCATTCCCCAGTTCAGAGAAAAGAAAACCTTTCCTTTTCTTTTCGTCTTTGTTGTTGTTGGCAAGACTCTGTAAGACTGCAACTCACATATAAGACACACTGGGCCAACTTTTCAAAGAGCCTCTATACTTTGCATGTGTTAGATTTTTCATGCATAGCTACAGCTCTGGGTGGTGGTGGAGCTTGTGGGGTGGAGGGGAGGGTGGGCACAGATGGGTTTTTCACATTTGCCACCTCACTTTGAATGTGTAAATGTACTAATTTTGTGAGATTTGGTTTTCTGAAAAGTGGAGTTCCTGAAGCAGGCTTATATCTAGAGCAGTGTCGTCTTTAAGTGAACAGTTCTGAAAACGATCAGGAATCTGCCTGTCTGCCTGGACAGTGGCAAGAAGGTGGTGGATTATTTGAAATAGAAATCAGCCAAACAAGAATTCCGAAATGTCTTGCAGTTAGTGCGGGCTAGACATTAGTCTTGCAGTTGCATGTCATGCCTTTTTCCTGGGCACTTTTTGTCTCAGATGGACCTTCACTAGGGAATGATTAAATGTCTCAAAGTTAGTGATTTGATAACAGAAAGCCTGGCAGATTTGATTTATTATCAGAAAGACCTAAATTCCTTCTTTCCTATGTGACCCCCAGTAACTTTAAACTCCCTAGTTTTGTCTCTCTGCCATCAATGTTGTTGGGATAGGGAGGGTTACGTTACGGGAGAAAATACCCATCAAAATCTCAGTGGCTTAAAACTACAAAAGTTTATTTCTTTTTTCTTTTTTTTTTGTTGGTTCTGTGTCTTTGCTATTTTGTTTATTTATCTTAGCTTTCATTCCAATATAGTTTCTAAAACTTTAGTTGCAGTATAGTTAACATACAGTGTTATATTAGTTTCAGATGTACGATATAGTGATCCAACCCTTCTATCCATTGCCCGGTGCTCATCACAAGTGCCCTCCTTAATCCTCATCACCTATTTCCCCCGCCCCAAAAGTTTATTTCTTGATCCCATTGCATGTCCACTGTGGGGTCGAAGGGGTGACAGCCAGCCATAGACAATTAGGGACTCAGAATAATTGAAGCTCCTCTCTGCACCTGTTTCCACACTCACCATAGCGGGAGGAAGGGGACATGGCGAGGCTTGCCTTGGCTAAGTCTTCTACCCAGAGGTGACACCTGCCCCTTCTCACATTTCATTGGTCAAAAAGTCGCATGACCACGCTTCACTTCAAAGCAGCGGAAGGGACATTCAATCCTACATCGAGCCTAGGAGGAGAAGAGAAATTAATAGCTCGCCTATGACTACCTCATCAGCCATTAGACATCATCATGCAGGGAAGGGATTTGTCTTGTGTTTATGGTAATTAGCACTGCCAGTGCTAATTTCTCTGCCCCGGACATTTCTGAGCATTGGTAAAAAAGTGTTGTCACATATTTCCACAGTTGTCCCCATGAAGTAAATGTTCTGCATCCTTGGAAGCTTATGGTACAGTAGCTTCAAGGACTATTGATACTTTGAAATGCTTTCAGTGACAATGTTTATGATGAAAATAATAGTGAAGAATAAAAACTTACCCACAGAGAGAAATCCATCCCTTAAGCAGTGCTTTAACTCACTTCTTTCTTTTGAAAGTGTCTTTCAAGTCTTAATCAAAGGACAACATCTTCATGACCAAATTAATCAACATTTGATGAATAAGGAAGTTAAGGATCAGAGAAGATAGAGTGGACTTCTCAGGTCTCTACAATAGAAGTTAAAGAGTTGAATTCATGTTGGGGGATTTTACTGTAGTCACCCAAACCACCTCCACCACCACCCTCAGTACAGACCACCCTCCCCACCCCCACCCCCACCCCCACCCCCACCATCTTTACCACAACTACTACCACCATCTAGTGTTATAAACACAAACCGTATGACCCAAATAATATTTCTTTTCAGACCAATCAGGGGGACCATAAAATTAGGTAAGATTTTTAGCAATTAAGTTTTTTTCCATATACATTTCATAATCCAGGAATTTAAAAGGTCATGGAATAAGAGTAGCCCCCAACTACCTTGGGGACTAGGCTTGGACTAAACTTGTCTTTCTCCCTCTTCAATTTGTCTCCTTATTTTTCCCTTTCAATTTTTTTCCTGGGTTACTTTTTCTCACCCCTGTATTTATTTATTTTTTATTTGTTTAAAGATTTTTATTTATTTATTTGACAGAGAGAGACACAGCGAGAGAGGGAACACAAGCAAAGGGAGTGGGAGAGGGAGAAGCAGGCTTCCCGCTGAGCAGGGAGCCCGATGCGGGGCTCCATCCCAGGGCTCTGGGATCATGACCTGAGCCGAAGGCAGACGCTTAATGACAGAGCCACCCAGGTGCCCCTCTCACCCCTTTAAACTTGAAAGAGAACGAGCACTAAAAAATGCCACACTCCATAACCCTCAGGACCCAGAAAGGGGCGGTGTGTTAGTATATTACGGTAGCACTTACTTTACTTAGGTATAGCCCTTTGAAGAGCACAGATGTGACCAGGATTTCTGACGTTGGGGCTATTTTTCCTAGAAGACTCTGCTTAGAAACCAGCACGGGGAAGCTAGAAGGACCAGTCCGAAGCAAAGTGGCACAGTTGCCCAGTGAATCAGAGGGATTTGGCAGAATCATTGCAATCAGCAGGTCTCACTTCATGAATTTATCTGTCTGCCCTGATTTGGGTGTGATGCTCCAGGCCTCTGGAATAGTGTTCAGAGTGGGCTTTCTTTGGAGGTGATTCTCATTGGCCCCTGAACTGTGGAGATCAAGGTTCTGTCCTAGCCTGTCTGGCTAATGTGGGGAAAGATGGCATCTTGGACCCTTGCCCGTGGCCTGTGTAGTGTTACCAAACTTCTGCAAGGCCTCAGGCATTTGTGTCTTTAAATACCCTTGCTGGCTGAGGTAGTGAGGGAGGGTAGAGAGATTCTGGCCCAAAGCTAACACCCTAGAGCTTTACTAACCCCCTTCCCCCCACCCCCAAATATTAACAAAACAAGGATGTTATCACATTACCAATCCGGGCTGCAATTGAATATTTGCCAAGAATTCCACTCTTCCACCTCACATAATACATTTTATTTTTCTTTTGGGGATTTGTTTTCTGAATCAGTTTACTTCTTCGTGGTCCAATAATCACCAAGTGGAATTCCCTCCATCTCTCATCTTTCATCATTAGGGGAAAAATACAGTATCATTTTCTGGCAAGAAATAAATATCTCAAAATGAAAGACAATATTTAGTGACCAAAAAAAAAAAAAAAATCCCTCAAGAGCACTACTTTTCTGATGAATCAGAGCTGGAAGTGATTAAGGGCTCAGTGCATTAAAACAATGAGCACTCATGTCCATTCCTTCATTTTCATAAGAAAATCAAACATCCTCTTTTAAGGAAGTGGGGGGTTGCTTAACGAATCTTTCAAGTGAGCCATAGATAAGTGCATTGGCATGGTTTGAGGAAACACATAGAGAAAATTAAAAATATTTATTTTATTGAACTAATATTCCCAGTTGGAGATTAAAGTAGAAAAATGGAGCCTACAACTATAAGGTGGATGCTATTTGACCATTTAGTTTCTATTTATTTTGTTCCTAACTGTCAACTTGAACTTGAGTAGAAGTTTTGAATTGTAACTTACTACGTGCTTAAAAGAGTGTTACTTGTATATGAGATGGGGTTGTCTCAGATTGTATTTTCAAGTAAAAATATGTGTGGTTTGATTTGATTTGAATTGGTGAATTTTTTTTTATATGTCCAGAATTTGAAATTCCTGGGTATCTTCAGGTTGACTAAAATTTTGTTGTGTTGTAGAGAATTCTGATTCCATGATTGTGTGAGTTTGGAAAGTTTCTTATGCCATTTAGTCATAGATTTCAAAAGAAAACATTTTTAAAGGCATTATTTTGGGGGGGGGGGGCTCGGTGGTGCAGTTGGTTAAGCATCCGACTCTTGACTTTGGCTCAGGTCCTGATCTCAGAGTCATGAGATCGAGCCCTGCATCGGGCTCCACTCTCAGCAGGGAGTCTGCCTGAAATTCTGTCTCCTTCCTCTGCCCATCCTGCTCTTGCACACACACACTCTCTCTCTTTCGCTCAAATAAATAAATAAATCTGTAAAAAAAAAAAAAAGGCATTATTTAGGAATCAGGTCCAGCTGTTTTCATTTCAGGCTGCTACCTCTTAGCTGTTGGATCCGGACATACTATTCCAACCTGGTTGTGGTCAGTTCAATCATCAGTGTCTTCTTCCTGGATGGACAAATGTAGTACTCTTTATTTTAGATTTATAAGGAAAGGGATATCTGGAATGCAGACCTGTCACATTGAGACAGTCACGTTTGCTCAAGAGGCAGATAGTAGCTACCATAGTTAAGCTTCCATCAGTAGTTACTATGTTCCAGGCAATAGACTAAGGAATTTATGTCCCTTATTTCTTGTGGGGACAGTTACTGTTTTGCAGTAACTATAATTATCACCATTTTACAGGTGAGGAAATTGACCTCTCAGAGAGGATACCTCACTTTCTCATGAGCCCCTAGCCGGCAAGTGCCAGAGCTGGGGTTCTCCTGGTACGTGCCCCGTTGGGCAACTCCCGCCCTGCCCCAATGTTGTGGGGCTTCTCTTCCAGTGGCAGAGACCCAGGTGTTTCAAGACGGTCTTAAAGCTCCTGGGGCAGAAGGTGATAAATGCAAAAGCAGGGCTACATCCCCGTCTTCTTCCAGTTCATAGAAATTTAGAAATTCTCCTGCCAAACAACCATGCATTTGCAGGCCGGCTTTTCCATGGAAAAGCTAGAGTGGGCACATGTTCAATTCAATTCCCACTGTGCTTTCTCACAGAGGTTCTTCCACAAGATTACAAAGACTGGGAACCTAGCCTATTATTATTAATAATTTTTAAAAGTTATTCTGGTTTCTTTCAGGGCCATATCAGTTTCAAAGATCACTGTCAGGGTGGGAGCAACTGAAGTTGAAATGGCCTGAATGCTAAATGTAGCCTGAGAGCGGAAACTTTGTTCTTCAGAGTTGAAAAGTCGGTGGAATATTCATAGAAATGTAATATGAGTACAGGATACCGAGTCAGTGTCAAAACTTTGTTCCAAACCATATTTGCTATTTGTAAAACTGGCTCCTCAGGGCCCGGCTGGGGGATGAGAGGGCAAATGGATTACAGCATGCCCTGAGTTGGGGCTGTGGGTTGGGGGCTCCCTTCCCCAGGGACTTTTCTCCACAGGAATTAGGGTTAAGGGGAGCAAAGGTAATGGGGCCAGCCCTTCTAGGAGGACTATCTCTGCCTCGCATACAGAAACCATCCTTCCTTAAATACAGAAACCTTTCCACAAAGGAAAGATTTGTGCCTGAGTTTGAAATAGAAACTGTGGAGGGATCTGTGTAATGTTTTGCACATGCCGAAGTGACACCATTTGCTTTTTCCTTGAAGTTCTCCTGATCGAGATATTGATTAAAAAAAAAATCATGGTGGCATAGATCCCAACGAATATCATCTTCAGATGCTGGAATTGTATCTTAAAACTAACCAAAGGACTCATATACTGATGACCCAAATTTCCTTTCAAGAATTAACAAATTCTTTCTCGATTCCCCTCTCCCCCCCCCCACCCCATGGAACTCTACTCATCTGTAGTTAATCTAAGAATTAACATTTAGCAAATTACTGCCTTAAATGAGGTATGTGCCTGGTGGCTTAGTTGATGAGAACCCTGTGTTAATGAGATCATGAGTTCAGTCCTCAGGAGAGCTGGTTCCCTTCACCATGGTCCCTGTCTGAATCCCAGCCAGGCCTCCAAATGCATACTGCTCACAAGTGGCCTTTTGAGGAAGAATCAACACAAATTCTTCATCATTTGTGGGAAAAAAATCAACTCAAAGCAAATGCTTTGAGTTAACTTAGGGCGTGACGGTGATCCTGTGGGGTAATGAAATGGTACCCTAGAGGCTGCAAGGGCTTCTTGCAGACCGTGGAGGTGCCACACTTCCTGGGGATGGCTTCTGGGCTGGGAAAACAGATTTGATGTGTGTAGGAGGCTCCAATCCTGCAAAGTTAACGGGGGACTGTCGTGTAGGAAGGGTAGGAGGCTGGATGCTTCTCCATGGGGCAGACTCAGAGGGACACTTGTGGCGAGGGGGAGTTTTGTTGAACTTTCACGAATCACTTATTTAAAAGATCATTCTGGGCCTTCCCTTTAATGTCAGTAGTCATGCAACCCATGGGACCATTTCTCCCACAGCCAGGCCACTCCAGCCGATTGTCTCAGGCAGGCAGGGGACACAGTTGCTAACAGCTTGAAGAGCAGGGATGGTTCTCACTCTCTTACTTTCTCTCCATTTTCCACTCTCAGAAATCACCTTTTCAGAGCCAGGTCCAGGTCTGAGGCTAAATCTCATCCAAGCATGACCGGATGCATTGATATCCTCTGAGGCCATTTCTTGGGTTTAGGGAAGAATAATGCCTAATGAGCTCCAGCTGTGCCCGGTGGCATTGCCTGTTGAAACCAGCAACCCCCACTGGCTTTCTTCCATTTTCCAAGAATACCTTCAGGGCAGTGGCCACCTCTTCTTCTTCTTCTTCTTCTTTTTTTTTTTTAATTTTTAAAAACTTTAACCACTGCATCCTTATCACCTAGCAGATTTCTTTGTGTATAGAAGTTCAATAAATATTTGTTGAATATTCAATTGTGCAACTGTTTCCATTTAGACAAAGGCAATGTTTTAAATGTTATAGTCTTATTTTTCTCTTTGCAAAATTATATGTGCTTGCTGGAAAAAAAATTAGAATATAGAGAATAAATATCACCCATAATGTCATCACTTGGAGATAGCCTTTCTTGGCATTTTGGGGTGCATGATATTTACATCTGTATGCATATCTATCAGCTACATGGGACTCAGACAATACATATTATTGTGTAATCTTTTTTTTTACTTATCTAAAAATCTTTGCATGGCATTATATATTGATATTATATATTCTTCTGCCTTATTAACTTTAATTTTTTTTCAGAGCATTTTATTGCATGACTGGACTTCAGCTTAATCAGTCACATATTAAAATCTCCTTGTAGCTTAAACTTTCTGCATAGCTTTGTTTATTTCCTTGGGACAAATTCCGACAGGAGGAATTGCATGGTTCCACGGTTTTCTAATTCGCTATGTGTTGGCAAGTTGTGGGTCAGAGAGGTGCCCCCAATATGAACTCCTGCTTGCAACAAACAATGTAGGGTACTGCCACTCTCCTCCCTCTTGAACAGTATTATCAGTCTTTTGTATATTCGCTAACTCATAGGCAAGAAGATAATCAGTGGGCTATCCTTTGCATTTCCTTTATCAGTAGTGAAACTGAGCATTTTTTCGTGTGGCCATTTTAAAGTCTGCTTTGCAAGGTGACTGTTAATGTCTTTGAAAATCCATGTATTTTGGGGGCTAGTAGACCTATTCCTCTCTGTTTCAAAAGGTTACTGTAAGAATTAATTGAAGCAATCTATTTAAGTTTGCAACCTACAAAGCAATACACAAATATGTTGATCAGATTTGTGACCCAGTAAGGGTGAGGGTCAGAAGGAATGGTCACCTGAAGGCAAATGGGCTTAGTAAATGGGTTCCAAGCAAAGGCCTGGGTGAGCTTTGCCAGAGGAGGTGGGGGGGGGGGGGAGGGACACCTGTGAAGAAAGGGAAAGAGGAAAGAAGATTTGTTACTTTGAGAAGGTCACTGGAAATAGACAAGGTCAGAGATAGTACAGGGCTGGCAGCTCCAAACGGGAGCAAACGGGAGCCAATTAGACCCAGAAGGGAGCCAGATGGGCAGGAGAGCTATAGGAAATGAAAGAGATGGTTCCCAGGGGTGGTCTGTGGTCTCCCTGGGGGGTGGGGTGCAGGCATCTCCTTAGATGTCCCTAAACCAGCAACGGAAAAGAGAAACACCAGCACATTGGAGTCCAGTGTGACCAAGACAGGCGTGTTTAAGAACAGAAAGGGAGACTGGTGCTCCTGCACACAGGTGTGGTCATCTGCCCAGAGCACACTTGTGCTTTCCTGTAAACCCCGGGAGTCACCACACCTGAGAGAGGGAAGCGAAATACACAAATCAGTGGTAATTGAATAAAGATAAATACGGCACTAAAATTGCCCCAGCACATATATGACCCCACTTATGTAAAATTATACATAAAAATATGTAATATATCCTTGTAAATATAGGTTGTAAACATGATATGTATTACTATATAGAGAGCATGTGTGTGTGTATATATATTACTATATAAATTAAATACATGGATATAGGCATATGTATGCTTGCCCATGGTCATCTCCAGAGAGTGGTAATGAGGCGAGACAGGGAGAAGGAATTATTTTTGCTTTTCCTCACATTTTTAAGTGTTGTTTCACTTGTTCCAACAAATACGTATTTATTCTCTAACTTGTACATGGTCGAATAAAGAAAAAAAATGGCTAAGCCGAGAAAGACGTGTGCAGTGAGGGTGGCCTGCTGCTCTCCCCTGGGCAGTGTGGGTGGGGATCGGTGAGGGCAGCAGAAGCTGAGGTCCCGGGCTGTCACCGGAGCACCTGCCAACCTGGACAGAGGAACCCCTGCAAGCACCTGAGAGTCACGCCTGGGCCCGGCAGGGCGCCGAGCTTGCTGGCATATCACACTTAGATGACAGGGAAAGCCGTGCCTTCTTGGCAGGCAGGACTCTAGCCAACAGGTAAGACATTTCCAGGCCACCTGTTTCCAGATCAGGTGAGCATGGCCACCTGGCAGGGCGGAGGCACGGGTTCATTGCAGGGGAAAGAACTTGAGCTTGGTGTGGGAGGAAAAATGAGAACTTTTCTCCTTCAGTTCAAGGGCTGCCCCTGCAGCCATGAAACAAAGTATCTGACTGGGACTTTTTGTTATTTGACATCAGGTAAAGCTGCTTTAAGGCAACACCGTTTCCTGCCTCCATTGTGTTCCCCTGTTCTGGGGTCTGGAGACAAAGTCAGGGAACAAGACTGAGCTGATCTCTGACTTTATAGAGCTACACTTGAAATGGACGGATGGCACATGAGGGACCGAACAGAGAGAGTGTCACACATGGTAAGATTGCTCTGAAGGAAACCAAAAGGGGTGGCAAGCTCAGGGCTGGGCTATTTTGGATCTGGAGGCAATGGAAGGTCTTTTGGAGGAGAGGACATTTAAACTGAGTCAGGAACGAAGAGAAGGGGTCAGCAGGTGAGTAGCCAGCCGGCAGAAGGGGGACCGGAGAGGCGGGACTCCAGCTCAGCCTGTTGGCCATATGTCTGGAGAGCAGAGAGTGCGGGGAGCTGGTCAGGATGAGGTTTGAGAGGCCAACAGGCATCATCAGATCATGCCTGGACCCATAGGTGGGTCATATCTGGATGTTTGATTTTATCCTCAGTGCAAAAGCAAGGTGAAGTGTGCTTAGAAATCTGACATAATGATGAAGCGCCCAAGCTTCAACTCAGCATGTATAAAGATTTGTTGAATGAGTGCAAAATAAATAGATGGGTTGATATTCCAGGGTCAGAAAATGTCCTATGTTTATTTTATTTTATACTTTTTTAAATTTTATTTTATGTATTTTATTTTAAGCTATGGTTTTGACTTCTATTACATGAGCAATCACCCCCATTTCAATTTATTTTCACAAAAGACCAAGCCACGGAGATGTGAATGAAGTCTGATGCTGCGGAGCGTGCCTGAAATCAAAGGAAAGGTTAATGAGACATCGTCTCCACAGCATGGAGTGTATGAAGCGCTTCCACAAATGGGATGCCGTCCATCTTTGTCATCCCCCGGCATGCTGGGCTGAGCAGGTGCTGCCGCTGTCTCCGTGGTATCTCTAGATGAGGAAACCATCTCGGAGAAGTGAGACAAGACTGGGTAGGGCCATATCCCTGTGAAACCAGCAGGCATCTGGGAGTCAATGTGAGGTAGAGAATAAGAATGGACATTAAGCTTGGGCAGATCTGGTTTCCAGACCAGGCCTGCACTTAACCGTTGTGGGGCTCTGGAATAGACACCCTACTGTATGACTTCTGTGAGGCCCATTTTCCATTTTTAAAATGGGGGTAATACCATTTACCTCATAATATATTGGTGTGGATTAAAAGAGAAGCATTAGAATATCTGCCACACAAGCGACACTCGAGAAATATTAGTTTCTATGTTCCTTTACCCGCAAAAATTTAATGAATCCTTCCAAAAATAGAACATCCTTTAGAGTAGAATCTTACCCATTTCTTTTTTGTTGTTGTTGTGGATGGGACATCCAGAAGGATGTTAGGGTTTTTTTTTTTTTTTTTTGGTTTGTGGTAAGCTGACTTTGCATTTTAAAAGGGAAAAGAAGGAAATCTGTAGTACCTCAAACAATGAGCCTTTTTAAAGCCTGCATTTGACTCCAATTTCAAAGAATATTCTTATTAACATACTTTCTTATAAATGGAGTGCTACTCATCAAATATTTATAAGTAGTAGTCCGAGAAGCCAGCACAGTGCTTGGCAAGCCTGGGGACATTTCCCACGTGCGCTGTGGGATGGCGTAGGCAGGGGAGACCCTTTAATTTTGTGACATGGTTTGGGGGCTCCAGCGTGAGCTCCTCTTGGCATGGTTTCTCCCTGCTCTGGGCCTGTTCTGGAGCCTTTCAGGACTCCCACGTAGACTGTCCTTGCAGGCAACTCCCTTTGAAGTCCCCGGGAGCTCTTTGAATGGAAAACATACACAAGGGGGGTGTTGATGCAAATAAGCATCAGACCTGATGCACGTGGGGGAATAAAGGTGCCTCTCACCCCAAGTATTAGCTCTTTAGCCCAGAAACTATGGTTTGATCATTAAATAAAAAAGTCATCCCCCCAACCCCCCCCAATCTACCACCAAAGCTCCATCATCTGCCTTTGCTCAGGAAATGATAAACCTGCTAATTACCCGAGAGTTTTAATTAAGCAACAGATATAGACAGTGCAGGGCTCTGTTTTTACTTTAAACCTATCAATAAAATAAAATTCTCCATTCCAGAGCAACTTGCTAAATGAGAAAAAAATAAACATTACTATCTTTTGAAATACCACTCATCGAGTGTGATAATTTAGAAAAATATCTCTATTAGAGATAGTTAGAGATATTTTTTGGCTGAAAATGCAGTCGCCGATGTAGCACAAAGCTGCAATTTGTAGACAGGTTAAGTAAATTAAATCACTCACTGTCTTTTTTTTCAATGGCTTTAAAAGTTAAAGGTAATTTGCAAAGAAAATGCTCAGTTTGAATTGGTTTGTAATATCTGTTAATGATCTTTAAAAAAATCCACTTATTCACAATCCGGTCCCTGAGGGAATTCCAGCGTGCTATCAGAAAAATTTCTTAAGTCTGAAATGTCATTAGCTAGTGATTCCTTTGAAGTAAAAAGCCCTGAAAAAATAAATTATATAAGGTATACAAGTGCACAGGACAATCACTTTGATGAATAATATCTGTGTTTTTCGTACCTAAAAACGCAACAATTGAAATCCAAGCTGCTAAATTATAGAGCTGTCTTCTGAATTACCTCGGTGGAGGTATGCCTGCTCTGTTTATTTCACACATATATCGAGTTCTTCCATATATTTATAGATTGTTGATGTAAAAACAGTAGTGTTGGAACAATTTTGATTATATTCATTGTGTTTACCTTTTGGAAACACAAGGTGTTGCCTAAATACAGCTCTACAGGTGTTGCCATCCAGAACTAAAACAATAGCCTGTTTCAGAGCCAGGTGCTCTGAATGGCGGGGCGAATACTGCGCAGCCCCGCAAATTGTCCAATATTAGATAACAGAGCTGTGAAATACTACACCAAAGGGGAAATTTTCTTCCTGACCCTGGCTGGCTGTCGTTTTTTTTTTTTTTTTTTTTTTTTTGCCTGCTGGAAGCAGGGGAGTCTTTGTAATACGATATTAGTCAGTGTAACTACAGATGCTGGTTCAGCTGCTATAAATAGCTAATCTTTTTTTTTTTTGAGAGGAGTTGGATTTTAGTAAACCATTGGCTACAAGTTAATTATACATTTCGTAAGAAGGCATTTCCTGTAGCCAGCCTAAATTTGTTACCTTTTAATCCTGCTTTTATATAAGGCTAGCCATGTATGAGCCCCCAGGAGGACCTTCATTAAGTCTTTATTTTATATATCGGGACTTTAACTTTTTGTTCTTCTCACCCACTACTTGCCTCTTAGCTAAACTGCCAAGAGACCCAGTTTTATTTATTTTTCCTCCAGGGGAAGGCATTCTGTTCTTCCTAGTCCAGCTGATTTATAATCATAGGTATGGTTCTTCCGGTTTTCTGCTCTGTTCCTGACATCCGGAGAGCACACTGAACATAGGTAAGAACAAGCCACTGATTGATTTTAATCAAGATATTCGGTAATATTTAGTCCATTTACTCCATCTAAGAAATGGAAATCAACACTTGAAACTTTTCTGGGAAGCTTTATTGGCGTTCTTTGTATGGAAGATTACAAAGAGTAGAAGCATGGGACTCAGTGTGTCATCCTGGAGAGGACATGTTCTGTAACTACCTCCCGGGACAAGAAAGAGAATATAGCCAATATTCCTGACTGCCCCTAGGATGGGGAGTCCCCTTTCCTCCTCAAAAATAACCACTCTACTGATGTCCCACACCATAGATTTGTTTTTTGTTTTTGTTTCAACTTCATATGAATGGACTCCTATGGTAAGTGTTCTTTTGCATCTGATTCTTTCTTTCAGCATTGTATTTGTGAGCTGTATCTATGTTGCTGGGCACAATTATATTTTCCTTGCTTTATTTCATTCCATTGTATCAATAATATACCACAATTAACCCTTTTGCCCTTGATGAACATCTGGGTTGTTGTTGGAGTTTGGCTATTTCAGAGAGCCACTATATGATTTCTCATACACGTCTTGGTGGGTGTGCATGCATTTCTTTTGGGTATGTAGACTAAGAGGGAAGTTATTAAATTGTAGGGCATGACCGTGCTCAGGTTTAATGATGTCAATGTTCCAAAGAGGTTGTTTCAGTTTCCACTCCCACCAGTGGTGGGTGAGAGATGTTCTGCTCTAATTCTTGTTAACTGGTATTCTTCAGTCTTTTTGATTTTGGTCATTCTGGTGGTGTGTAGTTGAATCTCATTATGGTTTTGATTTCTCAGATTATCAAGAAGTTGAGGATCTTTTCATATACATTGGCCATTTGGAAATTTTGTGAATGGGCTTTTCAAGGGTCTTGTTCATTTTTCCATTACATTGTTCATCTTTTCTTACTATTTTGTAGGGAATATTTATATATTGTGGATATGATCTTTTTTTTTTTTTTTTTAGAGAGAACACGCAAGCAGGGGTTGGGGGGAGGGGCAGATGGAGAGAGAGAATCTCAAGCATGCTCCACGCCCAGAGCGGATCCCGATGCGGGGCTCTGTCTTACAACCCTGAGATCATGACCTGAACCGAAATCAAGAGTTGGATGCTTAACCGACTGAACCACCCAGGCGCCCTAAGGATATCATCCTTTTTTGATTATATATATTGCAAATATCATATACCACTCTGAGTTTGACTTTTCACTCTCTATATGGTATCTTTGGATGGATAGAAGATTTTAATTTTTATGTGGCCTAATTTCCCAATATTTTCCTTTATAGTTAGTGCTTTCTATGTCTTATTTAAGAGAGCTTTGCTTATCCCATGGCCATGAAAATAGCCTTTTATGTTATCTTCTGGAAGCTTTATTGTTTTTTACTATTCACATTTATCCATATGTCATTGATTTTTGCATATGGTATGAGGTTGGGATTAAATTTGTTTTTTCCTCCACAATATCTACTTACTCTACACCATTAATGAAAAAGACTTCTTTCCCCAGGGCTCTGACATGATACGTTGTCATAAATTAAGTACTCACTTACTTGTAGAATGATCATGACACCCCCCCTACTTTATTGTTAGTATGGTGAGTTATTTAATAGGTTTTTGAATTTTTTTTTTAAGATTTTGTTTATTTGAGAGAGAGAGCACAAGCGGGAAGAGAGGGAGAAGAGGGTTCCCCACTGAGCAGGGAGCCTGATGCGGGGCTTGATTCCCGGGCCCTGGGATCATGACCCGAGCTCAAGGCAGATGCTTAACCATCTCAGCCACCCAGGTGCCCCAGGTTTTTGAATGTTAAACCAATCTTCCATTTCTGGACTAAACCCAACCTGGTTATGATGTGTTATTTATTTGAAGTATTGCAGCATGTTTTGATAATTTTTTTAAAAGATTTTATTTATTTATTTGACAGAGAGAGACACAGAGGGAGGGGGAGCACAAGTAGGGGGAGTGGGAGAGGGAAAGCAGACTTCCTGCAGAGCAGGGAGGCTGATGTGGGGCTCCATCCCAGGACCCTGGGATCATGACCTGAGCTGAAAGCAGACGCTTAAGGACTGAGCTACCCAGGCACCCCTTGGTTTTGATAATTTTTACAACAATGTGTATGCATGAAACTTACCTGTAGTTTTCCTTGAGTGTAATGTCCTTGCCAGGTGAGTTATCAACGTTTAGCCAGCTCATAAAATGAGTTGGAGTGGTGTCCTCTGTACATTCTTTAAAAAATTAAAATATAAATAAGTCTAATCTAATATACTTACTTAAAATATATGTAGTTTGTCCTGAGTATATTATTAGTCAAAGTTCTCCAGAGAAGCAGAACCAAATGTGTGTGTCTGTGTGTGTGTGTGTGTGTGTGTATTTATTTATTTATTATAGGAATTGACTAGCACAGTTATGGAGGCCGGGAAGTCCTACAATGTGCTGTCTGCAAGCTGGAGACCCAGGAAAGCGGGTCATGTAACTCACCTCAAGTCTGAAGACCTGAGAGTCACAGGGGTCCGTGTGGGGTGGAATTATGTAAATTCTAGTTGGATGGAGGCCCAAGACCCAGAAGCTCTGATGCCTGGGGGCAGGAGAAGATGGATGTCCCAACTGAGTCAGAGAGAAAACTCACCCTTCCTCTGCTTTTCTGTTCTATTCAGGTCCTCGATGGATTGGAGGATGCCCACTGCGTTGGTGAAGGTGATCTTCTTTACTCATCTACTGGTTCAAATGCAAATCTCTTCCAGAAACACCCTCACAGACACACCCAGAAGTAATGTTTGACAGTGGTCTGGGCATCCCTTAGCCCAGGAAAGTTGATACATAAGAGTAACCAGCACAGTAAGTATTTGTCACAATTTCTTTCATTCTAGGTTTCTGTATATTTTAACATAGACTTGTGGCAGGAGACTGGTTTTGTGTGAGTTGCTTGGGGAAGAAAATGGAAGTTACACTATGTTCTGGGACTTGAAATCTGCTCGTGTGCCCAAGGCTGAAATTTGTTATTGCATCTCAATCCTGGGACCCACGATCAAGGCTCATCCTGAGTTTAAAGGAGGAGCTGTAAGATGAGAAGCTTTTGGGACCTATGACAAGCATTCAGATAAAACACCTGCTTCCCCACTGAGAAACTTCAAAGCCAATTTCATCTACTTTTGACTCTTCAGTTGCTGTTCCACAGAGGTTTTTTTTTTTTTTTTCACTTTAATCCCCTTAAATACTGTTTTATCTCATACCTTACCCCATCTCTCCATTCCTACTTGCTACTGTCCAAGTTCAAGTCCTTATCACCTCTTGTTTGGGCTGTGGAATTTATGGGACACCTAGTGTCCATTTCATCCCCTTCCCAGCCCTCCAGGTGCTCACTCTAAAATGGGTAGCTGGCCGTGTTAGTCCTTGTTGAAAACTGCTTGGTGGCTCTCCATTGCTCCACGAGAGGCAGTCCAGGCTCATGAACACAGCACATGAATTCTCCCCAGGCCTGGCTCTTGTTTACCTCTCCAGCACCTCTCTTGCTCCTCTTGGGTCTTTGCCTCACACTCCAGCAGCTCTACCTGCTTGCAGTTACCAGTGTTTCCCCTGGGGTTCTTTGTGGCCCAGCTTTTGTGTATGCTGATCTTTCTCCTGGGGATGGACTATCCATGTCTTTCTCCTGGGCCATCCATTCTTTCACAATCAACTCAGGCCAGAGAACCTCGATCCCACCCAGCTGGGGCGGCACGGTCTCCTTTTTCATCCATGCCTCTGGCTCTGATTAGACTGAACTTCTTGAAGGCTGGGTTCAGATCTGAGTCATTCCTCCATCTATAACTTGCTCTGTGCTGGAGGGTAACAGGTGTTCAGTAAACAAGGATAGACTTAAACAGAAGGGGCAACACTTACTAGTTGACTGGTTTGGGATTCATTTCATCTTTTATTTGGAAGCCCGAGATGGAACACAATGGCCCAATGACCAGAAGGGACGCAGGGAGGCAAAGACTATGGAAAATCTGCAGATAGCCATCTCTTCCTGAACGACTGCATTCAGTTCAAATGATTAACACCCTTAGGATGGGATTCACTTTTTGTAGAATGGATAAGTGACAAGGATTTTCTGTAAAGATAGATTTTTTCCAGAGAAACAAATTTGAACACTTTAGCCCAAGAATTTAAATGAGGAAAAATAATCCTACTTAAAAGGTAATTTGACCAATATCCTTCCTCTTTTCTCTTATTAATAAAAGAGTTTACACAGAAACTCTATAAGAAATTGTGTAAGAGATTCACAAGGATCATTAAGGTCTCTACTAGACATTCACTTTCACTTTGTAAAATTGGCTATACCCTCAAAATGGTATCACATAAAAATGGACTTTCTGGGGCTCTTATATATGAATGGGTTTTAGTTGCACAGTGGTGCCATTCATTTTATTTGGCCCATTTATTGCAAGTACATTCTAAATTTGGCCTTAATTATTTTTCCTTTCACAAAAAATATTTTGTGGGATCTTTTTGAACCCTGACTACTTCCTTCTTGCCCCTTAAGACAGAATCCAGGAGTGTTACTTTTGTTCTCTTCTAATTAAAATAATTGCTTGGTTCCTTTTAACTAGATTCATGCAGTTATTAGCCTAATACATGGATGGGTGCCATGGGGTGCTTGAGAAACAAAATGAAAAGTGATCATGTAGCTTCACATGAAAAAGATTCTGTGGTGCCAAGGAGCATTATTCCTTTCAGCCGGCATTTTATAAGGGCCTTTAGTAAACCTGCCCCCCCCCCCCCGCATACCCTTACTAAAAGACTATTAAGTGAAAGAATGGTTCTATTTTCTCCATTAGGTAGACAGTGAACTCACTACAATTTGAAGAGGGGCACTTGATATGCTGGGTATGGCACAAAGACTGGGGGGCTGGTTTTAATCTCTGCCCCTGCTTTGTCTTTCAGAATAACTGCAACTGAAGGATGAATGCTCCATGTCTTCTCTGCCAGTTGGCGTTTATCAGAGGACACTGGAAGAAGAGGGACAAAGGTGCCCGGATGTATGTGTTCCTCAAGAGTTGTCAGGACCCTGATTCTAAAAGGAAGTTGTAAAATAATGTTTTTGACATCAAGATGATTCTAGAAGTGGATGCAGTTCAAGGGTTTGGCAAACACAGGCCTGCAGGCTAAGTCTGACCTATAAATAAAGATTTATTGGAACACAGCCACACCCATTAATGGATGGGTTGTTTGCCGCCGCTTTTGCGCTACCATGTAGAGCAGTAGTGACCTAAAAGATGTGCTGTCTGGTTCTTTACAGAGAAAGTGTGCTGACTCTTGATATTGTTTATCCAATTCGCTGAGTACCTGTGAACTCACTACTCCCTGCTGAGAAATGTATTTATAGGAATTTCGATGACGGTCCTCATTTGATGAGATGCTGAGGGCCTTTCGTAATGTGTTTAGGTTATGGGTATTCGGTACTGGTGTACAGACAGCAGGAAGTGAGGCGGATTTGGGGCAGGACATCATGGTTTGAGAAAGAGGCTCTGTCATTACTGTCTCAGTGGCAAGTCACTGATCGTGGCTGGGCTCTTCCTGTTGGAAAAGAGGATTACTCTACTACATGGAGAAGGTGCTGAGACTTCTTACGTGGAGTGCACCTTGATTTACTACTTCAAGACCTTATGGTCAACATTATGGACGTCTTTCCCAGCCAAAAGATGGGCACCCTTTGCCACCAGTTGGTAGTTGGTTGGGTCAAGTGAGAGAATGTGAGTCCCAAGTGTTCCCTAAACCATAAGATGCTCTACTGGTGACATACAAAAACATCAGGATAAGTGTTGTTTCTATTTGGCATGTGAAGAAACGAGACAGCCTACCAAGATCAAGGAGTCAGCCGGCAGAGGAGCTAGATGCTAGCTCTCTTGCTTTAGGTCACCATTCTTTCCAGTACACCAGGGGTTCTTTCCACCATGCTTCTTTCCATGGTTTCAGAAATGCTCAGTTCTTTTGTTCATTTCTTCATTCTCTACTGAGCATTCTTTAAGAGCCTGCTATGAATGGAAAAGGAGCTGGATGTTTCAGGGAGTGAGGACTATGTAAAAGGAGTTGGAAGACTCTTAGAATAATTTTGTTCTTGGACCCCTGTGGCTAGAATCCTCCAGAAGGATATAGATTCTTCTCTTGAGTTCCCCCGTCCTGCCCAAGGAGTTGGCCCTTATTTGTGATATGGAGAACAAGAAAATAGATGGAATGAGAAAGGGAGAGCAATCCTGTCATCCAACAGGGTTGCCTGACATGTTGTTTTATGTAGTGTGTGTGTGTGTGTGTGTGTGTGTGTGTGTCCTGTTTATGTGTGTGTCCATACGGTGAAAGCAAAGAGAAAGAGGGATGCTGAAGTGTTGATAGCAGATTGTACCAGCAACTAAGGGAGGGAGACAGTCTAGGTTTGGAGGATTTGCAAGTTAGGATTTTGTATATAAAGTCCAAGGGAATCCATATCAGAGGAATTTTCCAATATGAATTGTCCAGTTAAATGACATAAATTAAACATGCCAGATATGGACTTATTTTACCACACTGTTAAATACAGCCTTCATTCAGATTGTATTCATTCCATGATGTGTCTTGTAAGTTTTGAAATGATGATTATCAAATGTGCCTGGAGGAAAGAGCTTCCCCCCAAAATATTAAATTTGCCTTGTCATGGTAGGAGAAGTGAAATTCTTGAAAGTTTCTGTTTTTGACACTCACTGTTTTAACGGGGAAGTTTGCCAATATTTTCTTCGTGTTCAGTGTTGTTGGCTACTTGTTTTTTTTTCAGGTTTGTCTGTGAGCCTAAGTCTATAATTCTTTGAAGCAAAGGTGCCAGTAAAGTTGCCTCATAAAAAAGCAAACCTTCCAGAATCTTCCACTGGTGAACTGTCACCTGCAAAGACTTCTGAGAGGTACAGTAGAAAATTCTGCTTTATTCTCCTCTCTTTCCCTTTCCATAAGTCACTCACAGCCCTGCCAACTGAATTTGGAGATGGTGCTATCTGATGCGGCAATTCATTAATGAAGCCATGGTACTTCTGGGATATTCCCAGGACCCAAGATGCTTCTGTTTTAAGAAATGTAATCTGGTTCAGCACAGAGAAAGCATATTCATAGCAGGTCTTAGCAGTGATACAGATAACACTTTTCATCTGTAAGAAATTTGTAAGCATGTAAACTAATTTATTTAACTTCCCTGTAATTGAGTGAATCTTCTTCCGTTTGCTGTGGGAAAACTCTTCCTCTTCTAATTCTAATCTTTTAGCAGGTATTCTGAAACCTTGTCACCATGCAGGAAATGTTTTGTAGAGGGGAAATAAGTCTTTGAACACAGTGTAAAATTTCACTGAAATAGATGACCTCCATTTCCTCAGAGTAGAGCCTATTTTTAAATGATTAGACAATGCTCTGGAAAAAAAAAAGTGAAATCTCCTTGCAAACTGTGGGAACTGTTATCGCATTACTCCAGCCGCCATTCCTGCCATGACTGTGGGCAGTGTTCTCCAGGGCTTACAGGTATTACTTTGGGTTCCCCAGGAAGGAGAACTGGAAGAAAACCCATGTGCTGTCTCTCTCGTGAAGAGTTCAGTCCCAGAGTGGGATGGCTGGGGAGAATGGTGGTCAGGCTGAGATGAAAGGAGCAAATACAACGGGGTATTATTGATGTGGCCCCAACTTGGCATGAAGCATAACCGACTGCTCCATCCTTGGGATAGTGGTAGGCTAGATAGTGGCCCTCCAAAGAAATGTCCGCATCCTGATTCCTAGAACCTGGGGATATTACCTCTGTGCCAAAGACTTTGCAGATGTGTTTAAGGATCTTGGGATGGAGGGATTGCCTTGGATTATCTGGGTAGGTCCGAAATCCAATTACAGATGTCGTTAGAAGACGGAGGCACAGACAGAGGTACACCTGACAGAAGAGAGGGCAGGGTGACCATGGAGGTGGGACTTGGAGTGATGGGGCCACAGGCCAAGGAATGTGGGCAGTCACCGGAAGCTGGAAGACGTGAGGACGGGACCCTCCCTGGAGCCTCTGGAGGCATTACAGCCCCTGCTGGTGTCTCTGCTGTACTGACTGCAGACTTCTGCAGTCATATATCCCTGTTGCTTCAAGCCACCATGTTTGTGGTAATTTGGTATAGCAGCCATGGGAAACGAATGCAGGGACCATCCTCCCAGAGCAGAAGCTGTGAGGTCTCGGGGTAGGTCTCATGGCAAAAGAATTTATTTGCTATTTCCAACCACGGATTGGTGAACGGTTTTCCTCAGGGAACATTAACACCCTGTTATGTCCCCCTCTTACCTCTGGGTTGAGGGTGGTTGGGTGCAGAATTTCTCTGGAGTATCTCATGCTTCAGGGGAGAAGCTCCAGGAAAGGAGGGCAGAGGCCAGCCAAGCAGACATGAGAAGGGGCTCCATTGGGTTGTGCATACTGAAGTCTGTGGCCTGGAAGTTGGGTGAAGCAAGCAGCAGAGAGTCCAGAGCTGTGTGGCCAAGTCACTGCCTGAGCGGTGGCATATAAGGGGGTTGGAAACAATGATCTCCTTGGTTCTCACCACAGCCCCACGAGGCAGATCTGGTATGATCTCCTCAGTAGGCACTCATTCTCCAATCTTGAATAGCATGAGCTTCTGGAACTCACTGTCGTTCAGGGTTGCCCATCTCATCTTCAGATGTAGTGACTAAAATCCTTTCCTTCAATTGAATCAAAACCTGCCTTCATTTGAGTCAAAACCTGCCTTCAACCTGACCCCACGAGTGGCTCTAGTTTTACTTCTTGAGGCATGTAACCTAAAACTCATTCTTGCACATGAAAGCTCTCTCCAAATATCTGAAGACAGTTTTTATCCTTTTTCCCTCTACCAAGCAGAGGATGCCCCGTTTCTTCAACTCTGGCCTAGGGGAGGAGTTTTCTCTTTTGTGGCTGGTGGCCGCCCCTGTCCCTCCTCTGGACATGCTGCACTTTGTCTCCCCATAGGGAAGCTCACAGAATACACTGCGACTTTAGGTATGGTCTCCTCAAACACACAGGGTTCTTTCCTCCTTGGTTCTTATGTCACTTAATGTAACCAGAGATTGTTTTTATTTTATTTTATTTTTTGCCAAGCACATCACTTTTAGTTGTACTAAGCATAGTTTTGGTTACAGTGCTTCTCACACTTGTGTACGGATAACTATGTAGGAGCATATGTTAGTGCTAAAGGTGCCCCCCCGCCAGAGCTCCAAAGAATGAATCAGTTTACAAATGGTGTTACTGTATGGTAGAGATCAAAATGCCACCCCACGTCATGGCACATAAATATCCACAGTTTTATGCAGAATTGAGGTTAGTCGAGGGTTCCTACAGGCCAGTACCAATTGGCCATGTGAGATTGGGGGGTGTTCTCAGCCATCCTGCCCCGTCACCATCCTTCCTCCTCAGAACAACCAACCAACCAAACCCAATTCTGGAGCACCTCCTGGCCTGGAGGAGATCTACCCAGGTTGAGCAGGCAGAGTTCCACTCCTGGTCCCATCCAAGACCCCAGGATCTTCTGCAAGAAGAGCTATTACCATGGGCTAAGAAGGCCAATGGACAGGTGCTTTTACATCCATTACCTGCCATCTTCACAGGAACCCTGCAAGATAGATATTACAGTGTTCATTTTACTGATAGACAAGGCTCAGGTCAAAGGAACTTTCCTGAAGTTGTAGCGTAGCAGACCTACAGTTTAGCCTCAGGTGGGCCAGCCTTTCTTTATGGTGGTCAAAATGATTTTGAAGCTGTACTTGAGGGGAGGGGGTTCCTTGGACCTCTGCAGGTGCACTGAGCCTTGAGCTGATCCTTCCAGGCCACCCGAAGGAGCTGGGGAGCACTGTTGGCATTAAAAGGCTCAGCCTCTGTAGGTTCTCCCTCAGTGACTGGGTCTTCTGGTGTTGTACATGTTAGGAAACATCCCTGCTACATTCTGGCCCAGCCTCCACAGTTCACAAACTTGGGACATTCTTTGGCTCAATATCCATTCACTAAGCACCTTCTGGGTCTCTTGCACAAGCCAGGGTAGAGATGGAAGAATAGAAGCCCTTGGCTTAGGTCATGCAGACTGGGAGTGCAGGGGTTTGAGTGAGGACCTCAAATGTCTAGGTGACTCAATCTGATCCTGCAGAGACGTCAGTAGCATTTGAACGTCCTCTGGGCATCTACCCAGACCAAGGTGCTCTTGACCCCATGAGGTGGGATAATAGTTTATGAAGCGTTAGCCAACCTTTTACTTGTAGTATTTTTCTTTTCACTTTTACCTCATCCAAGCAACTAGGCCAGTGCCCACTTGTTTTGGGGGGAGGGAAGTGACCATGAAAAAAAGTCTTCCCTTGGTCGTGGCGAATTCTTTAGGTTGGCCTTCTCAAGCCTCGCCTGACTGGCTCTTTCCTGTAATGGAGGCTAGACACCAAAAGCTCACCTTCCCACCACCCTACAGATTGGAATGGGCAGATGCCCCCAGTGCTGAGTCTGAAACACAGACCCCTTCTTTCCTAGCTGGCTTTGTCCTGCTCACCTGGTATGGGACGCCCAGGGGACAGCTGTCATTGTTAAACAGGGGCCTGGCTGGAGGCTAGGAAGAGCCTGCCTGGTTCCTTGACTGCACCTTTGAGCACTGTGCCTGATTTTTTGGTTGTGTTTCACAATAAATTTCTATTTGGCCAAGCCTCTGTTGTTGGGTTTCTGTGATGTCCTTCCAGATGTTAGGCTTACCCAGGATATTGTCCTGTTTTGCTACAGCCGTAGGGGAACAGAAACACCTAGGGCCCTGCCAAAGAGTGGAGAGAACAAGTCTGTGCGGACATTTCACACTCATGATGGTGGGGGAGGGGGCTGGGAGAAGGAGATCTATCCTTGGTCTCTTGACACCTGAAAGGGGCTGAAAGAGTGGAACCCAAGGGTGTCCAGGGTGGCTTGGGCCCAAGATGTGTGAGAACCAGGTAGGGGGACTGTGTGACATATCAGAGGCTGCCTGCACAGATACTTGGCATCAAACCTTGCCGGCCGCTCCACTACCATGTCTTAGAACGGAAGAATCCCCAGAACTTGGCCTTGGGTGAGGCAAAGGTGGAGACCCCACGACTGAGTTTCTGCCACCCTGAAAGAATGTGGCTTCAAAATAGACATGATATTAAGTTATTAAAAACTTACCTTTTTAATGCCTGAGTTGTGGACCGAGCTGAGCACCAGCTCCGTGTTAGGACAGGTAGAACCCACAGAAGCACTCTTTGCCAGGTTGAAATGGATGAGTCACGCTGGGTGAACCCTGGAGTCGGCCTGCCTCCACTCCTGCATGGGGGCCCAGTCTAGGGCTGGGCTGAGCGATGGGGCAGGGCTGCTGGGGTTCAGTTTCCAGGGTCTCGAGCTGACCTCTGGGATGGAGCCTTTGTTCTCTCTCGCAATCCCTGAAGTGCTTCTCAGTGCCCGGCTGGGTTCTGCCTGGCAGGTGGATTCAGCCTGGAGACTCAGGGAGGGTGCGCAGGGAGAAGATGTTTGTCTCTCTGTCCTCATGGAAATGCTACCCAACACTGCGAGGTGGAGGGGGGACAATTCAGCAAATCGGTTTTGATTCCGGAGATGATTATAATGAAGTCAGATCGTTTCCTGCCTCCTTTCAAGGCTGCCACTTTTCCAACTTTCCATTCAATTAAATGAGGCTCATTTGCACAGCAGCAATGTGGTTCCTCGGTACTCTCAGAGCTGGCTGTCTGGCTTTGAGGGCTTCTGCACCGTGTGACCTTGGGCAAGTCACTTCGTGTATCTCTGCATCATCTGTAGAATGCGCTGGATGATGGGACCGCCTCACTGGGCTGGGGGAGGGGTTCAGCCCTGGGATTGGGGCTGGTGCTTAGCACACAGTCAGTGTGTGCCTGAGCAGCGGCTTGCCCTCTGCCACGCCCGGCGCTCAGCTTCCTCCCCCGAAGCCCCATCGGTCCCCAGGCAACAGGGGCACTCAGCATCACTAGGAAAGAGCTGCATCAGCAGACGCAAATCTGATGCTTTCCTTCCGACAAGAGCAGCGAGCAACAAGTCCATGTTTATAGCTCTGCCTAGGTGGCTACTGAATAGCATTACTTTTTTGGCATTTTGTTTGAGAGGAGGGTGTTTGCTTCAGTTCACTCCCTTGTACTTCCTGGAAAGGTGATTTCTTTTTCTTTTGTTTTTCTTTCTTTCTTTCTTTCTTTCTTTCTTTCTTTCTTTCTTTCTTTCTTTCTTTCTTTCTTTCTTTCTTTCTTTCTTTCTTTCTTTCTTTCTTTCTTTCTTTCTTTCTTTCTTTCTCTTTCTTTCTTTCTTTCTTTCTTTCTTTCTTTCTTTCTTTCTTTCTTTCTTTCTTTCTTTCTTTCTTTCTTTCTTTCTTTCTTTCTTTCTTTCTTTCTTTCTTTCTTTTTCTTTCTTTCTTTCTTTCAGAGAGAGCAGGAGGGGCAAAGGGAGAGGGAGAGAGAGAACCCCAAGCTGACTCCCCATTCAGTGGGGAACCTGACATGGGACTTGATCTCATGACCCTGAGATCATGACGTGAACTGAAATCAGGAGTCAGATGCTGAACTGACTGAGCCACCCAGGCACCCCAGGAAAGGTGGTTTTTTTATCACTGAAGGGAACCTTCTCCTCCACCCCTGTAGTGGCTTCCAAAGATTGCTGAGTTCTATGGCAGCGCTGAACTCCCCATCGGAAAGTTGAGTAGAGTTGGAATAAGCCTTTAGAAATGAAATTCCTAATTGCATCAGTTATGGTTACACCTTATTTCCTTTGTTCGAATTCTGATAGTTTCCCTATTTTGGATGATGATGATCCATTGCTCCTCATCACAGCAACCCCATCCCCCCAACGCCCCCCGGGACAGGGTTCTCCATGATAGTCGGTTTCACTCTGTTGCTCAGAAAGGCTGTATTCCAACGAGCTCCTTCCCTTCATTCATTATGCTGAAATCATATTTCTAGAGGACAGAGATGAATGCTGTGTACTTATCTGATTAAACTGCCTGTTGTTTTAAATCTATTTGCACCGACTTTTTTCCTCTGATAGACATTCAGTGACACAACACATTACAAATTATATCTGTATCAGTGGTTTCTTCTACTGTAGTTATGTAGCACGGGCACACGCGTGTGCCCGCGAGTGAGCAGTGCCAACCCAGTGGTCCCCTCTTACGATGGGTATGAATTCCACAATTACAGAACAGTTGCGGCTTTGAAAAAAGCCAGGTTAGATCTTGTTTTATTGATCGGTTAGAAAAATTGCACCATTGTGTGAACACCAAACGTATAAATTACATTAAAATGAAAAAGTACAAGGAAATGCTGTTTACCAAAGGCTTTTTACTGGAGGTGCAGTCTCCATTGTAATGGGCCGCTTGGCAGGTCTTGCTTCTGGGCCATTTTCCGAGTATTTGTGCTGTTCAGCAGGGCCTGGGGATCAGGACTGCGTATATTTTAGTCCTTGCTCGCTGACGTCATCAGAACCTCCATTAATCTCTGAGTTCTTTGCCCCCACTTTACCAAAAGAATAATGCCTCCCCCAGAATTACGCAAAAATCAATGGCAGAGTTAATTGAAATCTGGATCTCTTAATGTTTTCCTCTTAAGTGATGGCTTGGTTTCTGAAAAGTGAGGTTTAACTCAAAGGGCGGCTTTAATTGGGGGTGAGTGAATTGGGAGGAGAGCGAAAGTAGAGGTAGATAATTTTCCAAGAGACTGAAAGATAGTGTTTGCATTTAGGATTTCATTTCCTTTTAAGTTTTACACTGGGGCTTAAGGAATGTTACCAGATGAGAAGAATGACCAGGGCCGCTGCTCTGTTGTCTCCTTAGAGGCCTGGAAATGCTTTGAAGGAGGCCGGTCTCTTCCCTTTCCTCCCATGGGGCCAGAGAGAGCAAGAGGGGGGAGAGAGAGAGAGAGAGAGAGAGAGAGAGCGACTGAGCAGTGGAGGACTTCCTGCCACCAGAAAGGGGTCAGCTCCTTTATTTTAAAGATTCTCTACTTTTCTGGTGATTGAGGCATTCATATTATAGGGATACAGGCCTGTAATATGGCTTAATGCTGGCCATACTTGTTATATTTAAAACAGCTTATAACCCGCAGAGTAAACTCTTTTGCTGGATTCTCACGCAATTTGCGGAGGCAAATGCGACTGGTATTTTAATCTCTACTTTGCGAAGGAAGACATGGAGAGTCCAATTGTTTAGAACTTGTCCAAGATGACCCAACTGGTGAGGGGGATGCAGGTCTTTAGGCTCTTAGGGGAAGAGATAGGGGGTCAAGGCCCAGGCACTTACCTTGATGGAGCTCCTGACCGTGGGGCGGACAAGGCTCATCTTCAGCCAGTGGGGACGCACACGGCATCCCTCTAGTGCCCTCGCTTAGTGCCAGTCTGGCCACTGGGCTTTGCAATTCAGCATGCTGGTTCTGACTCTCATTGGGATCTTCCAAATTTTTCAGACAAAAGACTCCGAAAGGCATCTGGTCAAGCTTTGCAAGGGGAGAAAACTTATCCTCGGATTCCCGAAGCCCTGAAGTCAGGGATTTGATTATGCTTATCATGATCTCAGCTTCCACCGCTCCAAATGTGATTAGTTTTGTAATTAGTTAATGTCATTACCTGTCATCAAATCCAGACAATGTTGGTCTCTAAAACCTCCCGTGGCAGAGAAACCCACAACCTGACATCTTTTCACTATTTAACACAGAGTTTCTTTAAGAATTCTGGCAACTGTCCCCTCTTTCCTAGACCACAGGTCTGAAAGTTAGGGGAAAGATGTATTTCTTGTGTTTCTTTAAGGCAATTTAAAATTCTTCGGTCCGCTTCCCAAAACTTTTCTTCACTCCAAGCAAAGCATAAATATAATCTTTTCAGCAAATCTTCTACCCTACCATATTTTCCTTATGTATGTTGGCTATATTTTGCTTTGGGCAGAATGGCCAAAATAAGAACCAGTTTACCGTAGGGAAACACCCTGTTAAGAACTATTTTTACCTTATATAAAATGCTGTTTGTCTTATTACTCACTTGCTGTTCAGTACTGGGCAAATGGTTTTCCTTATTTGCTTCTATTCAGCCATTCAACACATACTCTCCGAGTGTCTGTCATGTGCAGGTACTTGGGAATATAGCAGAGAACAGATGAGCTAAAATCCCTGTCCTCTGGGAGCTTACGTTCTAGTGGGGGAAGGTGGATAATAGGAAATGAATATTTCAAAGTCAAGTACACAGTATGTGGGCTGGACAGTTTCCATTTGCCCCTCTAGACCCCCTCCTTCCCCTTTTCCACCCCACTCTGTGGAGAGTCCTGGGAAACGAGGTCGCTGAATGTGGCGTCAGAGACTTCTTTGCCCCCACCATGGTCTGGCTGGGTCAGGAGCTGGAAACTGAGGCCCAGGAGAGTGAGGTCGGGGTACTGATGACCAGTCGGTCCCCCCCTGCTGGCCCGAGGGTGACACAATCGCTCTTCTGTCCGGTAGGAGTCACCCCTTCTCAAGTGCTGCTTCAAGCCCAGGGGGGTATCTGCACATCACAGTTTTGGTTTTCTTAACCCTCATGACACCTCTGTAAACAGATCCTTCACTGGCCTCTCCCAAATCACCCATTTGAATAAGCCCTCTGTCTCTCACTGAGACCCCGACTGCCACAGTAGGTCAGAAGACAATGCCATGGAACAGTGCCATTCATCAGCTATATTTCTTGCTGTCACGTGTGTATTTTTGGACTAAGTGTCATCAGACTTCAGGTTGCATTGCTCCCCTATGACCCAGCACCTCCTGTAGTGTGAGGGGGCCCCAAAGACCTGCTCATTCCTAGACCAGTCCCAGGAAGCCCCTGATAGCCTACAGGAAAGTGTAGGTCCCTGAAATGTGGTCCTTGAGACCCTTTCTAGTCCTACCTCCTGCCCTGACAGCCCTACTCTTTGCCCTGTGCTCACCATGTACTTTTATTCTTCTGTGATAAAGAGCTGGTTCAGGAGTTCTCTTAAAAGACTTTGCTGGCTGCACCATTTTGAGGAAAGAAATATATATATAAATATATAGAACATATATATATTTAAAGGTTGAAATTTAATTAAATTTCCTAATTATGAAAAAAGCTCATGCTGACCATAGAGAACACAAAGTACAGGACTTGGGAAAATTCATCTTACTCTCATCTGTAGGTACCACAAACATGTTGGATGTATTCAGGAGGCTTCAACTTTAGCTTTGAGGGGAACACATTTATACATTGCCAGGCCACCTCTGTTGACCAATGCCTTTTTGTTTTCTAAAGAACTTTTATAGATTCTTGGACTCTTTTGCCTGCCCAGTTCACACTGACCTGAACTGTCCACTTAAGCCAAACCAAGTATTTTCCTTGCCTGTGTTGAAGCTTATTGCTCAGGTTTGGGGAGTGAATCTGGGCTCCGTGCTCCACAGTTCATGGCATCTCCTTCTCTTGAAAACAGGGTCCAAGGATTCAGAGGGCCTGGAGCATGCCCCACGTTTGTGGGTGTTTTATATACTTATCGCCTTCCTGCTGGAAACCCCTGAAGGATGCTGTCCAATCAAGGAGCTTTGCTCCTCGTAACACCCCTCCACCCCATCCTAGAGACTTCAGTGTGTGTGTGAAGGCCACATTAGGGTGCCCTGTGCAAAAAGCCCTTGAAATATGAAGTCCCCCACTTCTCTGGATAAAAGTGATGCAGAGAGAAAAAAAAAAACCATAACAGCTTTGTTACCTGATGGTACTTATTAGTTAGCTTCCCTCAGAAATAGTACTGAGAGATTTCATGTGGATTTAAGTTATACTCTGGGAGAATTTGTCAACAAAAGCCACTGACTGAATACCATTCATATGTTCCTTTATTTTTTAGTCTAAGATAGATGAAATAAGGATAATATTCTTCATTTGATAATGCACTCAAGAATCATTCAATATAAGTTTTAGTTTAAAACTCCCAGTTTCCAGCAGCCTATTTAAAACATGTGCGTACACACACACACACACACACACACACACACACACACCCCAGTCTGGCTAAAAAATATCCTCAGGAAACCAGCCTGGAAGAACAGAGGGTGAAACATGAATGAGCTATTTAGCTTTTCTTGGAAAATGGCATAATTCTCAGAGGAATGAAAGGCCAAGCATTCCCCAGATTTTTGTCAGGCACATGCGCCAGTCCACAAAATGCTGGAACCCCAAACACAGAATCTAGATTGATTTCAATTTCAGTAATTCAGGTGTTTGTGGCAGAGAATAAACACCACCCAGAAGGCAGCATCCTGAGTTACCAGAAGTTTTGGGGGCAATAAAATTTTCGGCAACACTTTCAGCTTCTTCCACATAGGGATAGTAAGTTAGTCATTCAGTTCACAGAAGCAGAACGCTTTTACTATTTGAAAAAGAAACCCCGAATCAACCAACACTTGGGACTAATATGCTGAATTGATTTATTTTTCTAAGGTCCTGTAGATCTAGCTTCAATCTGCTGGTATCTTTCTTTCGGTAACTCAGTGGAGTGTTTGTTGAGTGTTTGTTTGACTGATGTTAGGCAATCCCATTGTGTTAGATGTTGCCAGTTGTGGGAACTCACATTGTTATCTCCTGCTTTCAGGGAGCTTGCAATCCAGCCAGCGAGACTGGATAAATACTTATGCAACAATCAGTGGATAGCACAAGGCATTAAATAAAAGATGTGAACAAGTGTGATGCAGGAATTGAGAGGAGAGAGAGAGACAAAGTGTACTAGACTGTTACAGACAAGGCTGTAGGCATGGGGTACAGGCTGGAGGAATTTGTATAGGTTGAGGAGGAGAGATGGTTTATCAGGCAGAGAAAAGCCACTAATTGAAAGAAAAATAAATTGAATATCCAGGTGCCTGGCATTTCTTAAAAAGAACTAAGATCTTCACATTCATAAGCTAATTCTAATAACCACATGACAAGGCATCGTAGCTCCCATTTTGGACATGACCAAAATGAGACTTAAGGATATTAAATAATGTGCTCAAGATCACACTGAAGGAAGGTGCTACACTAGGATTGTCTCGGGGACACCGAAGACGTCTGCCTATTTATTTCCCTTGCTTCCAATTAGAGCAGCAAACACTCTGGTCAATTGCGTTTTGCATCTTCTTGCATAGCCAGTGAAGAAATGGATGGGAAATTTTAGGTGTGAAAACAGAAACCCATCCAGACGCTTGCTGAGCTTTGGAGCCAAAGAGGAAGGGAAGGATTGAGCATGTTGGAGTCTCAGTGCTCGAGGTAGCTACAGTGATTGCCACCCTGGGGGTCATGTGACCCCCTGTAGCTCCCATGTGGCAGTGGGGATCCTGGCAGGTGGGACAGAGGTCTTCTTCCTTGAATCAAAGACAGTCTGCACACAGGTTCTGCTGCCCTGGGGGAGAGGCCCCAGAAGGTTTTCTACTCAGAAAGGAGTTGAAGAACGTGTGGCAGATGGCTAGTTTTCCCTAAATCTGTCCTTCTTTTCTCCCTGGACATGAAGTCATTCAGCTGGAGACTGTACTTCCCAACCTCTCTTTCTGGACGTAAGATTAATTTATGGCCTATGAGATATGAGCAGAAGCGATGTGTGCAACTTCTGTTTCTGGTCTTCATTGGAACTAGCTCTTCTTAGGCTTCCTCTCTTTCTCCCTTCCTGTGGGCTGGAACTTGGGTGTGCTGGCAACCCCATTAAGCCAAGCAGGTACTCTGTGCGCTGCATGCTAGGGGGCAAAGGGAGGGAAGAATCTGGATCTCTTTGTCACTGTGTAAAACAGAACATCCCACCAGCCTCGACTGTCCAACTCCAGAATGTGAAAGAGAAAACGATTCGATCCTAGGCAACACTGTATTTCGGGGTCTGTTTAATAGAAGAGCTGAGGTTTTCACCCTGAATAATACAGAACATTTCTGGGCTGGAGAGCAGGGAAATGATTTCAAGTCAATATCTTGTCTTCCCTCCTTTTTTTCCTCCTTTCCCTCCTTCCACAAATATTACTGAGTCCCAGCTCTGTACCAGCAACGCTCAAGTGACAAAAGCGTCATGTTCCTCCCATGCTGGAGCCTCCATTCCAGCAGGGAAGAGAGACAAAGCAAGCGGACAGACATAAAATTAAAACACTGACAGATTGGAATACATGTTGGGGTGAAGGACAGACACTCGGGTTTGGGATACAGATGACTGGGCAAGAGAGAGCCACTCTGGACAGCATGGTCAGGGGAAGCCTCTGTGGGCAGGTGGTGTTTCAGCCGAACCCGAAAGGAAGACAAGAAGCCAGGCGTGCCGAGAGTGGGGCCGGGAGTGGGTGAGGGGACGGGCGCACGTGCAAAGGCCCCAGACAAGGAAGAACTTCAGCACAAGGAGCTGAAGACAAGGAAGAGAGTAGAGAGAAAGTCAGTTCCTTTTGGCAGCTTGGCTGGGGGCTGGGGTACCAGTGGCTCCTGAAGGGTTTTAACAAGAAGTGTCTTGTGTGTGTGGGAGGAGAGAGAGTGCACTCGGTTGCTGTTTAAGATCATTTTTTTTCCTGCTTTATAGACAAAAGACTGTGAAAAGGTAAGAATTCCTACAGTTGGCACAGCCTATAGAGGTCCTAGCAGTGGAGATGTAGATAGGTTATAAAAAAAAAATTGCATTCACATAGATGAAAAATGCAGCATAGGGAATACTAAAGAAATCTCAGAATAATTTCTCTAATCATATAATATTTGAATTCATGTAAAAAAAATAAGTAGAGCGGCGCCTGCCTGGCTCAGCCATTAGATCACATGACTCTTGATCTCAGGGTTGTGAGTTCAAGCCCCATGTTGGGCATGGAGTCTCCTTAAAATAAAAATAAGTACAGGTCAGTAGTTTGAAACATTAAGGTGGAAGAGGGTTTCGTAAGCAATATGCTGTCAGTTCCCAGCAGGTTGGGAAATGCTGTTTTAGAGTTTAGAGGTGCTGTCATCTTTGTCAACATTTGTAGTTTGGGGTTTGTGGGTAAGGTTGTTGAAAAGGGGATCGCCCCAGAGACGCTGAGCATTGCCATCTTTGGGGGTTGTAGGGGTTGTTGCCATGGTGGGACTTTTGGAAGCTCCTGTGCCCTGGCCTTTGGAATTTCTCCCTCTGGTTTAGAGACAGTGAAGAAGGAAACAGGCACATTTCAATTTATAAAACTTCGCAGACCATTAAAGCTACCTGTTTTTTCTTAAACAAGTGAGGGCTGTATTTAAGATCCACCATTTCCTCCAAATATTACTTTTTCTGCGTGAGATTTTGCCTCTTAAAGAGCAATATCCTGACTCCTTTTGAAATAACTGTTCACAAGCAGGCTCCTTCAGGAAGGAAATGATAACAGTTCCCAGACTTGCAGATGTCAATGCCGTTATTACTGGGGTGTTCTTTCTAAGGTTTTATTTCTCCCCAGCCTTATGGAGATAGAACTGACATATAACACTGTGTAAGTTCAGGTGTACAGCGTGTAGATTTGACACACTTACATACTGCACAGTTCTGAAGTTTTTCACAACTGTCTTCAAAAATAGGACATTGTTGTTTATCCTTTTTTTTTTTTTTTTGGACAGAGAAGTGCTATCGGGGTTTGAAACAGACCCAATTAAGTATATTGCGAGACACTCTTTTGTGGAGTGAGGCTTTTTTTGAGCATCTAAGAAATCTCACAAGAAAAGAAGTCCAAGTTCTGGCTTCTGCACATCAGGAAATGGTTAGTGTGCCCCAGGCTCGCCTTACAGACCTGCTGGGGAGGAAAACCTTCCTTTCTCTTCCCTGCCCCCCATCCCTTCCCATCTCTTACCCCAAAGGATTCTCCGAGGGAACCGGGGTACGCTTGAATGCCCCTGGAGAATGGCCACTGTCTGTCCAGCTGTTCCCGGAATCGGCCTTGGAACCCGGCTCTCCTGGGGGCAGGAGGAGGGAAGAGGGACGCGGGGTCAAACATGGCTGGATTTCCTATGGCAAGGCTTCCTTGCGGGTGCTTTCTTCCTCCGCTCCAAGGAAAAAAAGAAAAAAAAAAAAAAGCTCCCCTGGAAGAGGGCTGGGAAGTCAGATCAAATGTACTGGCTTAGAGCCAAAGCTTGATTTGTCCCCGCCCGAGTCTCAGGCCAGGGACTCCACGTTCTCAAGTCTTCATTTCTGTCCCGTTGAAACTGATAGCGAAGGTTAATGAGATTAACGTGGCCAAACACTGCGGGCTTCTGAGAAAAGGAGCCAGATCCATGCCGGCCACTGTGAACATAGTGGTGGGGCCGTTCCCGTTGGGGACATTTTCTTGAGCTCTCCTCGAGGAAAACTTGATTGTTGTGATTCAAAAGAGCTGGTCACACCAGTGGCTGCTCCGTAAAATGCCTGAATGAGTGCATGTCTTATTTTATTTCGCTCCTGACCTTTTCACCAACTTGGCCCAACCCTTGCCACCTTTGCAAATATACAGTGATTAATATTTTCCGGGATGGGTCCTTTTATTCAGAACAGCCGTTGGGTCTGTGATGAAATGTAAAAGGAAGACCTAGTTGAGAACGAACCCCAAGCACCCTATGGGGCCAGAAAGAGGAGCTATCTCTGGTTGGAGGCTTTCTGAATAAAACGGTCTCGAGAAAGGTGGGGAGGAGGGAAATGCTCGTGTGTGTGTTTATGAGCATTTTTTTAAAAAAATGAAACGGAAGCGAAAGGGGAAGGAGGAAGAAATTTTGGTAAACCTATAAAGTCGCCACAATTTATGAGAGTTTAAAAGGCAATTTCTTCTTAAGGGGCAAATTCCTAATTTCCCACATAAAAGTATGGGAATTGAATGGTAAATCCTTCTGTGCCGACAAGACCCCTGAAAAGAGGTATGAAAAAGAGTTACTGTTCCTCTTCCATTCATGTCTCTTGAAAGCCCGTGGATGTGAAACTGCCCTGAAACACACAGCGCTGGGTTTCAAAGCTGCCCGGATGACTTTTCAGAAATGATCTATTGTGGTGCTTTGTTTAGTCCGGGTCGCCCTCGTTTTGTTCTGCTCGGGCTGTATCGCTCTTCTGCCGCTGCCATTAATCCACCCTGTCTACTCCTCCCCATTCAGAGGCACATTTTACCCCTGCCCCGCACTGGGAGCCCTGGGACGACGTGGCTGAAAGGCTCAGCGTCGCTGCTGTGGAGGGACGAAGGCAGAAAGGCAAGGGGGCGGGGCAGGGTGGGGGGGAAGGAGCAGGTGGGGTGCTGGGTGCACAGGCTCACCTGGGTGGTGAAGGTGTCTGGGAAGAAAAGCACAGGGAGTGGGGGAGGGAGTGGGGGAGGGAGGGGAGCCCAAAACGTGAATAGGCTTTATCGTCTGCCGGGAGTCTGCGTATGTTGGGAAAACCTTTTGCTTGCACTTGAGCTGTGCGGCTGAGCTGCTGGGGGCGGGGGTGCCCTGGGAATGGGAACTCGGGTAGCCTGCGAATAAAACCGCCCTTCATTTTCAGTTTTGCTTTGGTTAACTTGCTTGCAGCTAAGTAAATAAGCTCCTTGTTGCTCCAGGGTGGGCAGCCTGGGATGCAATGGCAAAGGATACCATGATTTGTAAAAAAGACAATTACAGCTGAAATCCGTTGTTTGGGTAGTCACTCAAATTTGGTTCCCATCCTTGTATTCTCTGGGACTTATCATTATATTCAATTATATTCTAAATAGGGAAGACGCTTCTTTTTTACTTCTTCTCTCTCCTACACATCTCTCACTCTTAAGCGCAAGGGGGCTGCTCAGAAGTCCCGAAGGATCCTGTGATATGCTGGGTTATAAAGTAGTAACAAACATCCCCCAAATATCGGTGGTGTAACACATCAGTTTGTTGCTCTCACCACACATCCAGTGGGGGTCAGCAGGGAGCGCTGCTCATCACGGTGGTTCAGGGACGTGGGGCGTTGGAGGCTCAGTCTCTACACGTTCATCCATGATCTCCATGGACAGAAGTAGGTACCTCTCCAGGCTCTCACACTGGCAATTAAATTTCTGGCCCAGACGGTGCTTCTTCTAACAACTAAGTCCAATAGCTGCATCCGACTGGCTGGGGCCACGCAGCTCCCTCTTTGGTGTGCGGGAGAAGGAGGAGAACCAGTCATCTGCCAGGACAGATCCTGCATACGTTCTCAGGAGTCAGCAGAGGGCTGCATGAAAAAACAAAGAAGAGGGCAGCGAACCATTTTCAAAACTTCAACTGAATGATAAAGGTCAGGAATTAAACGTGTCGAACACAATATGATTCGCCCTAGCCTCCACTGTCATTTGAGCTGTATGTCCTTAGGCAAGTTACCTGACTTTCATCATTGATGAAGTGAATCAGTGGGTTTGATCAGTGGTTCTCAAACCCGAGTGGGCTTTGGATCACCAGGATCTTATTAGCACATTAAGGACAGGCCCTCACCTCCATGGTCTCTGATTCAGCGGGCCTGGGTTTGGGCCCAAGACTGTGCATTACTGACCAGTTGCCAGGACCTACTGCTGCTGCTGGTCCAGGGGACACATTCTCAGATGGTCTCTAGATGAACTCTAGAGCCAGATGTAGAGAGCAAACGTAATCTTTCCTGTAGGGAATGAGGTAGAATTCGTCGATGAGTTGACTAATAACTACAGTAAAGTTTTTGTGTTGAAATTTGACTGGAAAATGATTCACCAGAGCCTCACCAACCCTTACCCTTTTTCGAGAGCACATTTGCATGTTGGGTTGACACACAGAGTTTAAAGACACATCTCAATTACAAGATGTGGTCCAGACAGCTGTCCTTGTGGGGACAGAGGCGGCCACTCAACTCTGAGCAATTACTTAAAATTAGACTTGTCAAATTTGTTTAGGGTGACCAGGCAAGTACATACGTTGACCTAATGTCACTCTTCCTGGAGAGACGTTGTAATGATTTTGTATATCAGTCAAACTATTCAAATACCAATGCCGTCTTCATGCTGTAATCAACATTCTGGTCAGATGTCATCTTTAGAAGCCCTTGGGGATTTGCATCCCTTAATTATTCTTCAATACCCAAACCAAGCATTCTTTAATTGGTGTAAATTGAACGGTGTTCCAGTGCAAACAAGGAGAGGGCACACTGATCAATGATTCCGTGCATGTCTATTGGAAAAAGCCATTGCCATTAGATCAAGTCACAAATCTTCAACTCCATTTGCTGCCGTGGAAACACCAGCTCACGGAGCCAGCAAATACTATTTCTACTTAAGCCATCACGATTGGCAGGCATGGAGTAAGTTGTGACTCCAAAAATCTCATCTTTCAGGGAAAGGGTTAAAAAAAAATCCATCCTAAAAATACTTTTCTGTTCCGATGTCAGAAACCGCATTCGGGAGCCTTTTATTGAGAATTCAACTAGAAGTCTTTCTATCCTCCTGCGATTTGGCGTCTGTCTCTCTCTTTCTAAATTGGAAACAATATAAAATTTTTGTTAACTTGTCAAGCCGTTCCCTCCCATGATATCTATATTTTTTGTTCCTGGTAGTGCGTGCTCCACCTAATCATACATCGGAACTGTGGTCGGGTACATGAAGCAGGTGCTCCCTCCTACTTCTAATATGACTGAAAAAATTTAAGGCACTATACTTAAGAAGCCCAGGAAAAATCCTCTGGTAAATGTGTCATGGCCACTTTTCACTCTTGTCTCTTTGTATTAGTTCTCGCAAATCGATTATTTATCACTGGGCTAGGAAGAAAAAGAAGCAACAGTCCCGTCACACGCCCCTGGCTCAGATCTGCCAGCCTTCCGCTCCCTCGACTCAGAAGCCTGAGCTCTGATACTTGAGGTGTGGTGGCTATTTGTGTTCAGTTTTCATCTCTCTGGTTTTTGACAAAATGTGCTGGTTCTTGGGGCGGGGGGGGGGCAGTCTTTCAAGTTGATTTGAGTTTTAGAGTGGTCCAGGGCCAGATGATTCCAGTGAGTAGAGAAGAGGAGTAGAGAGCTATCAGCTTCCTCGATGATCTCTGTTCAGTTGCTTAGATGTCAAGGGGGGCTTCCGGGGGTAAGCTTGTTTGGGAAGCACATCTCCATGTAGGGTGCTGTCATTTACCCACATCCTAACAGAGAGCATATTGCTTGTTTTCAGCAATCTAGCCAAAGGTTTTGAGGGCCTTGCTGCAGGCGTTATGAGGGGGTCTTAGACTCCGGGGGGAGGTTCACTATTGAGGTCCGCTGGAGGGTATCTGATGGCCATCTTCCTGTGCCTCAGGTAGGTGTCATGGACCAGAACATCACCCTTAAAATAAAAGCGCATTCATGCTGGGAAGCCAAAGGAGATCAGTGTTCCTTTATTTGGATCAACTCTGAAAGTCTGAAAGAGCAGACTACTTGTAAATGGGCAGAAATGATCTGCCCCCTCACAGTTTTGAGGGACCCCTTGGCATCTGCCATGGGGTAGCTCCCCACCCTCCCTGCCTCATTTTTCTCACCCTTCCTCCCATAGACACTGTTGCCTGGCTTTCTTCAGCCCTACGATGGGCACATGGGACTTGAGAGTAGAATCCTCGGTTGTTCCCTTAGAAGTCATGTGACCTCCCTGGGTTTTGAGTTTGTCACTTGCAAAATGAGGGGGTCAGATGAAGTGCACTCTAATATCCCTTGGAGATATAACAGCTGAAGAGCTATTTTCTCCAGTACTGACTCCCGTGGAAGCCAAGGGAAGGGAGACCCCCGCTGCATTTCTTTTGAAATCCATGGTCTGGCTCCCATTCATGGAAATGGGCATCATATGGCCTGGGATCACGTTTAAAATGGAGACTCTAGTTCAGTAGGTCTGGGGTGGGGGCTGAGACCTCGCTTTTCTGACAGCTCTCAGGTGATGTAGCAACTTGGAACAGTAAGGCCTCAGACAATGGGCTAAGTGAGGCGCAGTGGTGGGTCTGATCTGCTCAGCACTGGGGGGCCCACACAGCCTGGCTCAGGTTCTGTGATGTTTGAATAAATGAATGCTGGGGGGGGGGAGGCATTTGGAGAGCAGGATAAGCCGTGGACTGCTGATCCTGTGCTCAGCTCTCATCCTTCCCATCTCCCATTTTACCTGTGACTAAACGGGCCTGATGCCTCACGGGTACTGTGCTTTGTGGGAGCGGGAGGAAGGTGGAGACCTAGGGGAGGCACTGGTGGGAAGAAGCAGGTGCCTCTGCTCCACGTTTGGCTCCTGACTCATCACCCAGAGGCTACAGCTCTCAAGCAAATAGTCTTAGTGCTTTTTTTCCCTCTTGTTGGTTTCCCTTTGATGTCCATTTCAACCACTGCAAATTATTTAGAGGGAGTGCAGTGTTCCACATAGCATGAGTGTGGCTCCACACGTCACCATTTTATGGAAGGAGCACTGGTCCGGGAGGCAAAGTATGCGGGTAGCATTCTGGCTGGCCCACTAACTAGGGCAGTGAATGGCAGTCCATCAAATGCTCTGAGCTCTGAAGTAGGAGGAGCCTTTCCAGCCTAATTGTTCATGGGAGATAATGTTTGTGAAGGTCCTCTGGAATCTGCAGCAGGTGTGTTAATGTGAGTTTGACTTTTCACTCTACTGTAGCAGGGACAGTGCTCTCTGGGAGCCAGAGATCATGCCTCAGGCTTCTCTTGCTGCAACCCCAGGCTCTCTCAGGTGTGAACTTAGAGAAGGAAGTTCTCTTTCCCTCTCTCCCTCCCTCTCTCTCTTTCCCCTATTTCTCTCCCTTTCTCTGACACATGCATGCACAAACACGGAAATGTTTGCTTTTGGCATGTAATCTATTCTTAGGGTAGGATTCCCCAAACTTCACTGCTGAGAATCAATTTGGGCCCTTGTGGAGCTCCTCCATTGCCAGGGAACTTCCCTGAGTCAGGAGGTATGGGGTGGGCAGTGGGAATCGATCCTTCCATCCTGCTCTCTTTCCCTCTGTCATTTAAGAGTTTTCCAATGGATTCTTATTTTCAGAGATGTTTAGGAAAGAGTGTTTAGTGCAGGCTACCTGGCGTGGCTGCCTTTTGGAAGCTTTCAAAAACCTTTGTGTCCAGGTTATACCCCAGATCAGAAAATCTGGGGATGGGACCAGGCATCCGTGATGTTCACTATCCCCCAGGGGATTCCAGTGTGACGTCTGGTATGGTTTCTGACTTACTCCCATAGCCCAAGGAAGAAGTCAGGGGAGCCCATCACCTTGTCTGTAGGCCAGTGATTCCCTAACGTCACCACACATTAGAATCGTCCAGACACATTTTAAAAATCCTGATGCCTAGGTCACACTTCATATCAATTAAGTCAGAGTTCTGGGGGTGGGAGCCTGGCATCAGGAATTTTTAAAGATCCCAGGTGATCCCAACGTGCAACAGAGCTCAGATTCTATTTGGATGTAAGTTTCAGTGATGAACCATACGGCCTCTGCCCTTCAGCCTTGCTGCTGCTGAGGACGTGCTACCTTTCACCCTTGTGTCTTTAATCATCCCCAAATCTGCTGGAGCGTCCTCTCTCATCTTCGCAGGCACCAAGCAGGAGGAGAATCCACCTGTCTCTGGCCTTCTTCCCCTCCTGTAGACACCCACATGCTGACCCAGGAGAGGGGGTTTCTTAGTGTATAATGTTTTTTTTTAAATTTTTATTGTTATGTTAATCACCATATATTACATTATTTGTTTTGGTGTAGTGTTCCATGACTCATTGTTTGTTCATAACACCCAGTGCTCCATGCAGAATGTGTCCTCTTTAATACCCATCACCAGGCTAACCCATCCCCCTACCCTCCTCCCCTCTAGAACCCTCAGTTTGTTTTTCAGAGTCCATCATCTCTCCTGGTTCGTCTCCCCCTCTGACTTACTCCCCTTCATTCTTCCTCTCCTGCTATGTTCTTCTTTTTCTTTTTTCTTAAAATATGTTGCGTTATTTGTTTCAGAAGTACAGATCTGTGATTCAACAGTCTTGCACAATTCACAGCACTCACCGTAGCACATACCCTCCCCAATGTCTATCACCCAGCCACCCCATCCCTCCCAACCCCAACCACTCCAGTAACAGTTTGTTCCTGAGATTAAGAATTCCTCATATCAGTGAGGTCATATGATACATGTCTTTCTCTGATTGACTTATTTCACTAAGCATAACACCCTCCAGTTCCATCCACGTCGTTGCAAATGGCAAGATCTCATTCCTTTTGATGGCTGCATAGTATTCCATTGTGTATATATACCACCTCTTCTTTATCCATTCATCTGTCGATGGACATCTTGGCTCTTTCCACAGTTTGGCTATTGTGGACATTGCTGCTATAAACATTGGGGTGCACGTACCCCTTCAGGTCCCTACATTTGTAACTTTGGGGTAAATACCCCGTAGTGCAATTGCTGGATCGAATGGTAGCTCTAATTTCAACTGTTTGAGGAACCTCCATACTGTTTTCCAGAGGGGTTGCACCAGCTTGCATTCCCACCAGTGTAGGAGGGTTCCCCTTTCTCCACATCCCTGCCAACATCTGTCGTTCCCTGACTTGTTAATTTTAGCCATTCTGACGGGTGTGAGGTGGTATCTCATTGAGGTTTTGATTTGGATTTCCCTGATGCCGAGCGACGTTGAGCACTTTTTCATGTGCCTGTTGGCCATTTGGATGTCTTCTTTGGAAAAAATGTCTGTTCATGTCTTCTGCCCATTTCTTGATTGGATTATTTGTTCTTTGGGTGTTGAGTTTGATAAGTTCTTTATAGATTTTGGATACCAGCCCTTTATCTGATATGTCATTTGCAAATATTTTCTCCCATTCTGTCGGTTGTCTTTTGGTTTTGTGGACTGTTTCTTTTGCTGTGCAAAAGCTTTTTATCTTGATGAAATCCCAATAGTTCATTTTTGCCCTGGCTTCCGATGCCTTTGGTGATGTTTCTAGGAAGAAGTTGCTGCGGCTGAAATCGAAGAGGTTGCTACCTGTGTTCTCCTTTAGGATTTTGATGGACTCCTGTCTCACGTTTAGGTCTTTCAACCATTTGGAGTCTATTTTTGTGTGTGGTGGAAGGAAACGGTCCAGTTTCATTCTTCTGCATGTGGCTGTCCAATTTTCCCAACACCATTTGTTGAAGAGACTGTCTTTTTTCCATTGGACATTCTTTCCTGCTTTGTCAAAGATAAGTTGACCATAGAGTTGAGGGTCCATTTCTGGGCTCTCGATTCTGTTCCATTGATCTATGTGTCTGTTTTTGTGCCAGTACCATACTGTCTTGATGATGACAGCTTTGTAATAGAGCTTGAAGTCCGGAATTGTGATGCCACCAGCTTTGCTTTTCTTTTTCAACATTCCTCTGGCTATTCGGGGTCTCTTCTGGTTCCATACAAATTTTAGGATTATTTGTTCCATTTCTTTGAAAAAAGTGGATGGTATTTTGATGGGGATTGCATTGAATGTGTAGATTGCTCTAGGTAGCATTGACATCTTCACAATGTTGGTTCTCCCAATCCATGAGCATGGAACGTTTTTCCATTTCTTTGTGTCTTCTTCAATTTATTTCCTGAGTATTTTATAGTTTTCTGAGTACAGATCCTTTGCCTCTTTGGTTAAATTTATTCCTAGGTATCTTATGGTTTTGGGTGCCATTGTGAATGGGATCGACTCCTTGATTTGTCTCTCTTCTGTCTTGTTGTTGGTGTATAGGAATGCCACTGATTTCTGTGCATTGATTTTATAGCCTGCTACTTGACTGAATTCCTGTATGAGTTCTAGCAGTTTTGGGGTGGAGTCTTTTGGGTTTTCCACATAAAGTATCATATCATCTGCAAAGAGTGAGAGTTTGACTTCCTCTTTGCCGATTTGGATGCCTTTGATTTCTTTTTGTTGTCTGATTGCTGTGGCTAGGACTTCTAATACTATGTTGAATAGCAGTGGTGAGAGTGGACATCCCTGCCGCATTCCTGACCTTAGGGGAAAAGCTCTCAGCTTTTCCCCATTGAGAATGATATTCGTTGTAGGTTTTTCGTAGATGGCTTTTATGATATTGAGGTATGTACCCTCTATGCTTATACTCTGAAGAGTTTTGATCAAGAAAGGATACTGTACTTTGTCAAATGCTTTTTCTGCATCTATTGAGAGGATCATATGATTCTTGTTCTTTCTTTTGTTAATGTATTGTATCACGTTGATGGATTTGCGGATGTTGAACCAGCCTTGCAGCCCAGGGAAAAATCCCACTTGGTCGTGGTGAATAATCCTTTTAATGTACTGTTGGATCCTATTGGCTAGTATTTTGGTGAGAATTTTTGCATCCATGTTCATCAAGGATATTGGTCTGTAATTCTCCTTTTTGATGGGGTCTTTGTCTGGTTTGGGGATCAAGTTAATGGTGGCCTCATAAAATGAGTTTGGAAGTTTTCCTTCTATTTCTATTTTTTGCAACAGTTTCAGGATAATAGGTATTAATTCTTCTTGAAATGTCTGATAGAATTCCCCTGGGAAGCCATCTGGCCCTGGGCTTTTGTTTGTTGGGAGATTTTTGATGACTGCTTCAATTTCCTTAGTGGTTATAGGTCTGTTCAGGTTTTCTATTTCCTCCTGGTTCAATTTTGGTAGTTGACATCTCTAGGAATGCACCCATTTCTTCCAGGTTATCTAATTTGCTGGCATAGAGTTGCTCATAATATGTTCTTATAATTGTTTGTATTTCTTTGGTGTTGGTTGTGATCTCTCCTCTTTCATTCATGATATTGTTGATTTGGGTCATTTCTCTTTTCTTTTTGATCAGTCTGGCCAGGGGTTTATCAATCTTGTTAATTCTTTCAAAGAACCAGCTCCTAGTTTCGTTGATCTGTTCTACTGTTCTTTGGGTTTCTAGTTCATTGATTTCTGCTCTGATCTTTATTATTTCTCTTCTCCTGCTGGGTTTAGGCTTTATTTGCTGTTCTTTCTCCAGCTCCTTTAGGTGTAGGGTTAGGTTGTGTATTTGAGACCTTTCTTGTTTCTTGAGAAAGGCCTGTATTGCTATATACTTTCCTCTCAGGACTGCCTTTGCTGTATCCCAAAGATTTTGGACAGTTGTGTTTTCATTTTCATTGTTTTCCATGAATTTTTTTAATTCTTCTTTAGTTTCCTGGTTGACCCATTCATTCTTTAGTAGGATGCTCTTTAGCCTCCATGTATTTGAGTTCTTTCCGACTTTCCTCTTGTGATTGAGTTCTAGTTTCAAAGCATTGTGGTCTGAAAATATGCAGGGAATGATCCCAATCTTTTGGTACCAGTTGAGACCTGATTTGTGACCTAGGATGTGATCAATTCTGGAGAATGTCATGGGTACTAGAGAAGAATGTGTATTCCGTTGCTTTGGGATGGAAGGTTCTGAATACGTCTGTGAAGTCCATTTGGTCCAGTGTGTCATTTAAAGTCTTTATTTCCTTGTAGATCTTTTGCTTAGATGATCTGTCCATTTCAGTCAGGGGGGTGTTAAAGTCTCCCACTATTATTGTATTGTTGTCAATGTGTTTCTTTGCTTTTGTTATTAATTGCCTTATATAATTGGCTGCTCCCATGTTCAGGGCATAGATATTTACAATTGTTAGATCTTCTTGTTGGATAGACCCTTTAGGTAGGATATAGTGTCCTTCTTCATCTCTTATTACAGTCTTTGTTTTAAAATCTAGTTTGTCTGATATAAGGATTGCCACCTCAGCTTTCTTTTGGTGTCCATTAGCATGGTAAATGGTTTTCCGCCCCCTCACTTTCAATCTGGGGGTGTCTTTGGGTCTAAAATGAGTCTCTTGCAGACAGCATATTGATGGGTCTTGTTTTTTAATCCAATCTGATAGCCTGTGTCTTTTGATTGGGGCATTGAGCCCATTTACATTCAGGGTAACTATTGAAAGGTATGAATTTAGTGCCATTGTATTGCCTGTAAGGTGACTGTTACTGTATGTTGTCTGTGTTCCTTTCTGATCTTTGCTGCTTTTAGGCTCTCTCTTTGCTTAGAGGACCCCTTTCTATATTTCTTGTAGGGCTGGTTTCGTGTTTGCAAATTCCTTTAGTTTTTGTTTGTTCTGGAAGCTTTTTATCTCTCCTTCTATTTTCAATGACAGCCTAGCTGGATATAGTATTCTTGGCTGCATATTTTTCTCGTTTAGTGCTCTGAAGATATCTTGCCAGTCCTTTCTGGCCTGCCAGGTCTCTGTGGATAGGTCTGTTGCCAGTCTAATATTTTTACCATTGTAGGTTACATATCTCTTCTCCCGAGCTGCTTTCAGGATTTTCTCTTTGTCTCTGAGACTCGTAAGTTTTACTATTAGTTGTTGGGGCATTCACCTATTTTTATTGATTTTGAGAGGGGTTCTCTGTGCCTCCTGGATTTTGATGCCTGTTTCCTTCCTCACATTAGGGAAGTTCTCTGCTATTATTTGCTCCAATATACCTTCTTTCCCTCTCTCTCTTTCTTCTTCTTCTGGGATCCCAATTATTCTAATGTTGTTTTGTCTTATCGTATCACTTATCTCTCGAATTCTGCCCTCGTGATCCTGTAGTTGTTTCTCCCTCTTTTTCTCAGCCTCTTTATTTTCCATCATTTGATCTTCTATATCGCTGATTCTCTCTTCTGCCTCATTTATCCTTGCAGTTAGTGCCCCCATTTTTGATTGCACCTCATCAATAGCCTTTTTGATTTCGAATTGGTTAGATTTTAGTTCTTTTATTTCTCCAGAAAGGGTTTCTCTAATAACTTCCACGCTTTTTTCAAGCCAGCTAGTATCTTTAAAGTCATGATTCTGAACTCTAGGTCCAACATCGTACTAATGTCTGTGTTGAGTAGGTCCCTGGCTGACGGTACTACCTCTTGTTCTTTTTGCTGAGGTGATATTTTTCATCTTGTCATTTTGTCCAGAGGAGAATAGATGAATGAGAGAACAGAATGCTAACAGGTTTACAACGTCCCCAGCAAATATACTGTATACAAATCAGAAAAGACCTGAAACCAGGGGAAAAAAAGGGAAAGAAAGAAAAAAGAAAGAGAAAAAAAAAAGAAAAAAGGGATAAAAACAAAAACAGAACAATACAAAAAAAGCAGAATGTGATCAAATATGATCAGGCTAGTGCATAGATCAGTGCCACACACTAGATTTTGGGCGTATTTTGGTCTGTTAGAAAAAAGTGCCTCCTAAAATTTTAAAGGAAGAAAGACATATATGTTCAAAATAAGGGTTGATACAATGAAGGGATGGAAGATGACTGTAAAGATGAAAATTATAAAAGATTTTATAAGAGGACTTGATAAGATAAGAAGTTGTTTGAAAAAAAGAAAGAAGATTTAAAAAAAAAAGAAAAAATGGAGAAAATGTGATCAGGCAGGAGACTAGAACAGAGCCATACACTAGTGATTTAGGGTATATTTTGATCTGTTAGAAGAAACTGTATCTCAAAATTTTAAAGAGAGAACAACTTATATATATATGCCAAAAATAAGCATAACTAATATGAAGGGATAAAATATGACTCTAAAAATGAAAAATAAAAAAAAATTTTTTTTTTAAAAAGAGATTGATAAGATGTTGGTTGGTTGAAAAAGGGAAAAAGAAAAAAAAAACAGTTAACAAAAATTAACTTTGATGAACTAATGAATCATGGTAAAAAAAAAGCCATGAATTCTATGTGCAGTATTCCCCTAGCGCTGGAGTTCTCCCGTTCTCCTTGATCGGTAAACTTGGTCTTGGCTTGCTGGCTGTTCGGGCTGATCTTCTGGGGGAGGAACCTGTTGCTGTGGTTTCCAAAAGCCTTTGCCGGAGGCTGAATTGCCCCGCCCTTGTTGGTCCGGGCTAAGCAAGCTGCTCGGGTTTGATCTCAGGAGCTTTTGTTCCCTGCAAGCTCTCCGTACAGCCTTGGAGGACCAGGGCAAAAATGGTGGCCTCCCAATCTCCACCTGGAGGAGCTGAGAACTCAGGGCCCCGCTCCTCAGTGCGCCCCCAGAGAAAAGCAGTCACTCCCTTGTCCCCGGTCTCCGGCCGCTCTCCGTGCTCACCCGGCCTGTGACCGAGTGTTGCTATCTGTGGCACCCGACCCCATGTGGAGTCTCCAAACCCAGCGGATCCCTGCGGTGCGTTCCCGCGCCGCTCCTCCCCGGGAAGGAAGGGGAGTCTCCCCGGATCTGCCGCCTGTTGGGTCCCTGCTGGAGGAGCAGTGGCCCGACTGGGCCGCGGATCACAGTTTATGGCAACCCCGAGCTGAGAGCCCGCGCCTCGGCTCTGTCTCTGCAGCCGGCTTCCCCGCTCCGATACCTGGGAGCTCTGGCGCACTCAGGCTCCCCCGGTCTTTCTGTGACCCCAAGGGTCCTGAGACCACACTGTCCCGGGCGGATTCCACCCCCTTCTTAGCGACTGCAGCGACGTCCCTCAGTGGAGCCGACTTCTACCAGTTCCGATTTTGTGCTCCGCGGCTCTAGCACTTGCCAGAAGTGGCCGGCGGAGGCTCCTCCCCCGCCGTCTATCCTCCTGAATATTGCCTCGGATTCACTTCTCCGCAAGTCCTACCTTCCAGTAAGTGGTCGCTTCTCTGTTCAGAGAGTTGTTGCTACTCTCCTCTTTGATCTCCTGTTGAGTTCGTAGGTGTTCAGAATGGTTTGATCCCTATTCAGCTGAATTCCTGAGACCAGACGAAATCTAGGTCTCCTACTCCATAATGTTTTGTTTAATTAGGGTGAAATTCACATAATATGAAATTAACCATTTTAAAGTGTAAAACTCAATGGTCCAATTCACAATGATGTACAACCGCTCCCTATCTCTAGTTTCAAAACCTTTTATATTTCCCTGGAAAAACACATCATGACTATCATTACTCCCCATTTCCCCCTCCCTCTGGACCCTGGCAACAACCAATTTGATTTCTGTCCATATGGATACCTACTCTGGATATTTCATGTAGATGGAATCATAAAATATGTGACCTTTTTGTGTCTGGCTTCTTTCACGTCACATAATGTTTCCAGGGTTCATCTGTGCGGTAGCATGTTTCAATACTTTGTTCCTTTTTATGGCTGAGTAATATTCCACTGCATCTCTGCCTGTTTTTGGAATGAAGTTTTCGTGGGCTCAGCCATGTCCCTCAATTTACATACTATCTATGGCTGCTTTTGCACTTTAACGCCAGAGTTGAGTTGTCATGACAGACCATACAGCCTGCAAAGACTAAAATATTCACTATTTGGCCCTTTACAGAAAAAAGAAATTTGCCAATTCCTGTTCTAAATAATATTTTGGGGCAACTTTAAATATTATAATCCTGTGTATGGAAATTCTGAAGTTTCAACATAGTTGATTTTTTTCTCACGACATAATTTATAAGTTCAGCTGGATAAACAAATGTGATAAAAAGGCTATGACAATTCTGAAAAAGATGGGTATTCGGCGACGACCTGCCCTACAACATAGTACATATGTCCTGGGGCTATATTAGCTAAAGGATGTGGTGCTAGTGCAGAAATAAGCGGGTCATGGAAAAGACTGGAAGCTAGGAAAGGGACAGAAACATATGATCAAGGTGGCATTTCAGGTCAGTCAGGAGGAGATGGATTAGTCCATAGAGGGTGTTAGACACGTCTCATTGGGACCAACCATGTAGAAATCCTGAAGCTGGATCCCCTTCTATTCCTTTGAAATAAATTCCAGAGGAATAAAATATTTATATATATAAGAATGCATAAAAGTATCAGAAAAAAAATTGGTGACTACCTGAGTAAGTTTTTAGTAGAAAGCTTCTTCTAAGCCTGATAGAAAAGAGACAATAGAAGGCAAAAGATTGATTAACTTGGCTAAAATTTGATAAAATTAGCTAAAATGGAAAACTTTTGTACTAGAAAATTAATGTAAGTAAAGCTTGAAAGTTAAAACAAAATTAACGTCAGGAAAGTGTTTTTTTGTTACAGACAAATGGTTAATGTCTCTAAGAGTAAAAAAATGACAAGAATCTGAACAGAACAAAATAAATAAGGGGGAAATATACAAACCAGTAATAATGCAGTGAATGCAAAAGGCCAGTAAGCATGATACTATGAGCTTACTTGCAAATAGTTAATGTCAATGCAACATTGGTTTAAATAAGATGTCATTTTTGTTGATATTTATCTGATTGACAAAGATAAGAGCGTGGGGAAAAAGGCTCTGTGATGCCTTCTTGGGTTCAGTATTTTTGGTTGTACAGATCATGTCTGTAAATGTAAATACTTTTGTAAATAACATCAGCAACCTGACATCTTGGACAGTTAGTATATAGGAAAACAACATAAAGATGTTCCTTGTGAATCCCATGAGTAAAAATTAGCATCACAAACAACAGAAATAGAAAAAAAAAGGTGGTCTCTGATGCAGTGAAAAGCTGGAGACCATCTTAGTTCTTGCTAGCAGGTTTATTTTATTTTAAAATTTATTTTATTTAAAAAAATTAAAGGTTTTGATTTAAATTCCAGTAGTTAACATACAGCATAATATTAGTTTCAGGTGTACAATATAGTGATTCAACACTTCCATACATCATCCTGTGCTCATCAAGCAGGTTTTTTTTTTTTAACCCGCTTTATGGGGGGTGACGTGTACAATCTGTGCATATGTAATGTATACTACTTGATGAGTTTGAGGACAAGTATATGCCCATGAAGCCATCACTGACATCAGGATCATGGCCACAGCCACCACCTCTCAGAGTTTCCTCCCGAACCCTTTATTATTATCATTGTTATTTTACTTCTTTGTGATAAGATCACTTAACGTAGTATCTACCTTCTTAACAAGTTTTAAGTATGCAGTAAAGAATTGTTAGCTACAGGCATTGTGTTGTATAGTAGATCTCCAGAATTTATTTATCTTGCAAAACTGAAACTTTGTACCCTTGAGCATCAGCTGCCTATTTCCCCCACCCAGTAGGATTTGATAAAATAATTTGTGATATATCCACATGATGGTTTTCCAAGGAGCTGTTGCAAGTGAGGTAGTATTTTCAACACTGATATAGATTCTAAGTACTCTGTTTTTTAAATCAAGTTTGTAATTATGTTTGCTTTCGTCTTTTATTAAGAGATTCATTTTCTGGATCCATTTAGGGGCAAAACAATGTACCTCATTGCCAACCTTGTCAAAGCAATGGCTATTACATACCTTTAAACATTTTACTTATTTCTTTCTACCAGAGACATTACATTTAACATATAAGACTTGAAACGTACAAATCCATGTTTTAGGACCACGGACTTAAGTTGGTGTGTGTGTATGCATGCGTATGTGTGTGTTTGTATGCACATACACGTGTGCATGCATATATTTGTGCCTGTGAGTGTACAGTCCTTGGAGAGCCTAGCATCTAGCTGAGGATGTTCCCACATCCCAGCTACCTAGTGCAGTTCTGTTCCCTTTAAAGACAGATTTGGGGAATTGATAAACCAAGTGAAGACATAAACTGTCTCTCTGAGGATAAAATCTTTCTACCTGTAGGACTCCTTTATCTTCCTAGTAGAACAGCCTGGGATGTGGACGCCAAGGGAAACCATAGATAAGTCTGAGAAAATTTGCCATTTGGCAACAAGCTCCATACCATTACTCAACCCTTTGGAAATTCTTGCCTTCCTTTTTGAGTTCTTCTGGGGCCTTGCCCACTTATCCGGTCCTTTGGAATTTGTTCCACGTGGTAACCATGTCGCTGCCTGCCCACCTCACTCTCCACTTTATCTCCCCACTCCTTCCATCCAATTGGGCTGGTACAAATGCAATGGTATGCCCAGAGGCATGGTGCTCTTGGTCCTACTTAGAGATACAGGAGAGGTTGCCTGAGAGCAGTGACCATTGAGCTTTTTAATCCTTATCACGACAATATTTTGAGCATAGGCTTCCAATACATGCTTATCTATCTACCTAACATCTATCTATCTATCTATCTATCTATTCATCCATCATCCATCTACCCACCCATCCATCCATCTATTATCTATCAATCTATCAATCTATCATCTATTATCTACCTACCTACCTATATATTGTGCACCACTATTATTGTACTAATAGATTATATACATTATAAAATTTACATAAAGGTGAAAATTCAAAATGGTTGCATTAAAAAATGGAAGTTCCAATATTTTCTCGTCATGTCACATGACCAATAGACCGGAGGGGGAAAAGTCTAACTTGGGGCCTCAAAGGCGCTGCAAACACACGTCCAGGGCAAAGCTTCCTTCCCAGTGATCTGCCTGGTCCAAGCTGCCCCACTGGGCTGCTGTGAGCACAGGGCACATGGTGCTGCTGCAAGTGACTTGAGCTAGTTTGTCTGTTGGAGTTTCTTACACGCCCTTCCATCATTTTCAGGTTTTCCCCCTGCTCTTGAAGCTACACTTGTGTTGTCTCTCAAGAGCTCTGTTTCTCAGGACTTGTACTTGGCCAACCAACTCCTAAGCCATGCAGGTAGATCCAGCCCCTCTCCTCTGCCTTGTGGGCAGAGCCCCTGTTTGGAAGTACACTGCTTCCTCAGCCATCTTGAACTTGGACTTGTTACATCTGTACAAACGCTGGCTTGGGTGGATGGATGGATCCATGGGTGGATGGTCTTATACGATTGGTCCAAAGCTTCAAGGAGCTTGAAAAGCAAGGATGCAGAGCTGCACAACACGGGCTGGATCTGTGTGCTGGAATGGAGCATAATGGCTGGGTGCCTCTGAGATGCAAGTCCCATGGGAGCAGAGAATTTTCCTGACACTCTTCTATCTCTTCTGTCCCCAGCACCTAGAGCAGTGCCCGGCACAGAGGAAAGACTCTTTGAATGAATGAGTGATACAAATGTTATCTTGGAGTGCTATCAGTCAGGAGAACTCTTCCACTGCTTGCTTTGGTTGGGGATCTAAAAAAACATCTCAATTCACATGCAGGTTGTTTTTCTTCCAAACTGGAAGAAATGATGCAAGGAAGCCAAGGTTCTGCTTTTGGGGGTAACCTCACTATTATTCAAATAGGCAACTGGGACTATTGGATAAGAAAGGTTTTAATGTCATTTCCAGCAGTTTCTCTAGCCAGCTTTGCTTGTCTCTATTGGGAGTCCTGGCTTCCTCTGAGACTTGATTTCATCATTATGCTTTTTCTCTGGTATCTCTGGACCCATTTTTTTTCCCTGCTGACTTTCCCCCTTCTGTCTCAAAAATCTCTTAGTTCCCCCACACCTTCCCTCACAAATGAACTTTTGCTTTGGGCTTCCTTTCTACTGCAGCCCCCTCCTCCTTCTAAAGGAATTAAAAATTAAGCATATTTTTTTATTGTGGTAGAAAACATAACCATTTTTAATCAGTCAATTCAGCAGCCTTAAGTATATTCACATTGTTACAAAACAGATCTCCAGAATTTGCAAATCTGAAACTCTGTACCCATTAAATGATAACCCTACTTTTTTCCCCTTCGCCAGTCCCCTGGTGACTGCCATTTTAAAAAAAGATTTTATTTTACTTATTAGAAAGAAAGAGAGAGAACACAAGCAGGGGGAGTGGCAGGCAGAGGGAGAGGGAAAAGCAGGCTCCCCACTGGTGCAACCACTCTGGAAAACAGTATGGAGGTTCCTCAAACAGTTGAAATTAGAGCTACCATTCGATCCAGCAATTGCACTACTGGGTATTTACCACAAAGATACAAATGTAGGGACCCGAAGGGGTATGTGCACCCCAATGTTTATAGCAGCAATGTCCACAATAGCCAAACTGTGGAAAGAGCCAAGATGTCCATCGACAGATGAATGGATAAAGAAGAAGTGGTATATATATACAATGGAGTATTATGCAGCCATCAAAAGGAATGAGATCTTGCCATTTGCAATGACGTGGATGGAACTGGAGGGTGTTATGCTGAGTGAAATAAGTCAATCAGAGAAAGATATGTATCATATGACCTCACTGATATGAGGAATTCTTAATCTCAGGAAACAAACTGAATGTTACTGGAGTGGTTGGGGGTGGGAGGGATGGGGTGGCTGGGTGATAGACATTGGGGAGGCTATGTGCTACGGTGAGTGCTGTGAATTGTGCAAGACTGTTGAATCACAGATCTGTACTTCTGAAACAAATAACGCAACATATGTTAAGAAAAAAGAAAAAGAAGAAGATAACAGGAGAGGAAGAATGAAGGGGAGTAAGTCAGAGGGGGAGACGAACCATGATAGACGTTGGACTCTGAAAAACACACTGAGGGTTCTAGAGGGGAGGAGGGGTGGGGGGATGGGTTAGCCTGGTGATGGGTATTAAAGAGGGCACATTCTGCGTGGAGCACTGGGTGTTATGAACAAACAATGAATCATGGAACACTGCATCAAAAACTAATGATGTAATATATGGTGATTAACATAACAATAAAAAAATTAAAAAAAAAAAGAAGGGTCCCCACTGAGCAGGGAGCTCGATGCAGGGCTTGATCCCAGGATGCTGTTTGGGTTATTGTTAGTTTTTTAATTAAAAAAATTTTTTTTAAGTTTTTACTTAAAATCCAGTTAACATATAGTGTAATATTAGTTTCAGGTATATAATATAATTGTTGTTCTTTAGTAGTAGTTCTTTATGTATTCTGGCTATTAACTCCTTATGAGATATATGACTTATAACTATTTTTTCCCATCTATATGCTTCCTTTTCACTCTGTTGATTGCTTCCTTTAATATGCAGAAGTTTTAAAGTTTGATGTAGTTCAGTGTTAAGTGTAGTCCCAATTGCCTATTTTTGTTTTTGTTATCTGTGCTTTTGATATCATATCCAAGAAATCATTGCAAAATCCAGTGTCATAAAGCTTTTCCTTTATGTTCTCTTCTGGTAGCTTTATGGTTTGAGGTCTTAGAATTAGGTCTTCAGTCCATATTGAGCTAATTTTTGTATATGTTATAAAACAAGGGTCCAACTTCATAATTTTGCATTTGGATATCCAGTTTTCTCATCACCATTTATTGAAGAAAGTCCTTTCTACCTTGAGTGGTCTTGGCACCCTTGTCAAAGATCATTTAACCATATACACAGAGTTTATTTCTGTTTTTTTTAAAGATTTTATTTATTTATTTATTTGAGAGAGATAGAGAGAGAGAGAGAAACAGCATGAGAGGGGAGAGGATCAGAGGGAGAAGCAGGCTCCCCGCTGAGCCGGGAGCCCGATGTGGGACTCGATCCTAGGACTCCGAGATCATGACCTGAGCCGCAGGCAGTCGCTTAACCAACTGAGCCACCCAGGTGCCCCATGTCTGGGCTTTTTATTCTCTTCCATTTGTTTATATGTCTGCCTTTATGCCAGTATTACACTATTACTATAGCTTTGTAATAGTTTTGAAATCAGGAAGTGTGAATTCACCGACTTTGTTCTTTTTTTCAAAATAGTTTTGACTATTTGAGATCCATTGAATTTCTATCTGGATTTTAGGATTTCTAAAAATTTCTTTAAGTAATGCTTTTGGGATTTGGTAGGAATTGGGTTGATTTGGTAGATTGTTTTGGATAGTATTGATCTCTTATCAATATTATCTTAACAATTCATGGACAGGGGATGTCTTTCCATTTATTTTGTCTTTCATTTCTTTTAAAAATGTTTTGTAGTTTTCAGTGTATAAGTCTTTCACCTCCTTGGTTGGGCTTATTCCTAAGTATTTCATTCTTTTTGATGCTATTATAAATGGAATTGTCTTCTTTAATTTCCTTTTTGGGTTGTTCATTGTTAGCATATAGAAACACAGCTGATTTTTGTATATTGATTTTGTATACCACCACTTTGCTGAATTTGTTTATTGGTTCTAACAGTCTTGTGTGTGTGTGTGTGTGTGTGTGTGTGTGTGTGTGTAGTCTTTAAGGTTTTCTACATATAAAATCATGTCATCTGTGAACAGAGATAGTTTTACTTTTTCCTTTCTAATTTATATGTTTTTAATTTTTTTCTTGCCCGATAGCTCTGGATAGCACTGCCAGTACTATGCTGAATAGAAGCAGACAGACAGGGTATCCTTCTCTCATTCTTGATCTTAGATGAAATGCTTTCAGTTTTTAACCATTGAGCTGTGGGATTTTCATATATGGCCTTTATTATGTTGAGGTAGTTTCCTTCTTTGCTAATTTATTTAATTTTTTAATCATGAAAGTATGTTGATTTTTTTTTTCAAATGCTTTCTCTGCATCAATGGAGAACATCTTTAATTTTTGTCTTTTATTTTGTTAGTGTGGTATATTTATGCCATTCTTTATAAAGTTCCTGGAACCTGTTAAATATCTCTTCCCAACCTTTAGCACTCTGATAATACTGAGTCTTCAGTAAAACTGTGGGTAAAGATTTTTGTCAATATGTTATATGTTGTGATATAGTAATTTTTAAAACATATATGATCCCTCTAGCACTCATTATTCTGAGTTTTGTTTAAGAGATCATGACTCTGTTCTTATATGTTCACCTAGCCCTCAATTTACAAAACTTCTTTGATTTTTCTTTGGATTCTTCCCTATTTTTAATCTCTTCTCAAATCCTTAAGTAACCTCCAAAACATCCCCCAAAACCTCATTCTGAAATCTTTTCCTTTTCTGTGAAACTGCTCAGTATGGTGATTCACCACGGACACAATATTAAAACAATAGGAACTGGAATTTGACATTCACCCTGGATGCCAATACTACCTTCTCATTTTGGTTTTTTTTCTGAATCTCTGCAACTTAGATGCAGGTGTTAAGCATATCCCTGGTTACTGGGGCAAAAGAAAAAATCAAACAATAAGACAAAATAGGATGATAACAGGGCCTAGCAGACATTTAGTAAGATAGGAATTTTATTTTTAAAGTCAAATCATGGAGCGCCTGGGTGGCTCAGTCAGGTCATTATCCCAGGGTCCTGGGATCGAGCCCCACGTCGGGCTCCCCGCTCGGCGGGAAGCCTGCCTCTCCCTCTCCCACTCCCCCTACTTGTGTTCCCTCTCTCGCTGTGTCTCTCTCAGTCAAATAAATAAAGTCTTTTAAAAAATAAATAAATAAAGTCAAATCATACTTTAAAACTTAAGGTTAATTTATTAGTGCTTTATTTACAGATGTAATCAATTCCATTTGGAGAGACACGCCTAAAGAATTAGGTCATAATGAAGGAAATACAACATGGAACATAATGTAGGAGCATAAAGCATGAGAACTGTCTTGTCCTCTCTGATATTTGTGATCCCCAAGCTCTGGGTTTTTTTTTGTTTTTTTTGAGACGTTGCAAGTAGGTAGAGATGACGGTAAAGGGGAGTAGCACAAGCTTGATCACAAAATGCTGTCTTATCATAACTATTTTCTAAATACTGCTATAGTTACACTTACCTGTTATTAGTTATATATCACAGTGATGTTAATGACAATGACATGTCTAAAAGGGACAGTTTACATAAAGCTTTCTATTTGAGGCCCATGAAAGCCAGCTAAAAAAATTTCAAAACTGCAGTTTGGACATTTTTAAATTAGGTAATTGGCAATTGTATCTTATTTCATCTTTTTGAGAGTTTTTTTTTTTTTTTTTGAGAATGAAAAGGCTTTTCCCCCTCATTAATGTCAAAGAAATAAATGTCTGCTTAAAACTGTTGTTTTATGGGTAAAATAGTTCAGTCTTTGTACCAGTATTATAAAATTCTGGTCTGAATAATTCAGTTATGCGGCCCACATAGAATTTCCTATGAGAAACCCATAAAGAAATCCAGTATCTTACAAAATGATTTCTATTTCATTCATGTTTTAATTTGTTTTTCAGTAAAACTTGATCATTAGTAGACATCAATGGTACCACGAAGCCTCAGTCAGTATGGAATACGTGATTTATCATTACCTACAGCTCTAGAAACTCTTCATCCCTTGAAGACTGGGCTGGAAAAGTGAAATATGCAGGGCACCCCAAATTCTGTCTTTTGTGACATTGCCAAGCAAGTGGGAATCGGCTGAGTTCTCTGAAGTGTTATGTTTACCTCATTCTAATTTCCTGTGTGAACCTGGGTTTTCTGCCCGTCAGATGGAGTCACGAGCTTACTGTGCTCCCTATTTTATGCAGCCAAGCTCTGAGAGTATCAAATTTACCTTTAAAATCTTGGCTTTGTAGCTTCCGCAAGCCATAAGCAGGAATCCTTCTGGAATAGCTCCTTCAGGAATCTTTGCTTGACTGGTCCGGCTCCAAGGGGCTAGTTTGTGGCAAGATAATCTCTCGTAAGGGTCTTAGTTTCTGTCTTATTCCCTGTTACATCCAAGCTCTTTTCTGGAGACAGATTAGGTGTGGGTGCAGCCGCCGTGATCACGTCCAAGGAACTGAGGGGGTTTAAGTGTGCTAGGTAGAAGGACAAACTCAAGTCCTAAATATAGTCCTACTACAGGTGCCAGTACCTGAAACATAATCAGTAAAATGAATTTAGAAAGTTATGCTGACAAGAAATAAAAATAGCATGTGGGGCCCCATGGTTACAGAAAACCACGGGGCTGTATTGCTCGGAAAGAGAAGTGGGAGTGTGGGGTCCCCAGAAAGGACCCCCGAAGGGCTTGTCAGGTTCTTGCCCAATATTTGTTTGCTCCACATCATCTTTTCAGGATTTCTGTTGACTTAGGGAAGTGGGGGTAATTAGCTCCCCGCTGCTTCAAGAACTCTCCATGCACGTGTTCTCTGACCATGGCAATTTGCCACAGAGTATAAACCCGGGCAGAAAGGCTTGGTCAATCATTGGTCAATTAGCCCAGTTGAGGAACCGGTTAAGTGGCCTGGCAGGGTGGCCAGTGATGTGCAGGCTTCTCCCGCAGTGGGTGAGACCCTCCCTCTTCTCTCTCTTCCTCGACAGCTGGGCTTCCAGAATGCTGTTGCTGGGCCACCTCCCTGACATCCAGTGGTAATTTTGGCTGGAAGGAGAACATCTGGGGAGGCTTCCTGTAGCAATCTCTGGGGGCTGAACGAGATAATCAGGCTTAGCAAATTGGGTTGACTAGACAATGAAATATTTATTGTGATTCCTCCCCGCCCCCCCCCCTTTTTTTGAAGTTCAAAAATCCTTGTCATCCCTGGGCTGAAGTCTGTATACTTGACAGGAATTCACAATTAGATTAGAAGTGGCCTCTGCTACCACTTACTGACGACCTCAACCTGAGGCAGGCAGAAGGCAAGTGATTGTGTCTGCATACGGGCTCCATTTAATGGAGTTTCCCCCCAATAAACCAGAAAAGTCCATTGAAACAAAAGACAGCAATCCAGAAAACCGACCTGTGTGATGGTCTTTCATTAGTTTATGGTAGATGAGATATTTTCTTACATGGGTGAAAAGAGAGGCAAATAACTTTGATATTGTTCTAAAACAGACCCTTTTTACATGAATAATGTTCAGTCTTAAAGGTCCTTGTTTTAAAATTTACCTTGAATGTGTACCTGAAGCACATAGAGCATTGTCATTCAAACCAAAATGCTGGTTTCCCTTTAAATATTTGGATAACGGCAGAAAAATCACGCTACATCTGCCTCATGTGGTCCATGACCAAGTACTCGTTTCGAGTTAGTTGATTAGGCCTTGGCTGTACCCTCAAGCCAAGTCACATATCAGTGGAGAAGCATTCAGATTCGGCATCAGAGAGGGCTCAGCTTTCTGCCCAAAGTGGACAACTCTGTTTCTTCCCTGTTCACACTAATTAGTAATTTGGCATCTAGAAGTTTCAATCAATCAGCAGTCAACACTGATTACAGATAAAGATGAAGCTCCTCATCCTGGTATAAGATGATGTCTCTGGGGGTCTCCCTACCTGTCTCACCATAGTTCCTGCCATTCCCCAGGGGATTCCGTGCTCCAGGGAGAAACCCTGGTATTCCCAAACCTGCCCAGATCACTTCTTCCTCCATGGCTTTACACCTGCTGTGTGCTCCTAACATCGCTCGTTGGGCAACCTCCTGCATATCTGCTCTTGGAGACCCCCTGCTTCCATCCTCACCTCTTCCTCAGTACCTTTCTGAGCAATCTACTTTCCACCACATTCTATGCTGAGAAGGGCGTCTCTCCTTTGACCTCCCATGTCATCCTCTTCATGGTTCTACAATGTCATTTTTCTTCTTTCAACACCTCCAGATATTTATGGAGGGTCTCCCTTGCGGTAGGACCTGCTCGGATGGTGAGGATATAGACCCAGTTCCTGCCCTCATGGGGCTCACATTCTAGTTGAGGAGAAAGATTATAAATAGGAATATAAAATGACACTAGGGAGTATGATGACAAAATATACAGAGGTTTTTTCGTGTCTGACTTTGCCAGCATGCTGTGAGCCAGAGCAGGTGCTGGTGAATCTAGAAGGGAGAGGCGCCTTCGCGTACATGAGGCATCAGGAGATATGAAATAAATGAGCAGAGGAGAGGAGCATTCAGTGGACCTTTATCTATGTTCCCAATCTTCCCAGCACTGCAGGATGTAAAAGGAATAAAAGATAATTTTCCTCGTGTTTACAGGTGGAAAGTTTTCTCTTCTCAAAGAATATCTTTGTGACCTTTTCAGTGATAATAAGAAAATTTTCCTCTTACCAGGAAACAGCAGCTGGTCCATATAGAGAGGCAGATTGCTATAAACATCTCCTGCCTGTCATTGATTCATCATTCAGATAGATTACACACAAGACACGTAAAAAATGATGGTCTGCACCACAGGTTTTTATTTCTATTAAATTCTACAGCATATGATCTTGAACAAACATTTGTAGTCAATATTTGATAAAAAGTCCGATTCAATCAAGTAAATAAAGCATTAGAAAAAATAATTTCATTCCTTTGCTAAACTAAATCCATTAAGACTCTAACACAAGTAGAACTGAGGACAAAGAATATTTAAAACAAAACAAAACAGTGAGACCCATTGCACATTTGCATTTTGAAATTAATTGCTGCCCTAATTATTTGTCAGTAGAAGCATAAATTAAGCAAATATAACTTACAGTAAGCTTTTAGACACCCACAGGATTCTCCCCTCAAGAGTAAATTGTCATAATGGTTCAGTGTGATGGTTTATTTTTGCTATCTTTCCATGACTGAGGGAAGAGAGAAGATTGGAAATGGAGCCGTGGGGAAATGAAACAGGGACTCCAGATGAAGACGTCGACACAGGTAGGTACTTTTAATTTTCCCCTATAAGGTGTGAGAAGGTAGCAACCATTAAAGAATGTCGGGGCTAAGGGAAAACTTTGGAAACCCTACTGAAGTTGTACCTCCATTAATAGTAAGTACAACTCCATGACCCCAACACGGAACCAAAAGGTAAAAAACGCAGTTAAGCGTGGCGTTGTTATTCATCGTGCCTTGCATAAATAGGATTGATTGGCTTGGGTATTTGCTCCATCTGCTTTCCCTTACACCATGTCAGTGGAGCTATCAGGATCTAGCACAGCTGGAATATTTTTTCTAGCCCACAATCAGGCATACATTGTTGGTGATCTCTCTGAAAAGCTTCCAAAACAACACAATGATGCTGAATAACAAACAGCTCCAAATCTCAATGACTGAAATTAACCACCATTTACGCTCATGCTTCCTGGGCTGCAGGTCAGCTGTGGCTTGGCTGATCGAGGCTGGGTTCAGGTAGGCGACTCTCCTGTGGGTGGACTCTGCAGGTGCGTGGGCCAGTTGGAACAACTCCTTCATGCTGCAGTTCAGTTCCATTCTGTTTCATCTGACTCTCATTCTGCAAGGGTCATCTGACAATTATCTGGCTCATGATCTTTTCAAGGTGAAATGGAGGCTCTCAGGGGAGTGAGTGTAAACGTGCAATGCCTTACAGCCTAGGCTCCAAATAGGCGTTGGGTCATGTCTGCCCATCTTTCATTGGCCAAAGGAAGTCCTATTGTCAAGCTCAACACCGGTGGGGTAAGATAGTAAATTCTTCCCGTGAAGGTCAGTTGTGAGTGTGTTGTGGGGCGGGGGTGGGGAAGTGAGTATTTGTTGAGTGATAATTTAATCTACTATGACTATCCATATTGAAAGGAAGACCTTCATTTTCTGATTTGGGCCTTTACACATGAATTACTTGAAGTTTGCCTTTTCCTCCCCCTCATGAGTTTGTTAATTATAAATATGTTAGATTAGCCAGAAAGATCTTTCAGTAAGATAAAAATGGGGAAGATTTAGAAAGATACCTGAATGAAACTGCAGCAACAATGGCCTGATGTGGCCCAATGGAGTCTTACCCTGCCGTTTGGAGAAGGCGTCTGTTGGATGTGGGTCCACAAGTCTTATCTGGCTTCGAGGCCATGCACTGAGCTGCGTGGTGTAGACCAGACAGGCAGAAATTTTGCCTCAGCAGATGTGTGCGTGACTTCCCTGCTCTGATTACAGCATCACCTCTCCCCTGTCACCAACTGGCAACCCACAGCAAAGGATGTTTTTCTGATCATTTTGCACTCATTAAATGCAGCTGTCACAACAGTGGATGCGAGGATGCGTGCAGAACTTTTCTGCCACGTCAAAATAAAGCTGAAGAGCTTTTTAAAGAAGAGCTGAAACCTTTGAAGCCTATTCTCAAGGAATATTGGAAATATTGCCTTTTGTCATTGACAATTGAAAAGTGTTCCATCACAACACAAATTAAATGTCGGCCCAGGCTAAGGAAGTATTGTCCATCAAAATTTTGTAGCAGAAAGCATTTGGCTGACCATTGGGGTTCCATTCCTGGGTCTGAATGACCTAGAGGTGCCATACTCATTGGAGTGGCTGATCCCTGCTAATGGTTTTGATGGGGTGGAGCAGTTCCCTGATTCTTGAAGAACTGTTACAAGATTGAAATAATCTGACGCCTCCTACATACCCTATTAGAGAAGTGAGACAAATAAGTGGATTCTGGATCCATAACACAGACCTGCTGATTAGACTCTCAGGGTGGAGGTGAGGGCCTTCCTTGGTCTTGGCTCACTCATCAGAATCCATTTCACCGAGCCACCGACCTGCAAAAAGGACTATACCCTCAGTAATGTGCTTCTTGATGTAGCATCTCCTGAGCTTTCCTTTGTTTCCCAAGCACCAGTCCTATTTAAAAGTTGACTCTGGGTTTTGCTCTTCTAAGAAGCCTTCCATCTTCCCCCTCCATTGGGTTAGTAATGGGGCCATGGACTGTGTTCCCTCTATACCACGGCCCACCTCTGTTTCACAGTAGTGACCCCTCTGTCCCTGTCGCGGCACTATCTGTTCAGGGATCCCCACTCAACTGGGATGTTGAGAGTCAGGACTGGGTTTGTCATCATAGGTGTGGCCCAAAGGGGGTAATACAGGGCTTCTCCCCCCCAAATGGTGAAGGGCAGAAAGGAGGAAAGAGGGGAGGAAGGCAGTCAATGACATCAGACAATTTCAAGGGGTGGCTAGGTGCATCTTGCCTCCCGATCTTGCTTGTGCACATCAGGTAACAGAGATACAGATGTTTTCGTCTCCCGTCTTCCACCTCTGGGTGCACATTACAGGGCCCTGGGCACATGGGCAGTAGTTATTGGTTAAGTAATAGGAGAAGCACTTACCCCCAGGGTGAGTGTGTCTGTCAAGAGTCTGGTCAGGAAAATCTACCTCACAAGATAGTTCTTATCTTTCAGTCTCCACCTAAGTTCACCTTTGGACAGAGACGAAAGGGAGCAGGAGAATGTGTCCCAGCCCCACAACCATGAAGCAGGGAGAGAAGAGCGGGGGCTTGGTGATGGGCACTGGGAGAGCCAAGTGGCCGAGCAGTCTGCAAGAGTCCAGTTCACTCCTCCATCACAAGATGGGCACACTTGAGTGACCCACTGTGGGGTCTGATGACCGCGTCCACCTCCCTTGCCTTCTCGTGATAGGGGGTGATGGCACAGGCGACTTCAGGGAACAAAAGGTAAGGAATTGAGATGCCGTCTTCTGCGTGATGCCACACTGGTGAGGAAATCCAAAGACCAGAGAGAAATGACAAGTTGAAAGGAATGGTGGATGAGAACCTAGCATCCTCTGGTGTATGGGTCACTGTACCAGCGCTGAGTAGAGATCTGAAGTAAGAATCAGAGGACGAGGCAGAGGGTAAGCAAGCGCAGAGCCCAGAGAGCGTTTCGCCGGCTTCGGTGAGCCCATGAGGGAAAAGGAGCCCCTTGTCCACACCACGCTCTACCTCGTCCTGGAAAGTGAAGAACTCACTTCCCGGTTGCTTTTGTCTATCCGAAGTATATTTTGATTAGATTTTCTTACCAGTTTGAATTTATGAGATCTACTTTATAAACACTGCTCAGCAAATCAAGAAGCCCCAGTTGTGTGTCTGCCATGTGCCAGGACCGCTGGTTGCAGAGCTAGCTCCTTGCCTTCCTTCTGCGACTCACCTTGAATGTCCCCTCCACAGAAGCCGTCCTCACACGCCCACTTTGAAGTTGCTCTTCTCCATCATTTGCTATCTTAGGCGCTGATGATTTTCCCTGCCTAACACTAATTATAATTTATAATTAGTTCGTTTACCTGTTTAGTTATTTGTTTGCCTCCTCCAGAAGGGCAAGGCCAGCATCTATATCTTGACGCTAGCACGGTCCCTGGCGTGCCGTAGAAATGACGGATGAGCATAAACTAAATAAATAAGCAGAATGTGTAGTAGAAAATTAAATAAGATCCACTGCTTTTTTCTCAGACTTCTTAATATCGGGAGGAGACACAGATACTGAGAAATAACAAAACCGGGCATTGCCAGACAAGCCTTTTTTAGACAGACACGGCGATGCATTCTAATAGCGCTGCTGGTGATTTGGCCATGGTGTGAGTTGCATTGTTCTTCAGCTGAGGAGAAGGGTAAGCAGAGAAGCAGAGTGGGCTTGTGGGACTGGGTTCGTGGTAGAAGCGGGGCCAGCATCCCCGACTCCTGAATAATGCACTTCTCACTCACTGTGGTTTGTGACCTCTGGTCTGTGTGTGTGTGTCGGGGCTGGGGTATGTGTGTGTGGTCTTAGCCTGAACCGTCAGGTAATTTTGGTGTCACGGAGATCCAGCCTGTTTGGGGGGAGTTGCCCTAGGTATCTTCTAGTCCGTCTGCCCATCTCCCTAAAGTCAAGCGGACTGTGCTATTTTCCTCCTCTCTGGTGGTCCGTGTGCCTCTGTCATTCTCAGGGAGTGACAGTAGCTTCCATCCATTCCGTGGACGGCAGACAGTATTTAATTATTATTATTCATGTCTCTTGCCTCTCTCTTAACAGTGCTTTCTCCACATCTTTCATTTTAATAAGAAAGCGCTCACAACTCAGTATCAATAGCAACATTTTTGAGTATTTCCTGAAAACTCTTGAGGATAATTCAGAGGGCTCTGGGGTGTGGCAAAACCAAGACTGGAGCTTGGAGGGTTAACAGTGTTTGCCTGGAAGGGGACCCTGGACCTGCAGCTTATGGAAAGGAACTGGCCCAGCCCAGAGAGTCCCGGCGGGCAACCATGTCTAGTCGGGGGGACCACCCGGAACTCGGGAGGCTTTAGAATTTATATTTTCATTAATGACTGCTTCAGAAAGGGAACTGTCCCTAATTCCCTTCCTTGAAAGATGGAAACTTTAATGTGCAGTTAATTAAATGTTGTGTTGATTTGCAAGCCCTGAGCTCTCAGAGGCCTCGGGGAGGTGGAGGCAAGTTTAGAAATCAAACAACGGGAGGACTGGCTGTCCCCGATCTGACCACAGAGCGAGTGGCACTGTTTGCTCCAGACGCCCAGGAGGCGTTCGAGGCGCCCCGGCGGCCAGGACATGCGTCGCGGCCCGGTAGTGCCCGCAAGGTCTGTTTACCGTGGAGAGGAGCAGACTGGGGGCCCGGCTGTTTTCAGGGGCATTCCCCCCCCGCCCTCCCCCCAGTGCTCCAGCACTTCTTTGTACTGAGAGGAGCTGTGTCATGCTGGAATTCTTTTCACAACAAACTAAAGAACCCAGCTGTGGCTCTGGATGCAGCCGTGGAAGCCGCCGGCTTCTGCGTGCAGTCACGTAGGGGAGAGCAGTTCAGCTGCGGAGGTGGGCTCCGTGTCAGACACCGTGCCAGCCGGGCTGGGGGTGTAGGGGGGCGACATCCGCTCGCAGGTGGCTGGGGCTCAGCCGTCGGAGGACACCGAGGGCCTGGTGGATATTCAGGCACCGAGGATCGGAGGCTGAGCGGGGAAGGGCCACGGAGCTCGCCTTCCCTCACTGCCACTGATAGACGCGGGGAAATGTGATCGGGAAATTCAGTGGCTGGATTTCGCAAGCGGAAGTGGGGTTTGCTCCAAATAGCTAGCACCTGTTAACAGCGACAACCTTATCATCTATTTGGCCCTGGCTAAAGGCACAACTTCCACAGTTACCGAATGACATCTTGCAGGGTTATCTGCCACCAGAGCATGCTTTCCTCGACACCACGCCTGGCAAGAACAAAGCGCCCATACCTGATTCAGAGACCCTGGCGTCTCGTGTTGGCATCCGAATTCCTGACTTGTAACTCTTCTGTGCGGTCATCTCGCTTAGGATGCCCTGAGACGCTGCCAGAGTTTCCAGGATTGACTTTGGGAAGTGTTGGCGGTGCTACTATATTCTTATTATGAATAAAAATTTTAAACCCAAGCTGATAAACATATTTTTTTTCACACTGAATTCATCAGGAATACATTAACATTTTCTAAAAGGTAAAGACAGGAAAAAAAATGAAAGAATTAAAAGGAGAACATTAGGATGTATTTGGCCATTAGGATCCCCGTTTCCATCAGCTGCTGTTTATGAGCCAGAACCTCACCCCATGCAACTAACACTCGGGGAATTAGCCTATGGAATAATTATCACTCCTGATGAACAGAATAAGAGCTTGTTCCCGTGTGTGTGTGCAGAGCCATTCATCCTAAGGAAGAAATCTGGAGTGAAAGCTCACAGCATATTTTGCATAGGTCCTGTAAAAGGATCCAGGCAAAACAGGCTTTGCAACATTAGTTATGATCATATATGGAAAAAGCAGTTACTTTCTGTGGTGACATATGGCTGAGTTGGTACGATGCCCAGGAATCTCAGTGTCCCCCCGCCCCAAGAAGGGTGAGCCCCGGCTTCATCCTCTGCCCCGTTGTCACCGGGACCAAGTGCACAGGCAGCTTGTGGAGACATCACCGGTGAAGTAAAATCACTTTCACCTGTGCCAGGACCAAAGCTGCTGCTGGGCCCTGGCAGTCGGCAGGTGTACTGTCCCCGCCTGTGAAAATGATTTTTCCTAAATCAGGGAAATTATGAATGGAGCCCATACCCATCTGCTTAAAATTCAAGCATGGTGACATCCCACAGGAAACAACACTGGCCAACAACAATGATAAAAACACACTCTTCTATTGTAACGGTGATCCTATCCGCAAATGATGGGAATTTAGACTCTTTCTGATAATATTCCATAAGCAGTAAACTCACTTCCGAAATTTCTGACATGGCCAGGCAAATAAATTGAGTTTTTTACGGAAGAGACAGAGAAATGTGACCACGTGAAAGCATGACATTCATTAAGCCACTCATTCATTGATCGGACTGCTACTTGATTCAGTTAAGCCTCCGTGAGCGATAGGTCTCGCTTAGAACTGGGCACACGAAATGATCTTTAGCTTCAGGGTATCCAGTCTTGTAAGAAGGACAGTGATTCGCTAGAAAGCTCCCTAGTGATGCTTGCTTCAGTTATGGGGAAGCCTTGAGAAACCCCTTCCCCTTGGCTCTGGGGTGGGCCGTGAGGGACTTAAACCTTCTAAGTGACCCCGATTGCTGGGTACAGGTGGGGAAGGCAGTGCCAGTGGGACGGCCCATCTAGCCGAGACTCCTGCTCTGCTGCTTCCCAGCTACACGTGATGGAGACCTCCAGATCTTGGCTTCCTCCCTCCCAAGACAGAGATGGCAGTGCCCATGTGCTGAGGCTTCAGTGGGGGAGTTTAATGGAAAGAGCTTCGTGGGACCCTGGCGGTTGTGAGCGCTCAGACAGAGTCAGCGCCCTGTAACCTGGGGCGGGGGGCGGGGGAGCCAGGCTTGGAGAAGCAGCCCCCAGAGCCGGTGGGGGCCCTCATGGGTGAGTTCGCAATGGGGGGGGAAGATGCTGTTAGGTTTGTGTTTCAGGAGGAAAACTTTGGAGAGGTTTCGGTATATGAGTTAGGAGACAGAAGGGTGGAGGGCGCTGAGCTGTGGCCAAAAGACCAGTCTGGAGGGTGCAGAGGCAAACTGGACAAGGCATTGTGAAGGCCCCTCTCCAGGGGCAGGGGGAGGACCAGACCAGGGACACACTTGGAAAGTCAAATAGGAGGGAGGGACTGAGGAGAGAGACAGGGATGGGGAAAGGGGAGGGACCCGGAGGGGGGATGAGAGAGACAGAGACACACAGATTAGGGCCACGACGCTGACTGAGATTGCGCTGGGGAGGACGCTGAGTGCAGAGGGTGTGGGGAGGGGTGCCACCCCCTCATCCAGAAGAGGAGCTGCCCCCTGATGGTGCACAGGTGTGCCTGAGGCACTTGGCTTACCCCCCATCCAGAAAGTCACTGTTGAGGTGCTTCCCGTCTGCCTGTTCGAGCATTCCCAGCTCCTCAAGGCTGACATGTTCTCGCTTTCACTCCGTGGCACTTGTTGCAGAGCTGTGTGCCCAGATCGGAGCGAGGCTCCGGAGGGTGCGAGCAGGCGGCTGTCTGCGGAGCAGAAGACGAACACTGCGTGATGTGAGGCTGAGCCGAGTCAGAGGATGGAGAGCTCAGCAACAGGTGCTCCATCGGCCATTCCGACTTCGGGTCTGTGTGGGCACAGTGGCATCCGCAGGCTCCATGCAGCCCCCCCAAGCACCTGCTTCTTCCCTCTGTGCCTGGGACTTCCAGGTGCCACCAGACTCAGTCCTCAGTCAGTGCCTGCACACATTCATCAACACCCGAGGAGCACCTTGTGCGAGGCTCTGTCTCGGGCACGGGTCACCGGGATGCTCCAACCAGATGGGGTCTGTCCTCTCTGCACTCTCGGTTAGGAGAGGAGTCTGGTGTTCTCATCTTTTCCTCCAACTGTGGCCTGAGGGGTTTGATCTCTCGCTAGAGAAATTCCAGGCAGGCAGCAGGTTGTGAGTTGAGAACAAGGGGCTCATCCTCCCACTTTGAAGCCACAGCTGCTCTGCCTTCTGGTAGCACTTCCCTCGGCCTTGGCTTCAGAGGCCCCGGGGAGCTGTTTTCAGGGGAGCAGCTCCAGGTTCTCCCACAAACAACATGTTCCCCAGGGAAAATGCAAAGAGTGTGGCCTCCAAGAAGAGATGAGGATATTGCCTTCTCTTCTACAGGCTGGTGCAGACTGTTTAGGGGTCAAATCCGCTGATTTCGGTAAGGAGTATGTATGGCTTTAGCAGATGGGTCGCCAGCACTTTGCCATAAACATTCACGGAGCACTGTGTATAGGGACAGGGCCTGGGAGGGGGCTGTCAAGTGCTTCACCTCATCTAAGCCCCACCGCGAAGTCCTGTGAGGGCAGGGAGTACAGGGGATGCTTGAATAACATGAAATTGAACTGACATGTGGACTTTTTTTTCAATAAGTGTATTGGACATTTTGTGGAGATCCGCAGCAATTTGAAAAAACTGGCCAACCAACCGCGTAGCCTAGAAATACCAAAAAAAAAAAAAAAAAAAAAATTAAGGAAAAATATTATTGTAAGAATGCAGTATATAATACATATAATACACAAAATATGTGTTAATTCACTGTCTGTCTGATCGGTAAGGCTTCCGACCCAGCAGAGAGCCCGACACAGGGCTCCATCTCACCATCCAGAGATCATGGCCTGAGGCGAAATCAAGAGTCCGATGCTCAACCGACTGAACCACCCAGGCACCCCTGGAGATGGTTTTTGAGCCCCAATCTTTGGATTCTGAGAACAGAATCCATTATATGATAGCCTATTGCCTCTTCCATAGTTCTTGATTTTCAATGATTTTATTTTCTGCTCTTTTTGGGCACTTCAGCGGAGGAATAGGAGTTTGGGAGTAGCTCAAGGAAGAGGTACTGGGTGGAGGGCGAGGCTAGTGCTAAATTCATGGGCTATTTGTAAATCAAATGAGCCCTCTTCTTGCATTCAAGTGGTATACTCCACGCACCTGGAATATCTTATCTTTCCTCTAAAACAGTGACAAGCAGCGTACAGTCCTCAAGCTTTAACAAGACAACACTTCATCTAATCATTTCAGGTACAAAACCCTTAGTTCAGGTTGTGGGGGCCTTTTGAATGCACACTCACTCCTTCGGGGGTGAGCTGGTCCGCCAGCTGTGGCCGACCCTGGCAGCCTGGGGCCCAGGATGAGCTCTAGACAGAAGCTCACCCTAGAGCTGTGACATCTGAGGTCATGTGCATCCAGCTAGTGCCCCAGTAATGAGTCAAAGAGACACACACTTCTCTCCTATCCACACACATCCTTAAGGAAGGGTCTAGCGTGACGTTCCCTTTTTACTCTTTGATAAGTCGTTAGTGGAGAAGGAAATCCCACCTGGAAGTCATGTTGTTAGTCCTCCTTCCTGTGCTGTTCGTACTTCTTGGAATGCTTCTAAATCCTCAGCCAAATGATAGGTCCCCTCTATCTCCACTTCTCTAGCAACTAGAAGTCCACCATGGATCTCTGTTTGGTGTTCCTGCTCTGGGGTTGGGCTTTGGTGCTTACCTCTGCTTTGTTTATTCTTTAATATTTATGGAGAGAGAGATCGTTCTTCTCTAAAATCCCCCTGTCTGCCCTCCCTCTTCACTAGTTCTTAGTGCACAAAAATGTGTTTAAAACATGAACATTTTCAGATTCTGCATTTAATGCTGCTCTTGGCCTTCCCCTCCCCTGGCCTTCCATCCCTTCCCAGCAAGTCTTTCATGAAGAGGGCAATAGTAAAGGAGTGTTTGAAGTTTGGGCATACGTGTAGACGCTGAAAAGTATTCTATACATGTGTATTTATATATGTAATTCATAAATCTATGCAGACCATACACGTTTCTGCCCCCACCCCAAGTTATATTTCATGTTAAAAGCACAGTAGTAAAAAGAACTACCTGTGAAGAAAGGTCCCTTCAAATGGCCACCAGGCTCTTGAGGAAGTTGGTAGGCTGTATGTGCATTCCAGAAACAAAGGTCTGCCTCTGTCCGTGGGTTAAGGGGTTTTGGGAGGGCTGCTCCCTCCTCCCAGCATGGACGTGTGTCTTGTGCCTCCTGCCAATGGGAGAAGGTTCTTTGTCATTGCATGGTCTTGGGCTTCATGGGACTGGAAGGCCCCAGTGGTGGGGACCCTGATGGTCAATACGAAGCAGCCAACCCAGACCAGCTTTTTCCTTGGTTCCATCCCCAAGAGGGCAGCAACAGGCTTCTTCACCCTCCTTCATCTGTATCTCTTCCAGATACAATCTTAGCTCTGAGATTATATCCCGAAAAATATTGGAGAACAAACCCTTGCCACCTTCTACCATTTCTGACAACTTTAGGTTAATGATCCGGACCTGATAGTATCAAATGAAATTCAAAGGAAAATCACAGATGAAGAAAGACAGCCAGATCTTGTCCTCACTGTGTGTGTGGTGCTCAGTTCACTCAGAGGCGACTGGGAGGAAATCTGAAAAGCGTTCCAAAAGAAAGTTGGTGGTGACGCTCACTTGTGAGGTCCAGGTTGCTGGATTGGCCTTGTCTGTAGTTAGATTTTGAGAGGCTATTGCATCGCGAGCCAGGAGCACCCTCTACTCCTCCTTTTCTGGGCTTGAAGACCATGATGGGTCTGTTGGGCTTTCTCCCTGAGGACATGCTACTGAGGGATTTGAGCCATGGCTTTGTCAGGTGAAGCTCATTGACATGGTTAGGGTGAACAACACTCGGGGCTTTGGCCCTCTGTGTGACAGATGCTCAGTCTATGGCTAACTGTGGGGGTCACTGCTCAAATGGACGCTGTGGCCTTTCTTAATAAGAGCATGGGAATTGGCTTGACGTTGAGGTGGTCCTGGAGAAGATGTGTGGGATGGGGGGACTTGGAGGGTTGTCTCATTGCTTTCCTCTTAAGCTGGTGCTTTTGGGGGGGTTGGCAAGCCTAAGCCCGCCCACAGAGATGAGAACCTACAGAAATGGTAAGGCCCTCCAGGGAAGGATGGTACAGCTCTCTTTGGCAACCTCTGCTAATGTCCTAACAATCTTCATTGTCAGGACCTCCTTTCTTCCTATTGAACTTAAATTCTTCTCACTCCAGTTCAAGCCACTAGCTTCTCACTCTTCCTAGATGGGGGTGAGGAATAGCTGGTTACAATCTGTGCGGAACTCCACAGTTCTTGGAGAAATGAACACACACACACACCTACACCAAAAAGCTCAGAGTTTTACCTTTAGGATTGTGTTTTCCCTCTGGAAAGTATTCCCCAGATTAAATATAAATTAATTTCCAATTTCTCAAAAATCTTATTTCCTAGCTGATACCATTTCCATATGGATATTTTAAGGAAAATAGTGGACCCTTAAGTTCTGGAGTTTTAGACATCTTGCCAATAAACTTTTGAAAATATGAACTAGAAGTCTTCCTATGGAAAGACATGTCATAAGTAAGAAGTTCTTGGAATGAAAGTGTCCGTGAACTTAAGGGTTTGTGCGATATTGTCTCCCTGAATCTTACGGCATCAGGAACTAGGTTTTTAAATTTGGAAAAATGTATGCACCATAGCAGCTTGTACTGTGTAAGAGGATAAGCTTCAAGGCTTGGCTCTGCTCTAATTTTTTTCGATTTTTTTTTATTATGTTATGTTAATCACCATACATTACATCATTAGTTTTTGATGTAGTGTTCCATGATTCATTGTTTGTGCATAACACCCAGTGCTCCATTCAGTACATGCCCTCTTTAATACCCATCACCAGGCTAACCCATCCCCCACCACCCTCCCCTCTAGAACCCTCAGTTTGTTTCTCAGAGTCCATCGTCTCTCATGGTTCGTCTCCCCCTCCGATTTCCTCCCCTTCATTTTTCCCTTCCTGCTATCTTCTTCGTCTTCTTCTTTTTTAAACATATAATGTACTATTTGTTTCAGAGGTACAGATCTGTGATTCAACAGTCTTACACAATTCACAGTGCTCACCATAGCACATACCCTCCCCAATGTCCATCACGCAGCCACCCCATCCCTCCCAACCCCCACTACTCCAGCAACACTCTGGAAAAAAGAAAAACTTTCAGACGTGTGGAACTGAATAAAATATTATAGCTAGAGGCCCTGGTAGCTTTTGCAATATTGTGGTAAGCATTTATTCATGCTAAATCTCGATGCTTTCTGTTGAATGGCTTTTTATAAAAATTTTTTATTGTTATGTTAATCACCATATATTACACCATTAGTTTTTGATGTAGTGTTCCATGTTTCATTGTTTGTGCATAACACCCAGTGCTCCACGCAGAATGTGCCCTCTTTAATACCCATCACCAGGCTAACCCATCCCCCTACCCTCCTCCCCTCTAGAACCCTCAGTTTGTTTTTCAGAGTCCAGCGTCTCTCATGGTTCATCTCCCCGTCCGACTTACTCCCATTCATTCTTCCCCTCCTGCTATCTTCTTCTTTTTCTTTTTTAACATATGTTGCATTATTTGTTTCAGAAGTACAGATCTGTGATTCAACAGTCTTGCACAATTCACAGCACTCACCATAGCACGTACCCTCCCCAATGTCTATCGCCCAGCCACCCCATCACTCCCACCCCCACCAGTCCAGCAACACTCAGTTTGTTTCCTGAGATTAAGAATTCCTCATATTAATGAGGTCATATGATACATGTCTTTCTCTGATTGACTTATTTCGCTCAGCATAATACCCTCCAGTTCTGTCCATGTCATTGCAAATGGCAAGATTTCATTCATTTTGATGGCTGCATAATATTCCATTGTATATATATACCACCTCTTCTTTATCCATTCATCTGTTGATGGACATCTTGGCTCTTACCACAGTTTGGCTATTGTGGACATTGCTGCTATAAACATTGGGGTGCACGTACCCCTTTGGATCCCTACATTTGTATCTTTGGGGTAAATACCCAGTAGTGCAATTGCTGGATCATATGGTAACTCTATTTTCAACTTTTGGGGGAACCTCCATACTGTTTTCCAGAGTGGTTGCACCAGCTTACATTCCCACCAACAGTGCAGGAGGGTTCCCCTTTCTCCGCATCCCCGCCAACATCTGTCGTTTCCTGACATGTTAATTTTAGCCATTCTGACTGGTGTGAGGTGGTATCTCATTGAGGTTTTGATTTGGATTTCCCTGATGCCGAGCGATGTTGAGCAATTTTCATGTGTCTGTTGGCCATTTGGATGTCTTATCTGGAAAAATGTCTGTTCATGTCTTCTGCCCATTTCTTGATTGGATCATTTGTTCTTTGGGTGTTGAGTTTGATAAGTTCTTTATAGATTTTGGATACTGGCCCTTTATCTGATATGTCATTTGCAAATATCTTCTCCCATTCTGTCAGTTGTCTTTTGGTTTTGTGGATTGTTTCTTTTGCTGTGCAAAAGCTTTCTTATCTTGATGAAGTCCCAATAGTTCATTTTTGCCCTTGCTTCCCTTGCCTTTGGCGATGTTTCTAGGAAGAAGTTACTGCGGCTGAGGTCGAAGAGGTTGCTGCCTGTGTTCTCCTTTAGGATTTTGAGGGACTCCTGTCTCACATTGAGGTCTTTCAACCATTTTGAGTCTATTTTTGTGTGTGGTGTAAGGAAATGGTCCAGTTTCATTCTTCTGCATGTGGCTGTCCAATTTTCCCAACACCATTTGTTGAAGAGACTGTCTTTTTTCCATTGGATATTCTTTCTGGCTTTGTCGAAGATCAGTTGCCCATAGAGTTGAGGGTCCATTTCTGGGCTCTCGATTCTGTTCCATTGATCTATGTGTCTGTTTTTGTGCCAGTACCATATTGTCTTGATGATTACAGCTTTGTAATAGAGCTTGAAGTCCGGAATTGTGATGCCACCAGCTTTGCTTTTCTTTTTCAACATTCCTCTGGCTATTCGGGGTCTTTTCTGGTTCCATACAAATTTTAGGATTATTTGTTCCATTTCTTTGAAAGAAATGGATGATATTTTGATAGGGATTGCATTGAATGTGTAGATTGCTCTAGGTAGCAGTGACATCTTCATAATATTTGTTCTTCCAATCCATGAGCATGAAATGTTTTTCCATTTCTTTGTGTCTTCCTCAATTTCTTTCATGAGTATTTTATAGTTTTCTGAGTACAGATCCTTTGCCTCTTTGGTTATATTTATTCCTAGGCATCTAATGGTTTTGGGTGCAATTGTAAATGGGATCGACTCCTTAATTTCTCTTTCTTCTGTCTTTTTGGTGTATAGGAATGCCCCTGATTTCTGTGCATTGATTTTATATCCTGTCACTTTACTGAATTTCTGTATGAGTTCTAGCAGTTTTGGGGTGGAATCTTTTGGGTTTTCCACATAAAGTGTCATATCATCTGCAAAGAGTGAGAGTTTGACTTCTTCTTTGCCAATTTGGATGCCTTTGATTTCTTTTTGTTGTCTGATTGCTGTGGCTAGGACTTCTAATACTGTGTTGAATAGCAGTGGTGATAGTGGACATCCCTGCCGTGTTCCTGACCTTAGGGGGAAAGCTCTCAGCTTTTCCCCATTGAGAATGATATTTGCTGTGGGTTTTTCATAGATGGCTTTTATGATATTGAGGTATGTACCCTCTATCCCTACAGTCTGAAGAGTTTTGATCAAGAAAGGATGCTGTACTTTGTCAAATGCTTTTTCTGCATCTATTGAGAGGATCATATGGTTCTTGTTCTTTCTTTTATTCATGTATTGTATCATGTTGATTGATTTGTGGATGTTGAACCAACCTTGCATCCCAGGGATAAATTCCACTTGGTCTTGGTGAATAATCATTTGAATGTACTGTTCGATCCTATTGGCTAGTATTTTGTTGAGAATTTTTGCATCCGTATTCATCAAGGATATTGGTCTGTAATTCTCCTTTTTGATGGGATCTTTGTCTGGTTTGGGGATCAAGGTAATGGTGACCTCATAAAACGAGTTTGGAAGTTTTCCTTCCATTTCTATTTTTTGGAACAGTTTCAGGAGAATAGGTATTAATTCTTCTTGAGATGTTTGATAGAATTCCCCTGGGAAGCCATCTGGCCCTGGGCTTTTGTTTGTTGGGAGATTTTTGATGACTGCTTCAATTTCCTTAGTGGTTATAGGTCTGTTCAGGTTTTCTATTTCTTCCTGGTTCAGTTTTGGTAGTTGATACATCTCTAGGAATGCACCCATTTCTTCCAGGTTATCTAATGTGCTGGCATAGAGTTGCTCATACTATGTTCTTATAATTGTTTGTATTTCTTTGGTGTTGGTTGTGACCTCTCCTCTTTCATTCATGATTTTATTTATTTGGCTCATTTCTCTTTTCTTTTTGGTAAGTTTGGCCAGGGGTTTATCAATCTTGTTAATTCTTTCAAAGAACTAGTTTCGTTGATCTGTTCTACTGTTCTTTGGGTTTCTATTTCATTGATTTCTGCTCTGATCTTTATTATTTCTCTTCTCCTTATGGGTTTAGGCTTTATGGCTCTGCTCTATTTTTATTTGCATTATGGGTTACCTTTGTGTATTTTGACGAGATTCTACTGATGGAGGAACCAGGACTGTCCAGGTAAACCGTTGGCTTCTGGTTGAACCATGTTAGAAGAAATGGTCACGTGGTGGGTGGGGGTGAGGAGAGGGTGCCTGGACAGCAGGGGGCGTCCCTGGAACAAACCAAGAACTTCGTGCCCCTTCTTGGCTGCCCTCCTTCCTTTCCACTCCTGACACTGCCCTTTACCATTGTGGCCACCAGCAAACCCCAGAAATGAGAGGAAACCTGGAAGACGTTTTGAGAGGCCCCCATGGTGGGTGCGAATTTCTTGTTGGGGAGGGGATCACTTCTGATTTTGCTGCGTAGCACAGAAGGTAAGAATGATTAAGAGAAGGAGAGAAGAAAAGGGGAGCATGTTGGAGAGAAGAAAGGGGGAGCGTGGTGGAGAGAAGAAAGGGAGCGCAGTGGAGAGGAGACAGAGGGGCAGAGGGGGAGGAAGGGTGCCCAGGGAAGGGGAGGGAAAGCCAGGGAAACAGCTCTCAGTTTCTGGGATGAAAAGTCAAAAGTAACAGTGACATCTGAAGGTGCAGCAGCCTCAGGGCTGCTAAAAACTTGCTCATTGCATTCGGCCCCTCAACCAGCTGACAGCTCGGCACCCCTTCCGCTCTGCCACCTTGCTGTCCTCCTAGGCACAGGGTCACACAGGGAAACTCCAATTCCCGTGTCCTTAGTGACTTCCCCGTCCCCTCTCCATTCCCATCTGGACAGAACTCATTCAGGATCTCCCCGGCCTTCCCTCCATCTGGCTCCATTCCGCTTCTCAAGCCCTAGCAGCTCCCCTAGCTCAGAGCAGTGCCCTGAATGCTTATGCTCTGGCTTCTAGCCTGCACCTGCCTCACCAGCTGCCTCTCCCGCCACCTGACATTGAACCCGGTGCCTCTACAACCCAGAGGTGTGGTGCCTCTCCCGGGGCCAACCAGGCTTTTCCTCACAGTGTTGCACAGGTTGCGCCCTCAGTCTGGAACAAGAAAAACCACACCATGGAGGAGCTCATGTGAGCGCAGGCACCGGCTAGCCTTTCACCCTTTGAGGTAGGCACGAGGATCATCTCCGTTGTTCCAGAGGAGTAAACTGAAGCTTTGAGGGGTTCACGGGCTTAGGGGCATCTGGCCTCTGTAGGAAAACCAATTAGATAAGGAAAGAGCAAGGGGAAAAAAAAAGAACTAGCACACACTGAGCACCTACTGTGTACCAGAGCTATGCCAGCCATGGATGTGTGTTCCGGACCTAAGATGCTATGACTTGAATGCCAAGCTGTCCCATTTTTCTAGAATAGAGATTTTTGATCCGTGTTTAGTTAAAGGAGAGACATCCTGTCTTCTGCAGACTTTGTTAGCTTGTTTTTTATCTGGTGTGATAAGGTAAAAGAGTTTCTCTGTCTGCCTCTTTCCTCATTGTTAACCTTTTTTGTTCCTTTGCTTGCAGCTGTTGTCTTTGAGGCTCACGAACCACTGGCAGGAAGAGCTCTAGAGAATTTGGGAAGAAGAGGGGGTGGGGAGGTGAGACAAAGGTGTGTGGTTTCTCAAGAAGCAGGGAGACAGAAGGAAAATAAAAGTGTTCTCAAGTGTGTCGCCTGCAGCCTTGTCAGGGAATATTTCTTTAGATGGCTTCTTCTTCCCCTCCCTCATGCTCAGCTGGTTCTTCATCATTTTTTAACATCTCTTTGGGGACAGACAGGAACATGAAAGTGAACAGCAGGTCAAAGTCAGGAATTCGGGGTTCTGGGGTGGTCTGGTCTGATAGGCTCCCTTCGTCTGCAGCTGTGCCCTTCATGGGGGCAGGTGAGGCTGGTTCACAATTCGGGTCACATCACCCGCCCCTGGATGACAGCATCACCCCTTCATCTGTCCATTTACATTTCAAACCAGCACCTGCCTGCTCTTGATTAATTATTTAGTAACACTGGTCACTTGTGAGTCTTTCTGAGCTCATATTTCACGTAAAAGGTCCATTACTTTTTTATCCAAATCTTCTTTCCCTGGATCCTTGTGTAGTTTCCGAAATGAAATGGTATGTATTCCGTTTGAGCCCCCGGCACCGACATGTTGGCTCCTCTTCTTGGCAGTGGTACACCTGGATATTGGGTTAACCGGCGGGGGGGGGGGGTGGAATCTCCTGTCGGGCTCCCCCTCTCTGCCTAGCTCTGACCTTGGCCAACTCCCCCTCGCGGGAGCTCCATTTTTAAGTAAGTAAATAAAGGGGTTTGGAATGCTGAGTCTCAAGGTCTTCTCTCTCCTTAATTATTGAGGGGCTCTATGAGAAGTCACAGAGGGACATGGGCTTTAGAATTCAAGAGAATTTGGGGTGTCTCCACTGGCTCTGGCACTTATTTGCTTATTTCCGTGAGACATTGGATAAGTTAGGTCATCCATCCATGTCTTACTTTCTTTACTTCTACAATGGGGGTGGACATATATAGGTGTCAGGGTGGGGGTGGGGTTTAACAGGAATGCATGAAGTGACACCAGCCACAGGTACTGAGTGTGGACTGTGAGGAAGATGGCATACTAAGGAGTTAACCTGGACCTTCTCAAACAATGCAAATAAAACAGTTGGCACAGAATCAACCTTCAAGAAGAGTTAGGCAGTTCATTATGGGGTTACCTTGACCCCAGGCAAAATTCTTAACCATACCAACTTAGGGTAGTGGGAGCACCACATGGTCAACCCACCTCAGTTCTCAGAGTTCAAAACCTGAGGTTTGTCCTCTGGACTTTTGAATTCTGGTTTTAACACTTATTAGTTGTGTGATGTTGGAAAAATTTAATTTTCCCCAGCTTTAGTTTCATCATCTGCAGAATGGTTCCGATTCAACCTAGCTCAGAGGGGATATGGTGAAAAAATTAAATGCCAAAGGTGGAAACATCTGGCAGATAGTAGGCATGCAACTGATGACTTTGCCTTCTTTACATCATGATAAATAAAGGTCTGTTCATAAATGAGTTCCTATCAAATCTCAGGACAAAGAAGGAAGGTCCAGATTTTTTTTGATTTGTCACCAAAAGTATTATAGGCTTTCAAGAAAACAGACGGCATCCTTTATCACATAATAAAACTGAATCTACTGTTTTTCTGGGCAGGAAAAAAAAAAGTATAAATACAACTGACATCGATTCTCCGTGCATATTGTGGCTCATCTCCCTGTTCTATAGTTTTCGGAAACCAAAAGTCCATCTGTCTCGAAGACTTTCCTAGTCTCTAGAAGAGAAAACACGGTCTCGATATAGTCTTGCTGTTTCATGTGGCTGCCTCGGAGCCCCCTTGTATGCTCCCCTTCTGCTGGCAAGGGCATGAAGCCAGGATGCTGATTTATGGCTGCCTCTGTCCCGGCAGGTTAACTCCTATCATCGGTCACGCTGCTGTGTTAATTTCATCACGGCCTTCCCCCGGCTCTTCCGTGGTGAGAGCACAACAGAGGACACGCAGCTCGATGCACACTGCTCACTGACGCCCATGTGAAAAGAACAGCTAGAACGTCCTGGACACCCAGGCCCTTCCTTCCACAGTGTTTATACAGTCCCGAATAAATCAGAGAGCCGCCAATCTATTAAGTCCATTAACGCACAGCACACTGCATTACTTGATGGAGAGGCTTGTGCTTGAGAACATTAAAATCTTGACTTATTTTTCCCGTCCTGGCCCCCCTTTTACTCATTAGTTCTGAGCTACACACTTTGTATTACAATTCAAATGTCCCCTTACTCCGTAAGAGACAGAGAGAGAGAGCAGGCTCCTGGGCTTTGGGCAATATTTGGCATTTAGCACTCGGCCTGTAGTAAAAGAACAACAACAAAATGCATCTATTTCCCATCTCTAATGAAAAAGTGATCCAACTGCGGAAGTAAGACCAGATCCCATTTGGTTTTCAAGTAATTTCTGGGCTCACGCGGGGGGGGGGTGCATCAGGCCCCCGGTCTCTGTCCTGTGTAAGGTTGAGTGGCTGCCTGCTGGGGCGTCTTGTCCTGCTGGGGAGAGACTCCAAGCCCCAGTGGGGAGGTCAGCAGGGACCTAGGTGGCAGGAAGGCAGAGTGGAGGGTGGAGCCTGGGGAAGCCTCCCTCCGGCCTCCTCCCTCCATGTATTCGTGGCGCCCCCCCGAGCCCACCTTCCTGGCTCCCCGGCCCCCCTCCCCCCTTCTCTCCACCCCCGCCCAGTTTCAGGTGCAGCCCCAATCTCCCTATGACATGGCAGGTGCTTCAGTCATAGAGGTGTGGTTGGCAACCCTCCGGACCTTATTTCCTCCATTTGAGATACCAAGAACAGGATGGCCCATGCCTACTTGGCAAAGTTTGTTAAGAAAATGAGATGGAATAATACCTGATGATGTTAATAAGAGAATAAAACAGCATAAGTACACAGGTGTTAAAAAGAAATCCCTGCCAACTGAATAATAGAGGAGTTGGAACCCCACGGCCAAACTCTGCAGGGCTGGCAGTGGTGGTCCCAGGAGGTGGGGTGGTGGCCTGACCCTGTCTGGTGACCTCCCATCAGTCGTGGGGGATACTGGCATGTGGAATGGCCAGGGCTGGAGCCCTGGCTGGAGCTGCTTCCCCCTCTTACTCTCCCCTTCTGGCCCCGGTCAGTAGCACCAGCCACTGCGCCAGCAGCTGGTATCTTCAAGACGTGGCATCTGGGGCCGGAGGGGCCGGCTGAATGTGTGGGGTGGGTGCTGCCCGCCTGCCTTCCACGATGACTCGGAAGGAATACTGAATACTGCTTTACCCTGGGTGAGTCCCAGACAGTGCTGAGTTCCTGTGTGGGGTGGCTCTTCTGCGTGGAGGGAGGCCAGAAGCCTTTTTTGAATAATAATCACTTTTCCTATATCTTCTCATGGCAGCTGAAGGTGTCCCTTGGGCCAGTGCACTAGGCAAACATGGCAAAGCTCTGAAGCTTTGTCGTGGTTCCCATTGTTTTTGTTTTGTTGTTGTTGTTGTTTTTGTTTTTTAATTAAGTCTGGGAAAACTGTGACAATATCCAGGCATGATGGACAATAGTCAGACTGACACTCCATCTTCATTTTAAAGAGCATTTAAATGGGAATGAGATGATAACACTGTTAAAATAAGATTAATGACATAATAAATGCTAACATCCCCGACGATGGCAAGAAATATAATGAACGGCCAAGGCGGGTTACATGGAAATGTCGCCGGTGGCCACATAGGTAGAGAAGGTTACTACCATGGAGGATGATGAAGTCGGGCTGTGCATGAAACGGGATCCAGAGTCACTAGCCTCAGCAAGATAGAGCTTATTCTCCTTTTGCATGAAAGTCTGGAAGTAGATGGTCAAGGGCTCTGCTCGTCTTATACTCCACTCCTTTGGGTCTCTCTTCAAGAGTGAAGATAGCTTTGCTTGCCTGGCACACGACCCTCCAGGGAGGCTCTTCCTCCATCTCTTGCTGCTGCTTTCTTTTGCTTGCATGTGAGCTTCCATTCCCAAGGACATCTCTTGGTCCAAGGTAACTGCTCCAGAGCTGTCTTAACACACCTGCATTCCTGCCACCAAGAAAGATGGATGGGGAGGATGTGGCGAAGGGCAGATGCCCGCTGTTACCTGCAGAAGGTTCCCAGAAGCTCCTACACAACACCCTCATCTACACCACGCTGCCCCTGGCCATAGTCACATGACCACACCTAGCTAGCTCTGTCCTACAGCCAGTGCTTTGCAAAGACCAAATCTATGGAAGAAGTGGAGAATATACTGGGGGGAGGGCACTGGTGGTCTCTACTCATCATGTAATTTCAAGACTTCTAGAAAGTGCCTTTTGCCTTCCCTTCCACTTAGCTGATGCCTAAAGTTTCTCAACAGCATTGCGTCTTTCACTAAGACAAAGTGGACTTTCTTATACTATCACCTTCTCCAGGTCACTTGTAGGGTTCTTGGTGCTAGTTCTTTCCACCTCCCCCCACCCCAGCAACCCCCCTAGCCCAACCGAGCTGGTATCATGGTAATACCATGTCTTTCTTTTTTTAAAAAATTTTTTATTTTTATGTTAATCACCATACAATACATCATTAGTTTTGGATGTAGTGTTCATTCATTGTTTGTGCATAACACCCAGTGCTCCATGCAGAACGTGCCCTCCTTAATACCCATCCCCAGGCTAACCCATCCCCCCACCCCCCTCCCCTCTAGAACCCTCAGTTTGTTTTTCAGAGTCCATCGTCTCTCATGGTTGGTTTCCCCCTCCGATTTCCCCCCTTCATTCTTCCCCTCCTGCTATCTTCTTCTTCTTTTTTTTTCTTAACATATATTGCATTATTTGTTTCAGAAGTACAGATCTGTGATTCAACAGTCTTACACAATTCACAGCGCTCACTGGAGCACATACCCTCCCCAATGTCTGTCACCCAGCCACCCCATCCCTCCCACCCCCAACCACTCCAGCAACCCTCAGTTTCTTTCCTGAGATTAAGAATTCCTCATATCAGTGAGGTCATATGATACACGTCTTTCTCTGATTGACTTATTTCACTCAGCATAACACCCTCCAGTTCCATCCACGTCGTTGCAAATGGCAAGATCTCATTCCTTTTGATGGCTGCATAATATTCCATTGTGTATATATACCACATCTTCTTTATCCATTCATCTGTCGATGGGCATCTTGGCTCTTTCCACGGTTTGGCTATGGTGGACATTGCTGCTATAAACATTGGGGTACACGTACCCCTTCGGGTCCCTACATTTGTATCTTTGGGGTAAATACCCAGTACTGCAATTGCTCAATTGTATAATACCATGTCTTTCTGCTGTCCATGTTAGGAGAGGGTAGTAGCTATTATAACAACCAACACGTACTGAGGCTTACAACACACCAGATCTTACACTCACAGTTTAGGTTTTTTATTTATTTTTTTCTCATTTAGCCCCCAGCAAAGCCCCAGGAGATGAGTGCTCTTAATAGAGATGCAGACTTAAAGCCAGGACCCACACTAGCCCTGGTGCTCACCATTATGCCACACGGCCTCTCCTTTATCCTGTCTGATCTCCAGGTAGGGCCAGGCCCTATGTGGATTCTAGTGGAGGAAGCACATTTTTCTGGGTCCTCGTTCTGAGTGTGCGAGTATGAGGAGTGGAGGTGAGGTGAACAAAGCTACGCTAAATATCCAAATGAACAGGCCGTTTGGTGGGTTCCCTAAGAGGTGAACGCAGGTGGACTTTTGCTGTAGGTGTTCGGGAGACGTAATGTCAAGGCACTAGAAGGGACACACAAAAAAAGAGGTAATTGCTTCACTCCAGCTGCATCTGCTTCCCTCTGGTGTAGCTGGAGCCCTTCACCAGCCTGCATTCCAGCACAGTGAAGGTCATGTCCCCGGGGGAGCCAGCTGTCAGCAGGATTCCCGCCCTTGGGGATCTGGTCAGCCTGGACTGGAATCCTCATTCCATGTCTTTTTCTTAGTGCTTGCTTCCTTAAGCCTCTTTTTGCTTCAATGCCCAGATGCTACTTTTCCCACGTCAGTGTTTTTCATCAAAGGTCACTCTTAGGGGCGCCTGGGTGGCTCAGTTGGTTAAGCGACTGCCTTCGGCTCGGGTCATGATCCTGGAGTCCTGGGATCGAGTCCCGCATCGGGCTCCCTGCTCAGCGGGGAGTCTGCTTCTCCCCCTGACCCTCTTCCCTCTCATGATCTCTCTCATTCTCTCTCTCTCAAATAAATAAAATCTTAAAAGAAAAAAAAAAAAAGGTCACTCTTACCCATACTGTTTCGGAGTTTAGTAGATTCATCAGAGACTAGAAGGATTTCTAGGGAGATATCATTCTGGGCTGAGGTCTTCTTTGGCCCCACCCTCCTGCCTTTCCCCTCCCTCCTCTGGAGTAACTTCAGCTTTATCTGTCGAACACACAACTCCCCAGCATTTGTGAATTTATATCCAACCACCGATTAAAGTATTTTCCTCACAAAAACTGATTCCTTAGGCTACCTGAGATTCTGGAGGAGGAAAGGTTCCCTTCTCTTGTTACTCTTGATGTTTTGGTGGCTAGACTGATACAGCGGGAATTCGTCTGTATCTTCAGGTAAGAAAGAGATGACACGACACTCCCGGATGTTGGTGATGAAAGAGCCTGGCCTATCATGTGGGCTTGGAGGCAGGGCCTCGGGATCATGGTGAGTTCATTGTCCCTGAAGCAGTGGGACCTGCTGTAGTCTTCGGAGGTGGCAGTCACTAACAATTTTAAAGATGGTTGCCATGAAGACATCTGCTCCACAGTGTATGAGTTTGGCCATTGGTGGGAGCGATAGAGATGCCTAGTGCTTTCCATATCTGGTCTCCCTTCATTCGTGAGCACATGGGAAGGCTCAAGCTGCCCTTACGCTAAGAAAGTAGCTAGAGCCCATGGGACTAGATCTGCCCAAGGGGCTCTGAGTGAAGAGACTTGTCATTTATGGTCTCAGGCAGTTAAGAGTTTTCCATACTCTTCCTTGTAAGCCATGTGTTGAAATGATAGCAGAGACATTTAGGAGGAGCCTGGATCCTTGAGACAGTAGGTGGATGAGAGCCCTGCTGACCTGCTTCGGACTTGGCATGCACAAGATAGAAACTTCTCTCAGGTGATGGGTATTGAGAGAAACACCAACAGACAGAAGAGCTCCTGCTATTTTGGCCTTTGTGACCGTAGCATGCCATAGTATGTCCCGAATACAGATAAAATGGAATTTATATAGATTGTGCTCAGCTCTACCAGTGAGATATTCCTGGATGTCTAATAGATTCCAAAGTTTGGATGGTCAGGGGATGTTTTGGGATTAGAAGAAAGGCAGAATTCTCTGCATCCTTTATTATTTTCTGTTTTTCTTTTTTTTCCCTTAAGTGGCCATCATTTCCAAGACACTGGGTGATAAGGCGGCTGGTGCTGAATAGAAACACCAACAGAGAATTGGAAAGAAGCACTTGGTAGGACGGTTCCCCAAAACCCCCTCAAGCCTCTGCTTCCCTAATTGATATGCTGTTCTGGAACAATTCTGCCTGACACGGTGCCCCGGCAGGTTAGTAAAAAGGAGAATGTGGTGCTGAATCCATATGTTGCCATCCCACCTTTCACAGAGCAGCCGAGAATCCAGGCTCTGTTTCCACTACTAATCACCAAACATAACAATTAAACACATATCACTCCAGACTAGAAAACCCCAGGAGGATACTCTGTGTCCATTCTGTTCAAGTCTGAAATCTGTTGTGGATATTGGCAAAGTGGCACAAGCAGTTAGGGAGGTGGGAGAGGGGACGGCAACCCCAGAGATGATTAAGGTAGCAGGGAATTCGCACGTTCTGCCCTTGGAAGCTCAAAAGAGTGCCGAATATGGTGCCTAATACAGCACAAAGTCAGTATTTATTTATGCAATGGTGACTCTCAGTTAAGAATGAACGTGTTCATTAGTAATAGAGATTGTTTAAAAATGCATTCTGCTGTGCAGAAAGAGTATGCGAATCCTTGTCCTTATGATATTCTCCAGCACAGAGAAAGGCAAGGGTCGGGATGGCTCAACCTACCTATGCTGTGCGTGCCACCCCGTGCTGATCCAAGTTTAACTCTCCGTCCGGTATTCTCTGATGCTGTTCCTGGGGTTAGGGACACTCCAGCCACACAATCGCAGCTGACGACATCTGCAATCCTTCCTTCTAGTGATGAAGCCAATGTGTTGGCAAGAGGGTACGTGAGCAATCCTACCCATCCCTGTGTATTATCTGTGCAGCTTTTTGATAGGAGGCACTGAGCTAATACGGGAATATAAGAGGATATACTTTGCTAAAGAGGAAACCTCCTTCTAACTTCCAGACAGCATCCAGAGCTTCTGTCTAACTAAACCCTTCCTTTCTAATCTGACTTTTTGGAGTTTCACCTTAGAATATGGGGAAAGGGTCTCTTGAGTTGAGTAGCTCTCAGAGAGAAAGGTATGTCTTGACTCCCTCAGCAAGGAGCTTCGGGCACTGTCCCTGTGTTCAGTGACCCTGTCCCTGATGGTGAATTCTCAGGTACTCCAGGTGGGTGGGCTGCCAACGTTTACTTGTTTTATTGAGAAAGGAGAGACTGAGCGAATGAAACCTTTCTACTTTTTTCTTTCCAGGATGCTCTCCAGGACAATTCCTGTGAGCCTGACTCAGAAGACCAGCAGTCTGTCCGTGAACCTGTTACCCTCGAGAATTTGATCTTCCTTCTGCAGTATCTTGTGATGGCCACTTCTTCCTCTTCTCTGACTTCCTATCAGCTTTTCTTTTTCTTTTCTTTTTTTAACCAGGTTTTGTTACAATTTATTTTTATTTTTTTAGTTTGATTTAATTTTATTATGTTATGTTAGTCACCATACATCATTAGTTTTGTGATGTAGTGATCCATGATTCATGGCTTTCGTATAACACCCAGCAGCTTTTCAAATGGTGGATTTAGAAAAACTAAAGTTATTTTAGCATTGATTATGTGGTCTCAGATTCTCATAACTAGTTTTCCTCCAGATGAATATTGGGAAGAGTTTGGTAGCAAGCTATACGATGCGGGAGGAACACTGGAATGGGAGCCCAAATGTGTTGTAAACTGGGGCAGGTTACTTCATCTCTCTGACACTTTGTTTCATCCACTCTAGATTAGAATGTGGATTAAAATGCATCTGAGTACTAAAGCCTATAAATCCTAAAAACTGTGCTCCAGAGGAGAAAACACACACAGGCAAATGTGTATTTATTCACTCTTCCACCATGCTTTTCTAGACTGGTTTGAGAGAGTTCTGAATTCACCTAGTAATAGCATTATCTTAATTTCATATTGAAGGCACAGTTCCAATAACTTAACCATAAGACTTGTACACTGGCTGACTTCCATCCTTTCCTTAATAAAGTAGATTAATTAATCCAGACAATTACTGTCAAGCAAAGGAACAAGGGTGGACATTCTCTGAGAAATTTGGTGCTTGTACACCTGATATGGTTAATTTGCAAGACCTCAAATGGAACATTTTAATTAATTATTTCGGTTACTATTATATTTAGATAGTGCTGGTTGGGTATAAATTCTATTAAGATTACAAAGTTTGGGTCAATTTACCAATGAAAAGGATGAGCCTCCTTCTCCCTTTTCTTTTTTCTTTCTATAACCATAGCAATTAGAGAAATTACGTCATGATATTGGGCAAATAAATTAGTCAATCCCAGCCCAAAAGTAGTTGAAAAGCAAACCATTAGAACCCTCTCCCAAACAGAGGCCTGTTGGGAAGCAATGTATAAACAGAGCAAAGCTTATGAAATGAAATAGACAGGATATAAAATTTCCATATACACAGCCCCCCAACAAGGACTTTTCTTATGTATGTTGCCATTACCTTGATAAGATTGGGAGTTGGCCAGTGGCTCTATAAATTTAAAGCAAATAGTGACAATTAGGTCCTTAGAGTACATCCTCATTCCTCCTTTATTCACTTCAGGCTCATTATTTTGGATTTTTCATTTATATTTTTATGTTTATGGTCCTTGGAGGAAGCTGAGTACTACATTTTGACAGTGGAATCTGAAAGAGCCACAATTCTAAGTTCTGTAAATACTTCTTGATCATAAAAAGATGTCTTAGTTTTAACTTTGATTACTATCTCATTGGTCAAGCCCTTTGGATGAGATATATATCTTATTGAAAGGTCAATCCCCCAAATTCATGGTATTGAGGTCTACTTTGCAGAGGTTCAAACTGTGGGTGGTTTAGTTCATATCCTTTACCCCAAAATGAAAATTCTGGGATTCTCATTAGCTTTCTCCCAAAGCAAACCTTTAAAGCTTCCCAACACATGTAAAAACCAAACTTTATGAGGATCCAAGACCAGCCAGGAAATTTTAACAAAGACTAAATTTTAGAACAGCTAATCTTTAGTTGTGCAAAGGACATTGCTAAACTTCTGGGTTGGAAGGTATCCTGATCTACCTAATTCTATTTATGAAACTGCATATGTGCTTTGAAACTCCATTTAGATCCAACTCTTTCAGCTAGAGATGGAAACCATATGTGTGTCTAAGGCCCATATGTTAGGGCTTGGAGAGTCTTAGATTTTGTTTTGATTTCCAACTCAGCATCATTTTCAGATTTGGAGGCATCTGGGTATGTCCTTGACCCTCTGTGTCATGCGGCGATATTTTTGTTATCCATTCTTCTTCTTAGATGATTCCCATTTCCATATGCTTAGAAAGGTGTGGTGGCCTTTCGTTCTCAAAAGATTACTCTAAGAAAAACAGAGAATCAAAGTAAATATGTGGAAAAATCAAGTTCACAGTCTTACACCTGGCTGAAATAGTATTTTGTTTATTGTTTACATGGATTCATTAGGACCTCTTTTTTCCTTCACTCACACTGCTTCTTTTGTGTAGTGTGGACTTCCATTTCTCCTGCACACGGGCCCAAGGATTGTAGGCATACCCCAGTGGGAAGATGGTTGGCTCACCCCCAAATCTCTTTCTCCATTCTTTTGCGGTAATAATCTAGTTGCAGTTGGGCATGTGGCCTCTCAGCTAGGGACTGTCTTCCAAACGTCACCGGTAGGCATGTGCTGAAGTTCTTACAGATGAAATGTGAGCAGTAGGGATAGGAGACATTTCAAGGCCTACGCCCTAACACACAGCCTTTCCCTTTGGTTGGTACTAAAATACAGAATGGCCTAAAACCAGCTTCACATGCAGATGATGGCAGTATCCTGGGGGTTGATGGATAAACGCAATGGAAAGAACTGAACTCTTCTAATTCCTGCAAGGAGCAGAGCCACCTGCTGACCCACCTTACTATTGGATTGGCAGGAAAAAAGCTTCTTTGTCCTTAAAATTAGCTTTTACCCTAAAATCATGTGTAGAGCTTAGGGCTCATGCATCGCATAACTAAAGGAAAAGAAATTCTTTTCTACATAGAACCCAGCGAGATTCTTAGGTTGTGGGGACAAGGATTCAACAGGAAATCAGTTCTCTGAACAAAACAGTTACACATCCATTTGGGGAAAAAATAGCCACTGGTTATTTGGCCTGACGGTGTTGAGAGTCAGAAGAGTTGTTTATTCAACATAGGAACTCATTTTTCTTCTTTGCCGGTTGGTCACTTAAAACTCTACTCATGAAATTTTTAACAATTGAGTTAATGGTGGGGGTAGTCGTTGTTTAAAAACGTCTCTTTAGTGAAAGGGTGCAGATGTAAGAATGAAAAACGAAGTAAGATTTTCCTGAGGGAAGAAGGTCAGGGAGCTTCTCCTGGTAGCTCACCTCCCCAGGGGCGGGGCTTGGTGGGCAGCTCCTGGGGTCGGGCAGGTAAAATCCGGGGGGACTTCAGTCTACGATTTTGCCTGACTTAGCCTCAAGTCCCCAAACTGTAACGTGGGAATGATGACACCCATCTCATTCATTTTTACATTTGGTAGATGATCTGCACTAATATCTCTGTGGTATCTGACACATAGCATGTATTCCATAAACGATGTTCTGAGGTTGAGGGTGACTTCTCACAGGTTCCCATTGCTGATGGTGGTTACCGGGTATGGGGTGTGGAGGCAAGGACAAAGATCTGTGTTTCCATGAGAGCAAATAAGGAGGGGTTGGACTTCCAGACTGGCTTCCTTCTGATTTATTCAAGATTTCAAGAACCAAGATGTGCCAAGACTTTGAAAGATCTCAAAAGATTAAGATGTTTTTAAACATGAAAAAATATGCTCTATGGGGGCGCCTGGGTAGCTCAGTTGGTTAAGCGACCAACTCTTGGTTTCGGCTCAGGTCCCAATCTCATGGGTCGTGAGACTGAGCCCCCCTCGTCTGGCTCTGCCCTCAGCGGAGAGTCTGCTTGAAGATTCTCTCCCTCTGCCCTCCCCTCCACTAGCATACTCTCTGCCCCCTAAAATAAATGAATCTTAAAAAATGTGCTCTCTATTTTTGCATTTTTCATAGTATTTCAGGATTTGCATTTGACTTGCTGCATCATATTTGATTGACAGAGTGTAGTCCAAGGGAATGTTTGAATATACAAACACATCATTCAGTGGGACGAGCTTGTGTGATGTTTATAATGGTATTGAATATATAAAAAAAAGCACTGTCTGGGTATTTTGTAGACAGATGCTACGTACCTTTTTTTTTTTTTTTTGTACATTGTATGGTTTAATCAGATGGTACGGTGGAGGGCTTTGTGCAAAATGTGGTAAGTGGTAGGAAACAAATTGTAAGCTCTGATGTAAAGACACTGAGGGCTGTGATGCAATTTCTTTTTTTTTCCTTTTCTTTTATTTAAAATCAGTTAATTAACATATAGCATATTATTAGTTTCAGAGGTAGAGTTTAGTGATCCATCAGTTGCATATAACACCCAGTGCTCAGTACATCACGTGCCCTCCTTAATGCCCATCACCCAGTTACCCCATCTCCCCTCCCCTTCCCCTCCAGCAGCTCTCAGTTTGTTTCCTACAGTGAAGAGTCTCTGGTTTGTCTCCTTCTCTGATTTCATCTTGTTTTATTTTTCCCTCCCTTCCCCTATGTTCATCTGTTTTGCTTCTTAAATTCCACATCTAAGTGAAATCATATGATGATGTCTTTCTCTGACTGACTTATTTCACTTAGAATAACACCTTCTAGTTCCATTTCATTTTTTTAGTAAGATTTCATTTTTTTTGATGGCTGAGTAATATTGCATTATATATATATGTGTGTGTATATATATGTGTGTGTGTGTGTGTGTATGTGTGTGTGTGTATATATATATACACACACGCACTACCTCTTCTTTATCCATTCATCTGTCAATGGACCTCTGGGCACTTTCCATCATTTGGCTATTGTGGACATCGCTTCTGTAAATATTGGGGTGCAGGTGCCCCTCCAAATCACTATGTTTGTATCCTTTGGATAAATGCCTAGTGCAATTGCTGTGTCAGAGGGTAGCTCTATTTTCAACCTTTTGAGGAACCCCCATACTGTTTTCCAGAGTGGCTGCACCAGTTTGCATTCCCACCAACAGTGTAAGAGGGTTCCCCTTTCTCCACATCCTCACCAATATCTGTTGTTTCATGACTTGTTAATTTTAGCCATTCTGACCGGTGTGAGCTGGTATGTGATGCAATTTCTATTCAATCTTCCATGTACTTTGATTTTGAAGACAAATCATCATGACCAGGCTCACATCTGTCTTAAAGCTGCATTAGGAGTGGCTTTCCATATGAGAATTCAGAATTCGAGAATCACATGTTTGCCCTGGGATGATGTCAGGTGTGGTTTTAGAAAATCAGTTGATTGAGAAGATTTGGTTGTAGTTGAAATGAGCATATATATATTAAATATTTAGAATATTAAATAACAATTGAGTGCTGAAAAGTATGAGTCCAGAAACAAATACATATGGATTTACAAATCTACAAGGATGCACTGTACAATCAGTGACTGATTTATTCATTTGATAAGACTAAGGCAAATGTTGTAGATTTATCATCCCTGGAGCAATTGGTCTCTTTAGCCCTGTGGCCTACCAACTGTATCTAAAACCTGACCAACCATCTTGCACATGTCTGTCATTAGGCTGCAAGGAAAAACAGACATGAGAGGGAAGTGCGGATTGGTGGATTCCTGTTATCATTCCAGGTAAGACAACTTGATATAGCCCTTCTGGTGAAGAGGTACAAACTTACAGTTATAAAAAAAAATAAATCACAGAGATGGAAAATACAGCATAGGGAATATAGTCAATAATATTGTAATAACATTGTATGGTGATGGATGGTGCCTACACTTACCATGGTGAGAACTGAGGCATGTTATAGAATTGTCAAATTGCTATGTTGTACACCTAAAACTAATATATTACTCTATGTCAGCTCTACTTCCATAAAAAAAGAATGCCATGGACCTATTTGAAGGCTACATCTCCTGTTTTCCTCCTACATCTCGGGCTGCACCTTCTGGGGCTCTTAGTCTCTTAAATGAGGGTTTCTTCACGGCACCTTACAGACCGTCACAATTTTTTCACTCGATTCCCATCCTGGGAAATCTCATCCATTCCTGTGGTTTCAGTTTCATTTATACTCCATACCTGCGCCCTCCAGTGCAGAGCTTCCTACCAAACTTCAGATGCATCTTCAGATTCACTTACTTATTAACATGCCTGTCTGTCTCACGGCCCCTCAAATTCAAAATGTCTAAATCTCATTTTATCACTTCATCTTCACGTCTTTCCTCTAAGTCTCTGTCTCCACTGGTGCTCCCTCTTTATCTTCGCCCAAGATGCTCCTTCCCTCAACTCCATCCCATAGTCAGTCAATCCATCATTCCATCACAGATCAGTCAAATCTCCATGTTCTTGGGCAATCCTTCATTCAGGTCCCCATTCATTTCCCACCTGACATTTCCTTCAAGCTTCCAGTTTCCTCCTGCCGGAGGATCCGTGCAATCCCCCTGCCCATACTTTTCCTTCATAGCATTTATCTTGGTTTGCAATCATATACTGGTGTGACTATGTGATGCTTGTCTTTGTCTGTAAACGTGAGTTCCAAGAAAGCATGGATTGGACCCAGTTTGGTTCACATTGTCTGCTTACCTAGCAGATGGTAGAAGTTTAGTTCATATTTGATATTTGTTGAATGAATAATTGAATTAATCTGGTTTCTTGATATAGTCTGATCACACACTCTGTCTTCAGTCTTTCTTTTATATATTTCACTTACCATCTTGCAAAACATTTTAAAGCACATCTAGTCATGCCATGTCCCTCCATATCACCTGTCAATGAAGGATAAAATCTGAACCTCTCCACACACCTTAGATTTTCTTTCTTTCATTTTTTTTATTTTAGAGAGAGAGAGCATGAGAGAGAGAGAGAGAAAGAGATCACGAGCAGGGGGGAGGAGTAGAGGGAGAAGCAGACTCCCCGCTGAGCAGGGAGCCCGACGTGGGACTCGATCCCGGGACCCTGGGATCTTGACCTGAGCCAAAGGCAGATGCTTAACCGACTGAGCCACCCAGGCATCCTACACACATTAGACTTTCATGATTCGTCCCCACCAAAGTCTCCAGTCTCATTTCTTTTGTGCGCGAGTGGAGGAAGGGACAGAGGGAGAGGAAGAGAGAGAATCGCCAAACAGACTCCGCACTGAGCATGCAGTCTGATGCGGGGCTCAATCTCAGGACCTCCAGATCACGACTTGACTGGAAATCAAGAGATGGACACCCAACCGACTGAGCCACCCAGGCACCCTGCCTTTCTTTTATTTTTGCTCCTTGCCTCCTTCCTGTCTCCCAGCCCCATCTTCTTCTGCTCTCAAACCCTCCTAGCCTTGCTCACTCCTCCTCATCCTCCAGGTCTGGACTTAGATATCACCTGTCAGGAATCTTTTTGTGACCTTCCAAGATGCTTCATGAACCTGCTTGGTGCCTCTGCAGTAATTTGCGTATGTCACCATACCTTGAGTGATAACTCTGATCTGTTATGTGTCTTTCTCCCCACTGTACCCTGAGAGTAGAGTCCAGCACCTGGGAAAAAGTAGATGATCAATGCATGTTACTAAGTGAATGACAGATGGATGTGTAGCTCTGAGCGCCAGGATGCATGGTGCTTTCGAGGGATGGGGCTGTCTTGGAATGATGGTGAGCTAGAACTAGTGGAGACACATGGCCACCGTGGGTCACTGAGTCCTGCAAAAGTTGTTCTCAGTCTAACTGGATTCTCCGGCTTCTGCTCCCCCACTTCAATAATTAAGAGAGAGGATGAGGGAGTGAGGGAAGGTAGTAAGTGCGCAATGAGGAAGGAGGAGTGAGGGTGGAGAATGGATAAAAAACATACAGAACGACACAAAGACAGTGATAAAGAGCTTAGTGGTGTTATCGCTCATTATAGTCTGAGTGATTTGTGATCTAAATTGTTCCATAGTGACAACATTACTGTGTGATGGAGTTCCCTGACTTTGTTTTATTGGGATGTGGTTACTCTATGGAAATGGCGAAATTCTTTGGTACTTTGGGGAATATGGATCTTAATTCCAGTGATCGTTCTAATTCTTAATTCTAATTCTAGCCAATCACAGAACTGCCTGTTGTCTTGGTCCCTTTATTTTTTTTCCTCATATAGCTTAATCAGAGTTGGATTTTCAGTGATAACTTGCGCTTTTTTGGTACCCAGGGTAATTTTTAGAGTAGCTTGAGCTTGGTTAATATTTAAAACTTTAGAGTAATATGCAGCAGAACTCCTCTTTTCACTTACTGGTAACTTTCAAAACATTGTGCCTCTTAATTGAAATTTCCATGCTTAGTCACAGCCCAAACCAAAACAGTTTTTAGGAAATCAACAGTTAACACATTTCACATACTTTTCAGGTAAAGTGAAAATGGATGGTATTTGTGCTTTGTGAGTAATATTTCAGTTTTTCTAGTTACTAGTGAAACAAAACACCTAAATCTAAAACCCAGAAATATATAGACATAAAGGTCAGGGAATTTAAAAACAAGCACTTAAATTAAAAAGAAGCTGGGGTGCCTGGTGGCTCAGTCAGTTGAGCATAGGACTCTTGATTTCAGCTCAGGTTAGGATCTCAGGGTTGTGGGATCGAGCCCCGAATTGGACTCTACTCTCCAGGGATGGGGTCTGCTTGTCCCTCTCTCTCTGCTCCTTCCCCTGCTTGCAAACACACACTCTCTGTCTCTCAAATAAATAAATAAATAAAATCTAAAAAAAAAAAAAAGAACCAAATACTGTTAATTTACACCTGGTCATTGCTGATTTCCTGTATCCTGAAGATCTATCTTTATCCCCAGTTAAAACTATGTCTGTATTTAATAGTGAAATATGCAGTGAAAGCAATAAAAGTAATTTGTACTATTATTTTCACTTGAGTTCAATTCAGCAGATGTTTCTTTTTAAATATATATGTGTATTTCTTAAAATAAAGATTATGTATATTTAAGGTGTATGACATGATGATTTGATATACATAATATAGTGAAATGATTACTGGAGTAAAGCTAATTAACATACTATCTTTTTTTAATGGATAAACTTTTTTCCCCCAAGATTTATTTATTTTAGAGAGAGGGAGAGAGAGAGAGAGAGAGAGTGCGTGAGCAGGAGGGGCAGAGGGAGAGGGAGAGAGAGCATCTCAAGCAGACTCCTTGCTGGGTGTGGAGCCCTACGTGTGACTCGATCTCATGACACTGTGCTGAAATCATGACCTGAGCTGAAACCAAGAGTCAGAGTCTTAACCAACTGAGTCACCCATCACCCCTAACATATCACCTTCTTATATAGTGATCGTTTTGTGTGTTTGTGTGTGATGAGACCATGTGAAATCCACTCTTAGCAAATTTCCAGTATTCAAGATGGTATTAGTCATCACCCTGCCCGTTAGATCTCTGGACTTGCACATCCTACTTAACGGTGACTTTGCACTTTTTGGCCAACATCTCCCCATTTCCCCCACATCCGCCCCCCTGGTAACCATTGTTTTACTCTTTGCCTCTATATATTTGACTTTTTTAGATTCCACCTGTAAGTGAGATCATGCACTTTTTTTTTTTTCTGTGTCTGCCTTATTCCAATTAGCATTATGGCTTCCAGTTTCATCCATGTTGTTGCAAATGGCAGGATCTCCTGATGGAATTATATACATATATACCACAATTTCTTTATTCATTCATCTATCAACATACATACACTTGGGTTGCTTCCATACCTCAGCTATTGTGAATAATACTGCAATAAACACGGGGGTGCAGCTATCTCTTTAAGGTACTTATTTCATTTACTTTGGTCATATACCCCAAAAGAGGGATTGTTAGAGCATATGACAGTTCTATTTTTAGCTTCTTGAGGAACCTCCACACTGTTTTCCATAATGGCTGTACCGGTTTCCGTTCCTGCCAACCATACACCAGGGTTCCCTTTTTTCACATCCTCGCCAGCTCCTAGCTTTTATTTCTTTGATAATAGCCATCCTAACAGGTATAAGGTGATAACTCGTTGTGGCTTTCTGCAAACGTTTCTGGAGTTCTCGCTCTCTTCCAGGTACTGAGATAGTGGAAGGGATTAAAAAATGGTCATACCTTATTTCTGCTTTTGAGAAACTCCGTCTCCTGTGTGGGAGACCTGTGTCTCCGTTTTCTATGGCTGTTGTAACAACTAACCACAAACTTAGTGGTTTACTGAGAACAACCCACATTTGTTATCTTACAATTTCGACAGAAAGGTGTCTGAAACGGGTCTCACAGGGCTAAAAGCAAGGAGCCAGAAGAGCCGTGCTCATTGGGAAGGTTCTAGGGGCGAATCCACTCTTTGTCTTCTCCAGCTTCTAGAGGCTCTCGCATCCTTGCCTCACGGCTGCATTGCTCTGACCTTCCCTTCTCTCCTCGCACCTCCCTTTCTGCCTCTGAGCCTCCTGCCACGCTCTTATAAGGACCCTTGTGGTTACACTGAGCCCACCAGGGTGAGCAAGGATAATCTCCCTATCCTTAATTTAGTCACATCTGCCATGTCCCTTTTGCCGTGTGAGGGAGCATATCCGTAGGTTCTAGGGATTAGGACGTGTACGTCTTTGAGGCCATTATACAGCCTATTAACACATGTATACCACCCAAACATCATATGCCTATTTATATGTTCATAGTCATGCCCTTCCCTTCTGCCAGATAGTGGCAGGCATCTCACGCAGTCCTACACACCATGCCCTGACCACACAAACTAAAACACAAGATGACAAGCAATGTGAGATAAGCCCTGCCAAACATTCCTTGGGAGAAAACACTGGAAGCAAAAGCTTTGAATTGTAGGTCATATAGCAACTTGACCTTGAAGTATAAGTTGATGAATTAGAGTACTGGAGGTACAGAGTCATGGAGAATGAAGCTGCGAGGAGTGTCTGGAGGGTAGCAAGCAATTGGGTTTGGTGGAAATGAATGTGTGTGTGTGTGTGTGTGTGTGTGTGTGTGTGTGTGTAAGGGACTGGGGACCAGGTCTGGGGGTCATGGATGACAGGAGACCTCATATTGAGCAAGGAGAGAATGGTACCTGGGCTAGAGTCTCAGGGCAGACTAATATTTGGGGGATGGCCAGAGAACGTGTAGGGAGTGAAAGAAATCAGGAACATACTAGAAGGAGGAGGACACGCTGGTCTCATGGAGCCAGGGAGGCAGTTGCCAGTCAGCACAGACGTTCGCTGCTGTATTTCTTTGTTCTTCTGAGTTGAGAAATGATGCTTTGCTTTTGTTGTTGTTCTGTAAGAATTTTCCTTGTAAGAAACTTACAAAAGGAATTCAATGAAAAAAAATGCTAATTTATTTGTGGATCCCAAAACTTGGTTTAGACCAACCAATAGCCATAGCAGGAGCCTGACACTCCCCACGAAGGCCCGCTTACTCCAGATACTTGCTCCCCCTCTTCAAATGGTGCTTTGTCCAGGCTGCATGCAACTCCTGGCCTTCTATCATAATTCTAATGGCTTTTTCATTGTCAAACAGAAGGGCATAAAGTATCAGAGATGAAAAAGACAGCTTCTTGAGAGTCAGAGAGAAGAAAAGCATTGAGGCAATGGTTTGGATACTTGAAGCCAAAAAAAGTGATTTTTCTTAATTACCTGAAGATTTGTAGATGAATGGAAAACTTTAGACTGGGATTATTCAGAAAACTGATTCGGGACTTCAGACTGCATGGGTAAGGGTTGCCAGAAATGAAGTTTCTGTTCCTCCAAATTGTCCTGTCTCCTGTGCCTAACTAATCATAGCGGCAAAGGGGATAGATTTGGAGTCTGCTTGTCTGGGCTCACATCCCTGCTCAGCTCTGCTCACTCACTGTGTGACTTCGGTCAAACCACTAGGCTTCTCTGTGCCACAGTGCCTTCATCTGCAAAAGGGAAAAATGATAGACTGTCCTAGCCTGGGTGCTCCTAGAGGCTGAGTATGAACAGAGGGATCTACCTGAGGTGTTTATAAGAAAACGGGCCCCCCAACAAAAAGGGGAAGGACAGTGTGCTCCCATTGTTAGATGGGCTTGGGCCAGATCGTCATGGTTTGAGGAAGATGCCCTAGATGAGATCTTTGCAGATCTAGGGGGCAGAGGAAGGCTGCTCTCCTCTGGCAAGAAGGACGTTGCTTCTGCTAGTGCAGAACCCTGTGGGTCGAAACTCTCAGGCTCAGGGGCCAAACACTAACCCCCTTCCCAGACTTGGACACAGGAGTCCTGCCCTAGCTGTGCACTCTGTCTCCTCTGGGTTCCCACCACCCTTCATTTGACCGTGACCGTGGTTCTCAGCGGTCTGCTTGCAGTTTTTCCTCCTCACCTGCTGCCATAAAAAGTCTCTTGCTTTCAAGCCTATCTTGCAGTAAGCGCTGACTATCCGAGTCTATTGTTTTACTCTTTGATTTGGGACTTCCTCATATTCACTTAGAAAAAATTAACAGACTTAATTTTTTTATGGCAATGTTAGGTTTATGGATAAACAGAGCAGCAACTATAGAAGAGTTCCCTTGGACCCCCCTCTACCCATCCCCCACTTGCACCCCCCTGACAGAACTTCCTCCATTAGCCATATTTGCATTAGTGTGGCACATTGGTTACACTTGATGAGCTGGTGTTGATTGGCTCACAATATCAATAATACCAATAAAATTATTTAACTACAGGCCATGCTTTCCATTAGGCTTCACCTTTTGGGTTGTACATTCTATGGCTTTTGCCAAATGCACGATGACATGTGCTGTTTTCTTTCTTTTTCAAGATTTCCAAAGCAACACACACACACACACACACACCCCCGCCCGCCGCAATATTTAAAGTCACCACTGCCCTGTGCCAGGTAGGTGCCAGGCTGTTGTTAACCTCTGCCGCACCCTCCTCCTGCCAGTCTCAGGTGAGAGTCCCAGGGACTGTAATCGGCTCACCCCACTCACCCCCAGTGATGACATCCTTCTTGCCACCTGATGCCCAGTGATCCAGCTCTACTACGTTATTCTGAGCAACTGCTTACTAGAACCGCCCTGTTACCCAGCGTCCCAGCTTGCATGGTCTGAAAGCAGAGGCCACAGACTGATGTGTGAGCAGCTGATGAGAGCAGGAGTAGGGAGCTCTGGGAGAGAGGCTTGGAAGGAGGGAGACCTGTACCAAGGAGGTGACTGAGGAGGCCGTGGTGCATGGCTGACTGCTCGGGGCTGGGAACCTTGTGAGATGTGTCTCAGAGCTGTACGCCTTTGACCCCAGAGTGGCTAGTAGCCTTGCCCTTCTGTGTGGCATGTGTGGGAGCGCTGAGCAGAGTTCTGTGGGCCCACCTGCAGCATCGGAGGAAGCCAGGATGGGAGGGAAGTGGTGCAGGGAGCAGAAGCCCCATCACAGTGCACTTGAGCTTGTAGCCCACATGCGAGGGGTCCCTGCAGCAGTGTTGGGCTGGGAGTGGGTGGGGGTGGGAGCATCTGAGGTTGCAATGCTCACGGGGGTGGTGTGAAGTCACAATAGAGGTATGTAAATGACCCAGGACATCACTGTGTGGCGAGCTCTAAAGAAACATTGGCTCTGATGGTGACGATGATGGTGATGATGTTGGTGATGATGATGGTGACGATGATGGTGATGATGACGACGGTGGTGATGATGATGATGATGATGGCGATGGTGATGACGGTGGTGGTGGTGATGATGGTGATGATGATGGTGATGACGATGGTGGTGGTGATGATGGTGATGACGATGATGGTGATGCCAATGGTGGTGGTGATGATGGTGATGATGATGATGGTGATGATGGTGATGATGATGGTGATGATGACCATGGTGGTGGTGATGATGGTAATGATACCATCATCATTGTTATTATTACATGAAGAAAAAAGGAGCAAGCAGCAATGTACACACTGAGTGTGCTTGTCTCTCTCCTGGGAAGCTGTCATATACTATAGAAGGGTCCTTGATGTTCCCTGACATCAGCTGGTTTTTCGCAGCCCTTGGTCTGAATCTGGTCTCCCGCACAATTCAGATTTTTAAAGTAGGTGCCTCTGAAAGGCTCCAGTCAGGCGCTGCACCATCTTATCCAGGGACAGCTCCACCGTGCCCTCCAGTCCCACCGCTGCGTCCTGGGTTCACCCTGAAAGGTGACATCCTCTAGTTAGTCCTGACGTTAGTGTGCCCGGAGTCGTTGATGGTAGTCTAGAAGATTTAAGATCTTCCATGGTCTGGGTGTTGCCACCGTTTTATTGTAACTGAGTATGGCCGGGGGGACATTGGGAAGGGTCAGAGCAATCCTCCTTGGGAAACTGAATCCGAAGAGAAGGGACAAAAGAGGTGGGGGCTCATGGAATACCTGCAGGGGTGGGGGTGGGCATGGGTCCCCTATGGGAGAAGCTGTTCCTAAACTGTGCTCTAGGTGGCGCCATTCACACCAGACTCCATGAGAATGGTGTCCCTGGAAGGTGTGTAATGACTCGCCTGCCCGGTGGGGCAGTGGCTCTGCTCCTCCACCAGGTCACCAGGGAGATTTGAAATTTCCTGGGTACGTCTGGCCTTGCTCACAGGATTCAGCAGTCCGCCCCTGTTGCCTGCTTTTGTTTTTTGTTTTTTTTTTTTTTTCAAGCTCTTCACTTAGATGGCTGAGCAGGTCTTCCCACCCCCAGTGATGGACAGTATTTTGTTCCTTTTGGGTGTGTAAATTCTGGTATACTCTGCCACAGCATGCTTGCTTCCATCACTTAAAGATCAAATTTAGCAGGCTACATGGTCACAAATAAGGAGCAAGATTTTCATTGAGTCTTCTTATCTTGGTTTCATGACTTATAAAAGGCAGTTTATTGGTTAAAGAAATGTTCTTAAGGATATTTACAAACACTCCAAACATTTTCAAGTATTTCAAATATTTCCTAATATTCCTATTATGGACTTATACCAGTTGATAGCTTTTTTCTTAAGTTTACAGAGAAATGAAAAGACATCATGGTTAAATACCAAATACATTATGAGTAGGTTGAAAACAAATTACAGGAATTTAAAGATTAAAAAACGAATGACAGGGATTTAAGATGTATGTGCTCACAATGTTCTTAAATACAAGACAGTTTGATTCTAGATCATATTAAGCCTAGATCAATTCAACAGAAATCTTTTTGCAATGCGTGAATGTTACAACAGTTGCCAGGATAATAAATATCTTCTACCTATTTCACCAAAATATTGGGGGTTTTTGTTGCTGCTAACAGAAAGAAAAATACGTTTGCCAGCCATAATGAGTTCTGAAGAGGTTCTATAAAAGCGGGTGTGCCTCGAATTAAGAAAGTCAGACATTTAAATAGTTGACCTTACAGAGCACATAAATTAGAGGGTAATTACTTAAATGTTCTTCAGTTTGTGAAAGGATTTACAACAGGGTTCCTCTAAATAACTAACTCTCTAGTGAATTTAAATTGCTGGTGTGTGTGTGTTTTAAAATTAATTCCTGTTTTTTTTTTTTTTAATTTAAAGAAACACACCTGTTGCATAAAACAAGGTGTGTCCGAATTAAGAAAAGCTGAAGGGCTTTTTTCCATGTTAAGCACGTTTTTAGATTGCACCATAACTCATACGTACCAAGCCTCCTTTTGGGAGGAGGGATTTTTCAACAGCAAACCTCAAAGTCACTGCTGAACTCACTTCAGGGAATCGGGAATTGGGTGGGAATTGGGTGGCACAGGGCCTCCACGTTCATCCTGGTGGTAGGAGGTTCCATGGCGTTCCGTTCAGGCTTAGGGCTGAGGGGAAGGTGGATATTTTGTGGAGCTCAAGGCATGCCCTGGGCTGAGGAGCTTTTCTGTCTTGGGGTGGGAATTCAGTGGAGGTGATCCCAGGTGAAGAGCAGTGAAGAACAGGAGGAGAAACTATCGACCTTGATTGGAACCTGGTTCTGTGACCCTGAGTAAAGGTTTAACCCCCTCTTAGCGTTAGTTGCATCACCACTTAAAAGGACATGAGGATTCAGCAAATGATGAGAAATGCTTCCCTTTGAGACTGCTGTTTGCTCTGTCTATACCTATAATAGATGTAAGTTCCATTTAAAGACCAACTCTGAGGACAATTATTCCTCAGGAGGTTGATCTTTTGAAATCATAAACGAATTCCTCCCTCTTTAGACCTTGTAGGTGGCTTGTCTTTCTGCCTGTGCCACAGCTTGTCTCCAGCTAGAGGTTCTATGAGTCCATGATTTGGCACATAGTGTGTGCATTGGACTGGACCAGTTCTGTCCTTTTGGGTGGAAAGAATAACTTCAGGACTGAGGCCCAAGTTCATTGTTCCCAAGCTTTGGTCTGCTGCCAGGCACCAAGCCAAGGTAAAGTGTTCATCATTCATTTATTCAAGGAAAGTTCCTTTGTCTCCTACTTTATGTTACCCACTGTTGTCACGGCTGGGTATATAGCAGTCCATGAGACAGCATATACCTGTCCTCACTGGGGGAGATAGGCCTTAGGGCATAAAGCAATCAAATACAGAATTCTTCTTGGCAGAATTCGAAAAAATAAGGAGGAAGTAGTATGTTTGTCATATGGTCATATGATTTTAAGGTAAAATATTGCCGTATTCACCAATATTATATATCCTTGGTATGTTAGAATTCAAATTTTATTTATATTTATGAAATAATTGTGATATCAGATGGTAATTAAAAAAACAGTAAAGTGAAAATTTCGTGAGCTAGCCAGCCTCCAAGATTGCCCCCCACAATCTGCACCTAGCAGTACTCACACACTCATGGAGGATTGGTATCAGGGTTGGTCTATGTGAACAATGGAATGTAGGAGAAGTGAAGGCAGTCAATTCCAAAATTAGTTTCTAGAAGACATTGTGGTTTCCATTGTGGTTGCTTTATTTTTCTTGGATCATGGATCTGGGGGAAATCAGCTGCCATATTGCGAGCAGTCTGATAAAGAAGGCCAGGTGTTGAAGAACAGGCAAGGAAGAACTAAAGTCCACCACCAACAGCCATTGGAGGGCACAGAAGAAGGTCCGTTAGCCCCAGTCAAGCCTTCAGATGATAGTAGCCCCCGCAGATGTAGTAACTACACTTCATGGGAGAGGCTGAGCCAGAACCTGTCCCTTCCCACCGCCCACCAGACACACTGAATCAACCCTGGTCTCCCAACACTTAGAAACCATGAGATAATGTTTGTATTTTGGGGAAGTTTGTTACATGGCAATAGCTAACTGATACAGTTAAAACCCCATTGTTTTCAAATAATGACAACTCAAAAATGTTGCAATTACTATTCCCTAAGAAAACAGATTCTTCTTGTAAAGCACAACAAAGAAAACAGATTCTTCTTGTAAAGCACTATGGGCAAAATGATGCTCCTTCGTATGATACTATTGATCAATTTATATGTTCAAGTGTCCCTAGCCCTTGTTAGGGTTACTACTGTTTTAACATATCACACATAATTATACATCAACTATTACTTCAGCTTGATTGAATATCTGGCTGATGTATCATCCTGTCTACTTTTCTTTAGCCAAACCCTACTTCTTTTTGGTCACAAATAATGTTTTTAATAGCAGTTGTTAGGTGGATGAGTAATACAGTTTTTCAAATTCTAAGTTTCCCAGCGCCGCTGAGAAGTAGAAGGAAGATGATTTTACACCTGTAGTTGCAGTATATTTATTAACAACACCCCCATTCACTGTTAGAAATGTCTATGTTTGGAGAAGTCATATGTCCATCCTAGCTAAAAGCAGAAAGCTCATTCGTTTATCTTACGTTTTCTCATTTTGCTGATTTTCTTTGGTGGGGACTTGAGCTCACTTTTGAGGGTGAATGATGGGATGATTCAACATGCCAATATCTCTTCTGTGCAGTAATATTTTCCTTCTTGATATCTGTGTGGAGAGAGACAAGGCTCCTCTGTATTCACAGAATTTCTAGGCAAACACCATTAGTTTTCAAAATGGTGGCAAAGAGTCCAGCACCTGCCGTAACAGTATTAACCACAGTGATGATAATTAATGAGTTTCTTTGCTTCCCTAAGTGTCCAGGGAGATGCAGTGAGATTGATTCTTCCAGGGCAGAAAGGAGGTGTCTCTGAAGGCTGTTGTAGGGCTATTGCACGCCCAGCTTCCCTAGCATGCCCAAAGGGGACAGGCCTGGAAACCAATCAGCCCCTTCATCAGCACATGGGTGGCCTGCAAGGTTTGCCCTCAGACATCCTGGGTGGCGAGCAGAGTCCCACCAGGTGGGCAGACCTGGAGCATTCTGGACATTAGGGTGGATCTGATTTCACAGCTGAGAGGGATTCCTCCTGCATGTGGATTTTATGGCATGGGAAGTTAGGCTGCTGTAGGAAGGCCAGTGGGGAGAGGGGGAAAGAGCACAGGATTCGGAGCCGGACCAATCTGGACTTTGGTTCTAACTCTAGCCCTTATTGGTTATTGACCTCAGCCAACCTGCTTGACCTTGGCAATCTCTGAGCCACAGTGTCTTTGTCTCATAATCATATGACTTGCAAGTGTCATACCTAGGATTAATCAGGACAAGTGTAAGACAGAACACCGGGACAAGCATCATTAGGGCACCCTGGCTGATTTTTGTACAATGCACTTGGATGACAAATGGTTTGAAAAAACTTCAATGTCATTTGCCCTCAGGTTGGGCTTGTCTTCAGGGTTGCTCCTCCCTTCCACCTGGGACATCTTTCATCTTCTCTTTGCCCATCTACATCTTATCTACCTTTCCCTTCCCTCCAATCTCTATTGATTTCTCAATCTCTTTCCCTATCTCTTCATCTCTATCTTTGTTCCCGTCTACACTGAGCTCCACAAGCCTAGAAGGTAATGATTATCTACACCAGTTGAATTTGTCTTTTCCTCCTCTCCACGCTTTTGAGTATCGGGATCGTGTCTTGGAGGTGGTAGGGCTCGAGCTATGTGAAAAATAAATACAGATTGGGTGTCTTTAAAAAAAAAAAGGAGCTCTAACTGTAGAGGGAATACTTTTATTTCATGCAGCACCCAGATTCATATGAGCAGTATGTAGAGGGTTGCACCAGTGAATTCCCTGAGACGTCCCAACAGTTGAGTGTTGATTTTTAAAAACTCAAATACACAGTCGATGACATTGCTTTTTTTCTCCATCTCATAAAAATTTGATCGTGAAGCAATGACTAGAGACATCAGGCCCAGGAAGTTTTTAATACCTGAACATGGCAATTGGGCAAAGAATGGCTTATTTATAGTGGTCCTCTATCCATCAAATGCGTCTGTGGATTTCAGTGTCTCTTGGCTCAGCTCCAGGAATGGCAGGAAGTCGAGAATGTGTGCCATGGAATTTAACAGGGGAGGTGTCAATCAACTGAAAGGAACTTGCTCGAGCCAGGGCACAACGGCTGGGCGATGATGTGCTGCTGACGGCCCCAGCATTTGCTCTGGACCAAGGAAGACAACTTTTGAAGTTAGATAAGGTGGCAGTTAAGGGGGTAGAAATAAAATCCAGAGTTTTAAAAAGAAAGAATAAAGATCAGGAAACTATTTTAAAGTTCTTATGTGACAACATCCCTGGATCTAAACTATAGCAGGAGGGAATAATTTGAGACGCTTGTTATACGTTACAGTTGAACTGTGACCACCTTCTGACGTCACTAGCGGCTCCCTCGTGACATGCAGAAGGGGCAAGAAAGAGCAAGAGTCAGGAGAGAGCACCAGTGTAACCAGGACCAACTTTTGAAATTAATCATCAAGTCCAGTCCCTCCCACTGAGTCGAAACTTGTGTAGGGCAGACCTGTGCCTTTTCGTCTTGGTCTTAGAGTTGATGGCATCCAGTGGGCACTCAATAAACAGCTGTGAAGTCAATGATGACCAAAACATTCACTGTGACTTCATTCTTATAACTTAAATGATAAAAAAATGCATATATTACTTCTTAATGGGAAATCTGACAAAATATACAAAGCACTTTAGAGTCTTGTCTACTCTTCCTTATTCCTTCCCCTCTTCTCCAAGTACATGAAAAAATAATAAGCATCTATGGAAAGTTAAATTCTAAGCTACATGTACCCCTGGGTTGTATTTTCTTTGAGAAACATATATTCACTCTAAATTCTAGGAGATTTTTCTTCTCTGTTGAAAGGTAGACTATCATTCTGAAATTTCTGGGATGAATTTGATTATGTAGATTGCTCTTGTTCATTTATCAATCACACCATTTGTTAGAGATGGGGGTTAAGTTCAACATTTCCAGATTGGAAAAAGGTATTTCTGTGCATTCATTTTCTTCAGATCATTCCTAGAAGAGAGCTCTGTGTTAAAGAGTAGAGATAGTCAAGGGGATTTTGACACCTTATTATTTGGTAATGCACTTCTGCTATTTGATCAGTTACTGATCAGTTTCAAACAACCAAAACCTACCTAGCTAGTTTAAACAAAAAAGAGTTTATTACCAGTTACTTGGTGCTGACAATCATTGGAGGGCTGGAGGATCCGTTTTTAGACTGAGCCTGTGGGGAAGAGAGGGAGAATTCTGCCCTTCATACTTGGGCTTCTGAAGAAATAAAGCCCAAATCTGCAGGCCCAGGAAACCGTTAATTTTGAGGGTGTGGGGTGTTTCTTCTTTTTTAATTTGAGTATAGTTGACGCACAATGTTACATTTGTCTCAAGTGTACAACATCTGACAACAACCCTATATGTCATGCCACGCTCACCATGAGTGTAGCTCCCATCTGTCACCATACAACGCTATTACAGTGCCATTGACGATATTCCCTATGCTGTTGAAGGTGCATTATTAAGTGGAAAAGTGAAAAATGCCAACCTTACTCCCTTCTCTTGCATGCTGGACTGGCATTTCCCAGCAAGAAGAAACAGTGCTGCATGTTGGTTGCCGGTTCAGAGCATATACTGCAACTCTAAGACAGAACCCTAACTTTGCAAGGTTGTTGCTTTTCTGTTGGTGCCACTACTGAGGCTTTGGTAGGTGATTCTGGGGGTTCTTTAAAGCCAGATGCTTCTGGGGATAGAAGGCATGGTAAACTTGGTGAATCCTTTGAGTGCCATCCTACTGTGTCACTTTCTTTGCTGTAAAATCTGTTCTTAATCAGAAGCAACGTGTTGGATACTCTGCAAATATTGCATTCAATATGTCCTGGGGGTTGTTGGTAGAAGGAAGGTGAGGAAGCAAAGGAAACCTCCCTTTCCATATGTTTTCATGCTAGAGAAGACACAGAGGCCCCTGCCATTTTGGAAGGGGTTCAGTTATAACTCATCTGCTACCTGGTGGTTGGGTGCACTTTGACTTCTGAGGCCAGCTAGACCAGTCTTGTTGAAGAGAAATCCACGATCACCTCCATTTTTGCCACTCTAGCTACTTAATGCATGAGTCCATTGACAAAGCGTTGGGGTAGTTGGAAAATGAGGCCGACAGATGTCCACAGGATCCTGTCTTGCTCCTCTGATGATTGAGAACCTCTTCCACAGGAGACCTTTTGGTGAGCATTCACATCCCACTCTGAGATCATTCTAGCGTATTCATTCATATACCTATTCTCCAAACTACCTTGTCACTCATCCTTTACTCTTGGTTTTCCCAAACCTTTTACCATATGGCGAAACCATTACCCATGTCCCATGAATTAGTGTAGATCTATACCTCTGCTTATCTTTCTAGACAAAGTAAAAGACAAAACAACATAAAACAGAAACAAACCAAGACCAACCAGATGTGTCACTTGAAGTTCTGCCTTAAAGGGGGGTTTCCTTTTTCCATTGTCTCTCAGGGAGTGCTATGTATGAAAAGTCCACTCATGACTATTACCAGTATTATCATGTAGGCCAGTCCATAAACCAGGCTCCATTTTTTTCTTTTTAAGGCAAATTTTCATTAAGAACTCCCCATGGGTCTTGAACCTGACATGCTTGAGTGCTGGGTACATCCAACTTCATGGCTTGGTGACTCAGGTAACACCAAGTTCTGGATGGTTAGTTAAGGACACATGGTTACTCATTGTCCCATAGTCAAGTATGCAGTCTACAGGGTTCAGAAGTGACCCAAGGTCTGTTTCTCAAAAGGAGAATAATTATATTCTTGGTAACATAACTTTGCTTCAAAGTCTTATGAATTTGGGTCTGTACAGAGTCCAACTCTGCCACAGATGCTTTGAACACAACTAGATCTTCTGTATCTCAAGTTCTGAATGTTTGCAGTTACCAGGGCCCTCTGGAAAGTCCTCTCTCTTCCTGGGTCTCCCTAAAAGGTGGTGCCCTTTTGGTTTATTTGGTAAATGGACAGAAGCAACACCAGTGAATGTAGTATATATTGCTTCTAAAGTTCAAGGAGGCCACTTTCTTAGTTGTGGTGGGTTCACGATGCAGCATTTTAATTGCAATTTGAAGAGGCTTTCCTAGTATGTTCCAGACAACTGGAACTACTGAAATTTCGATGTAGGGCCAAGTCTTTGAATTTTTATCTCCTACCTTGGTGCTCCTGTGCCTCACCAAGAAACCTAGCGTACCTGTTATCAATATTCTGCCTTATGCAATGTCAGATGATCAATGTCTCTGTGGGATCAATTATGACAGAGTGAGATAAGAGGGTGTGGTGTACTTTTTTCAGGTGAAAGCAAATTACTTGTAGTGAATTTGTAGTGAATTACTGGGAAAGAAAAAAAGTTCATCAGATTGATAGATGTACACTGGGTACCAGGATCTGTTGAGTTGCTTCAATAATGAGATTACTTTAGGTATAGCAAGGAACCTTTAATATCACAGTCTGACCAAGTTTTTGAAAAGCCAACATTTTTCAAGATCCACTTTTCTTTTGCATACACTAAATGGTTGAATTCAGTGGGCTTGGGATGGAATGACTAGACCAAAATGACCTTTTCAGGTCTTCGATGGTGGTTTTTAACTCCATGATTCCACCTGTGATGTGTGGTATTGCTTTTGGTTTACTATTTTGTGTGAAGGTAATGGTATGGGAATACAGTTCCAAAGATTTCCACTTGGCCTTCCTTATGCTATGGCTCAATTTCCAACCACATCTTATCCAGTTTAGGAAGGAGGCACCAACCACAGGATGGGTTCACAGATCTCAAACCTTATCTTTCTAACTCTTCGTGGACCACAGTGGTGTTCTGGTTCCCTAGGAATTGACATTCACTCAGAGCCAGCATCTAATAATCCCTGAAAGATATCTGTACTTTCTTTTCATCTCTGATTCTCAGTTTCTTCATCTGTAACACAGAGAGGAATACCGCAACTACCAAAACATTTGTCTTGAGGATTCATGAGAGGGGAAAAGCAAAACTCTCAACAGAACACCTGGCATAGGGTTCAGGCTAAAAATACTAGTACTAGCAGGATTCTTGATGATGATGATGATGATGATGGTTATCGTGGTGGTGATGATGATGGTGATGGTGATGGTGATGGTGATGATGATGGTGGTGATGATGGTGATGGTGTTGCAGATGGTGATGATGAGGATGCTGGTGATGATGAGGATGCTGATGATGATGGTGATGATGATGGTGGTGATGATGGTGGTGATGTTGGTGATGGTGATGATAACTCTTTTGAAGCCATATAATATAGACTTTTGCATCTTTTTCCATTTAGGTGATGAGCAATTCTCATTCCATGGATTTTTGGTATTTTACTGTTTTTGTTGTTGCTATTGTCAAGTGGCAAAGAAAATTCCACACTTGGGAAGACATATCACACTAAAAATTTGACAAGCTGGGTCATGTCAACATTTTTGGCTTGGAAAATTTGAGGTTTGCTTTTTCCTGCACTATGACACCTGAAAGTAACAGGGCATGGCGATGCTGTTCAGAACTTAGCACTCTGGTCAATGGTTTCTTCAAAACCTGACTTCTGCACTAGACCTCAAGTTCCCTGAGGGCCAGGGCCAAGCCTGCTTGTTCCCTGCTATGGCTCTATCATGTGCCTGGCTCTAGGATGTGCTCAATAAATATGTGTGGCTTGAACAAATAAATGACTACCTGTATATGTCTTTAAAGCATGTTATTTGCTTCTTCCTCCCCACCTTTTCAAGCTTCCAGCTACATCAAGCATCTTGTTCTTCACTGAATACGCCAGGATATTTATTCCTCCATACCTTTCACATGCTTTTTAAAAATTATTTATTTTTTATTTTTTTATTCCTGTTATGTCTTCTACCTTTCTGTCAACTGGAAACTGTCATGTAGGCTTTCTGCAAGAAACCTTTCCAGAAAGTTCATTAGCAGTGCGAACAGCTCTCTCACTCAGGCTCCAATCACATTTTGCATTTGCTCTTAGCATAATCCATATTATTCTGAACCTTATTTATGTGTGCACACGTCTGCCTTCCCATGTAAACTCTGCCCAGCACAGTTTCTGACATGCGGATGTTCAGTAAATGTAGAATGAAAGCATGAGGCTCAGTTTTGCCCTTCAGATGGGGGAGAACAGACACAAGACAGTCTCCTGGTTCAGATGGGGGCAAACATTGCCCAAATCACTCTTTTATGATCCCTTTTAGCTGTAAAACAATCAGGACTCTTTCTGCACAGTTAAAACTCCTGGACAATTGTTCCTCCAAGTTGGCAATGGGAAGAAAGGACAACTCCTGGTTTCCAAGGGTCATATTGTCTTGTTGAAAAGCCAAAGTTTTCAAACAGCATGTTTTTAGATGTGGCTTAAATCTTAAGGAAATAATTTCTATATCAGAAGAATATGGACGAATTGTGCAAAGGATGAAGTTCTTTAAAAGGGAAGGGTGGATGGATTGAGGAACAACCAAATTGGGGTGGCACCGAAGGGTTTATCTGGTAATCTGCTTTGCCATTTTCATCCAGTGGAATCAGAGGATAAGCATCATGATGCCCCATATAGTCTTCTTTTAAATAAAGTTAGGAGAATGGGGATAGTATTTCATCTCCTGAAACACATCAATGGAGTTTACATGGCTCATTAAATATAACTTCAATTCTTTGACAAGGTTTCTGAGCGCAAGACAATCTAACATGTAATTTTATTAATTTTGAAACATCCCCTTTCCCAATAGAAGTGAAGAAATGGTTTAAAGAAGTCTATGGAAAAAAATCTCAACTGCAAATAATAGATGGGTTATTTTAGAGACAGGGGAGAAAGAATAGCAGTATTCTGCCAATGAATATTGGAGTTGTGCATTTTAGGGTAAGTTACAAAGGAGACAATGCGTTGGAGCAGGTATTTGGAGGTATTTGGCATGGTTGATGGCAGCATTGGAAGAGAAGATGCTGAGAAGGTCTTAGGTTGGCAGAATAATAAAACTAACAGAGATGGAGGGATGTAGAGCTTAAGCGAGGCAGATGAGGCATGTGAACGGATTAGTATTCTCAACTTTTACTGTTAAGATAGGACTAATAAGCCCACAAAACACGTACAGGTGTGGCCTTTAATACACAGTCTCATGCAATGTAGGCAGGAAAATAAGCTCAAAAACTTACTGCTATTATAACTCCTTGGTCACGAGGTACCATGGTGTATTGCATACATCATGGAGCCTGACTGCTGATTTCAAAGCCTGGCCCCACTCCTTCCTTGGACAAGTTGCTGGTTCCCTCTGTCTCTGTTTCCTCATTGGTAAATGGGACTGTGAAATCAGGGCTGTCCCATGGATTAAGTGAGTAATGTTTCTAAAGCACTGAGCTCATATAGCTCTTTGCTGTTCTTATTATGCAAATTATGCATCATTATTTCCATTAATTTTGTGGTCTACATTTGTATATAGTTATGATTACATAAGGGTCTTTTTAACTTTTCTGTGACATTGGAGATTTAAGTTTTGCTCATGGTTGCCTGCTGAAAATATGAATTTCATAATAAATTAAAAGATACGTTTATTTATTTAATTTTTAAAATTAGATGCCTTTATATTCATCCAGCTTTCGTTCCACACGTAAAGTTTACCGAGTGCCAATTATGTGTCAGCCAGGCACTGTTCTAGAAAGACAAAGATTCCTGCCCTCCTAAAAGATTTCTGAAAACCAAACAAAAATTCTGTGCCCATACTTTTTACAAGCAATTTATCAGATGTTGGGGCTGACACCGTAATGAAAGATTCTGGAAAAAAAAATTAAATGTTTAAAAAGATATGAGGCAAAAATCAAAATTACATACTCCTAAATGATATGAAGACGTGTGATGAATAAAAATATGTTGTACTTTGTGTCATAAAAGTTATCCAGATTTCTAGGTTGTTACCAGATGCTAAGATTTAGGATCTTTTACTGTAGAGATGAAATAACAGAGTTGGAGGAGAATGAAAGCCAGTCAGACACAAAATAATCCTGGAAGCATAATTAAAACCAACAGTTGAAAAATACAAAAGACCGAAGATTTATTACCATTTAAAATGGAACATTCTAATGAAGTCCAAGGCTCCTGATTTCTCAGCATAAGAATCAGAGATTACAATCACCAGAAATCAAGAGAGGAGAAAAAAATTGAACCATATGTGATTTTATAATCTTCTAAGAACTGTCCACGATGAATCTCAGTGAGTCTTTACATTCAAGTCTAAGGGGAATTTTATTCTCCTCACTTAGGAGGAGACAGCAGAAGATTTGAAAGGGTGAGTCGCTTTCCCTGGATCACAGGGTTGGAATGCGCTAGAGTGAGGGTTTGAACTTGCCCTATTTTCTTCCAGAACTGAAGCATGTTTTTAACAAATGACATTCGTTCCCATGGGGCTGCTCAAAAATTATATTTAGCTCTTAAAATTATTCATTCTCAATTTATCATAGTTTCATCTTGCTGGTGCAATGGTCTAGTGTAATGAACTCTCTCCCGTTCTGCTCCTGGTTCAGACTGGACAAGCATGAGCCAGCACACGCTCATGTGCCATGCATATAACCCTCAAAGTCCCACCCAGCAGCAACACATTAGATGCTCATTTAGATTTTACGGATATTAAGGTAAATAAGACAGAATTCCTGTTCTCAAAGGACTTATGGTATGGTCTGGAGACAGCTTAGCAGATAATTATGAGACAGCAAAACATGTCATATTGATTATTATTAACTCCTTTATTCAATTCCTTTAAATTAAATGCAAAGAATACTTATCAAGTGTTGACCACATGCAAAGAGACTGTGGGTTTCAGAAATGATCATGCTCTGGAAAAGTTGTATGTATCCATATGACACGGTGCCATGAAGCGGGCGTACGGGTGCATGCACACTTGGCATTTTCATTAGGACAAAACTGGCTTAGCCTGAGACACACTTAGTACAGCATTTTAGGAAAGCTCACCCAAGGAATTTTTCTATGTAGTTTTTAGCAAGAACAACATTTCCACCTGAGCTTCCCAAAGGCGGATGTGCTCAGGTTGGGAGATCAAAGGAGTTATTTCCAATTAGGACAGAGGCACAATTTGTTTGACCCAACCCAAAGTTGTTAGGGCATTATAAGTCAAAGTCAGAGTTATGACTCAAAGTCAGAGTACCTATTGTTTGACCATTGATTTAGAATATTGACGTGTCCAATATATATTTAGCATATGGTGCCCTAGCAACAAGACTTATCTACAGGCACTAAATGATATTGAAACAACACTTAGTTATGAATTGATATATCTTTATTTAATCAGGAGACCAAGTAACATCCAGAACTGTTAAATTAGATAATTGCATGCATAGAGTTAAGGGTAGCTACTATGAGATCATTGCCCTAAAATTGTGGGGTTTTTTTCTTCTGGAAGATTACTGTTTTGCATCTATTATTTTGTTTATTTTAATTTAGCTTTTAATTGTATTAACCTTTATTCATTAGGGATTTAAGATTAATCTGTAGAATTCCAAGTCACCTGTCACCATATGCTAAACAATATAAAAATTATAGGGTATGTTATATCTATAGAAATAGATATATAAATGTCCTGATGTTTTAAGTAAAGCAGTATGTACTTTTTATAGGGTGTCAAGACTTTATTGAAAGAGACTTTTGAAGCACAGAAAACTCAACTGCCTCTTCATTTCTGAGCTCTTAAATTCCACAGAAATCAAATCTGACGTGATTCATTCAGATCAGTTTTGCTATCGACACAACCTTGTGCCCCGGGACAGTCTGTCTGGTGAAGGGGCTTCCTTCATTAGTCACCGTGCATCCAGCAAGCCAAATCCAAATCTGTGTGGGAAAAGTAATGAAATATTTTAAGCAGTGATAAGAACATCACAAATAATCAATTTCTATGGCATTACCAGCTACCTAGTCAAGGAAAAGTCTATAAATGCAAGAATTTATTACAGAATATCAGCCAGCCTATCAGCCATTGATTCTTCAGTGTGCACAGATTGCTGGGTTTAAAGAGAGATCCGTAAAGATGCTCACCTTTAATTTTTTCCCTCAGATAAAAAGAAGGCAAGGTGACCATAAAGCCCTCAGTATAAGCCAATGAGTGTCTTTACGGTTGTAAAGAAGTATTGTGAGACTTTTCACCAAAATAGGAAGCCAGCAAACTGCTCAGAGGTAATTAGATACAAACTGATGCCCGCCACTTCATAAAGAGGGACGAGCTAATTACAATCACAATACACTGTACTTAGAAACATATTTATTGCGCTTATTTCAGAGATGTTTATTTCACCTGAAAGAAAAGGATCACAAAGGCATTTCTGTGTAATCAAAACAAAGAGCATCTTTTACCGACCATATTTATTTCAGTTTCTAAACTTCATGGCAGACAGCATTTTAATCCACTTTAACCTTTGGGCTCCTCACATGTTTAGAACTAACATCGTGGGGTGCCTGGGGGGCTCAGTCAGTTAAGCGTCTGCCTTCAGCTCAGGTCATGATCCCAGGGTCCTGGGATCGAGCCCGAGTTAGGCTCCCTGCTCAGGGAGGGGCTGGGGAAGGGGATCTGCTTTTCCCTCTCCCTGTGCCCCTCCCCCTCTGCCCCCCCTCCCGCTCCTGCTCTTTTTCTTGCTCATCCTTGCTCTATCAAATAAATAAATAAAATCTTAAAAAAAATAGAAAAAATAAAGCTAACATAGCTTAAGAAAAAACACACATATCCACCTCCAGCTTCTCCCTTCCCCCCACCGGAGACAGAATGAAATACAATAATTTGACACAATAATTTAACCATAGTTTTTCTCTGAGAAAGGAATTCAACACTTATATAGTCATTAAAAGATGAAATGTGCAGTTAATCTTCAAAACTGAAATGAACCACAAAGATCCAAAAGAACTTTCCCAGCACCATTTTGTGTATGCTGCCCTCATAATGAAACATGGAATATTCATTACTGCAATTAAAATAACACCAATTAGAACCAAAATGTAAGTTGTGACAAAGTAGAAAGTGGAGATGGATTAATAGTATTCCTTTTATTCAGGTTGACTTTGAGTTATTAAGATGGAATACAAGGCAAAAAACTTCCATCCTGCACCCCAAGTTAATTTTCTTCTAATTCTACCTGGAACGTGACTTCTGTGTTATGTAGACGATACCTGAAATTAAAGTTTAAGTAGAAGAAGAAGGAAATTAAAAAAGTTAAGGGTAATTGTAAGTTCCTAAGAATTCAGTGATGGGAAGTGGGTGGTGTGGACACTCTTCTGTGCAGGGAAGGAGAGACATGCACACACAGAGATAGGCACTTGGCAGAGTCTGTCCCTGGTGGTCCCTGGCACACTGACCACCTGGGCATGGAGTTCTTTGTACCGTTGGGAGGAGAGCTCCACAGCCAAGTGCCATGGGACCCGTTTTTGACCCTTCGTGGACTTCCATGTGGTGCAGCCTCCAAAATGTCAGGGGACAGAGTTAGCATCTGCTTCCTGGAGAGGGCAAATCATAGAACATATATTTACTCTAAACTATAGCTTTCAAAAAATGGAGTTTTAGAATATGCTAAGATATTTTCTCACACTAGAACTTTCTCTTCACCCCAAAGATGTGTCAAATGGAGTTGAATGCGTATATACACCCATATGCACCTTATTTCCAGAGTAGGGTAATTTCAGCGTGTCCTTTTGTACTTTGGAGGGAATGCCAGGAAAGTTGAAACAAGATGCTGACCAAAAATCATGACATATTACTACTCCAGGTTTTTTCCCATAGAAGATTTAAATTTAGAACCCATTGAATTCATGTTTTATTTTGAGGCGTGGGAAAAATACACTGCGCATCTCATCAGTAGTTGGGATGAGACTGGAGACTATCTCTCAAGTTTATCAATTACTGAATGAAAGGAGAGATATAATTGCTCCAAGTTTAAATTCTTAAAGACTTAAGTTGACAGACATATTTTTATAATAAAGAGCTACAACAAAGCTCTGGTTGAGTTTACAGCAATGTCAAGATACGCAACAAAGACCCTTTTCAAAATACCACAAGCCTTATTAAAATATCAGCCGACGTGTTTTTTATGCGATTCTTTGGTTTTCTTCAATATTTACGTTCTTGAAATGGGAAAATTGTCGAAGCCACGGTGACAGTATCACAGAGGAGTGAGAAAAATGGTTTTCTGTAAAGCACCAGCACCATCTCAAACTGCTGGCTGTCTGTTGGTCAAAATTGCAGACTTCGCAATAAATCGGAATTGAGAGAACCAGGCCACACTGCTGAAGGTACAGGCTGACTGGGAAGGGCACCGTCTCCCACCTGGGAGATCAAGTCTAGAGAGAACACGTCCAGTGGAGCCTCAGACATGACCACTGACCCTGGAATCTAGTTGTGTCGCCCAAAGCCGCCTAAGTGAGAGGTACTATAATGACACACACATGCTTTCTGCCCCTCTCTTGGAGTGTTCTCGCAGTGAAAATAGCACACGTATGAGACGACAACCTTGAGAGAGCACAAACGGCAGGGAAATGTTACCTTCTGTGCTGCAGAGGATTCATGAGTTTTCACCAGCTGCCCGAATCTGTCCGGACATGTTCCAGTGCTCCTCCCGTTAAGACTGGCAATTAAACAGAGTGTGATAGCTACAAGACCCCAAATTTGATTCCATCCTCTTTTCTTTGCAGAGCTCAATTTGATTCTTTTCCCCTCTAAAAAAAATGCATACACGTATATCACTGATACATGTGTGTGTATTCTTGATGCACCTAAACAAAAGTGAGAATTTTGTAATAATAAAATATGGATTGCCTACCATGAAAGAAAATGCATTTTGCAAAAGTACACATTCTCCATGGTTCTTTTAAACAACTGTGTGTTTAAAAATACACCTATTTCGATAGTGTCTTTGAACTCCTTCTCGTCTTGTCTACATATGTTGGCACACAAGTTTCCAGTTGGTTTACCACTGAACGTATAGAGAAATGGAACGTGAGCTTTCAAAGACTCAAAGGGGTAGTAATCTGGAGAGAGGATAAATACAAATAAGTAAATATGAAAGTCTTGCAAGTCCATGACATGCTACAAAGAGGAAATAAAAGAATCATCTGCAAAGTGTTATCAAAATATGAAAAGAACCTTGAAAAGGAGCGCACTGTGTGTTTATTCAAGGCAACTCTGTTTGCTGAAATGAAAAATGCATTTCAGTCAGCAAGGGACTGGTAGGATGCACAGATCGTCAGGGGAACTGAAAATGGAGCAAGAATGACCAAAGTTAAGAGACCCAATGACTTGTGACATCTTCCCTTAAAAATAAAATTCCCAAATGGGAAAGGGATAATAAATTTTAAGATCACTCACTGATTGGCAGCTCAGATTTTGCTTTATTAGGGAGGACAAGTAAATTTTATGTGATAGTTTGTTGTATTTAAAGACAGTGTAAAACTCTCATTGCAAACAGTTGTTTACAGTGTGTTTTTCAGCGCCGAGCTGTTTTAAAGCTCAATTGTGCATTTTGCAGATAAAGTGGGAAAACTAACTGAAGGCTGTATTGTAAGCAGTGGTTGCCGTGGAAACCCCAGTTTCAAGAGCTGGTTCTCCATTACCACTTAATTTAGGCTTCCTAATTGCATTCCACTAAATCGGTAGCGACAATATCTGCAGAGCAAAACTGCATGCCCAGTCTAGCGCAAACCTCTTTGAAACAGGCTTTTTGAAAGCCAGGAGCTATAAAAACTCAGCATGACGTGGAGCATATGAGAAACCTGTAGTTCAAATGTACTCCTGCCTGCTTTCTCATCCTTGGTAACTTCAGTGCGTTCCACACCAATCTATTAGTTCAGTCTACCTTAAAGATCATAAAGCTCTGCCATGTGGAAACTCATCTGTCCAGCAACACATTGGTGCAAAATAGATTTAATTGTACTCCCAACCCGGTATCATGTCCATCTTATTTTACTACACACCAGCAGGTAGCCATGCACACAGTCTCACTTTCCTTGAACTGCCCTTGCTCCACAATACGAGGAGAACAATACTTTCTCAGCTTAAATTATTTGCCACTGTTGGTCTGAGCGCAGAACTAGACCGCCCATATGTGACTTGAAGAGAGGCTTGTCAGAACCACTAGACATAAAAGCATTCCAATTATCGACCACACTGCTTTAATAGACGAGGCAACTAATATGATAGTGTAAGTGACGGTACCAGTGAGGAGCTCTTCGTCACTGTCAGATTAACACTTGAGTTAAACTCTTGTAAATCAGTCACATTATGCCGCTGGTGGAGGAATAAACACAGCCCTTTTATGCTCAGGATTCCAGAGGGTTCTTCTCTGCAAAAGGAGTTGCACTGGATGCTCTATTAATCTGAATTTTGTTCATGTTTATTATTTTGCAATTACGAATGTGGGGAACACTGGAAAGATTGAAGTCACCTGCGATCAGATTTGGAAACGGAAGCATGTGGGTTGGGTGGCAAAGGAGAGGGCCAGCCTGGCTTCGGGGCCCAGGCACCGGGGAGCACGGTGGCCATTCTGCGCGGCGGCCAGTGGGAGAGGAAGCGGGCTCACCCCTGATTGACAACGGGATCCCACGATTCGCGGTTTCTCTTTTCACAAGGAACGCTTTCAAGCAAAATGCCTGGCTGTTTTGGAGTACATGACTTCGTGCCAATCCACGACGCAACTCATCATGTCCTTGCTCAGGTCCCGAGGATTTGGCATCTACCGTAGAGGCGAAGAGACCCTTTTGCTCCGGAGAGACAAGTAAACAACTGCAGCGTTTTATCCTCTCCCTGGCGTCGGTGCGCGTTGCTAAAGCAGCCTGGAAGCGGCTGCCAAGCACTCCACTATTGTCTTCCACCTCCCAAGGTTTTGAATGCCCTTGCTCTCCCAACTGTGGGTCTTCTGCAGGAATGAATGAGGCATTTTCCAGGACAAGACTTTATGAATGAGACAGACTGTGTATTACAAGGCGAGAGGCTCCGTGAATTTCCTAGATTAAGAAAGCCAATGTTAAGGGAGCTCTGCATCTCTGTTCCAGTGGGAACGTGGAGAGGAAGAGAAATAACATGGTCCGCCAGACTTGGCCAGAAAGTCTCTCTACTGAGTCACGATAGAACGAGGCCAGGCATATAAGAGCCCTGCCCCGGGTGGATTCTGCTACAGGGCCCGGGGCTGTTCCGAGGTGGTGGGGAGGGCGTCCCCGCGCCCCTTGGACCATTTCTGCCTGCGGGCAGATCTGGCCACTGCTGTAGGCGTGGTGGGCTGCGCGCGTGCGGGACTGCACGTTGCTTGCGCGTGAAGTACACCGACTTACGATCCTGGGACTGAGAACATGTTATTTTGGAGACTGAGTTCCTGTTCTGGGCTTTTAGTCATCCTCAGTCGTTTAGACCTGATGAGGGCAGTCATGTCCCAATTCCCTAGAGGGTCCTTAAGAAGGCCCAGGTATCCGTTCGGAGGAGCGCTGAGCACCCCTCTCTAATTATGATGATGAACTTGGATGTCTGGCACTTTGGTGTCCGGTGTCCGGCCTGGTCCATTTCCCTTCCCCTCGCTTCTTCCTCACCACTAACAGAGAAGAGTAAACAAGCACGTTTTGCATAATCACCTGGATGTCCCATCCTTCAATTAAACCAAGAAAAGCCAGTGGCCACCCCCTCCACGGACCCCATCCCCGACCTCGCTCCTGCCCCCCAGTTCTGGCCTGCAAAACACTCAGAAGCAGCTCCCAGAGGAGCCAGCGGGGACCCAGATCAAGGAAAAGTAGAGGCAACTTTGTTCAAGCATCAGGTTCCTGCTAATTTCCTCTCATGCTGCCCTTATGGAAACGTCTCTGATTTTATCTGTGTTCTCCCACTTTGCCCCTGCTTATCTCTGATCCCCCTCACGAAACTAATGAAATAAAAGACTAATGTTTCCTTCTCATCCTTAACAATTAATGCCAATTCTAAAACTTCTTTGATCTCCTCTCCATTATCTTAAAACTAAACCCCAAATCTGTGGACTTAAAATCAAGCCTTGTTTCAGTATGTAGCCCAGGTTCCCCCCGCAAAGAAAATCACAGAGCCACAAAAGATGATTACTGCTGAATTACAAACCGCAGAGACTTGCATAAATAGTTATGAGGGAAAATTGCAGGATAATGCTGCTGATAGAATCAATAGCATCCTTGATAGTAATATACCCAGGGGTTCTATATATTATCTATCCTCTGAAATGTCAATATAATGAAACCTACAGAGGAATTTATATCAAGATCCATTCTGTGTTAATTCCCAGGTGAATAATAAATCAAATTGGATATCTCAAAGATCTTCTCTAATCGACTTGTTTAAGAAACTGGTTAAACTGGCCATCTTGCCATTCCAACTAATGGATGTTAGTTTATACAGTATGTTAACCTTTTGCCCATGATAGTAAAGAACAAAATGGATCTTTTTATATATTCCCTAAGTAACTGGGGCCTGTGTAATTATATTTACCAGAAAATGTTTTATATTTGTATTACGTCTCTTTGAAGCCCAGTGCTTAGTAAGGGACCCAGAAAAAGTACGGGTCCCTATAAAATGCTTTTTGAATACACAGATAGGCATCGATTGGGTTTTCTTTATCTTTAGCTATCTCCGCTCATTTTCTCTTTTCTTGCCGTGTAGCACGCTTTATATTAATCACTGTGAATTTTCAAGTGTTAGATAGCAAACTATAGACATTTTTGTAGAAAAATTAAATATGCATTTCAAGCGAAAGGCTTTTGTGATCCTCAGTGACACTATAAATGAGACCTCTGTGGGTCTTATTGTCACGTCAGGTATTTTTGCAAGTGGCAAGAAGGCTCCCAGCTCACTAGGTGATTGCTGATTAAATCTGATTTACACAAACTGAGCTTTCACATATATCTCTTTCCAAAGGAAAAAAAAAAAGATTTTGGAGCTTCACATCATGGTCTCCACATTGAATCAATATTCAGTGTAACAAAATTCCATGAAAATAATTATTTTTTTCTTTCTTTTTTTTCCTTCTCCTTCCCTCCCTCCCTCTCTCCTTCTATACATCTTTGTGCTATGTTTGTTTGTTTTAATAGATATCTATTCTGACTCAAATAATAAGACAGCTATTTTCTGTGTGTTTTGGGAACCAAAAAATATTATCAGAAGTGGCCACCGGGTAAATATCTGAGCATGGCCTCGTGCTGGTGGCTGAATCTGGTGAAGCAGCCGGAGCATTATCTGGTAGATGTTAGGATCTTCAATAATCTGCCATTGTCCTTAAACAAAACTGAAATGATTGGTTCTATTTGAAACAAAAAGATAGTCAAGAAATCTTGTTTCAGTAAGTTTGATTGAATACTTTAATTCTTAGAAGGAAAAAGAAAATGGAATCTGGGCAGGCCTGGCTATACAGTTCGCAAGATCCTGGGCAAAATGAAACACAGGGCCCGCTGTACAAAAATTAAGAACCATAAAACGGCAAGAGCAGAGCCTTGATCCAAGCACGGACCCTTCTAAGCTCGGCGCCTTGTCTGGCTGCCCGGGACACTGGCCTGAGCTTGGCCTCAGTGGGATTTAAGCCACCCTCCACTTTACCATCTGTGTGCTCTTGACCAAGTTAACCTCATTTAGCTTAGGTTTTCTGGTCTTTAAACATGCTTTTCCTCACCCTTGCTGTGAGCCTACAATGTGAAAGTGCTTTGCGAAGTTTAAAGCATGATATAAAACTATGTCTTGTCATGCAATTATGTTACTATTTTTTCATCATGGGCTTGTGATTAGGGCTGGGAATGCACAAGATTATGATGTAACCAAATGCTGTCTTCACTTTTCCTTCCCTGCCTTACAGTGAAATGACTTGCTGTTCCTCCAGCCTCCTTGGGCTTCGGATCACATGAACATACCATCTGGTTTCCCCATGAAACAAAACTCAACAACCGCCTTCTGCCCACTGTCTAAGGTGCCCACTCTCACTAGTCACTGGGGCCCGAGAGTAAGTTAGCTACTGAGAACTTGTCATCCTGAGTGGATTGTGTGTCTGGGAATAACATCATGAAGTCCCTCTGAGTCATTTTCCTGAGCCCTCAGAGCACAAACATCACACACTCCAGTTGAGCCCTCATTAAGTCAGAAGAACATTCTTCCCTCAGATGCAGGCAGGGAAATGCCCTGGGACATGAATGTGGTATTTCCCTTGTTGGGAACCACAGCCACAGCTCCCACATTAGATGAGCAGCTGTAAGAGGGAGTGGGGACAGCTTGTCAGTCCCCAGCCTGCTTCTGAATGTCTCTGAAGAAGCCCCCTGACCAGACGAGGGCTCCCCAAGGATAGATGTTTCCACTGTATCTAAGGCAAAGGGACCAGGCTGAACCCTCCTTTTTGCCAAGATCCTTCTGGCTGGATTGCTTATGAAGTGGAGACACAGGAGACTCAGAGCTGAATCCTTTATCAATTGCAGCAGTGCAAGTGAGTCTAAGTAGCAGCTTTTTGGACTTCTCCATAGACCCTTGCTGGTGTGCAGGCTTGGACTGATGAGGCCCCTAACCATGGAACGTCTTCAAAACGTCAGGTCCCATCCCAAAAACCAATGTGGGCAAAGCCTACCATACACAAATTCAAAAGAAAACACTGGCACACTTATGTCATAAACCGTGAATGCCATTGATAATAAAGAGCTCTGCAAATTGGAGATGGAAATTTGAGGTGAACGATCTGATGGCAAAATGGGCAAAAGATGTAAGCAGGTGGTTGACAGAAACAAACGAAATTAGCATAATTTGTGGGTGAGACTGTGAGGAAACGGGCCCTGTCATATGTTTCCTGGTGAAGATGTAAAATGGTACATCTAGGGAGAGGAATTAGACAATGTTTAGAAAAATTATATATGATTTTACCCTTTGATCGAGAAATCTCACTTCTAGGAAGCTATCCCATAGATACACTGCCAAAAATACAGGAAGGCATATGCACAAAATTGTTCATTCCAAAATACTAGTATTAGCAAAAGATTGTAAATAACCCAGGTGTCTCCATTTATCTGGGACTGTGGGAATAAAACAACAGAGCATCCAATTTACAAAGAAATTCTGTACAGCCCAAAAAATAGGAATGAGAAAGAGCTCTATACATGGAGAAAAAGCAGCAAACACAACCCGTTTGCATAAAAGAAGCAATATAAATATATTTACCAATTTGCTAATGTTTATTTTCAAAAAGCAAACTGGAGAGATAAACCAAAAATAAATACAGGTCATTACCTAACGGAGAGGGCACGGAGGGACAAGGGAGAAACGAGATTTCTCTGAATCATGTCAATATTTTGCAGACTGAAAAAAATACACAATTTAAATTTCAAAACACACTGAAATGAATGAACCCACTCTGTCGCTGTTTGGTGACATTATCACACAGAGAAAAGAATGCTTTCAAGTAACTTTAGATGGTATTATTTAACCTGTGCATCCACAGTGGAATATTTTATAGGTCATAGAGGTGTAACACAGTGTTCAACTCCATTCAGTAATCTCATTGTTAGCAGTAATATTGGTAATATCACTCTGGGCTTATTTTACGTACTTTGTAGGATAAAGCAAATGAGTAACTTGGAGCCAGTATTTTTAGAGTAAGAGCAAAGACATGCGAGGGTAAAATCAAAGGAGACAAGCAAAGCTCCTGTAGTGTGAATTGAATATTTCAGCATTTACTCAGTTAAAAAAAATTACGGATGTAGGCGATGGAGAGAGAAAGTTGGTGATGTTTCAGGGTACAGGCTTGCAATGAGTAGTAAACAAGCCATAGCAATCTAATGCACAGTAGAGTGAATCTGAGCATCAAAAAATGATGACTAGTTAATTAAAGTACATGAAATATGAAAAATGTGAACTCTCAGTGATCCTAACAGTACGCGGCTAAAGACAACAAAACCATTCACAAGTACATACAAAACAGAACAATTTGCTGGTAACCATTCCAGGTAACTAAGATATCAAATCCTTGGAATGCTGGCAACTAAAGGAAAAAAAAAAACAAACATTTATCCTATATTTTGTGCACAAATATAGCAGCTCTAGTTGATGAAGGAAAATCTTTTACAAAAAATGTGGGGGAGGGGGCGCTTGGGTGGCTCAGTGGGTTGGGTGTCTGATTTCAGCGCAGGTCATGGTCTCAGGGTCCTGGGATTAAACCCCTGTTGGGCTCCCTGCTCAGTGGGGAGTCTGCTTCTCCTTCTGTCCCTCTTCCAGCTCGTGCGTGCCTGCGTACACGCTTTCCCGCTCTCAAATAAATAAATAACATCTTTAAAAATGTGGAAAATTGAACTCAATTAGAATGTCACTTTTTTAAAACAAGATTTATTTATTTGTTTGTTTATTTATTTAAGAGAGAGAAAGAGAGAGAGAGCTAGAGCATGTGAGCAAGGATAGGGATAGAAAGAGAGAAGCAGACTCCTCACTGAGTGCAGAGCCCAACGCTGGGCTTGATTCCACAATCCTGAGATGAGGACCTGAGTCAAAATCAAGAGTCAGATACTTAGCGGACTGAGCCACCCAGGCATCCCTAGAATGTCACTTTTTACAGCATCTAATGAATGATCTGACTTGAGCAAAGGTCACTGATAGAGGAAAACCATTAGATGGAAGTGTGATGGGATCTTCATGGTGGAAAGATCAGGCTGTCACCACCTGATTCCTCAACCCGTAATTGTGATTGATGGCACTTCCAAAGATGGCACCAATGACATCTCCCATCCTCTTTCCTCATGTGACCTGTGACTCCCCATCAAGAGATGAAGTCTCTTCCCAATCATTTTGATCTAAGCTGACCTTATGACTTGTTCTGACCAATAGAGTGACGTGGAAGTCATGCTATGTACCTTCCAAGGCGGGATTTTCCGGGACCTGCAACTTCTGTCTTTATCACTTGGGACACTCCCCCTTCAAAGCCAGTTGTTTCATAAGACTACCTAGAGATCATCATGCCATAAGGAAGCCCAAGCTAGCCATGTGAAAAGGGAGCCCACATGGATGAGAGCTGAGGAGCCAGACAGGTAACACTGTTGAACTTACCAGTGCAGCCCAGCTGAATGCTGTAGAATGAATGATCCCTGCCAGTGTTGCATGGATGATCAGGAAAAATTGCCCAGCCAAGCTCTGCCACTATGTGTGGAATTGTGAGCAAATAAAATGGTTATTTGTTTAAGCCATTAAGTTTTGGGGTAGTTTGTTATGTAGTAGCAGCAACATAATTAGAAAGTCACTGTTTTGTGACCTACAATGAAGTATCCAATTCAGGCACAGATTATCAATGAGGAAATCGATACATGAGTTTGGTAGAGATTTTTACATTGGAAAGAGCAGGCTGTCACCATCTGAACATCACCAAGGGTGAGAGAGTCAGATAGTAGGTGCCTCTTAATGTGATGCAAGAGGGAGTACACAACTTGGGAAATCTTCTCCTCTTCTCCCTCCCCCACCCTTCTCCTTCCTCCTCCTCCTCCGCCTCCTTTTCTTCTTCTGGGAACTATTCTGGCAAAGAAGGCAAAACACAGGAGACTCAGAGTTGAGCTTGAGTTCAACCTAATAGATTCTTTTCAGTGAACTCCAATTTATAGAAAATATAGAGATAGAACTACAAGTTAAATGACAACGAGAAGAAATGAACAGCTGAATCCAGGGGGAGAGATTTGTACAGGACAACAGACCTGGCTGATCTTCAAAGGGTCAGTAACATTAAAAAAAGAAAAAAAGAAAAGTGGTAACTCCAGATCAAAAAAGACTTAAGAGACTATCAGCCATAGAATATATGAGTCTTGTTGGGATCCCGATTCATTCGCGCCAAGTGGCAGGAGACACACTGAGATATTCAGTGAAATCTGAATATGGAATGGGTGTTACATGACACCAAGAAATTATTTTTAATTCTTTAGGGTGTGATAATGGTACAGTAGTTATGTAAGAAAATGTCTGGTTTCTATTTTCTTTCTTTTTTTCGATAAAGTGGTATGTGCTAACTATGTAGAGGTGAAATGACTTGAAGGTTGAAATTTATTTTAAAATTCTTTACCAGTTAAAGAATAAGGAAGGGAGGAAGAAAGAGAAAAGGGAACAAATGATACAAAGTCTTGATAATAGTTGAGTCTTGTGAGGAGATACAGAAACTCATGATATCAAAAATCTCTCTACTTTTGCTTATGTGTGAAAATGTTCATAGTAAGATTTACATAATGAAAATCTATGGAAATTTATATACCTTTTATATGCTAGCTTAAATTACATCAGTATTTGCTTGAATCTAGAACTATATTTCTCCAAGGAAAAATTTATTTGTATTTATTCTTTCTGATCAAGGTAAAATTGGCATATAACACTATATTAGTTTCAGGTGTACAACATAGTAACTCCATCTTTAAATACACAAAGTGATAAGTCTGGTTACCATCCATCACCTATAATTGTCTCCTTTACTCATTTCACCCACCCCCTAACCATCTTTCCTGTCTGATAGCCACCAGTCTATTCTTTATACCTATGAATTTTGTTTTGTTTCTTCATTTGTTTGGTTTTTTAGATTCCACATCTAAAAAAATCATACTATATTTGTCTTTCCTTATCTGACTTACTTCACTTAGCATAGTATCCTCTGGATTCATCCATTTGTTGTAAATGACAAAATTTCCTTCTTTCTTATGGCCGAGTAGTATTTATTATACATATGCCCCACCTTCTTTATCCATTCCTCTATCAGTGGAGACCTGCATTTAGCCCAACAGTGGCAGGCAGCTCCTAGTTTCAGGCTGATTGAAAGTCAGACCCTCAGGCAACAGGTTTTTAAGTATGAATACGTATACAGTCTTATGAGACCATAATTGTAACCCCTGCTGCCCTCCAGAGCAGGCGATTTAGAGGTGTCCGTTGGTGACAGTTGCAAAAATTGGGGCTCCAGGGCTCCAGTACCTCTGGAGGTACCAGGGAGCTGTAAAGAGGCCAAGGGGAAGTGCCAAGATGGTGTCCCCCGATCTACATTCGCCAAGAGCTGCTGCTATGCTGCCTCTAGATGTGTAGCAAACCTGAAGCTGCCCTTCAGGACAAGTAAATAGGCCTTTTTTCCCAGGAAGGCTGGGAGTGTGTTTCAGTTCACTGTCTGTGCCGTGCTCTGGGGTGTGGGAACCTTCCAGTAACTCTCTCTCCAATTGTTTTGGTCCCATAGGGCCCAGCAATGCAGGATGCCCTGGACGCCAGGGCCAGGCACTCAAGGAGTGTCCCCTGCATGGATTGTGGGAAGGGCTGTTGGTGTTGGCTGGTGTGAGCAGGGCTGCTGGGCAGCACCAGGGAAGGATAAGCCTGCTGGCTGTCGTGGGGCCATGGGCAAGCCTGCTGGTATGAGCTAGGTAGAGGGAATGCAAAAATGGTGCCCACCATCCCCTCCATCCCCAGAGAAAGTCCCACTAGACCTCTTTGCCTCTGGCAGATACTTTAAAGATTAACTAATTAATATTCCTCACATATGATCTAGATGAGTGCGTCTGCATGCAGGCCCGTTAAGAGTGGACTTCCTGTTCCCTTCAGCCCACGCTTATCCTAGACATAAACCACATTGATTTTCAAAGCCAGATATTTTGGGGACTCATCTCTCTGGTGCAGGTCCCAAGGGTTGGGATGCCATATATAGGGCATGGATCCCTTGCTCCTCAGGAGATACTCCATATTTGTGAGATTCCCTCCCGAGTGTGGGTCTCTGCACCAGAGGTGGGGTTTTTGATGGGACCGGATCTCTGTCTCTCCTACCTATCTCATGTGGTCCTTTTATCCTTGTGGAGAAGCTGCTCAGCTAGCTTTCAGGTCTTTTTCACAGGGAATTGATCTATGTGTAGCTGCAGATTTGGTGTGTCTGTGGGAGAGGTGAGTTCAGTATTTTCCTACACTGCCATCTCGAACCCAGTCCCTCTAGAATTGTGACTTTAAATACCAGTGAAATAACTTAATGTTTCTTCCCAAATATTTAAGTAAAACTGACCTTCCAGAAACATCTGCTACCCCTTACACTCAGGTAAGAAGCCAAGGCTTCTTATCTCTTTATCTCTTAACACATATTCTCCTATTACTTGGTTCTTGTTCATTCTTGTTCTAATGGTTTGGTATTATGTTTTACCTAGTTAATTATTTAGTTAGTTTTAAGTGCTTCTTGGACATCGATAGGGTATGAAGAAAGAAATTTAATGTAAACATGAGTATTGACAGCCTGACTCTGCTTGCTTTTAATAGCTGGATCAAAGCACAATATGATACCCGACGTGGGATTGGAGCCCGTCTTCCTGGGTTCAAATCCTGGCTCCACCACTGTCAGCCATGTGACCTTTGGCATGACTTCCTTCTCTGTGTGTGTGTCCTCATTTGTAAAATAAAGAGAAAGCTATCAGATCCTATTTGTTGACCCAAGTTCATAGCAGCATTATTCACAATAGCTAAATGGCAGAAGGAACCCAAGTGCTAATTGGTGGATGGGTAGATAAATATGGTATGTACATTTAATGGAATATTATTCAGCCTTAAAAAGGAAGCAAATTCTACCTTGTGCTACAATGTGGATGAACCTTGAGGAGATTATATTAAGTGAAATAAGCCAGTTACAAAAATATGAAAACTGAATGATTTTACTTATGTGAGTAACCTACAATAGTCAAACTGCATAGAGTTTGTAAAGTAGAATGATGTGTGCCAGAGTTTTGATTGGGGGGGAATCAGGAATTAGTGTTTAATGGACAGAGTTTCAATTTGGGAAGAGGAAAGAGTTCTGGAGGTAGATGGTAGTGATGGTTGCATAATAATGTGAATGTACTTAACGCCACTGAGTTATACACTCAAACATAGTTAAAATGGTAAATTTTATGTTATGTATCTTTTACTACCATTAAAAAGAAGAACTGAAAGCTAAAAAAAAAAAAAAAGCTTAGCAGCTCCTATGAAGAATTGTTTTGAGAATCATTGGCAGAGGGGTCCCTGGGTGGCTCAGTCAGTTAAGTATCCAACTCTTGATTTCAGCTTAGGTCATGATCTCAGGGTTGTGAGATCGAGCCCTGCATCTGGCACCATTGAGCATGGTGCCTGCTTGGGATTCTCTCTCTCTCTCTCCCTCTACTCCACCCCCGCCAAACCTGATCGTGAATGTGCTATCTCTCTCTCTCAAAAACAAAAACAAATCACAAAGAATCACTGGCAGTCACAGAGTGGGAATGTGTAGATGAGTATCTTCCACAGAGCGAGTATCCTGTAAGTGGCAACTATGCTATTATGAAGTTTATTACTATTACTTTCCTTCTACTCCAAAGATAAGGCTCAATAAATGAATGCACGGTAGGGTTGGGACTTTTGGAGGGTGGGCTCAGACTCCTCAGAGAACCTAATGAAACTTATGAAGCCTCTCTCTCTCTCACCACCCTGCTCCGCACAACCATTTTGCATACATTTGATAGATTCTCCCTCCCCAGCAGAAGTCAGAATCCAGGGACCCCGGCCAAGAACCCCGGCTTTCATATGTTAGTGACCAAGCTGTCCCAGGAAAAGTGTTTGTATTGTAATGGAGAGCTGTTGGAGAAGAAGCCATAACATAAAGAAATGACGCTATGGTGGAATTTTTCCTTCCTTCCTTCCTTCCTTCCTTCCTTCCTTCCTTCCTTCCTTCCTTCCTTCCTTCCTTCCTTTCTTCCTCCATTCCTCCCTTCCTCTCTTTCTTTCATATTTATTTGTTTTTGAGAGAGAGAGAGAGAGAGAATGAGCTGGAGTGTGAGCATGACCTGGGGGGAGGGGCAAAGGGAGAGGGAGAAGCAGACTCCCCGCTAAGTAGGAAGCCCAATGCAGGGCTGAATCCCAGGACCCTGAGATCATGACCTGAGCCGAACGAAGGCAGACGCTTAACCGACTGAGCCACCCAGGCTCCCCTTTTCTTTTTTTTATATAGTGGTAAAATATACGTAACATAAAATTTACCATTTTGACTATATTTAAGTGTAGAGTTCAGTGGCATTAAGTACCTTCACATTGTTGTGTCACAGTCAGCATCACCATTCACAGAGCTCTTTCATCTCCCCCAGTGGAAGCCCTAACCCCATCACACATTAGCTCCCCTTTCCCCCTACCCCCAGCCCCTGGCAGTCACCATTCAATTTTCTGTCTCCGCGAATGTGACTACACTTGGGACCTCAGGTGAGTGAAATCATACAGTGTTTGTCTTTTTGTGACCAGCCTATTTCATTTAGCACGATGTCCTTGTAGTTCATTCGTGTTGTGGCACGTGTCTGAATCTCCTTCTTTCTTAAGTCTGGATAATATTCTGAATGATGGAATCTTGACAGGATGGTAAGTCTGAGGGGTGAGGACATGGATGAGTGTAGGTGAGTGTCTGCACAAGGAAAGAATGCTCGAAGGTTTTTGAATCACATTGTGGAATTAGTTGCCTATTTTGCGGCTCTCTGAACCCAGTCCAAGCCTGTTTGTCGAAAAAAGTGTTCAAAGAATTTATGAGCCTTAGAAATGGGAAGAATTTACAAGGGGTCCTTGAAACAGCATAGATTTGGAACCACTGTATTCAGAGTTCATTCAAGACTGTTCTAGTGGCTTCAGAGACTGAAGGCAGCTTCCCAATGTCACACTTGCTTTCTACATCACGGCTTTTCACTGTATGCCATGTTTTCTTGGCATTCAATATGCTTATATATATTCAAGATAATTTTGGTCTTGAGAGCAAATATTTACTGGGTTATTAGCCAAATGAAAGGAAAACAAAACATGACCTTCTAGGGCTGAACCCATATCTAGGATGTGAGTTTAAGGAACATAAACTCCTCCACATGGAAATCGGCCTCGGTTGGGTACAGGCCTGAATGTATAAATTCTTGGGGATTTTCCCGTCTCTCCCTACATTGCTAATATTCAAGAAAAACAATGATGTGTGTGGAACCCAATGAGATTAGACTAAAACCCAGAATAAATAAGGATTTTGATGTCATCCTTTCCCGACTTATGTCTTGCATGTTTTAAATTCTCTTGGCCCCATAAACACATTACAACTAATTATGGCTGAAGCTCAAAAGGCTTGGGGGTTGAGTACACAGTGGATTCCAAGGCATGAAAACCTAGCTCAATGCCTCCACGTTGGCAAGGGCATACTCCTCTTCAAGGGCCAAAAACACTGGGGAGGTAGGGAAGTAGTTTGCAGCCAAATACAGGGAAGGAGGAAAGAGAAATAGAAACCAATCATCCATCATCACATCGTTAAAATCGCTTGGGGTTTTGGTTTTCCTTTAGTTTGTCCATTTATTGTAACAGCTGGAAGGGTGAGCTCAGCTGACTTAAAGATATTTTGTAGGAATAACATATTTGGTGACAACTCAACTGTTGGAAGCTGAGCAAAAGCCGAGAGATTAAAATCATAGCTAGATATTTGAGAGTTCTCTGACATCATAGAGGAGAAATAGAAGATTTTCTCCTTTGATCTGATATGTGACGTGAGTGTGATCAGTTATCAGTTCTGGAAACTGAAACACAACAGCAGAGAACAAGGGGGAGTGCCCCTAGGGCTTGTGACTTGCTAAAGCCCTAGAGCTTGGAGGCCTGGATGGGCTAAGCCACCAGGGGTGAGGGGGTGGGGGTGGGCCCAGGGCCTGTGGTCCACATTGCTTTGAGAGGCTCACAAAAATATTTGCATTTCTTTTAAACTCAGAAGAAAAAGAAATGAATTTTGGGTCAAAGACAATATTTTAATATATTATATGAAAATATTTGTCTTTATAGCAACACAGTTGGAAGACAGAATTTTTAATCTTATTTTTATGGAGGAAAGGTCCCACAAAGGGCAAGAGAGTCTAGGTCCCATGAAGGCCATAATGAGGTTCTGTGTGAAGTATTGGGATGTGGTTCTATGTCATCCATCCCAGTGCCTCTACTGATATCTGGGTCTTGAAAGGAGCCCTGGGAGGTGAGCAATCTCTCTTAGCCATATGTCTGTGATTCCATAGAGAAGGCTGACATGGACTAAGAACGATTTGGATTTTGACCATTTTCCTTTGAGGTTCAGTTACTGTGAACATGTTTGAGTTTCTTTCTCTTTGAGGCCAATAATCTTGTTTCCACCCAACTCTTTGACCTGTAGTGGGAGGAGTAGACTCTCTTTTCTGAAAGAGGAATAAAGGGATTCCCAGTCCCCAGGGAACTAACAGTTAATTCCCTCCGACATCTGGAGCAGCTAACAACGAACCCTGAACCCTGACTGTCTTTGGCCTCTATCTGGCTGTGAAGGGGGGGAGGGGTCGAAGGCCCTAAAGTAGCAACTGAATAACTTGTGTCCTGATTCTGAATTTCCCACTTACCAACTGTGCAACATTAGCAACATTAGCACATTAGAATTCTATAAAATGAGAATAATCATAAGTGTGCAGGTCGCCTTCTGTAGTTGTTATGGAAATCAAATGAAATAATATGTGAGAACGTGTTTTGTAAATTTGGGACGTTTTCTCCTACAGGAGAATGTGTGAGTCGTTTCACACATGATGCCCTTACAGGTAAAATGAGGGGGATGGATCTGGCTTCCAGTTTAGTTCAGAGGAGGGTTTTGTAAGAGAGGACTGGTCCGCATGAGGAAATGTACTGAAGACATAAATGCTCCCCGTGGTTGCAAGTCATTGCTAAGTGATTACCTTTATCTGCATATCATTATACAGAAGACAGACTCTAGTTAGAATACCCCAGACACGTACGTTGGATCTAAAAACTCAACTCAAGAGCAGAACTCTTGCATTTAGCCCATCGGAAGCAGGGTTTTAAATTCTCCCCCGTGGGGATGCCGATGTGGTCCCCTGCCCATGGGTCTTGGTTGACACTGCTCTGGTGCACATCCGCTTCATCCTTCCCCTGTGTGCCCATACACGGGTCCTTCCTCATTAGATAGCAACTCGCCCACTCACAGCAGGTATGGTTTTGGAAAGAGCCTGAACTTACTCATGGTGATTACCTCTTCCTCCGGCTCAGTTTTTAATGTGGGGAACTGTAATCCCCACCGGTTAGAAGGGCTCAGCTCCCCAGGGAGAAGACAAATAAATGGCTGCATGACGATTTCAGCCTACGGGAAGTTAGAGCTGCAAACCCAGACAGAGGGGTGGTCAAAAGGGAACACAACCCATCTCCTGGAGGGGTAAGAAGACAAAAGCCGTTGAATAGGAAGGCAGGTAGGGTCTTCCCTGGATGGAGTCCCATTTAGTGCACCTGGAACATAAGGCCACTGTACAATCACATCAATTAATAAAAGTGCAAACTGCCTTCTGATTATCTGGTCAAGTGCACATTTTTTTCCAAGAGACATAGGCTAAAGACTCCCTGACTCTTGTTTACTCCTGCTTCTGACAGCTGTTTATGAGTCCCACCACGAGCCAGACTCTGTGCCTGGGGAGGGAGCGGAAGATCCTCACAGGGTGAGAGAGGAAATGCAAATAAATAGGTTAATATACCAATCCCCCACACTGTGGTTAAGTGGTGTGCAGGAAAGCATCCCTTGCACCATACCTTCCAGCTCTCTCTCTCTCTCTCTCTCTCTGGGACCTGCGGCTTCTCTCCTCCTTGCCAAACCCTCCTCCACCTTACATCTTCGGTTTGTTTCTGCCGCACTTCTCTGTTCCTTTTCAAAGTTAGACTTTGTGAAGGAAGTCTTGGAAAAAAAGTTCCTTTTCGAAGTCTGCCTTTGCTAAGGGCTGGCTACGGGAATCTGCGGAGCCTAGCGTAAAATGAAAATACGCAGCCCGGTCAGGCACAGTGAAGTCAATGTCCCTTTCCCCAGGTGACTGCCTCAAACCCCGGGGGCAGCCGTTCCTCTGGGGACTGCAGCCTCTATGTCATGATGTGCTCCAGACCTGCGTGGAGGTGGGCAAGGTGATCTCACCGAGGCACCCACCCACTGTTCCTTGGGGTGGGCAGCTAGCACTGGCCCTTTCCCGAGATGTCCCAGGTCTGGCGGACTGACTCCAACCAGCCCTCCTACTCGCCCAGGCCCCAGCTGGGGTGGAGGCTGATGGCGGAATTTGGCTTTCCCCTCCATCGCTAATGTGATGGAGGCTGGCAGTGGTGGGGAGGCAGAAGGGGGAGGCCTAGGGTGTGGAGAGGGGAGGTCGGATGGTGTGTGCTGGAGGCAGGGGTCTGAGGCACCATCCCAGGGAGGCCAGAGGAGGTGAGCCAGTTCCCCTGCGTAGGTTCTACTGTCCTGTCGTCCCATCAGATTTCACTTATAAAACCCAAATTCAAAGATAGAGTTAATTTCAAGAGGGTGACCACCGGGCATTCAATTGTAAGCGTGGCTGCTCTGGTCACGTGCTGTCTTATGTCCTCCTGCCAGCCAGGCTCCTGGTTCCCATTGCACTGGTGGTCTTCTCAGGCCTGCCCAGTGCAGCGGGGGCCCTGTCCTTCACTGCTAACTCGCTCAACCTCGTTCACCCTGGCTGCTCGGGAGTGAACCCACGCTGCATCCTGGGCTTACCCCAGGCTTCCATGCCGGGCTCATCCTTGGGGCTCGCTCCATGCTGGGCCCACCCCTGGGTTCCATGCTGGGCTCACCCCTAGGACTCCATGCTAGGTTCACCTCTGGGGCTCCATACTGGGCCCACCCCTGGGTTCCATATTGGGCTCACCCCAGGGACTCCACGCTAAGTTCACCTCTGGGACTCCATGTTGGGCTCACCCCTGGGTTCCATGCTGGGCTCACCCCTGGGTTCCATGCTGGGCTTACCCCTGGGACTCCACGCTAAGTTCACCTCTGGGACTCCATACTGGGCCCACCCCTGGGTTCCATATTGGGCTCACCCCAGGGACTCCATGCTAAGTTCACCTCTGGGACTCCATGCTGGGCCCATCCCTGGGTTCCATGCTGGGCTCACCCCTAGGACTCCATGCTAGGTTCACCTCTGGGACTCCATGCTGGGCTCACCGCTGGGACTCCATGCTAGGTTCACCTCTGGGACTCCATGCTGGGCTCACCCCTGGGACTCCATGCTAAGTTCACCTCTGGGACTCCATGCTGGGCTCACTCCTGGGGCTCCATACTAGGTTCATGCCTGGGGCTCCCTACTAGGTCATCCCTGGGCCCTCTAAGCTAGGTTCATGTTTTCTCACAGGCATTTTCTCCCATGGATGATGTTCCCATTCATCATCTTGGATCAGATACCACTTCACACACATGACCCCTCCATTGGCAGGCTCCCCTAAAATCCTCCACATTTAGTGTTTCATAACTGATTTTAGAATGTTGGTCTTGCATCTGTGGTCCTTATGCTTGTAAAGCAACAACTTTTATTCTATCCTTTGTGTCTGGAATTAAGTCAGACCTTTTCAGGACAGAAATCAAGAATACATTCTGGAATTTATATTTCTTAGTGTCTGATATGGTCAGATAATGGCTCATTGACTCTCTTTTGTAGATTGGTTCCTTTTTAGTATTCTGGAAAATGATTTTTAATTGAAGATATAGTCGGGAGTCTTAAGATTATATGGCTTGGGGCTGGAAGGTACCTGATTATCCCTTAGGGTCCCAGAGTTTCATTGAGTGGCCCAGAGGCTGCACCTTGAGGGTCAGAGGGAGGCTGATTGGGTAGTTCTAGCAATTCCTCTGCATTTATTTTCTGTTTTAATATCATATACAATTTCATCAGAGGAGAGACTCTTGCCGGCAAGGGAACAAGTGAATTGCTAGAGCTACATGCTGACGAGCGGAGGGGCCAGGACTAGAGCTTTGATTCTAATCCCAGGTTGTTCAAGTGGGGGCTTGAGAATAGCCCCGACTCTACATAGATACACATATACATACATACATATGTACGTACACACGTACACACACGCATACACATACATACACACATACAACTCTATTACTGAAATTCATTTTGAGTTTGGGACATTAAGCTTTCATTTCTCTCTTTAGCATTTCTAATTTTAAGGAACATGTATGCTTGGTCTCACAGGTTTGTAATGGCCTTCAAGCAAACACGAAATCACTTGGGCACACTGGATCAGCATCGCGGCTCTTCAATGGGTATGGCATCTAGGGCCCCGGAACTTACACAAGGGTCAAGATAGTTCAAAATTCTTTTGCCAACAGTGGACCCAAGGGCTGAAATGATCTACTGTTCTACCAGAGGCTTGGTGGGTAAAGCCTAGGTGCTTTGAAAGGGACACGGCTATACTTACAGATCCTCAAATCTTTTGAAATGCTTTGTTGATCATCAGGACCACGTTCCCAAGAAATGTATTTCCTGAGTTTGTTTTCTGTTGAAGCAAAATTGCCTTCACATTTTCTAAAATCCAGAAGGTGAGGCAGTGCTGGTCAACAGGAAGACGTGGAAGTTGGACACAGACAGGAATCCTGACTTGGGGCATTTAGCTATGTCATTGGTCCGTGTTGCTTTATTTCTTCTGGAATATGCAGAATTGAATGCCCTTCATATGTTTATGCTATGAATGAACATATTCAAAAATATTAAGTGAAATACAAAGCATGATGGGTATGCAACAAATGGGAAATATACAAATATCGGTTTGTCAATGATCAAAAGATGAATATTTTTCTATCTCCCCCCTCACATATATACTTATATAATTTTCCATATTATATCAGCTTGAGGGATGCTCACACTATTTGGCATATACATTTTGAGAAAAAATAGTTTTAAATCATGATATAACTGTTTTTTTATTTATTTGTCTATTTATTTATTTATTCAATAAATATTGAGCGAGTATGAGGTCTACAGACACCATATTCAGCATACCAAGATAAATGAGTCTTTATACTTTGCTTCTAATCTAGTAACAACACAACAACACTTTTTTGTAGTCACACGACTTTTTTATTTATCCTGAAAATTTCAAATGTCAGAAGCAAATTTCGCAGCAAACTACAAGACAGTTTCTGATGAGTGTTCAAGCATTTTGTCTTGAATTCATATTATCAACTTGATATCTCTGCTGTGTTAAGAGATACTCATGAGACAGTGAAAGGGATAATATTAAAATAGATTAGGTGATTGTAATTCAGTGTCTATAAAAAGCTATAATCTAAAGGCCTAGAAAGTTTATTTCTATAACTACTAAAATGTAAATGGACATTCAAATGTAGCATTCATATTTTTAGCCAAACATAGCTTTTAATGCATATAAACAAACAAGTAATCCAAGATTGTCAAAGAAGTTGTTAGAAGTATAAAATGACTAATTAAAATAAGAAATACCGGTCTTATTACCCTGCAGTGGTCTGGAACTGAATTGAATGCTGTTTGATTTAGGAATTATAGCAATTCATATCTTAAGGGCTCTGGAGTCTTCATCAAACCATGGAAAATATGGTACATTAACTCTGGAGACCATACACAGAGATGCTAAGCTAAGGAACATTCTAGCCAATGGAAATTTCTAGAGGGGGAGCCATGCTTTTCTTTCTGCATCCCACGTTTGATCTGCTTAGTTTTGGGTAACCATTGTTCAACACCCAACATTTTAGTCAAGTTTTTTTTTTTTCCTGAATTGGTAGCAAATTCTCCTATTTTAGAAAATCGCCTGTTCAACAGGCATATTTCCTTGTTCCTCAATATGGGATTTTTGTGGGTCTGAAATGGACATGGTGACTAAAAACCTATAAAACTTAATAACGGGGCAACCTACGAAGCCCAACCCCACTTTTGGGAATTAGGAGTATCAAGGTACGAATTTTGTTAGAAAGCAAAGGTGAGTTAGGAAAAATACTTAGTCTGAAATCAACCAATGAAAACGTACTGGAGTGTACTTTTTCTGCAAATTCAAGATTTATAGTGGGGTCTTGGAAGTGATTTCTCTCTGCTAGTCCCCACTCTCGAATGTGACTTTTTAAGGTGTAATTTCAATTTTAAGTGACCCATCTTGCATTGATAATGAAGTTCTGAGAGTCTTTTTGTGGACTTGAATTAACACCAGATGAAATTTTGCCATGCGTATTCCACTGAAGTGGGAAGACAAGTGAAAAATGAAAACAAAGTTCAGCACACATCGGCAAAATCAATGCTCTCATGAAACCTCCTTCCTTCTTTGCTGCTTTCCTGTCTCTGTTGCTACTCTGTCCCCCGCCTCACCTTTTTTAAAAGATTTTATTTATTTATTTGAGAGACAGAGAGAGGGCAAACACAAATAGGGCGAGTGGCTGGCAGAGGGAGAAGCAGGCTTCCCACCGAGCAGGGAGCCCGATGCGGGGCTTGATCCCAGGACCCTGGGATCATGACCTGAGCCGAAGGCAGATGCTTAACTGACTGAGCCACCCAGGCAGCTCTCTGTTTCCCTTTTACATGCCTCCTTGTCTCCTTCCCTTCTTTCTTTCCTTCTTTCTTTTGTACTGACATTAATGAATGAATATTTCATTTGTAATATTCTTTTTAATTTTTAATTTTAATTTAAATTCAATTTCGTTAACATATGGTGTATTATTAGTTTCAGATGTAAAGTTCAGTGATTCACCAGTTGCATATAACACCCAGTGCTCATTCCATCATGTGCCCTCCTTAATGCCTGTCACCCAGTTACCCCATTCCCCCACCCGCCACCCTCCAGCAACCCTCAGTTTGTTTCCTCATAGTTAATAGTCTCTTATGGTTTGCCTCCCTTTCTGCTTTTATCTTATTTTATTTTTCCTTCCCTTCCCCTATGTTCATCTGTTTTGTTACTTAAATTCCACATAGGAGTGAAATCGTATGGGATTTGTCTTTCTCTCACTGACTTATTTCGCTTAGCATAATACCCTCTAGGTCCATCAACGTCATTGCAAATGGCAAGATTTCATTCTTTTTAATGGCTGTGTAATATACTTTTTTTTACCCCAAGCGAATGATCATTCTGCCTCCTTTCTGAAATCCAAATTTTGATTTTTTTGGTTAAATTGACCTCTTTAAAAATACATCATTACCTATAAGAAGTTCTCTCATGGGCTAAAAATCTAGGCTTGTGTTGCCAAAGTACACCTCCAAATTTCAATAAGTTGATATATCTGTAGCTATAAAATTAGTGACCAATAATAGATACCAATTTTGGAAAATAGAGGAAAGCAGAATAATCTGTGAGAAAGAAATTTAAAATCCACTTGAAATATGTGGATAATAATTCCTGTAGGAAATGTTTCTTTACCTGTATTTGACTTGGCATTTGTTTATCAAGTTAATACAATTTATCCAATATTTACTAAGTGCCAATTATGTGATATATGATGAAATGAAAAAACATGTATCCAAATGGAATTCTTTGGTACACCAATCCAGGAAATGGTAGACGTCTTAGTCCCGACATTAACCTAGTGTCACTGAAAAATATTAAACTCTAGGGGCGCCTGGGTGGCTCATTTGGTTAAGCGACCAACTCTTGGTTTCAGCTCAGGTCATGATCTCAGGCTCGTTGGATCGAGCCACGGGGCTCCATGTTCAGCCAGGAGTCTGCTGGAGATTCTCCCTCCCTCTTCCTTTGCCCCAACACTTCCCCTCCCAGGCTGCATGCACGGGTGCACGTGCACATGCTCTCTCTCTCTTTCTCTCTCTCTCAAATAAATAAATTTTTTTTTAAAACAGAAAAACATTAAACTCGAGTTTTAGAAATGGTATTTTTTTGAGAGAGTGCTACTGTGTTTTTATAGAGCATGGTATCACGTGTCACTCCAAGGAGCACATGAGAAGGCACTGAGACACCACACTGGGTTTGAAAGGCCATAGTTCAATGTCTTAGGCTTTCCTCTTTATACCTAGCAATATCACACAGTTTGGTGGCCAGCCATATGGCCCATTTATTACTGAATAAAACCAGAGGCCCAGAATCAATGTATCTTGAGTAGAGAGATAGCTGATCTCATTTGGTTAGTCATACTCTATGTCCAAATTGAGGATTTTTGGGAATTTTACCTGTGATTTAAAATTTACCAGATAGGTTAATTTAAAAAAGATAATTTCACTTCTTCCTCAAATTTTTTTCTTAATTGATTCACAGGCCAAGTTTTACATTTTTAATTCTCCTATTATTTTTAGAGTATCTGCATATGTTAAAATTTCCCTTACATCCAGGATTCAGTAAGGCATCCAAGATAGGCAGATGTATGTGGACAACGACGGAGCTGTGAAAACGTTCAAGCTCTAGCATTCACCTGCCTGTGTCTGTACCTGGGCTCCATCCCTCAGCAGCTGGGCAGCACTGGGCAAGTTACTGTCCCTCTCTGTGCTTCAGTAAGATGAGGTTAGTAACAGCTCACTCAGGGTTGTGAGGATTAATACATGGAAAACATTTAAAGCAATTCCTGGGACAGAACAAGTGCTCAATAAATGCTTATTATTGTTACTGTTATCATTATTATATTAAAAGGTATAGATAAATTTAAATCTTAATGAGTATAGTCAAATTCAGTCTCACAGGGACACTTTCTTTTGAGTAAAGAGAATGTATTGCCTATGGGGAAAATAACACGGACTGAATTAATCATTACCAACAGCAATGATATCTAAATACAGACACTTCGCAGACAACAACAGATGGAAGGCAATAGTTCTGTCATGATTTGCCTATTTTGTTGGTAATTTTTCTCACTGCACAGTTTCTTCATGACATTCTGAGGTCCTGCATCTTGAAAGAATCCCTCCTCTCCTTATCTGCAGCATCTTATCTCCTTCCACCAACTTTGCATCTCCTTTGGGGTCGAGGGTGGTCTTCTCCTCACTTCCCCCTCCCTCTTGCAGACTTCTGTAGCACACCCGGGGCATGCACCCATGCTCCCCACGTTCTGCGTGGAGGTCAGGGTCCAGCCCAGACTGCACTCCCGGGCGGAGTTTGGAGACACGGAGCTGCAGGTGCTCAGCAAAAGGAAACCGGTGTGCAGAGCATCTGACTTGCTTCTGATTACCATCCATGGCTAAGCACTAGTTCTTAAACCTAAACTTGTATTGAACTGTTGAGACAAAGGATTGAGACAAACCATGTGGAAAATGGGGCCAGAACAAGTACCCGATCCCACTTTTCTGAATTCCAACTCAGAGATTTCTGCATCAGCTCTCTAGCCCTTGGGAGTGGGCCTGAATGTTCGTTTGTGCCTTCTCTCAAAATTGCTTAGTGGCAAACACCAGGTACCTATGGCAACCACAGAAAAACGAAGGAGGCTGGAGGATGGCATACGGCCATAAATCCCAAGTGAAGCCTTGTTTGTCCCTCCAGAACCACTCAGTTAAATCTCAGCCCTAACATTAGCTGTGTCTCTGTTTGCCCTTACAAGATTGGTACCTTGGTAAGGGAGTACCATTTTGTTCTTTATTTGATGAATTTCCTAAATGCAAGAATTTTATCTCTTAACAACGTTTGTGTTCTATACCCAAGCTGCTTTACAAACATGAACAATTTTCAACAATGTAGTAAGCACAGTATTAAAAATCATATTTTAATGGACTCCATAGACCTAAAGATATATATATATGCACATATATATATGTATATATATATTAACTTAGAGTGTTAACTGAAGACCTCAGCGAAGAGTCTATGGAGCTAATGCTTACGGAGTCTGTTGTTCTTGTCCTAAAGTGTAGAGAACCATGTTCAAAACCTCATTTATGCTCAATGTGATTCGGTGCAATGACATGAATGCCATGCGGACAATGATTCAAATTCTTCCCACCACAGGGGCAGGGTAAACCACTGCTAAGATGTATTTGGAAAGAGAACGAGGCCACACAAAATTTCCAAAGCCCATACCCGAAGACTGAAAGTTGATCTGCCCCCGTAAATCAACTGAGTGCTGAAATATACAGATCTCCAAGTGGTGAACACATGTCCAGAACTGTTCATATGCACTCTCTAAAAACAAAACAAAACAAAAAACCAGAAAACCAAAAAAAAAAAAAAAACCCCAAAACCCCCAAACCGAAAAAGTTCCCCAAAAGTGCTGTGAAAGCTTGGGTGCCCAAAGCAAAAGACCAAAACCTAACCAAAAATCAAACCCTTAGACTACATCCATATTGAGAGACTGGAACTGCTAGATGTTGAGCCATAAATACTGTGCCGGAAAAAGCTGATTTAAATGATATTAACGGAGCCTTATATTTTTCAAGATACCTGTCCTCTGTAAACTGAGCAGTTTGAGTGGGTGCCTGGGTGAAACTAGGCTCAGTGACAATTCTATCAAGATCAGAAATGAAAAGACCAATAGATGGCAACTGGTAATTAGCAAACTAAAACCTAAATTGGAACACTCAGACACAGAAGTACATTTGAATGATTCTGAACTTTTGAGAAAGGAAATCCATTGCGATAAAAAGGCCCTTCAATTGGCAGCAAGAATTCCCTCAGTTTTCTGGGTACAAATGCAATCACGTCACATCAAATTAAGCGACTGGTTAATGAAAACAAATTCCTTTGAAGTTGCTTATTATTTAAGTGGCCCAAATTAACGGCAGTCACCTCAACCTGAGTTTGGTGGTTCCCAGTGACAGTGGAGTCATCGACGAAGCTGCTCTCCTCGCAGGTGGCTGGGTGCTAGCTGGCTCAAGGGGAGCCAGTGGCTTCGGTAACTTGCCTTCACGAATGGTTCGGACTCTTCCTCCTTCAAAACGATGAATTTCTGGCAAGGTCAACATGGGATATCCTTTACAGTTAGCGCTTCTGCGAATTTGTCTCACCCACAAGCCCAGAGGTAGCCAAGTTCAGATATTTCCCTTAGTCTCTCGATGTTCCTCCATCTAATCTGTGATTGGCCTTGAGCCAGAGTTTTTGTCTACAGCCTCAACCTCAAAACACAAAGAGTGCAGGGCTATTTGCTGGTCCTTGCTGTGGAAACCCTTTACTTTCCTTCCTGCTTTGTACTATGTAGGGAAGCCGCCAAAAATGTGTTTTTTGTTTATTGGTAATGGATCTTGTTGGAATTAAATTACTTAAGAATGTGTCTATTGCAATTAAAAGAGGTATAATGTTTATATTAACATTTTGAAGTTTGGTTACTCTTGGAGTGTCAGTTTACACGAGTATAAATAGGCGATAATGAACATGATGAAGTATTCCATAGTAAAACTGTAGCTTTCTAGGAAAATGTGAGTGTGGTTAGTCTCCCCAGTACCAGCTGCAGGACAATGTAAGATATTACTTTTAGGCTTAGTTTCTGTTTGCCTTAAATAGTAGGTGAAGAAAATTGCTCCATGAAATTTTCCCACTTGAAATCTCAGCGAACGCATTGACGACAGGTTGTTTAAGATCTGATTGTGAAGAAACCAACTTGGAAATGGTTGTGGGAAAATAAAACTAAGTATTTGGATTTGAATTCTTTGCCAGAAATTTTGATTGAAATCATACTGGTTAGGAGAGGAGCATTTTGGATCCAATAATGCATTCCATTCTGTGTCCTGGGGGTCCCACTCGATGCACTGTTGTATGTGCATATGTTGACTTAGGGCTCTGTGTCCACAGCACTTACTTCTCTTTCTTCTCAATGACTTGGTCATCCCCTAAAACTCTGCAGGGACCTCTCCTTTCTACCTCTCACTCATTTTCGTTCCATCTGTCTTATTGTCAAGTGGCATGTCTCACTGCCCCCAGCCACAACCCTTGGTCTGTTTTCTGGGATCTCTGTGTCCACAGTGGGCAGAGCCTATATGTTGGAAACACAATTTGCATCTCTTCTTTCAAATTCTTAACATGACTGGGCCCTTTATTTCCCACTCATCCCGTGGCGGTCACACCTTCCACACCCAATAGCACAAGGGCCAAGCTGAGAGAAAGAAATCAAACTTCTCACATCCCAGGGAATACTTTCAAATCAATTCAATAAATCTTTGTGGTGTGCTTATTATATTCCAAATACTAGGTGCCATGGGCTGGGGTGGGCAGGGAGAGTAGTTCCAGAAATAGAAATAAGAAAGTTCCAGCCATTGACAAGGGTTGGTGGAGGAAAGCAACCTGCACACAAATCACTGCATAAGACAGAATGCAGGGGGTGCCCGGGTGGTTGAGTCGGTTAAGAGTCTGACTCTTGATTTTGGCTCAGGTTGTGATCAGGTTTGTGAGATTGATCCCTGCATCCGGCTCCCCGCTGGGTGTGGAGCCTGCTGAAGTTTCTCTCCCCTCTGCCCCTCCCCACCGTGTGCTTGTTCTCTCTCTCGTTCTCTCTCTCTTGCACTGTCTTAAAAAAAAAAAAAAGATAGAATGCAAAATAGAAAGGAGATGTTAAGTGCTATAGTTACTGAATACGTAGCTACAGCTTCTCAGTGGAAGGGTAGAGGAAAGCTTGACAGAGAAGTTTGCCCTGCTGATGGGCCTTGAAATGGGGCTGGGGTCTTGGTGTCAGGGGAAGATGCCAGAGGCACAAAGACCAGGAATCAGAAATGAGTAGGATGAGAAATGTCCTGATTTCATGTGCACAGGAGGGGCGGGGGAGGGCGGGGAGGGATGGGCTGGTGTGGTGGGTGGGGACCACTGTGGAGGACCTGCACAGAGTTTATGATCCCATTCTGAGCCATCAAAGGACTTTCCAAATATCTCATTTTCTAGAAACTACATAAAAGCATAAGGAAGAAAAATATAGTTCGTATCTTTCCTGCCTAGAGGGAAACTACACTGATATTTGGAGGGGTTTCCTGCTCATGTCTTTGCTATGAATTTTAGAAAAACAATTAACATCATATAAATGTTCCCAGTTATTTTTATAAAACTTTGTATAAACACCCTTGTATTTGTTTTAAAAATTCAATCTGATATAATTTTAGTGGCTATATAATATCCCCAATTAACATACGCTTTTCCCTGTCTGCAGGGTGACCTATTGGGTTGGTGCTCGCAGTCGGCGCAAAAATTGTGAAAAGGGATTGCAGAGTGTACATACGAAACCTTTGTTTTATAAGACATCGTAATTAAACCTCTCTTTCGTCCTTTTCGTTATTAGAAATTCATGCCACTTGATTAAAACTCAAGGCAACTCAGGGCCCCCGATGCCTCCTGGACCACAGCCAGCTTCCTGGAGGATTCCAGAAACTGCACTACCGGCCCTCTCCCTCTTCCCGGTGGGATGATTTCCCCGTGAGCCATGCAGGGGCCCTTCCACACACTTCTCTCGGAGGTGTCTGAGTGGCACTCCTCCTCGGCCACCACGCCCCCTGCCCAGCACAGTCTCTTCCTCTCGGAGGGCTCAGGAGGGGCCCCTCTTGGACACACACCGCCCCTCCACTTGCCATGGTACCTGTGGCCCAAAACACGCTGTTGCCTGGAGGATGCTCCGATGAAGAAACCTATCAACCTTCTGCCAGCTCCGCATCTTCCAACGCAACAGACCCACGCTCGCACAGCCCCACTCCCGCTCCTTAGACGTCAAGGCTCGGGCACCTGAAATCGAGGTGACTCACTGGAGCAGCAGCTTATGCTCCTGCTGGTGGCTTGTCCCTGCCTACTTGGAGATCCTGGGGACAGTGGTCTGATTTCAGGTGCCCAGACTCAGCAGAGCCTTCTTTCTCCCTGTTCACTTATCCTTTGTCATCCTTATTACCAGCGATGATATTTCATCCTTATTTACTTCGAATTGGCTCCGACCACAGCAAATTATTCCATATTTTCACTCTCTTAAATGCCAGTTTTCACCTCTGCCCAACTCACTCAGAGCAGCTTACTTCACCTTCTATTAAGAAGACCGAAAACACCTAGAAAGATCGCTTTTTGCATTTTTTACTCACCCTTGAACATAGCCCTGGATCAGTGCCTCTCTCCTGCTTCAGAAAGCACTCCACGAAACACAGACGTGCCAAAATATATGAAAGGTGAGAAACAAATGGTTCATTTTCAAAATTGAAATAATGAATGAATCGGTAAAAAAACCAAACCAAAACAAAAAGCTGCCTTCTGCTTTTGGCAAATAAGAAATGCCCACTTTGTTTCAGCAAGAACATGATGTTGAATTTCAATCATTATGGCAATTACTCTCATTTTGCACACTATCGAAAACCTTTTAGAATCTGGTTGCAAAAGTGAAATATGTGTTGTGAAAATTTGGAAAATGACAAAAATAATGTGAAGGAAAAAAATAACCTACGGAAATACAGTGGACAGTGTTAAGTAGGACCAAGACTGTCTGGGATTAAACACTGGCTACTTACTAGCTGAATGATTTCAGGCAATTGAATCTCTCTTTGCTCTGGTTGCATCATTGTTACAATAGGGATCAAAATGATGCTTTCTGTGAATTATTTCGGTGACTAAATAAAATAATTAATTAAAAATTTAATCACAGTCCTTGGCATTTAGGAAACCTTGATCAATGTAGATTTTTATCCTTTCTTCCAATGTTTATATATAATACACATATTACATATTACATATCACACATGTACACGTATTTATGAAACTGGGGTCACATTGCATTTAACGTGCTATGGCTTACTTTTTAACTTGACAATATCTTGTCAGCATTTCCCTGAGCTATTTCGCATTCTTTGAACACATGGTTTTTAATGGCTGAATAGCATTCTGTTCTATGGATTTACTATAATTTTACTTAACTAAATCTCTATTGTTGGTTAATTAGGCAGCGGCAATTTTTTGCTATTATAAATAGCATTGCAGTGAACATCCTTGTACATAATCCTTTGTTTGTTTCTCTGATAATTTCCTTGGGATAAATTCCAAGAAGTGTAATTATTAGGTCAAAGGACCAGAACATTTCTAAGAATCTTGATCCATGTGGCCAATCTGCTCTCCAGGAAGTTTGCCCTAATTCGTATTCTCTGTAGCAACATGTAGGAGTTTTTATTTCAATCACACCTTGACCAGTGATGGGTAATGCACAATATCCATTTTGGAGACTGCTGGCCTCTTAGTAACAGGAAACCTTAGAGCACTATTCATTTGTCAGCTTCGGTTTTAGGAGTGAGTCTTTGGTGAGGTTAGGAGAACAGACCTTTAGGGGAATTACTTTTAGGCAATTCCTCCCAGAGTGCTAAAGTGAACTTCGAAGAGTTATAAATATGCAAAATTAAGTGCAATTTAATTAACAATGATCAACCCTGAGTTAATCAATTACCAACAGTTATTTTGCAGACGAATATTATACTTTTTAAATGCCTATAAAACTAATGTTATTTATTTGAGAGTTAATCTGTAGTATTTGACCTCAGCAGTTTTACTGTCCCTATAACTTGTGGGATGACAGCGTGTCCCCAGGAACTGAAAGTGAGCCTTGTGGCTTCTCCCACAGCAAGATCAAGTCTGGGTACATGCCACTGGGTATGGGCTTGCTCTTGACATTTAAAAAGGGACCAAAGGGAAGTCTTTTTTATTCATAATACACTGCTTCGCGAGGGAATCGGTGGAGAAGCAAGTTGGTGATGGGATTAAGTGGGGGTAAATGAGTTCAGCAAAGCGGACCCCCTCAGCAGACGCTGGAGGTATTACTCTTGAGTCCCTTTTCTCACTCTCTCTGTACCTAGTAAGGTCAATACTCTAAGCTACATCCACCATGTGAATGTGAATTGTGTGTGTGCATGTGTGTGCGTGTGTGTGTGTGTGTGTGTGTGTGTGTGTGTGTGTGGTGTTTAAGCTATGGATTTTGTTTGTTTGGAGGAACATGCGTGCACCGTTTAGAAAGGTGGGGACGGATACTTGCCTCCAGGAGATGGGGGTTGTAGTATGTGTTGCGTCTTGGCCTGTGTACTGAGTTGGGCACAAGAGAAAGTCTTTCATTGTGCCTGTGAGTGTGGTGGCAACCAGCATGTTTGTCTGAACAAACGAGAAGCAGTTTCTCTGTGCTGTGGGGAGCTGATCGGAGCAAGGCATGCTCCGAGTGGAAAGCGGGTAGGGGATGGGAAGTGGGTGTGAGTGAGTACTGCCAGCCGTTGAGTTGGGTCAGACAGCTGAGGCAAGGCTGGAACAGAAAGCCAACCATTCAGAACGGTGAAAATCCAGGAGACAACTCATAGCCGAGATGCCCAGAAAAAGGCAGAACTTATGTAAATAGAGCTCAGTAATAGACCAGCTGCAACAAAATGGTGGTTTTTTTAGTTAGATTTAACTGGTTTTCTTCATAACTTGCTTAACTTTTTTTATCATGTTGTTTTGGTCACAGGTTTGAGTTTGTTTAGTATACATCTTTTTATTAAAAATATTTCAAGAGGCGCCTGGGTGGCGCAGTTGGTTAAGCGTCTGCCTTCGGCTCAGGTCCTGTTCCCAGGGTCCTGGGATCAAGCCTCGCTTCCGGCTCCCTGCTCAGCGGGAAGTCTGCTTTTCCCTCTCCCTCTGCCTCTCCCCCTGCTTGTGAACTCTCTCTCTCTGTCAAATAAATAAATAAATAAATAAATAAATAAATAAATAAATAAATAAATAATTTTTAGAAAGGCCCCAGTTAGATACTGTCTGTTATAGCAATAGGGATTAATTTTAATTTAGATGTTTTGGTGATAGGTGTGCTGTACCTGTAGAGCATAATAACGGGTGTTTCCACATCACACTGTCATCGCTGACTAGATTAACACTGTAATTTCTCTAAGTCTTTGGTAGCTTTGTTCAGCAAATCCCCTAGATGGGCTGCTTTGCCAAACACACGCTTTGAGTTTGATAGAGACCGCGCCTTGATTCCCAGAGCGCTTGGGGCAGTGGTCTCTGAGCACAGGGTGTCCCACTGAGGTGGCGGAGAGTGCACCGTTGAGTGGGTTCTGTAGCTAGAATTCCAGGGAGTCAGTCCAAGTTGGGACTTAGGACTCTGATTTCCTCTCTAAGCCTTGAGTTTGTGCTTTTGGCACATGAATCCTTCTTGATTCTTATCTTAGTCTGTAAATAGCACAGAAATTGCACATGGAAAAATGGAACAAATCATACTTTCTTTCAAAGGGCAAATTAAACATTCCATAGAATAAGGGAAGAGTTGTTAGCAGGGGGGAAAAAATGCACCCTTGCTAGGGCCAGTGTGAAAAAAGAGTGGAGTCAACTGGACTCAAACTCAACCTTAAAGAAAGTTTTGAGTATTTTCACTTTTTTCTTTAACCACCCTCTTAGCCTTCCTGCCAAATATCAAATCCTGAGTTTTCTGAAGGTTTGAAAATATTCCCATTAATTTTTTTCTCTCATAGCCCTGTATTTACCAGGGCTTAAAATGGAAATACTGAAACCCAGTAATAAAGGGCACTATGGTATTCCTGGTCTGTCTGAGGCCAAGCACTCCTGGCAAGAGGCTTAGGGAGTCCCGGTCTTACCAGGCTCCAGGGGAATTTTCAGTTAGAGACAGTTTTGAAAATTCGGGTTAATTTAGAATGAGCAGTTTACTTCAAGAAACGGGGTGAGCTATTTCTTTGACTGAAGAAAAAAAAAAAAGATAAATTTGTGGTTGGAACTCAGAAACAATCTTCCAGAAAGGGAAGAGGAGACGAACGAACCTTCCTCTGTGAGAATGACCTTGGAATTGCAGGCTCTTCTGGTTGGTGTGCAGGAGACCCTGGCAATGTCAACTATGAGTTGGCTGGGGTTCAGGAACACACAAGGATTGTTGTTCACCGGTGGATCTGAGAGCGTCACCTTTCTTCTTCTGTCCAGGGTGCCTTCGAGAAGCATCTGTTTAAGATACGGACGTGTTCTGACTCAGTGTGCACGCCCTGCCCCCGCCCCCGCACAGTTCACAGCAAATGCCCGGGTTGTTCAATGGGTGACTAGACAGATGTGAGTGAGTGAGAGAAGGCTGTGCTTGGAAAGGGAATGCCTGGCTCTAGGTTCTTCTGAAGAAGCTCTGATGCAGGCAGGCCGGGTCTTGACCACGCGTGCACAGCGGGTCAGCAGCCCGGCTAGACCCAGGGTCCGGAAGCCGCCCCCCGTTCCACATCCGTTCGCCAGCCCGGCCAGCTCATGCCTTTCCCAAAGACTGCTCATCTCATCCCAGCCTTCAATTTTAAAGCCAGCCCCTCTGCCGGGCCACTTTTTCACTTATAACAGCGGCCCCTCTCCGGTTGCCACCCTGATCCACGCCCCCTCCCCACCTCTCTTAGCTTAGGACGGACCTTTCTGCTGCTTCCTCACGCCCTGCCTGTAAGCAGAGTCCTCACCTAAGATGTCCTCTTTTTCTCCAGGAGGGGAAGCTCTATTCTTTTCTGGAGGACATACCTTCCACCAAGGTGTCAGGGCCATTTTCTCCCACCCTGCGAGGGTGTAGGCTCTCTCTCCTCCTCTCTCTTCCTCTCTCTCTCTCTTTCTCTCTAGTCTAACTGGGCCCCGAGGCATTCTCCGGATAGGCTGTACCCCAGCCTGTGGCTGGGGCTGCTCAGACCTCCCCTCCTCTGCATGGAGAGCTCTTCCCCTTTTGCTTGCCTATGACTGCTCAGGGACATTTGTTCTTAGTATGCCAATTAGGACATTAAGAAAAAATTCATTTCAGAAAATATGGGAAAATAAATCATGCAATAAAACAAAAATCACCATAGTTCTATATATCGTTTTGGCTAGTTTCATGTGTTTCTAGGTATTTTAAAAACAAATTGATAATCCCATAGAATAAAAAAACCCAAGTGTATATGCTATTTATTTGATTTAAAAACATGTGTGCTTTTTGTAGAATATATGAAAAATGGAGAAAAGCCTGGAAGGAGGCAATGTCCTAGAATTTCACCCTGCATTTCAGTGTACTTCCTTAGAGACCTTTTATTCCATGCATATATAAAGAGCATACTGTATGCGCAAATTTTTGAGAATCACCTGGCACAGGAAGACTCACAGCAGTCTTGCCGAGATGAGTTTAACAACGGATTACAGTTACCCTGGGTGCCTCAGTACTCTTTACCAATTAAAAGAGAAAAAAAAAAAATCCCACGTGGTTTAGGTCATTCTTATAAAGATGCCACAAATCATGACTCAAGTTTTGGGAAATAAAAATGCTCACTATATTATTTTTTTTTTTAAGATTTTATTTATTTATTTGAGAGAGAGAATGAGAGATAGAAAGCACGAGAAGGAAGAGGGTCAGAGGGAGAAGCAGACTCCCTGCCGAGCAGGGAGCCCGATGCGGGACTCGATCCCGGGACTCCAGGATCATGACCTGAGCCGAAGGCAGTCGCTTAACCAACTGAGCCACCCAGGCGCCCTCACTATATTATTTTATTTACAGATATCATGGAAGGAAAAAATGCTTTTTTAATGTAATAGTTCTATGTCTTGATTGTATAATAAACTTAGCTGGAATGCAACCTGACCATTTATTAGACTGAAAGGCAGCATAGTTTAGTGGCTAACCATAGGATACCCCTGGCTTTATGGCCCAGCTCTGCGACTTATTAGCTGTAACATATTAGGTGGTGATAGTATGAATTCTTATCTTGTCCGTGTGCATAGTTGGCTTAGTGAGAAGCTGGGTAAATCAATGTTAACAGCCACTGCTGGCCAAAAACCTGGTGGTGTTTCCTCTTTCAGAATTCTCTCTGGCGTCCCGGATCTGCACCCCACTGCTGTAAAATTCATTTCTTTTTTGTGCTTTTATAGAATAGGTACTCAAGTTCTATCATAATACTTATTTCAATGAGCATTCTAGTTATTTGTTTAAGCGTCTCTCATCTCTCCTCCTCTATTTGCCGATAGTGTGAGCATGTGAGCTTATTAAATTTGGGGTCTTTTTTTTTTTTTCAAATCTTTGTGCTATCAGAACCCTGCCGGGACTGAGTGGGTGCCTAATAAAAGTGCCTGTCAGATGTATAAACCCCCCACCTCTGGTACTGATTTTCAAACTGAAATGCATGGCTTCATATTTATTCTTCCTGCATTTTACCTTTTGGGCCTCAACTTCTCAGTGGTGTTTACTGTTACTTTGTGGGAAGATATAGCCAGAAAGAAGTCAAAACAAAGCAAGAAAAAACTCTACATCAGTAGGGTGCAGTGACACGGCTTGCTTAAACAACAATTACATCAGCGAATGAGGTGCAGCGGAATCTACAAAGATAATAACAATGAAGATATTACTTATTATAATTTGTTCATATTTTCCAAATGAGCCAACTGAAGCTCAGAGAGGTTTCACAATGAAGGACAGTGCAGAGAGTTAATGGCGGCACAAAGCCTATGACACGTTATGTGGTGGGAATAAATGAGTTTCTTGAGATACAGTGATGAGTAGAAAATGTTAGGTGAGGAAACCTTATAGAAGTGGCGTCATGAGTTGTATCTGGTAGTGAACACACTAGAAAATAGAATTTCAGTGTGCAGAGCCATAGTAACTGAGAATGGCTACGCTCAAGCCTTGAAGGAGACTGAGAAACCTGAGGGTGACCAGATGTATGGCACAGAGCTGTTTTTCTTTTCTAATTTACACTTTATTTATTTTGAGAGAGTGGGGGTGGGCAGAAGGAGAGGGAGAGAAAGTCTCAAGCAGACTCCACGCTGAGCAGGGAGCCTAACACGGGGCTGGATCCCAAGACCCCGAGATCGTGACCTGAGCTGAAATCAAGAGTGGGGCGCTCCACCAACTGAGCCACCCAGGCACCCCCAGAGCTGTTTTTCTTACATAGCCTGAAATTCCTTCTTCCCCAGACCTCAGCAATCGGCTCATGTATCCGAGCAGCCCATGATTTTACAGTTTCTGAAATCCCTACTGCCATCCTTGCTCACCTGCAAATTCAGAGGTTCTAGAATGTAGCTGAAGGAGTTACAGAGGTGATAAAGGCAGTCAGCAGAGAAATCCGGTCGCCCATGGGTACTATGTTCTGAGTTTTAGCAATTCATAACTTCGTTAACATATGTTGGTGCAGAAGCATGAGACATTGGTTAAACTCTTTTTACAAGATCTGAAAATAATTGTTTATAAATGTAATCATTTTAAGTTGTTTATTTTGAAGGTATTTAGTGTAGTTGACATGATAGAAACTTTTGACTTTTCAATGAGAGGGAATATGGAAAAATAAAGGTTTCATTAAGGATGCAAAAATACACATGATCAGAAAATTTTCCAAGTGAAGGTAACAAAAGGAATCTAAGAACTTTCAAACTTGCAGATGAAAAAACCTTTAAGGTTTGGGTCAGAACTGGGCATGTGGTGGGTAAACTTTGAAGGTTTTTGCATCCCTAATGTGGTTTCTAAGTGCTATCAATTAATAAAATGTATGCCATAGCAAACATTTGGTAAATATTTACTATCATTGTTTAATTTTACTTACCTCAAGGTTTTTTTTTTCCTTTCACTTCTGGAAAAACATGATATAAATTGCAGGGGAAGTTGGCAGCCACACAGATGTCGAAGTGTGAATTTTGGATGTTTGCAGGTTGTGAATATGTGGAATTTTGATCTTGAATGGGAACCTAACATTGCAACCTTACATGGTTGAAGAAATTTTGCAATAGCAACAATTTCACATTTGCATAAACAGCTTTATTATAGTTGGAATAATATATAGGAAGAGCACAAAATTACTCTGACCAGAGTGAAACCTATAAAGCAATCACATTTGAATAAGGATTTTACTTAAAATCATAGACTCATCAACTTCAAAGTGCTTTTATCTTTCACAAGAGACAAATTTAGCCTGTTATGAATAAAATCCCTTAATATCGGCATTTTCTGGCTGGCATATGTGTATTGCCTCAATGGAACTTTAAAATAAGACCACACATACCAAAAAAGTAAAAAGAGGGAAAGAACCAAAACATTTGATGAGAAAATTCCATTTTTTACTCTAAATAGTAAAATAATTGAGTCTAACGTGTTTATTTTAATTGAACTTTAAGCCTATGATCCCTTTCAATTCTTGATTTCCCTCGAAGGGTGCGGAGGGCACAGAAACAGCTAGAATCTTTTGAAATTTATCCTTCTCTTACCTTTTGTTGGTGTTGGCATCATCTTTTGCTCTTGGTTGGTGGAGGTACAGTTTGGGTGGTGCAAATTTACAAGTATTTTGTTAAAACATTCAGGGAGTTGGGTAGCTACATTCCACATGTAACAAATTACAAGGTGTTCTTCTTGATTAATCAGAACACTTTATAATACCTTTATAAGCCTAAGCTTGAAAACAATTTGTAGATCACCATCAAGGTATGATATTCATCTGAAGAATGAATGTAAGTTAGTTCAGCATTTTGGATAAATGTTGGATTAATTATTTGGCTCCTAGGAAATTTCACTCAGGCATGTCTTAGTGGCCTACGGTTTGAAAAGAAAAAGCAATTGAACTGAGAAATACAAACATACTATTGCACGATATTGCTATTTTTATTGTAACTCTAAGTCAGTTTTATACAGCAAAATTCCGAACTTCAGTTGAGGGAACCTTTATAGTTTTTAATATGTTTCAACTCAACTTGTTATTAACTCCGTCTCTTAAAAATACTAATTTGTAAATTTGAAGGGAATGAAACAAAATTGTGTAATCATTTGAAAACCGGTAAAGCCATTTGAAACGGAAGCACTCATCTACAGAATTTCATTTTTCTAGTCTCGTTCAAATTGATGTTAACTTGTCACAGCCATTCTAATTTTTATGTATTTTACTCACTCTTAAAACACTGAACGGTGCTTTGGTCCCTTAAATTCAGAAGTGGAGTACTAATTCAGGAGACAGAGATGCAAAAATGTGGAAGTCTTTGTATTTTCCCCCTGACAAGTCAGTGGCTTGTGCAGTTGTAGGGGGAAAGATGGCATTTCCAAACTGGAGATCTTTTAAGGGAAGGAATGAGCAAAGATGAAGGGAATTCTGCTAATGCTTCTCCAAATACCAGCTGCAGACCGGAGTATAGCTCGGCTGATTTTAGTCTTTGTTATAAATTTGAAAACTAAAATTTAGTAGCAGATTCTAGCTGGGTGTTCACTTCTTTACACATTTGGATTTTTGCTCACAACCCTCTGAAATAAATACGGATATCATTCCCATTTTACAGATGGATTAATGGAGGAAGAGAGTGGTTATGCAATCATGGTTGGCAATTTGAACCCAGGCAGCCTGCCTCTGGAGCACTCATTACATTATCTTGTCTTGCTCTAGTTGAAATCAGCCTGGCTGCATTACTGCTTTGAGTCCTGAGCAAAGAGTATGACAAGGAATTTTGAATATCATTAGCTTTTTGAAGATGACCTGGCAATAGAAATAAGCAAAAAGAACGTATTTGAAATCACACAGGATCCCATTAGCAAGTGATGAAGAATATAGAGCTTTTGGAGTATGGAATTTGAGGTTTTCCAGTAAGTATGGACATATCCACACACAAACATACATTTGCTGACCCCTCAGCTTTCCTTAGAACGGCGTCCAGGACTCAGCCCATCCTTGTTGCTTCTCAGTTTGGGGCATCCATACTGCACAGAATTGTGCAGCGAAGAACAGCTCAATAGCAAATCCGCATATCATCTCTGCAAATGTCTGCCCTTGTGTGTGTGTTGACTTTTTTTTCTTCAAATCGTTGCTGGTCCTTTTTTCTTCTCTGCCTACAGTGTCTTAATATATGTAGCATTTTTCTCTCCATCAGATGTTACAAGGCCATCACATAACTTTTTTAGTTGCTCTAGAGGCAGACTGGTTAGATCTTGAAGGCACTTCGAAGGGCTTCCAAGTAAATTTTCTTATAGTGAGTAGCCTGTATTTAGCACAGATGATCTCAAATGTACTCTTCAGAATTTGCGCATCCCCTCAAACTTTCTCTCTTTCTGTGGCACTTATTAGGACTACTCACCAAATATTTTCAATTTGCTGCCTTCTGGGTACATTGTAGGATTGTGCTCTCTGGCCTTCTTGTGATTGTGGGGGGTCATGTGACTGATTCTAGCCAATGAGGTGATTGAATTGATAGTTCAAGACACTCTAGAACACTGGAGCTCACATGAATGTAAGTCACATACATAATTTTAAATTTTTTAGTAGCCACATTAAAACAGTATAAGAAACAGGTGAAATGAATTTTCACAAGCTATTTTCTTTAACCTAAGCTATTCAAAATAGATTCAACATATACTCAACTAAGGTTAATGAGATATTTTATGTTCTTTTATTATTATTATTTCTACAAGTTTTTTGAAATCAGGTGCATATATTAGACTTAGAACCATCTAAATTCACACAGGCCTCATTTCATGGACTCAAAGCTGCATGTAGGTAGTGGCTACTGTTCTGGACAGTGGAGCTCTCTCCCTCTGCCACAGTGATCGGTTGGTGGTCGTCCATGTTTCAGATGGTGGCCCCTTCACCCTGAGTCACAGAGTGAGGTCATGTGGGGTAGAGTCTGCGGTTGCTGCAAGACGAACCTGAAATGCAAGTGAGGATTAAACATTTATTGTTATAAGACATTTAAATTCTTAAGTATTTGTAATATCACAACATAAACTAGCCCATCCAACCTGTTTCTTCTTTTCTCAAAGTACAATCATACCCTTAATGTTGTTTCTCACCCACTTTTGTATGTAGAGATCCTTCTACTTGGTATGAATTTGTAGCCACCACGACATCTTTTCTCTTGGTTATATCATAATGCATTTTATGCACATACCAGAGTTTATTGAACTAGTTGTCCCATTGTTTTGGATTTAGAGTTGTTTGTAATTATTCACTGTAATGAACAATGCTATCATCATCATCCTTATAGTTAAGTCTTAGGGAACAATGATTTTTTTTTTATCACAAACTTCTAGAAATGAAGTAGCTGGGAAAAAGGGCACAGCACTTTTTATAGTGTTTAATAATTACTTGTGGTTATTTCCTCAGGAAGTATTAGCGTATTCTCTACGACGACCCGAAGCATGGCACAGGGCATTTTAACTTTAATTTCTTACTGCAGTTAAACACCTCTTTGTGAGTTGGACAATTGTATCTATTATTTTGCTAATTGCTTGTTCGTATCAATTCTCCTTTTTTCCCTGAGTTGTTCATTTTTTTTATTGACTTGTGATAGTTCTGTCTGTATGCATGATATTAATCTTTTGTTACCATAAATATTCTATATGTTCCTCATTTGACATTTTTCTCCAGTTTTGAGATTTTATAAAAATAGAAGAATATGACTTTAAGTACGTTTTTAAATATAATTTGTCTTTAAATCTGCTAATTGTTGTTCTTCAGAAGCAAACCAAATAAAGCATTACTGAACATGTAGTTAATCATTACATATCTTCCCTCTCCTTACAAAGCCACATGTAAAACCCTCCTTCATCATGGAACAAGACACACGCTATAAATAATAAACCTCTGAGTTGTGTATAAATAAATAAATAAATTCCCTCTTTAAGTTGTGTATCGATTTTCTACATGTAAAATACATAACATTTAATATTTCTACAACAATTTTAAGTTAACTATACTAAGCACAATTTCTGGTTTGTTAACGTCCAAATCATTTTTGACAAAATTCATATTAAAAAAATGAGAGTTGATTCTCCTTTCCTACTTCCCCATTTTGGTCCAGTGACTAATTGTGAATTCTTTCTAAAGAATTCTAATCTGCCCGGTGGTCGCTGTTATCATTCCATGCTTGCAATACCCGCCTGTTGTTCTTGGAAAAGTGTACTGTGAACTACAAGCTTATGCTATTTCTTAGCACTTGTATGTCATTCTTAACACACACAAGATGATTTGCATTCATTTGTAATCATTGTTCTTTGCAAAATACTGGTAAAGAGGGTTATTATAATAACCGCCATTTTGCCCACAGGGAAAGTGAGACCCAGAAAGGTTAAGTGACTTACCCAAAGGCATACAGTGAATTGATGACAGAGCCAGGATTGCAGGCGAGAATCCTTAGAGGTTGTCCATTGTTGAGAACACTCAGCAACAGGGCCTCTTGGCTGTGTTTTCTTTCTTATTATTCCTTCACCACATGAACAATTCTTCTAGGACACGTGACACGCTTATAATACAAGGTTGGAATAATAATATCTCCCATTCCATTTGGTCTTTCTCTTTTTAAATGTATTATTTCAGCAACCTGGAAGCAGGTGGGAAATGGAGAAATCATTCAAGCTTTTTACGTGGAACAACGAAGTGGGACCATTGAAGAATCCAGAAGTGTATCTAGGTTTTTCCCTCAAGGGTTGGGAAATGCAGTCAGGTGTAAAAGATAACCACACACTTTCCTCTATCACATATGTTTCAATAATAAGAGGGGAAGAATAGATGTTAGTAGTATCACAAATAAGTGCTGTGATTTCAAAGCTCTTTTTAATTGTCTCGAGTGATGAACAATGTACAATGGAAAGTCTGTAGGGATATTAATTTCGCCTTATCCCTCAAGTTTATTTTCCATTCAAACTTTTTTTTTTTAAACCACTCCAGGTAAATAGCAGCACTATTAAACTGTCAAAACAACAGGTTGTTAGTGGAAAAAGGTTTTTCAGCTTCAAGTCTCAGGGACAAGAACCCTTTGCAATGTCCTGCTAAAGTGTTGACCTAGTATTGTTTTCAACATAAGATTTTGGGAATATTTAGGGAATTCTTCACTTGGGTGTGCCTCTGAGGATCAGTGTTGTATTCATAAAGAAAAACAGGCTGTAACTTAGAAATGTTATAACTTAGAAATGAAATATCTCCCACTCTCCCATAGCCCCATTTCTATTTGAAAGAAAATTTGTGTTTGTCTTATTTGGAATACTGTTTGTGACTAGTTTTTCCTAGTTTGAAAGATATGTGTTTGGCTTCTCTTTCTAGATAAATTATGGGAAAATGTGATTTTTTTTTTTAATAGGAATCTTTAGAAAGCACCTGAAGAATGTAAACAAAACTGTTATCCAACTTAATTTGGAGCCCTAATTTAGAACATACACCTTGGTTTTTGCCTCCAAATGGTTTTTCAGTAACTCTCTGCCCCAAGAAGTTATCAATTATTACCCACCCTCAGGAAGCAAGCCGTGTATTCCAAGGTAATCAGATTAAGAGGGAAACTCAATCCGATTTACCTTACAAGTAAGTTTTCTTTTTCAAACTTTCAGGGATAACCCTTAAATACATATTTATCTAATTCTTTGGTTCGGTACAAAGAATGTTAGGTCACATTGCTTCCTGGAGAGGGTACTCGGACACATTTCCTTTTTCCTTATTCCACAGTGCTCCTCCTATACCAGGAAAAATGAGGTAAGAAGAATAACTCACCCTCTTTTAGGCAACTTTAGGCTTTAGGTTTCAGAGAACAATAAAGCAGAAAATCAATCAATCGAACCAAAGGTGGTTCATATCTTTTATATAAAAGCGTAACTACCTTCTCTCTTGTGATTTCCCCATCTCCTCCCTGCCTTTCCACCCACCAACTCCAGTTTGGTGTGGCCACACCCCCTGTGGACTCCACAAAGCCCGGAAGCTGAGAGATGGGATTACCAGTGGGGTTCCTCTGTTTGGATTCTGGGGTGCGGGGTGGGGGGTGGGGGCCTGGCAGGTGGATCAGATAACATCCCTGCTTCTTCTCTGTGGTTTCCTGTCTCCGTGGAAGGTGCCTGAAGCAGGGGGCAAGGGAGGCTTGGCCACTGCCCGGTCCGCACCGTGCCCTGGGGCAGTGGAAACCGGCGGGTCCTGGCTCCAGGGACACCAGGGAGGGCCATCTTTGCAAACCCATATATATATATATTTTTTGCAGCATAGCTTGGGCTTTGCACCGTTCCTTATGGGATGTGAGTTAGACCTTTAAAGAGAGAAGTTGGGAGCTGGGGCAGGCAGGGAGGTACACGAAGTGCACAGTGTTGGGCCGAGTCTGTTCTCACTCAGGATAACAGTAAACCCACACGGTCATCCCCTGCCCAGTACTCCACTGACACTTTGTCCTCTATAGGGTCATAGTCTCATCTCCAAAAGAATTAAGAAAAAGAGGGAAACCCCGACAACCACAGCACATGCAAACGCAGTTTCGGCAGTAAATAGTGACCATGTCTAGCAATCAACTCTTTGGGCTCATTTAATTGAAATTCGTGAGTTTGGGGAGGTCATGATTGGTGGAGGATTTTGGCAGCCCCAAGTCTGCAATAGACCGAAACTCTGGAGTCATGCTATTAAAACCAGATATCTGGCCACATTTGTTGATGTGAGTTTGGCAAACATTTTTTTTTAATACAATTTTTTTTCCAGTTAAAAGCTCACCTAATCCTGCTCATATAAGCTTCCCTCTCTCTCCCCAGCTAGTTGCCCTTCTTTTTTTCTATCTGTTCCCTGGAGAGATAAAAAACAAAAAACAAACAAAAAAACCCCATCCCATATTGATGCTAAATGAAAACCAGAAAGAGCAACCCTCTGTCACTTTCTCTGGGATTGAACAAAAATTATTGTTTTTTTCTTCCAAAACTGTTTTGGTTTACAATTAAAAAAAAAAAACACTTCAAAAGATACTTTTTGCATCATATGTATATCTTCCCGGACAAAAAAGTGCACACCTAGTGGTTTTCTTATCTTGTTCCTATCTGATAAGATCTGTGTAAATATCTTTCAAAAGAGAGAGCAGGAAGCAATAAAAAAAAGAAAGAAAGAAAGAAAAGAAAAAAGAAAATCCTTTGTGAGCAGCAGAAATCTCTTCTTCATTCTGGGCCACTCCTTTCTCTGGGGCGGAGAGGGGGAAGGGGGCTTTCTGGGCCAGGCTGGCCCTTGCGACCCTCCCACTCTGGGGCCCCTCTGGGCCCCCCGACTTCAGCTCCCACCCCATTCATACTGCTCGACCTGGGAGCCAGGGTTCAGCGCCCCCCCCTCCCCTGGAGTTCACCCTTGGACCCTGCTATTGTCCCTCCCGTCTGACCTCTGCTACTCTAAGTTCCAACAAGGTGATCTAGAAAAAACACCACTGGCTCCCTGGCGGGCTCCCGGACTCGTCTTTTCGCGCTCCCGGCGGCGGCTCTTTCCTCCGGGGGACCACCGAGCGCTCAGCTTTGCACCGCCAATTTATGGCGCTGTCAGGGGCTCGGGCGCCGCGCCCATTGTGCGGGGCGCCGGGCCTGACCCCGCCGGCAGCTCCGGGGAGCCCGATTGTTCCCTCATTAGGGCGGCCGGGAGCGGCGGAAAGACGGGCGGCCCTTTCCCACAATCGGCGACAATGTGCGGCCGCAGACGTGTCACTTTCGCAGGCGAGGAGAAATGGAGAGGATGTGCCTCCGAGTGGGCTCCGGGCACACGGCATTCCCACGCCGCCGGGACGGGGGGGACCCGAACCCGCGAGCCCCCCGGGGCCCTCGGGGCTGTAGTCCTTTTCACGGGGGTTTTGGTGGGGGCGGTCAATGCCCATAGGAAGTGTGCTACGGGAAGCAGCGAGAAAGCCTTCCAAAGAACTCAATCAAGAGTTACAAAGAACCAAAAGACAGTCGGTGAACCTGGGCACAGTGGGTCTTTGTGCACAGGCGCAAGGATTGCCCAGATGTAAACAGAAGGCTGAACCCTGCCCTGCCAGGAGCTGGGCCGGTGGCCACGGGGAGGAAGGCAGAAGCAGGGCTGAGCAGTGAACCAGTCGCTAGGAGATGAGCTCTTGCAAATGTTTCTTTATAACGAGGAGACATCCGCTGTGTGCAGCAAGCCCCTTTCTAGCAGGGCTTCCAGAGCCAGTTGCTTTTTCCTCTTTAGCGTTGTCTGTCCGGAATGTGTGTGTTGCTACTGCTCTTTCTGAGTGAAAGTGTCTCCCAGAGAGGTGAGGGAGCCTCAACTCCAGACGGTCACACTGTCACCTTCCCTCCTGGCCAGCAAAGTGAGGAACCCGAGCCCAAACCACCCTTCTCTCTCCCCCGCCCGCCTCTTTGGCCTGTTCCATTGAAAAGGCCTCCTCTAAAACTGCAAATAAAGAGCCTAGCTTCAGAGAAACCGGGCAAAGGCTCAAGGGGAAGGGACAAAAAAGAACCATCTCTGTCCTCCCCCTCTTAGATGTATACAAAAGGCTATGCTCCGATTCTTAGGTCTGTGAAATGCTATTTGAATCGAACACAATACCCGCCTCACAGGGCATGCCTGGAAAGCTATTTCAGGCAGCCATAACTTAGGGTAATTCTCTTCAGTTTATAAACATCATTAACTCATCCTATGAGATGATGCAAAAAATATTGAACATTTTGCTTTTGTACTTTTCAAAAAAGGGGATTCTGGAGCTCGAGCTGTGACTCTGCCTCAGGAAGGAACCGTGTTGATTAGCAGGTGATTTAAAATCGCGCACCCGGAGGAAAGCTGAAGGCAAGAAGTTTCAGGAAGGCTGTGCGCAGAGTTGTCACTTTAAGACTCTCCTCAGCACAGTGCTTTCAAACTGCAATTGTGTTCATGTCTTTAGTAGAATATAGGGTTGAAAAGAAAGTTTACGTTCCAAGATGCGATTTGTGTAAAAATGTGTATTTGAAGATATCTATTGTCTGTATTGCAACGTTTAAAAATTCTAAGTCCTCCGGAATTTTAAATTACTCTTGTAGGGGAGCTGAAGATATTTTCATGATTGCAAAATCATGGGAGTGAAACTTTTTTTTTTTTAAAGATGAAGTCTCATCTTTGAGGTGCATCTTGTTCTATGATTTTGTCTAAGCTACCAAAGCTTTTTTGACCACACAAAAAGGGCTCCAGGCTCTTGTTTTTAGTATTATAACAAGAACTGGGTGGGGGTGTTATCACAAGGCAATTTGTGTAGTTTATAAAATTCATCGCAAAGATTAATTTGGTTGTGGCACTTTTTCTTTTCTTTTTTTTTAGCAGATGGCTTTCTGTTCACTGTTAAGCTTAAACTCAAATGTGTAAAGTTTTTCTTTAAAAAAAAAGAGTGGTCTTAATTTGAGGCACGTTGTGTGTATTCTTGTAGTTTATGATGGTTGGTTTTTGGTGACGGGGGGGCGGGGGGGTGTTTCTTTTGAATTTCTAGTTTTCCCTAAGTCTGTTAAATTTCACTGTTCTCGTAGTTCTGAGCTAGTAAATCTGCACTTGATCTGGGCCCAAATATATTTTGATTGTAAATAAAAAGTCTTCTTTTATGAGGATGTTCACTTCACAGCTTGAGCAGTGTAATTTTTATACAGGTCTCAGCAATCAATAAAAAAGCCACAGGAGGAATGATTTATCTTGTTGGTTACAGAGACTGTCACCGAGAGAAATTGTAAAAGATCAATTTACACAACCTGGTGTGAGAATGTTATTGATATAACACGGTTGATCAGTTTCTGGTTGTCTGTGCACAGGTGCCGCGGAGGGAGTATGTCCTGTGATAGGCCCACTGGCCAAGGTCTTAATAGACTCGGCGCTCCAAGAAATGGACTGAGAGCCAATGGGGCTGAAGGTGTATGGACCGCACGGGGCTCAGCAGCAGAGGGGACCAGGCATTGGCTGGGCTCCCATTACTTGTTTAAGTGGTGTCATGCTTCCTCCTCTGTCTCTGTCTCTGTCTCTGTCTCTCTCTCTTTCTAATTTTTTTCCCTCCTACTGTGAGAACTGTTCACTTGGAGAATCCCCGACTTAATTACAAAGAGCCCTTTTAACCATAGGTCACAGGACTTGGCTCTCTTGACAGGAAATAAGGAAACAAGCTACCTTCCTGGAAAAAAAAATCAAACTTCCACTTCTCAAATTAGTTAAATGAAGCTTATCAACGGTTGGGAGTTGAGACTTTGACAGTTGGCTAATTGCAGTTGGTACATTAACTATGTTTTAGCCAGAGCTGTTGAGGATGTAAGTAAATAAAAAAATAAAGCCTAGGCACTTCCAGGGGCAGGCAAAGTGCTGGCGAAATGAAGAAAACAATGTTAGAGGATTTAATTTCAGTCTTTCTGGCTGTAAGTATCACAATAGGGAATGGAGTCCAGGCCTTTAACATTTTAATTAAATAGATTTACAAGCATTAACATTTTTAAAAATGACATGGAAACCACTTTCCATCTGAAGAAGTTCTCTCTCTCTCTCCCTCTCTCTCTCTTGATTCTACCTTCAAAATATCCTCTGCCTATATAGTTTTGTATGAAATACGCTATGGAAAATCTACCTAGTAAATATCTGGTTCCCGGTCTGTGTACACCAGTCTCAAATACAGAACATTTTCAAATGAAGATAAATCTTAGTGGAATTGGTTTATTTTCCGATTTGCAATTCTTTAACATTATTACAGAAGATGGAATATCAGTTACGGTGAAGTGAAGAATAACAGCAAACCATGAACGCCCACTCCAGTGGCTTCCTTATTGAAAGACTATTATAATAAGGCCAGCAGAGAGAAAAGCAACTTAGACTTAGGAAAATAGAACTGTGTTTTTGCATATTTAACTTATCATTTGCACTCACATGTAATGTCAAAATCATAATTATAATGTAGCTGGAGTTACAGGAATATAAAAGAATGAAAAGTCGAAGAAGACAAATGATTACATTCTTCCGGCTTAGATTTTAGCTATAATTTTAGTAATATTCTCTCATGTTATTTTGTTTCCTAACAGATTCCATGGCTCCTTATATCTACATGTGTGTATATTTATATGTGTATACTTGTTTATTGAGAATCTAAAGTCTGTCTTTGTTTTTTTCACGTCTTTGCAACACACACACACACACACACACACACACTCACACACACACACACACACACATCTTTCACTTGGAAAATGGATGAATCTCAGGCTTTCTGAACACCTATTTAAAAGGTAAGAATCAACTAGTTTCTATGCATTCTATTAGATCAAATTTTAATTGCTGAATGTCCAATTAGTATTTACTTGCTTTTGTTTACAGAAGAGTGAATAAATGCGATTTTGCTTTCATATTCCTGTATATTAAAATTCCCTAATAGCTCTCATTGTCTTTTCATTAGCTAAAATTCATCCTCACATTCATTATCAACTGAACACAAACAAAAGATTGCTCACAAAATCTGCCTTCCCTTCCCTTCCCCCTCCCACCCCCCCCAAGCTCTTTCACAGCATGTGGATATTCCTATCTCAGTATCAATGATGCCTGTAATCTGGCATCATACAACTTTGCTGCTTCTTTCCTCTTCAGGGCTATAAATGAATCAGCGCTCATATTACGTAGCTGGTAAGGATGCGCCAACTCTACAGTGGGAGCAGTGTTCCCCTCTAGCTCACAAAAATCGCTCCTCGGTATCTTCACATCTGGAGAGGACATGCTTGCTCACATCTTCAACCCATGTCTTTTGTTTTCGTTCGTTCTGTTTTAATGCAGTTTCTGTTCCTGCCAAGCTCCTGATGGCCGCAGGCCCCGCCAAGGCCTGGTACTGACTGTTCTCTGCCCTAGCCCTCCTCCCACTTCCACCCTCCTAACCAGATCAACCCCTCCCCGGCAGGATCCCACAGATCCAAGTTAAAATGCAATTTCCTGCTTTTGATAAGTAGACACTATCCAGCCAGAACAAAACAGAACACTCTGATACAATTGTCTCATGGCCAAGGGGGAAGGCAACTCCCACCCTTCAAGTCTCCCCTCATTTAAGGCAAGCAGGAAATGCAATTTCTGATCTTTATTCATGCATTTTTCACCAGACTCTCCAGAAACATATTGACAGGGTCTCCACATGCAAATCATTCGGGGAGCTGGGACCAAGATCTCAATCACGGGGAAGTTGTAGACAATCCTCCCCACCCTATTAATTCAAACATTAATGGATATTTCCAATCTTGAATAGGCAAATAATCAGAAGAACCCCAGTTCAACAGCTCCAAAATGTATTTTCATACCAGACATAGTTGTCTACCAGAGTGTGCCTTATCTTGGGAGGGTGTCAAACTACCTAGAAATATGGCCTGACTTTTGCCAAATGACTTTCTGTAGGAGCTATCCAGCTGCATTATCTCTCCTGAAGACTTATCAGTTCTTATTCAATAATCATTAATACAATTGGCTCCCCCTGCTTTTCCTGGAGTAGCTAAAGGACATATGGTTATGAATAAAGTTTCCTAGTGCATACAGTGCATACAGTAGGACAAATGGAAGGGAACTAAGTAATTAATCAACCAACATATTTTCTCTACATGCGAAGCACTTTGGGCACCCTCAAAGGAGTTACAGGAGAATGTAAAACAGACGCTTGTCTGAATGAGCCTATCGGTTGGTTGGCAAGAAATTGTACTTAGTGACAAAGAATAACATGAAATTGGATTGAACTGACTAGGTGTTTTGCAGGGGAATGTGACATCAGTAACGTTCAGATTTATTAGGAAAACTTTCCAAGATAGAAAGGATTTGGTCTGAAGGCAGGAAGAATAGAGAGGACTAGAGGTGGAGAAAGAACACGAGAGATGGGCGCCTGGGTGGCTCAGATGGTTAAGCGTCTGCCTTCGGCTCAGGTTGTGATCCCAGGGTCCTGGAATCGAGTCCCGTGTCGGGCTCCCTGCTCCTTGGGAGCCTGCTTCTCCCTCTGCCTCTCTCTCTCTCTCTGTCTTTCATGAATAAATAAATAAAATTAAAAAAATAAAAAAAAAAGAACACGAGAGATGGTGTGGAGGCAGGAATGAGTCCAGCCGGATCTGGAGTCCATATTACGATGGAGACCATTAGACAGAGTCCATATTATCGACAGGGTGGTGATGGTAAGCAGGTTGGGAAGACAGGAAGCCAGGTTATGAAGAGTCTCCAGAGGTATTTCATTTAATAAATGTCCAATAATTAAGAAAATGAGCTTAGATTTGAGGTGGTATAATGTGCATCAGTGAGTGCTTCCGTGTAGTAGCATGACTTAAAGAAAGAGAGCCTTTCAAGATATTGCTTAGATATTGGTGGGCTTGGTGTCTGTTGGTGTGTGTGTGTGTGGTGGTTGGTGGGAGGTGCCAGGAGCAGAAGGGACAACTACAGGTAAACTGCAGTCATCCAGGGGAGAGGCGATGAGAACCTGAACCTGAACTAGGATGTCGGGAGGAATGAAGAGAAAGGGATAGTTTTGGAAACGTCAGAGAGAAAAGAGCCTGCACTTCCTCAGCAGTCAGTACAGAATTAATGACAGCATAATGTCATTGGGCTAATATTGAAGGTAAGGAATAAATCCAAGATGGTACCAGAAGGGGTCACTAGGATCATAGTCATACCCCAGGCAGGACTAGACTTCCTGATTTGCCTAGGGAAGAAATACATGGTTTGGGGCGTGTACAGGGAAGAAATTATAACCATTTCAAATAAAACACCCAGTGGGAGGTTAGACTAGACATTGGTTGAAAGAGTAGGTCCACATGTGCAATGATGAGGATTGCCTATGAAGCCATAGATCCAACAAACCGTGAATGTAGGCTTTATCTGTATGCTTCTAATGTGGATTTGAAGAGGAATGGGATTCCTTTCATCACATACTTTGCAGATTACAGTAGGATAGAAATAGTATACAAATACAATGTATGTCACTTAAGAGAAGTCAAAATCTTTTTTGATGGAACCATGTTCTTTTATTATATTTTTGAAAGTAAAGAACTCATTCTATTCTAGCTTTTTTTTTTTGATAAAACATAAAGATGTGTGCATAGAGAAACATGAAAAATGCATCCTCTCTTCCCGCTAAACAAAGTACCACCTAAATGGAAGCTCTCCACACTGAACTCATGTTTCACAACCAGGAGTTTGTGAACACAGAAAAAAAAAATCTTTTGAAGGAAAAGGAGTTGTTGGTGAGTGAGTGATGTAATAAAAGCAGGACTCAGGGGTCAAATGATCAGGCAACAAATTTCAAGCATGTAACTAGGCACCAGGGCGCTCATCAAAGCCTGGCTTGTTTAGGAGAGCTATGAAGATTTTTCCCAAATAGTACCTTTCATCTGATCTTTGCCAGAGTTAGCTATAGAAAATAGAAAATAAATAAATTGCTTATGTAGCAAGCATCTGTGATGACCATGAATTTATTTTCTGGTCACATAAAGGATATTTTAATTTTAATTCACATTGACACCACGCAAGATAGACATCAGTGACGTTGGTTGGGCACAACTGAGACATACAAACAAACTAGTTATAAAATTTCACTTTGAAATCCTTTAAAAAAAATGCATTGAGTCCTAAGTGCCAGTTCCCTCTTTTTCAGGTTTGATCTGTCCCTGGGCAACAGAACTTTAAATCATTAGTGAATTAATGCTAAGGAAACAAAGGTACAAGATAAGCATGCTCTACTGAACATAGGTACAAGAATGAAGAGAAACAAGGAGAGAGAAATATATTTGTGTTAAATGCTTGGGCTCATTCAAAATTCTGACACCAGAGATGAGGACATTCAACCTGTGGAAATTAATCAGAAGAAATTTCCTATGACTAAACCTACAGCTCATTTTAAGTGTGAGAAAACTAGGTTATATGAGTATCCTAAAAACCTTTGTAATCAAATGAAACCAAACAACACTGATGTCCTTGAAGAGAAACAAATAAATTTGATTCATCAGTTTAGTAGAATAAACTCTTCATGCGTAATAAAAATTTTTAGTAAATTGAGAACAGATGAAAATGTCCCAAACATATGGAGGACTTATTAGAACCCAAGACCGTGGACTTGGAGAGACGTCTTTATAGTCAAGAAGAAGACCAGAAGCCCTCTCACATGGCTAGGTCTAGACAAGGCAACATGACAGATGTCACAGAAAAGAGAATCTGAAACAGATGAGTAGGCAGCAAAAATATTAAATAGGGCTTATCATTTTGGACATTTTTTTTAATTGGCTTGAACAGAAAGATCTGTTCCCATTTGATTTTTCTTGATTTTTATCAGGAGATTTCAGTGAATAGTGGCACTGGTCCTTTGCTGTGTGTTTTTTACCGTGATAAAATATGCATAAAAAAGTTTGGCATTTTAACCATTTTTAAGTGTGCAGTTCACATTGTTGTATAACCATCACACCATCCATCTCCAGAATCAATCCACCTTCCCAAACTGAAACCTTATCCCCATTAAACATTAACCACCACTCCCCCCCGCCCCCCGGCCCACTAAACTCCTCACCTCAGCCTCTGGTAACCACCACTCTCCTTTCTGCCTCTGTGAATTTGACTACTGTAGGTACCTTATATAGGTAGAATCACACACTATTTGTCCTTTCGTGTCTGGCTTATTTTACTTAACATGATGTTTTAATGTCAGAATGTCTGCAAGGTCCATTCATGTTGTAGCATGTATCAGAATTTCTTTCCTTTTTAAGGCTGAATAATATTCCACTGTATGTATAGACCACATCTGTTTCATCATTCATATGTTGACGGACAGTTGGGTTGTTTCCACCTTTTGGCTCTTGTCCATGATGTTAAGAAGAACATACAAACAGCTGTTTGAGTCTTTGATTTCAATTCCCTTGGGCATATACCCGGAAGTGGAATTGCTGGATTTTATGGTAATTCTTTTTAATTTTTTTTGAGGAAACACCATAGTATTTCCCATAGTGGCTGCACCCCTTTATGTGGCACAGTTTCCCATTTCTCCACATGCTCACCAATACTTATTTTCTGACTTTTTTTTTTTTTATAATCACCATCCTAATCAGTGTGGGCACGGGTCCTTCAGAATCCTCCTTTCCATGTGAATTGGGACACACATCATTTAGTTTTAGCCAGCTGGTTCCTAAAGATAAACATCTAAATAAATATATGCTGAGGAAGCACGCATCCCAGATGATAAAGACAAAGCACGATTCTTTTCTTTCTAAGGGAGCGGGATGCAGTCATGTGACCATTATGTCATCATGTAATAGTGCATGGAGAAGAAGCCGATGGGGAGGGTTGTCCATTGCCTTGAAGGCACTGATGCACTAGGGTCTTATGGTCCTACTGAGTTTCAGAGCTTCTTGGAGTACCTTTTTTAAATCCAGGGAAACGAGGTTATTTATTTTTGTGAATGGTCCCATTGTCTGGCCCTTGTTGGACTCTCATTCCTCAGACACTGACCTCTGTGCTCACCCTGATTCCTTCAGCCATTTCTCTTCCTTCCTCTCAAATCTTCCACCTCTTCATACTCTCTTGAGAAATAAGAAAGTTGCTTCTTATTTATGTATATTTTTTCCTTGCGTCATTCCATATGGATTCTGGATACTCTTTCAGTCAGGTGGCTTCAAAGTCAAGCTGAAGGATGAGCTCTTTGTCGAAGGCCAGTGCATTTCAATCATCTATTGGGCAAAAAAAGGGCAAATTAGGTTCTTAAAGTACATAATAGAGATCAGATACAATCCTGGCCTTCACAAAGCCAGGGTGTAATAAAATAATGTCCAAACACCATTGCCGCTGTGCTTGGTGCATGCAGGTCCTAGAAACAATTCCGATGCACCTTCTTAAAATGTAGCATTTATAAAGATCTCATAAATATCCACTTACTTGCGTATGTAATTTGAGCACGTCTTACATAAACACAACAGAGACGAATTCTTTACTTTCCTTGTTTCTTCATTATAGAGAAGGGTTGTGCTTTCAAATATGTATTAATGATATTGATAATAATGTTGTAAGATGTAAATCCTTTGCATTACCTGTGCATTTTTTCAACGTGGAAAGCCACATCAGAGAGTATTCACTAAGGTATGCTGGATCGTAAAAGAGAAATAGCCAATAACATTATTTGTTAAATAAGTGTATTTGAACAAAAAAACGTTGCAGTTAGAAATCACTTTAAATAGTATCTTGCCATTTTCTCTACAAAACAGAGTTGCTCTAAATACGGCCAATAAGAGCTACGGCTCTTATCTAAAAAAGAATGTCTTACATTAATAGGAAGTGATTCTCTTTTTCTTTATTTTAATAGCACAAACATTGAAGCCTTCTTTCCAGAGAAAAGGGAGAAAAAGAGAGTTTGGGGGTGGGAGGTAGTCAGAAGGGGCTCCCCAAAAAACCCATCTTTCACTTCCAATAGGTCTTAATGTTTAAATCTCTGAAGTTTTCTTGTGTGTGATGAAAAGCAACAAATTTATCTTTTTCCATTTTCCCAAAGGAGGTTGACCCAAATCCAACGGCAGCAGTTGAAAAATTTCTCTAAGCTTTATCAAATGGCCCCTACAGAGCCCAGCTTAAAATTAAAAGCTCCCCCTACCAGAGGGAATATATGTGACTTTAATAACTGAAATGTGTTTTTACTTTCTATTACAGAGGTCAAAAGGTTTCTAAACAAACCAAATTTATCAATTATTTAGAGCTGATTTCTTCTGAAGTGGTATTTCTAAGATATTATTTGGTGGATAAATTCAATGTTCTAAAGCCAACAGCAGCATTTTATTCATAACAAATTCCCACTAAACTGAATTTGCTGGGGCAACTTAATTTCCACTATCGTGTTTGCACTGTAGAAATATCAACTGAAGTGCTATAGTGCCTAACTAGTGGGCTTTTCAAAGAAAAATTCCATATAAGCATGCTTATTCAGCACCCCTCCCCCGGCTTTCTGTTTATTGCTTAAGAAATGAACTGCCTTTTCAATCTACTGGGATTTAAAAAGAAATTTTTTTAAAGCTTCTGAAACATTCTTCAAAACCACGGAGACTCCTTTAAAGTTAAAAACAATATCTTAAACTACATTGTCATCCTAGCCACCAAAGAAAAATGAGATTGTTGTCAAGGTTTTGATTAAGGAGCTTTTTTTTTTTAATGAAGGAGACATAGGTTTGCGTGTCCCTACACGTGTGCCAACAAACACACACACACACACGTGTGTGTGTACTTGGAGTAGGTCAGGGTCTCTTCCCCCAAATTCTTCTGGAATCTTGATGGACTACTTGGTTAGGGCTCTATGTTAGAGAATTCAATAACAGTTTATAGAGCAACTGCTCTTGATTCTTAACACAGTGCATAGCCCATGTAAATATTATGTTTATTATATACTAACTAAACATATATTGGGTTTCTGCCTAAAGTCTGCCATTTGGTGTATGCAGAAAACATTATAGAACAGTTCATAAATTCATTTGAAGCTGTGTTAAATGAAAGCAGCCATCCAGAAGCTGAAATTTTTTCATCTTTAAAATAGCAGGGCTTCCCGGCTCGAAAGCAGGAGGTTTATTTATGCTGGTGAATGCAACACACCAAAGTAATCAAGGAGCTACACTGCAGATTCTGTTTTAATGAAAGCAAATTTCGTTAAAGCGAAAGACCCGGTTATATTTCCCTTATCAATACAGGCCTTTATTTTATTGCTTTAGTATCATTATTATTATTATTATTATTTTTGTAAATTCAGAAAAAAAGGGGGGAAGAAAGCCTTTCCCTCTCTGATACCTATTAGCCTGTTCAAGATAGAAATAACAGCAATTAGGTTTTCCAGACATCCACTGATAAAGATAAATGGAAATGAAGGTGGAAAAAAGAAATGTGAGCACAGGCAAGCCATTCTACATCTTAGGGAACAGGGTGGCTGGGGGCGGGGGGGGCGTTGGTCAGAGGCTAGCCTGCTTTCATTTCTGAATGGCTGGCTGACATCCAACCACATCCCAAAAAGACCCCCAAAGACTCATTTCCATCCCCGTGTGGGCATGGTCTGTGGAGGGGAGTTGGTGGTCTCAAGTCGAATACCAGGAGGGATGGAACGGGTACCAATGTGAAGACCGACAGAAGAGATTTTGACTCTCACGTGTGTCCTTGGTTCCTGGAACTGGTTCATGGTAGGTTTGGCTGAACTAAACTCCAAACATAACATTTGGGATTTTCACTAGTTCACTGAGTTGACAATTTCAGCCCTGCAGAAACAGAAGACCAGTGTGCTAGGTCACTGCCGCCATTTTTTATCACCACTTCCAAGTGTGTATTAAAGTGCTTTTGATGGTAAGCAAAGCTTGGAAACTAACATGGCAGGAGAAAAGGAACAAGGTTGTCTTGGTAACAATCTTCGTGAGGTCCAAAGGTCGGGGATGTTGTTATCAAATCAATTAACCAATATATATATATATATATATTTTTTTTTTTCCCCCCACGAGGGCAGGGGATTTTTGTCTGTTTCATTCGCTGACATATTTTAAGCACCTGGAACAGTGGCCGGCATATAGTAGGTACTCAGCAAAGATCTGTTGACTGAAGGCACCCATCATTTGTTTGAAATGGTGATTTTCAACCTCAAAGCTATGAGCATTGCTTTTCCCAAGTATTCACATTGCACTGGAACTTTAAGGCTTCTGGTTTAATATTTTAGAGTAGTTGAGGCTCTACTTCTTGCTCATAAAAGGAAACTTGACCCTATGTAGGCAGATCCTATTTTGACCCTGTTTATATAAAATATTCTCTTGAGAGGAGCAGGTTCCATCAGTTGCTGGAGTATCAGGTCAATATTTGATAAATTCTGCCTTGTGGAGAATCAAGTGGTAACAAGGGGAAGACTTCTTTCTGGTTGTTAACATTTTAGGAATTGGTATTCGCAACTGCTCAGATATTCAACGTGGATTCCTACGGTGGTGCAACCACATTCATAAAAATATCACTGCAACTCAGAGAGTCCAGAATTTTTACTTCCTTCACTGATGACCTTCCCACACATCGTCTGAATGCTTTGGTTAGAATAAAAATTTGTCCCGAGAACTGTAGACTTCAGGTCCCAGATGAGGTAATTAGAGAGTAAAGAATTCACCCTCTCAAAACCAGAAAGAGTGGCCAGGGGCTGGATCCTGATGTTCTTAAAATATCAGGTAACCTTGAGTGGCTCCTTTCCCCAATCTAAGGGTTTGCCGTGCCTATCCTATCCAGATGTTTGATTTTGAGATAAAAACGAAGATCATGAATACAATAATTTTTTAAAAAAATCCTAAGCTGTTCTTGCATAGTTGATGATCACGTGTGGGGTAGGCACCCTATCAGTGCTTTGGAGATCTTGGTAGAAGGACAAGATGTCTGATCTGCCTTTTCTGCACATAGCAGGAAATGTACAACTCAAACAGGGACACAGTACTCACCCTGGTTCCTGAAACTACCAGGAAGGCTCTCCTGCACAGCATGCGATTGGCAGAGAGGCAGAAGAGGAAATTGCAGCTGCCAGGTATGATTCTACCCTAGCCCTCCTACGAGGAAAGGAAAGGTGGACCGGAAGTAGTTTTGAATATTGTTATCCCCTCAGACTGTAGCAGCTTTGGGTGCTTCTCACGAGCTCTGGTACCTCTGATGTAAATCCCCTGTGTTTTCCTGCTTCCATACCCTATAAGCTCAAACAGAAGAACCTGAAAACTGGAGGTTTTCCTAAGTTCTTGCCTGGTTGTCCACTTAGTTCTCAGTTTTAGTGTTGATTCTAGGTAAGGAGAGGATGGAGCCCTTAAGGCTTTGGCTAAACCATGTTATTTTCCAAGCTGGAAAACCATGAAACTTCATACGATCATTTTTTTAAGGAATGTGACAGTAATAGGACATGGCACTATGCGAAGACAAAATTGAGATATTAGCTTTTAGAAAATGATGCTAATTATTTTTATTATTACTGTTAATATAATTTTCCACTCAACAGTTTTCTAAGCACTGGGAAAAAAATAATTTGTGGCCAATTGGGCTTTAAAAATCATCTTTAGTTTCCTAATCAGTAAATAATTAGCCAGTTAGTATACTTGTGCCCCAGCATCGATAGTAGACACTCCTTTGCCCCCCTCCCCCAACCCCACACACACCTACTGTCAAGACAAATAGGTTGTCACACCAGCATATATAAAGAGGTTCACAGAAACATTTAGAACCTGTGAATGTGTAAGGCGTTGACAGGACAGCTTTTGACAATGTGAATTTTTAGTTCCTATTTTTGTTCTCAGACCTAGTTTACCAATCTAGGCTCCAATATTTATAACATAGGAAGATACTACCTTGAATGTAGGTCTTATGCCTAATTCCTACTGGCTTGTAAACGTTGCTCAGTGAGTGTTTTAGTGTATTTGGATTCAATTTTCTATTGATAAATATTTTACGCAGTTGTCATGATTATCTTAACATGGAGACAAGTAGATACTAGGTTAATCCAAGTGTTTTTAGAGACAAGCTGATAAATTATAGAGAGAAGTGTTGATTTTATTTGCAACACAGAACTAGGAAGCCATTCAGTTTTCTAAAACTTAGTAGAAACAATAAGTACTTGTCTTTCCACATAAATATAAGCCATTTGATGTTTTACATATTCCTAAAAAGAATGGTAGAAGTTCTGGAATGGTGTAAATTTATCTTTCATTATTCCAATTAGAAAACAAAACACCCCAGTTTGAATGCAATGGAGTGAATGTTTGTGGCCTCATTCCGACTCCCCAGGAAAAAAAAAATTATATGTTGAAACCTAATCCTCAACGTGATGGTCTCTGGAGGTGGGGCCTTTGATGGGTAATTAGCTCATAAGGGATTAGTGCCCCTATAAGAAGACAGGGGCACTGTCCTCCCTAACGTGGGAGGATACAATAAGAGGAGGGATGGCAGCAAACAGGAGCCAAATTTGTCACCACCTTGGTTTTGGACTCTTCCAGCTTCCAGAACTGTGAGAAATAAGTTTGCTGTTTAAGCCACCCTGTCTGTTGTAGTTTGTTATAGCAGCCCAAGCTGACTAAGACATGGACTAACCCTGCTATGTAGAAATCCCGAAGGTGGCTCTCATTTTGGTCACTCAAAAGGAGAGAACTCTCTTTAGTGCATTTTATTTGGAAAATGTTCTGTTATGGATCATCATGATCTTGTTTACTGTCCGGTCCTGAGTACCCAGTAGGTGTCAGGTGCTTGGAACCTCGGTGTGGGTGGTCAGGTGTTCACTACCCACTTCAGCTGCCAGCTTCCCTGCCCCTGACTCATCAACTTCCAAGAACTGCTGCTATTTGTTGATCATATGGCAGAATGCAATTTTTCCAGCAGGCGCGGCCACTGCAAGTTTAAATTCAGACCCACGGATTTGCTTCTGTCTGGTATGCTCTGTTCTTTCTTTCCTGCTGGCTGCAGAAGGGGAAATCAGGCTGCTTATCTACCTTTCTCTCTTCTAACAACCCTGCTTCCATCGATATCACACACACACACACACACACACACACACAAACACACACACACACACACACACACACACAAACACGGAGGGAGGGAGAGACCTGGTTCAACTTCCTCCCTCCCTCTATTGTATCCACTACTCTACTTGGAGGCAGGTTACACAGATTGGTTTTGGGCCTGGATTGCTCTGGCCTCACAAGAGAGGGGTTACCCTAACTTTACTTCCTGCTACCACAAGGATGTATCCCTCAGGGACTTGGTGTGGAAGAGCTGCGGTGTTTTGGGCAGGGGTTCAGGCATTCTGGGGGGCCCTTAGGCTAGTACTGTGGAAGTCTCATTGTAGCTTTTATCGGATTCTTTATCTTCATTGTCTCCAAATGGCCCCGAAAGGTGTTAGTGTCACCATTTGACCGGCGAGGAAACTGAGGTTCAAGACTTGTTCAAAGTCTCCTAAATGGAGAAATAGGATATAAAAAAGTAAACAAACACCAAAGCAGAATTCCAGTATTGACTAATACTCTACAGATAAGGTTTGCCAGGGCAGAGTCAGTGATAGGGTTGGGGCTATGTACTTTGGATTGTTGGGGAAGGTTTAGAACACATAAAAGATCATCCGGGCTTGCAGTTGAACGCGTCCTGTGTTGGGGTCATGTCAGACAGATCCAACTCTCAACTGGGGAGTTCAGTCAGGGAATATTTCTGGAAAGTTTGATCCACTCCCTGTATAAGCTATGTTTTCCCTTTGAGAACTTGCTTTCCCCCTGCACATTTATATTCTTGTGAATTAAAAATTAAGGCTATGTTTTCATGGGCTAAATAAATGTTAAAAAACATGTTCTTTAGCCAAGATGTGAATTTCCAAGACATTATAGCTTGATGTCAAAGGCCAATGTCAAATGTAATAGAAGCAAGTGAAAACCCAAGTACTTCCGGTTTAGGAAATGCTCAGTGATGGAATGGGTCCAAGAGCTGTTTTGACATACATTGCACACTTGCACACATGGTTGCTAGCCTCATTTGGTGCATTTGGGCAAATTAGGAAAATGTCTCCCGTTCTCCATTATAGACCCAGCCCCACGTCCAACTACATGGCTTGGTGCCCCAAGAGTGGGCTGTGTTTCAGCTTGCCTTTCTTGGCTCTACCAGATGCCCTTGGGCAGGACATGGTGTTCATGACTTTATGACAGTTCCTGACCTCTTAGACAATAGTAATAATTGCCTACATTCTTAGACACTCCATCAATACAATTGCACACATACCATCTCATTACTTCTCCAAATTGGCTTGGGTGATGAATGAGGCAAAGATATTTATCCTCACTTTATAGTTATGAGATCAACGTACAGAGAAGTTAAGTGACTTCCTCAAAGCCACATGGATCCTAGCTGGCTCTGACTAAAGGGGAGATAACTGACCTTTGGCCTTATTCCTTCAGATTTATTGAGCATCATCCAAGCCAGAGACACCCATCCATTCATTCATTTAGTCATTATTCATTCAAGATTGCAAGTTCGACGGAGAAGGGCTCTACCTCATTTGTCTGTGTGTTCTGCAAACCCATCATAGTGTTTGACATGTAATAAGTATGCAATGAATGTTTGCTACATGAGTGACAGAAGCACTCGTTCTTCTGGTCATGACATTACAGGTGTGTGCTGCTGATACACTTGGCTGCAAATGGCGATTCAGAAGCTCCTCCATCTTTTTTTGCCGCCCAAACTGTAGGCGTGGTCAGCATCACACAGGCCCATTTTGCAAAAGCCAGTTCACAGCTGTGCTGGTCAAAGCTCTGTGGAAAAGGGAAGAAGGCATTTGAATGCTCACCCTGCTAAATGGACAGATGCAGGTCTGAGAGGCTGCTCGGGAGGTAATGGATCTACACCTTCTGCTGCCTTCTGAAAACTGGTGTTCCTGAAGGAATGAAACTGCAGAGGCAGGTATCTGAGAACTAGGGCTCCTCTTCTAGAAGATGTATGATCACTGAGGTTTGCAGCAGCATTTCCGCCTGTATAGTTTATAGCCTGATAGTTTACCGATCACATCTGTCAGGTCCCTAGGAAAATGGAAAAATCATGTTGGAAGGCTCAGAATAAACCAGCTCAGACCCCCTCTTCCTGCCATTTGTTGGGTTATTAATAACATCCTGTTAGAATCTTCAGAGCCTCAAAGAGGAGGAGACTTGGCTTCTTCTAGGGTCCTCCGCACCATGAATTGCCTTTCTGAAGATTCTCACAAGATTACGGGTGAAGCGTGGGACAGTCGATCCTCATAAACATGAAGGGCCTTTTGTGAATAACTCCCAGTCAAAATAATGAAAATCACACCCACGGTTATTTTCCATAGGTCTAAAAATATGGAGAACCAGTGAGTTACTCTTACGCAGCTCCTAATAATGTCATAATTGAACGATCTATAAACAGCATTTTGCAAAGGAACACTGAACAAATGCAGCTGAACGCTCTTCTATTGGGATCTTTTCTTTCTCACAATTAAATGTCATTATGAGGGATTCTACTCTATTTTATATGTAATCAGGACTTGTAAAGTCTCCACATAAACAACATTTTTATTTGATCAGAGTTCATTATGAGAAACAACTACTGTATAGAAAAATGTCTGAAATTATACTCTGGACTAGGAGTCAGGATTTACTAAGCGGAAGGGTAAAAATGGCTGCGTTGCCAACCAGGCATACCTTTGCAATCTGGCGCATTTCCTTATGTGGCCTTGCTCAGGCTTATAAACCACTGGAATCAATTTCTTTTAAAAACACGTTTTTCAGAAACTTATTACGCACTTTAGAGATATATTATATACCTTCAGCAGCAAAAGAAGAAAAATTACAGGTGCAAAAGCAGCCCATTTTTCTAGCAGCTGAAAATGATGCTGTGTACTAGTCACAAGGGAACGGTAAAAATTATACTCCGACAGCAACAGGGCAGAAGCCCACAAAGGCTCAGCCGAGCGAGTGGCACGGCCAGGGAGTGCGCTAATAAATCAAGATAATTCTCTGCCTGCCTTGAACTTAGACCCGGCTACAATTCACTGGTACAGCCGGAAAAAAAAAAATTCTGTTAGTGGAATTCAGCTTTACTGGGGGGACGTGATTAGTCACTGGGCAGATTGAGCCTCGATTGCATCTAAATGGTCCACTTTATGAACCATTTATCTTCTGCTCAGACCATTTTCATTACACCAAAAACTGATGCTGAGCCACCAGCTGTAAGATACAGCCTGGTGAAAATTAATAACCTTTTTTCCCCCCCTTCTGCAAGACTCCTGCATATGTGAGTAGGAGCATTTATCCCTGTTTTGTTGCTATTTGCATCCCAGCATCCCTGGCAGTCTTTCAATTTTCTCAAGTCTCTTAGCCTTTGGCCCCTGTTTCGCTTTTGCAACACAAACAATCCATCCTGTGCATTTAAAATTCTCTTAGCGCCCTGACATCACACTATAGCCTTAGAGCAGGGAGCAGTTTACACAGAAAGGGCTCTTATTAATTCCTCTGTCCTGCTTTCCTGCTAAAATATAGGGATCTTGAGATTACTGCTGGGTCCCTTAAAGACCATTTAGAGCTATGCAATTTAAAAAAGGAGACCTTTATTAATACCTGCTTAGGCTACTGACTGTGGGGAGGGCAGAGGAGGTCTGGCTGTGATGGAAGATAGTCTCTTACTGAAGCAGAGTCACATGACCCATAATTCACGGCAGCCTATTGAGTCTCGCGTAGCCACTGAGATATAAGCTGATATGATTACAATAACATACAATGAAATTATGGAGTATTAATGGTGCTTAACCACTGTCAGGCATTAAGCAGAATTAACAGGAGTCTTTTTCTGAACAGACATAGTTTTGATAGGGCTGATTAAGGATTTGGCTATCTAAGGAAGCTCATTATGGTATTAATTGGGCTACAATGAGCCAAACTGTGTTGTTTTGGCATATTTCTGCATGGGGCCACATGTTTGGTGAGAAGCTTGGAGCTCATCACCTCAGCCCCATCATTGTTGGATGCCATACAACTTTCGTTTCCTCAAGCAGATTTTGTGGCATCTTCTGTCTTTCTGGTTTGTCCTTTGAAGTGAGCCGGAACTATTTTGATAACCGGTTTTCTTTCATCATCACAAAGGCTAGCCTCTCGCTGGAATTTGCTAATAAGTTTACAGAGAAATATCTTATGTCTGAGGGAGGATTTTGTGGTGATTTTTGAAATTCTTCAAAAAAGATAAAAAAAAGATCGTAAAATTTAGGTTGAAGATGGAATGGTCAGTTCAATGACATTTTATTTTTGTGACTGTATTATGCTTTGCAATTTCTTTCTTCAACAGATGTCGTGTGATGGCAGCTAGAGGAAAATCTCACTGCTTCCTTAATTTTTTAAATATTCTTTTCTTGACTTTGGAGCACTGAGTTAGTTTCTTCTGTTCAACAGAACACTCAGCAAAGTGATTTTAGAAACCACTTCTTGAGATGGACGGCTTGGTAGTGAGACTCGAGATTAGAATGAGCCACTGACTGCAATGAACTTGGACAACGGTTGTGGAGCAGGTCCGTCCCCTTTGGCAGCACCGTGTATGGAGCTCACCCTGGGCAGCCAGGACCACTGCATGACTATCTGCTCCACCCCGATGAGCTCCACGCTCCCACGCTCAGCTCTGCAGTTGCAATGAGCCCCGGGGCTGATCTGCATCAATTGCTAGGATGGCCAAATGGAACTGATGAGCTGTGTCCATTCATTTTGTCTAGACGTGGCCTCAATTGGCCAGCTGGGTTTGCACGGCCTGTCCGCTTGACAGCTGCTAACTGTCAATGGGCCATATGTAGCCATGGAAAGTTGCAGACTTTGGAATGCTCAAGGGCAGGGACCAAATTCCTTGGGGAGAGAGGTTTTCCACAAGGATGTCTGGGGGCTCTGATGAGCCTATTCTCCCCAGTGCCCTTTCTCACAGACTTCTGGCCAGAAGGACAGTGGCTAGCCCCAATCAAAAACTTTGGCCAAGCAACCATTTCAAAAAACTCTGTTAAGTATTAAAGTTTCAGAGAGAGGGGAGAGCTCAAGAGATTGCATGGATATTAATAAAATCTTTGGTGCCACTTGCCTCAGATGTCTCTCTTCAAAAGTTTGGATCTGACTTTCAGTTTAGAAATTGAAAAGAAGACAACTTCTTGGCCTCTCAATGTAATAAACTAGCCAACGTTGTCTCTAATGAGAGAGTGAAAATGGCTATATATATATATTTAAGATTTATTTACTTATTTTAGAGAAAGAGAGAGTGCATACATGAGCAGGGGGAGGGACAGAGGAAGAGAGAGAGAAGCAGGCTCTGCACTGACCGGGGAGCCCGATTGGGGGCTCCATCCTAGGACCCTGAGATCATGACCTGAGCTGAAATCAAGAGTTGGTCGCTCAACTGACTGAGCCACCCAGGCACCCCCCGAAAATGGGTATATTTTTAAAACAAATAATTAGAGCATTAAATTTGAGGATGTGAAGAAAAAATTAGCATTGATCTTGCTTTTTATGGGCTAAGACTTTTCTTTTGATACAGTTGACAAAACATGAAGGGCACTTTCAAAGAATATCTTTATATCACAAAATATGACAATTGAGGTGTGGGCTATTTTTTTATTATTTTATATTTTTACTAAAATAGGGTATAATCTTGATGTGGCATTTATAAACCTATATAGCAGTAATATTAGAAGTCTCAGGAAATAGTGATTTTTCTGGTAATGACTTTCTCTGTTACCATGGCCAAGAGAAGATTTCTGCCTCTACCAGGAGCAATCAGCTGGTAGCAATTTTGGTAGCCAGTGCCTCAAGGAGCACAACTTGGCAAGGAGACGAGAAGAAGAATTAAGGCAGGTGCAGTATAAGCACATACAAAAATGAATTGGCAATGGTTTACCCCGCGTGGAACACGCAGGTAACAAATACGAGGGTGGAGGACAGGGAAAGATCTCGTCTCCCTCTTCCAAATATTTATGCTCAGGTGTTCCAACTGTCCTGTCTCCAGCCTGTCCACAAAGGACTGTGCCCCCAGCAGAGTTCTAGGGCCATAATCATCAAGGACAGGATTAGGGACCTCATGGAAAATGACCAACAACCCCTCAGAGGCACGGCTAGTCTAATATAGAAGTTGCAAGGAAAACAAAGTTCTTCGCTGGAGGCTGCCAGGGGTGGCAAAGATCACTTAAAAGGAGCAGGAGAGGAAGAATTTCTTTTTCTTCTGGAAAGATGTAATTTTATCTCCTTCATCCAGCTGTTAGGATGAGGCCCTAACAAACATTTATGGTATTTATGTATGTCAATTTGAAAACTAGATCGTTCCAATCATTTTTGGAAACTCTGTGTGAGTTTCCAGTGACTATGTCAGATGATGGATTATGTACAAAGCTTCCTTATGATAAGAACCAACTCAGTAGCTTGGCAGGCAAATATCACGTGGGTCAATGTGTACTGAGTGCTTGCTACATTTCAGGCAGAATGCTAGGGACTGAAGATAAAGAACAAAAGGAAAACCCAGTTGGTCCCATAGGGCAAGAGAACTCTGTAACACTAATCATGACACGATGCAGAAACTGCTAGAAGAGAGTGGAGTGGGTGTTAGAAGAGCATATTAGGCCAACAACAGGTCAGGCCATTGGTCAGGGCCTGCAGGAGGTCCTGTATGGGCTGACAGAGTCAGCTGTAGCAACCGAGGAGACAAGGTTACTGACAAAAGGACTAGCGTGTGCACAGGGGCACGGTGACTGAAGAGCAGCAGGTGCTTGGGCTGCATCAAGCAGTCCCCATGATCCTTTGAGTGGGAGAGGGAAACGAAGCCAAGACCAGTCATAATGATGAATTGGGGTATCTGCATTTTCTAAAGCTTCTTAGATGGTGTTGTTGTAAAGCCTTGGAAAGCATTGAACTATTAACTGGATACCATCACTTGAATGCCTCATGTACATCTTATTGTGTCCTCATTATCTCTTCCCCCAAGCATGATAGTCTAATGTTGCCTAACTTGTTTAATGTTCCGCATTCCATTGGATCACTCCCAGTGAGAAAATTGGGGGTCATCTTAGATTCCTCCTTATTCACACCTTAAGTCTAGTGACTCTAACTTCTAAATATATTATTTTGCCTTCTTCTCTCCATCCCCAGTACCACTCAGTCCCACCTTCTTGCATGGGTTGTTACAATAGACTCCTTTTTGGCTCTACCTCCAGCCTACTTTCCCCCATCCATCCTCCCTGCTGCTGCAGAGAGCTCTCCGAAATTCCTGTCTGATCATGTAATCCTCCTGCCCAAACTTTTCAGTGGGTCTCCACAATTTACAGTCTCAGTGGATACTCATAGTCATCCATAATCTCACCCCTGTCAGACCTCTCCTCTCTTAGCTGCTTTCCCAGTGTTGCATGTCAAGATGCTAGAACTCTTGATCAGGTAAACGAAGGATCACTGATAAGGAGAGGGTTTCTATTGTATGCAGTCTGTGGCAGTAAACATATGAGTTAGTCATTTTTAAAAGAGACTTATTTATTTATTTATTTATTGAGAGAGAGGAGGGGGAGGGGCAGAGGGAGAGAATCTTCAGACAGACTCCCTGCTGAGCGCAGAGCCCATGTGGGGTTTGATCTCAAGACCCTGAGATCACAACCTGAGCGGAAAATAAGAGTTGGACTTTTAACTAACTGAGCTACCCAGGTGCCCCTAGTCATTTGTTTTTTTATGAAGACTCAAAATGTTCCTGAATCCAAATTATCTTCATCAAAATGTTAGCTACCCAGGCCTAGGAAACAGAAGGTCAACCGATTAAAAAGAAAATGAATAAAAGGGTGTGGGTGGCTCAGTCGGTTAAGCGTCTGCCTTCAGCTCAGGTCATGATCCCACATCGGGCTCCCTGCTCACGGGAAGTCTGCTTCTTCCTCTTCTTCTGCCCCTTCCCTTGCTTATACTCTCTCTTGCTATCTCTGCTCTCTCTCTCTTGCTCTCTCTTGCTCTCTCTCTCTCTCTCTCTCAAATAAATAAAATCTTAAAAAAAGAAAGAAGTAAATTTATATAAAAAAGAATAAATGATGGCAAGATTGCTGTTAAAAATATAAAATGGAAATGATGAATGAATGAATGAATGAATGAGGGCATTAATGGCAGAGGAGAATCCAGCTGGGAGCTATTTAATAGTCTAAGAGAGAAAGAATGAGGACTGAGTTTAATTTGTGTCAATAAATTGACATTAAATTAAAGTGGGTCTTAATTAGGATTGGAAAATTTCTTGTTGATCAATCTGGGAATGGCTCTACCATTTGAAATTTGTCTCTACCCATCCATAATGCTGTTGGATTCGATAGGGTGGTACTGTGGACTTACCGCTTTTACCGTTCTGCTATGAAATCAACTGAAAGATGTACTCCCTTTGTGAGGAGCATGCTGTTGCAGGCTAGGGAGGCTCTCATTAGCCAGTGGAACATGCAGGCAGTGATCTGGGGAGGTTAAGGTGAAATTTGCAGAAAGTCGATGGGACCGAAGAAGCAAAGGGCCCCGAAATTTTCAGTTGTCGTTAAATTTAAGCAGCATGTCTGAAAAAGCATAGATTATACATCAGACTATAGTTCTAAAGATAAAATCATGTATATTTGGAGGTAATTTAAAAATAAAGCTTGGAAGTAGAACACACTAATGGGAGCTAGGAAGAGATGGTCGCATCCATGTTGACGATATCAGGAAATTAATTTTGGCTTTTAAAAGCCTGAGGAATCCTGGGAAACTCCTGGAGAGCAGGGACTGTTTTTCCACGTGTCCTTGTATCCTCAGCACACACTTGGTGTCTGCTGTCCTGTAGGTACTCTGTACATATTCTTTTAAAAACCACCAAAATATTAAGATATATAAAAATCTCAGAGAATCATACATTATTTAACTGGTGGGTATTTTTTCCAGCTGAGCATACAATTTTTTAAAAACTATTTTATTGTGGCAAGAACAGTTAACAGGAGATCTCTTAATAAATTTATTTAGACAGTATCATGGACTATAGGTACAATGTTGTAGAGCAGACCCTAGAGTCTATTCGTCTTGCTTCACTGAAATTTTATGCCTACTAATTGATAACTCCCTGTTTCCCTTTCTCTCCAGCCCCTGGTAATCACCATTCCACTCTTTGATTCTATGAATTGGATTATTTTAGATACCTCATATAAATGGAATCATGCAGTGTTTGTCTTTCTGGGGCTGGCGTATTTCACTTAGCACAGTGTCCTCCGGGTTCACTGGAGGGTTGTTCACCAGGTTTTCCTCCTTTTTTATAACTAACTAGTATTCTGTTGTATGTATACACCACATTTTCCTTAGCCATTTATCTGTTGATGGACATTTACATTGTTTCCACATCTTGGCTATTGTAAATAGCATTGAAATGAATATGGGGGAGCTAATATCTTTTTGAGATCCTGATTTCAATTCTTTTGGATAAATACCCAGAAGTGGAATTGCTGGATTGTAGGGTAGTTCTATTTTTAATTTTTTGAGGAACCTCCATACTGCTTTCCAGAGTGGCTGTCCCAGTCTGCATTCCCGACAGTGTGCAAGGGCTCCAATTTCTCCGTACCTTCCCCAGAACTTGTCATCCTTTTCTTTAATAATAGCCATCTGAACAGGTATGCCGTGGTATCTTTTGTGGTTTTGAGTTGCATTTCCCTAATGATGAGTGATGTTGAGCATCTTTTCATGTACCTGTTGACCATTTGTATGTCTTCTTTGGAGAAACATCTCGTCAAGTCCTTAGCTCATGTTTTAATTGGGTTATTAGCTTTTTTGCTATTAAGCTGTAGGAGTGAACTTGTAGGTAATTTTAAGCCTTGTCTGACACAGTGCACACTCTATCATAAATTGGATAACATTGAATTTTAAGTTTATTCATTAATATAAGGAAAAGCAAAAATATTTGTGACAATTCACTTGTCAAAACTCCAAGTGCCAAGCAGTGGGTTGGATGCTAGGTAGAGAGAAAGTAAAGAAAAAGATCAGTAAAGGCCTGAGGTACATCCCTTGAAGACTCACCCTCTATTACATTTACTGGAAAGAACAGTGAATGCATAAAAGTAAATACCCTCATTCAAACCAAAGCAGAAAGTGTAGAAGTTAGGTTAACAAAGGAGCACAACATATATTTTGCTTATTAAACTGGATGCTTCTTCATTAGGTTTTATAACTGAAACAGTCTTTCCTTGGAGATCATACCAGCATTTATTTCAAATCGATGTTGAAAATTAAATGGTAATCCTCAAGGGGAGGGAGACTCTTCCGTAACCACCACTTCCTATTGGAAATCATTCTTTCGTGTTTTTCTTAGTACTCAATCCAGGGTTTGAAATTAATTAAAAGATATTCTTTCTCTAATCTTTAGATAATTAGCTTCAAAGATTTTCTTCAAAATGTTGTAATAACTTTATCTTTTATGTGTAAATTCAGAACTATATCTATCTGGACAATAATAATTCAGTAGTAGTTAGTAATTGAGAGAAAGGAATTTTTTAGTTATTTGAGTGTTTGGAGTTCAGTCATCTAAAATAAGTATTCACCAGAGCCACTTTTAGACTTTTTGTACGAATGGTGAGTACAGAGTCCCAGATAGCCTCCCAAGAATTGGAGTCAGAAAGTACCATATACATTTTAGCTACTCATTTTGCAGCTAGGGAAAATCCAGTTCCTGACAAGATATAAATTTCTTAATTATAGAAACTCAGGCTATCAAACAAGAGTTTTCTAGTCACCTGGTGACTAACTCCACAAACACAGAATAAGGAAAGTGGCCTTAAATTATAACAAGAAAGGTTTTAATTAGGTGTGAGTCCTGTCCTTACATTTTTGTTTTCTTAGAGAAAAATGTGAAGGACTGAAAATGGGTAAAAACTCTTTAACATTCCTCCTACTGAGAGGAGCAGAGTCTAATTCCCTTCCCCTGCAATCCATGCTGGCCTGATTGACAAAAAGAACACGGCAGAAATGACATTCTCAAACTTCTGAGGCTGAGTCCTCAGAAGCCTTGTGGCTTCTCCCTGGACCTCTGAGAAGCATCATTTTGGAGCTTGGGTCTCCAAAATCTGATTATCCTGACGCCACCATGCTGTGAGGAAACCCAAGCCAGCCATGTGGAGATGGCGGTAGAGAGGTACCAGACTTGTGAGACGGGAAGATTTCTGATGATCCAGCCTCGGCCACGTCTACTTGTGGCAGTAGAAAGGATCCCAAGTGAGAAGTGCCTAGCTGAGCCCGTCACCCTTGACCTGATGTTTTGAGCCACTCAGATTTGTGGTGGTTTGTTATGTAACAATAGATGACTGAAATAGCAGGCATTTTTAAACTCAGGAAAAAATATCTTGGAAGGGGCATTGTGAAATATCCTTCCTTGAAGATTATGAAGATGAGTAACCACACATCTGACTTGAACAGTTAAAGCAAGGGTTTTTCTTATCTGGGGTAATTTGGATAAAACAATGACCTAAGATGATGGCCCGTCCTCCATTCCTGCTCTTCTGCCTTCTTTTCCCCTCGTCCATGAATACTCTACTCTGCCCTCAGGTCAGTAGTTTGTGTATGTGTATTTTCATTTCCCTGAAAACTGTATTTGAAGAAAGAATCTTTTTTTTTTTAAAGATTTTATTTATGTACTTGACAGAGAGAGAGAAAGTATAAGCAGGGGGAGTGGCAAGCAGAGGGAGAGGAAGAAGCAGGTTCCCCGCTCAGCAGATGTGGGGCTCCATCCCAGGACTCTGAGATCATGACCTGAGCCAAAGGCAGGTGCTTAACCGACTGAGCCACCCAGGCATCCCCTTGAAGAAAGTATATTATAGACATACTCAAAATAAGTGAAAATAGCTGCTGAGATTTACTGTTTTGATCTCTATTGATTTGTCGATTCACTCAGGAAATACTTATAGGAAATAGCGATCTATAAGCTAGTTAAGGTTTCTGCCAGTCCTATGGGGACTTACAGCCTAGGGGGAACAGAGCTAACTAGCTAAGTGATTGGAGTTTGCTCAGGTCAGAGTCTAAAGCCAAAGGAATATGCTTGTGTAGCTGTGGAAATTAAGACTTTTGGGGCTTAAGACACTAGAAATTTTATTTTAGAGCCAGGCAGCCTTCTTAAAATCTGAACATCATACTTCTTCCTAAGACAGTCTCTGTAGAAAGACTACTTACCCTTCTTAATATTCCTTCCCAGACTGAGATGCTATGTTTTTGTTTCCAAAACCAGTTGTACAATCCCCAAGGCAGAGAGAGGCTAAAAGGCTTTGGCTTCATCCATCTCACCAAGTCCACCTGGCCCCTTGACTGTCACAGGGTCTAGAATTGCCACCAATTCATCAAAATCTACTTACCAGCTTCTGTGAACCAGGCACCATATTGGATCCAGGAAAAAAATTAGAAAGCTCATAACCTAGTAGAGGAGAGGAATGAGCAAAAGATTACAGTACAGAGTAATAAATGCTACAGTAAAATCAGATACAAATGATAAGGTAACAGATCTTATGTAACAAGTATAGAATGACAAAATGACATCTACATGTGAGGCTTTGATAGAGAACAAAGATGGTTTTCCAAATCAATGGGGAAAGAAGGTTAAAAAAGATGCTGGGACAATTAGCTGTCTTTTGGAAGAAAAAGACATTGCCATCCCAACTCCTTTAATATCTCTAAATTAATTCAGGAGGAATTAGAGTAAAACCTAAAAAACGCTATAAAAATTGAATAAAACTATAATGAACACCTACTTGATCTTTGAATGGCTAAGGGCTTAAAAACATGAGAAGGATCACAAAGGAAAATATTAATAAATGCACTATGTAAAGTTGGAAATGTATGCCAAAAAAGATCTCAAGAAAAGACAACACACTAGGATATATTTGTAACATATATAAAGGATAAAAATTTAACGCCTTGGATAGAAAAACAAAGACTTTAGTAGATAATTGGCTTAGGATATGAAAGATAACTTACAAAAGAGAAATATAAATAGCCAATAGCATGTGAAGAAATATTCAGCTTTGTTATGATCATGAACTCATGGTTTTAACCCTAGAACATTTGCAAGATTAGAGAATGTTAGATACACTGTCATAGAATGGCTTTGATATAATACATAACAAACAAGGCCACATACATAATGGTGCCTACAAAATGATCTAATGTCTAAATAATAATAGAAAAATATACAAAAAGTTAACTTTTTTCACTGATGGGTGGACGTGTTAATGATTTTTATTTATATCTTTATACACATTGTGTGATGCATTTTTGAAAATTTCTAAATCGGTTTGCTTTACTTGAATCACTAGAAAAATGCAAAATAAAAACATATTCACAAGTAATTTTTTAAAAAGACTTTATTTACTCATTTATTTTGAAAGAGAGAGAGAGTGAGCGAGAGCAGGGGGACGGGCAGAGGGAGAGAGAGAATCTGAAGCAGACTCCACGTTGAGCATGGAGCCCTGAGCTGGGTTCCATCTTACGACCCTGAGATCATGACCCGAGCTGAAATCAAGAGTCAGTTGTGCAAATGACTGAGAGCCACCCAGGTGCCCCACAGATAATTTTTATAGATGGCCAAATGCTTGGCACATTAATTCATTTATCCAACATTTATTGACTTATTATATATCAAGCATTGTTTCAGGTGCTTTGAGTATATCAGCCCAATGTGAAGCTTACATTTTAGCAGTGGGCAATAATAGTAAATATATCAAAAAAAGTGAGTCACGTGGTATGTTGGCTGTTGGCAAGAGTGCTAGATGAAAATAAAAAGCAAAGTAGGATAAGAGGAATCAAGAATCAAAAATCAAAAAAGGCAGGGACATTGGAGGGCATGGGATAAGGGAGACAGGCAGGTTGAGGTATTAAATCAAGTGGTTGCATGAGGCCTCATTGGAAAGGAAGGTGACACAGGAGCACGGATTCGCAGACAAGGAAGTTCACCATATAGATAGCAGGGAGAAAGTACCATTCCAAGCAGAGAGAACTACCAGCGTCAAAGTCCCTGGACAAGGAATTGCTCTGAAGGAAGAACAGGGAGCTGTTCTTGGGGGATGGAGAAAGTCATAGCTGAGATCAGAGAGGTAATTGCCAAGCAGGCTAGGGGGGGCATTGGTAGGCATTGGAAGTGCTCCGATTTTTACTGTGAGTGAAAAGGGGAGCCATGAAAGAGTTTTGAGAAGATGGATGATGGCTGCTTTTAAAGGCTTCCGCTAGCAGTTGTGGGACTTTTGATGGTGCAAGGGCAGAAGCAGGGTGCCAACTGCGAGGCTGATGCAGTCATTTGGGCAAGAGGGTGGTGGTTCTGACCGGAGTGGTAGCCATGAGAGAGACGAGAATCTGCATTCTGGATCCATTTTGAAGGCAAAGCCAGCATAATCCCTAATGGGTTGGATGTGGGTGTAAGAGGAAGGAACCAGTCAAAGGTGACTAACACTTGAGCAGCTGGAAGGACTAAGTTGGCATCAACTGTGATGGGGACGGTTGCCAATGGGCAAGTCCCAACGGGATCACCCTGGGAGTGGGTGTAGAGAGAGAAAAGGCCAAGGGCTGAACCTGGAGAGGTTCCTCATTGAGACGTCTGGGAGAAGAGATGAAGAGGCGACAGTAACTGAGAAAGAGTATCCAGGGAGGCAGGAGGAAACCCAAGGAAGTATGGTGTCCCAAAAGGCCCGGAAGTGCCTACATCAGGGAGAAGAGAGTGACCAATTGTGCTAAATGTGGCTTCATCAAGGAAGAGAACAGTTATTGGCCAATTGCGTTTAACTACCTAGAGAGTAGATGTGGAAGTTTCTGTCTGATTTAGTAGGAAGCAAGGTCATAGACGAGAGTGAGGATGAAGGAGGAGGGAAGCACAGGAACAGACTTTCTTCGCAAGTGCCCCAGTTAGAGCACCGTGAGAAAACTTCTTCTGTCTTCATTCAAGGGAGGTGATACTTCTTAAGGGTTGTCCTGGGAGGGAATCACCATGTTCACATAGAAGCACATCCTACAGGGGGTGAGCGTCATGGATAAGTTGGTTGGCAGCTCTGCAGAAGCTGCAGAGTAAATAAAATTGAAAGTTAATAACCCTAGCCTCTAAGTTTAAACTTGATAGTTGTGCGCGCGCGCGCGCGCGTGTGTGTATGTGTGTGTCAGGGACCTGCTGTCATCCCTTTTTATCTCAATCCAAACTTGCTCTAACCTGAGCGGTAAGGTTGGTGTCTTCGTTATTAAGAAACAGGGAAGGAATAAAGAAGAGCGCGGGTCTCCTTTATCACTAATCTGACGTAGAGGGATGAATGAGATCAACCATTCAGTATAAGCAAAAGCATGATTGTATTAGACTTAGTAAAAGTGATAAGATTTTTATAGCGCATTAGTTTAAACCAATTTTACAAATCTGATTTGATAGAAAGGAACTGTGTAAAAGATTAATATAATGGACTAGTGCCTCTAATATAATTGAAGAATCTTGGCTTTTCACGTCATATTAGTGACTTTCATGCTCTTTGTGCAATTCTCTGATGGAATTAGTGCCATCTGCAACACACCAACGGTTTCATGTAGCATGTTCTCTGAGGGACTTCCGCAACACACAGGCGGCTCCACATCTTTAGACATTGTTGCAGTGTGCTGTCAAGTGTTTTGTTTTCCTAAGTTAAAGAGGAAGTCACTCCACTAAAGGCAGTAATTCTGATTTTTTTTCTGCTACAAAATGGAGGCCAGCCCCTTGGTAATACATGCCATCTGAGCTTCCCCGCCACCCTCCACCAGCCACATCCACCTTCTCACACCCTTTTACTTCACCTCTGACAGTCAGACCTGGGCATTTGTTAGCTGGGTGGACAGGATTGTGCTAAAACTTTGGGTCTCTAAAAAAAAAAAATCAAGTTTGGGGCGCCTGGGTGGCTTAGTCAGTTAGGCAACCAATTCTTGGTTTTGGCTCAGGCCATGATCTCAGGGTCATGGGATTGAGCCCCACATTGAGCCCCGAGCTCAGTGGGGAGTCTGCTTCTCCCACTCCTTCTGCTCTTCCTTACACCCTGCTCTCTCTCCCTCTCACATAAATAAATAAATAAATCTTTAAAAATCAAGTTTATTTATCCAAATAGACATGAAAATTGTATTTGCAGAATTCAATGAAATTTTTCGGTGGATGGTCTCCTGTTGTTAGCAGCAGTCTGAACTGCCTAGTATTGGTGCCTGTTACTGCCTGTTGGTGTCTCCTGGGCCAAGAGTGGCTTGTCACTCCCCTCCTGTCTTGTCATCCTTCTGCTCTGTCCCCTCTGCCCATGTCTTCCTGAGTGATCTCAGTTCCCCCCATTACATCAAGCCATTTCACGACCCTGTGACTGTGCCATGCTCCCCGACTTGGGCTTTTCAGCCTGGGAGAGCCCCGCCTTCCTCTGTCTCATGGTATCCCTTCTTTCCTGGTCCTGTACCTCCACATGCCTTCTTTACCCTGTCTTTGTCGTGGACTTAAGTTGTACTCTCTAGAATCCCCTCATTACTGTGACCTCAACATACCTCTAACTGCCCTGGATAATGATCGCATGTGGGCATGTCTTTCTCCCCTTTCTTCCAGAGAGGGAGCTACTTGAAGACAGGGGTTACGCCTTTCATCCCTGAATCCTGTCTTAGTTTTTGACACAATAAATATTTAATGAATGAGTAAGTGTATGGGCAAATGACAAGGTCATTATGAGTAAACTCCATCAACTTGGAAATTCCTTTCTCATTGATAATAAGTCAGCCTTGATCTGTGCATATTTATTTATTTATTTATTTATTTATTTATTTATTCTTAACTGTTCAGTTAAGAATAATGAGAGTTAGGGGTTCCTGGGTGGCTCAGTTGGTTAAGGGCCTGCCTTTGGCTCAGGTCATGATCTCAGGGTCCAGGGATTGAACCCCTGCTCAACGGGTAGTCTGCTTCTCCCTCTGCCTCTCCCCTCCCTGCTTGTGTTCTCTTTCCCTTAAATAAATAAATAAAATCTTAAAAAAAAAAGAATAATGAGAGTTCATTGGCTCATCTATTTCTTTTTTTTTTAAAGATTTTATTTATTTGACAGAGCGAGCACAAGCAGAGGGAGAGAGAGGGAGAAGCAGGCTCCCTGCTGAGTAAGGAGCCCGATGTGGTGCTAGATCCCAGGACCCTGGGATCATGACCCGGGCCGAAGGCGGCCGCTTAACTGACTGAGCCACCCAAGCGTCCCAGCTCATCTATTTCTATCTGTCATCCATCTATCTATCATTGTCATCTACTTATCTATCTACCTGTCACCTATCTATGTATAAATTGTACGTCGATCTGGTAGTTATCTTGGCTTTTCTGCTGGTTGGAGATAAATGAAAACTACAACAAAATTATAGAAATGATTTTGCAGGCATGCTTCCCTGGTCTCTTTTCTCTCCTCATCTTAGAAAAGCCATTGTAATTAACACCTGTATTAATGGGTGCTGCTAAGAAGGCACTGATAGGAAATCCTTCTAAACAGATAATGAGACTCTTTCACTCCATACTGATCTTTTGATAACTGTGTGATGAAAATAAAGTGGCTTAGCCCATCTTCAGCCCAAAGTAGCCTGCCCATGGCTGGCTGGGCTTTAAATTCTGTTGGATATCTGAAAGAATGGTGTGGTTACTGTGAACTCCTACACCTAAGACTGAGGCTGTGTTTAAGACCTTCTAAATAAGTGGCAATGCACTGAGTGGTACACTGTAATATATTAGTGACTGTGTCAAGATCTCGCAGACGGATGGTTTATTTGACTCACTATTTTAGCAGACGCTGACTGGAGGGAATTGCATGCACATAGAATGTATGCCAATAAAGGCCCGGCATTCCTTGGAATAGATGGAAAAGATTCTAAAAGGTGATTTGTATTGCATCTTAGATCAATTTCCCATGAGTATTCAAATCTGAAATTATAATGGAAATCAAGGTGAAAATATATTTGTTTCTCTATATTTTGTTTTGCATATAATTGCCTCACTATTTTGACACATTCAGCTGGATGGCACATAAGAATGGTTATCTCACTTTTGTTTCTGAAATAGAATCTTTTTTCCCTCCTGAGCAGGTCCACACAACTTTTAAATATGTAAAACTAAAAAAGGTATTACATAATTAAATAAAGCTGGCTTCTAGCTTCTCCTGAATTGGGCAAGGGAGGGAATCAAAAGAAATCAGAAACAAGGTTTTGATTTTGTGCTTTCCTCCCTCAGGCAGACCACTCTTCTTAGCGTGAAGTTCTAGCATGAATGAATGATGGAGTATTTGACTGTAATAATTTATGGTGCTCTATGTGACAGCCTATTTTAGAATGCTTGGGGTTTTTATAGTTTCTGGGACTAATCCTTGCTGCTGAAACAAGAGATCATTCTCCTTGGACAGATGGTAATTTAATAGTTTAGCTTGGGAACTGGCCACCTGCATTGTACCGCTCATTCTCGTCACCCTGTGATACAGAGAGAGGCAACATCCCCCGTTCAGGTAGGCACTGCGGATCTCGACTGCATTAGGACACATCAAAGCTGGCAAGAATCAAGTCTCCATGAAACACAACCAAGCTCCATGCCTACTTCTGCTTTCTGAACTACATTTGGGTGAGTCAAGGAGAAGGGCAGGTTTCATTTTATAAAACAGAAGTTACACTTTCAAAACTACACAAGTTGGAAGAAGAATTTGGTCTGTATAAAGTCACCTGTATATTTTTGCTGGGTTTGCAAAGTTCTTTCATATCATTTTAAGCATTCCTCACTGTCTTCCTGTGTGTGGGGCAATATTATTTCTACTTCAAAGACGGAGAAACAGGCTATAAGAAGACAAAGACTTATTTAAGATGACATGGTCATTAAGTATCAAAACTCAGAATTCAGAGTTGGGGCTTTTGATTCCTGATTGATGGTCCTTCTTTCCCGAGCGTGTAAACATTCTAGGAAGACTTGCAGGTTTGGCCTTTAGTGCCATGGAGAAACCTCACTCTGAAGTAAGCCTGCCACCATGGAGGAAGTTTGTCCACTCTGAGATTACCAGGCTAGGAAGAAGCCCAGCTAATCAAGGGGCCAGATGCTGTTTCAGGCATCCTAGCCCAAGTATCAGAAATGGAAGTGAAGAAGCCTCTAGAAAACTCACCCTTGCCACCATGTGGAAGCAACCACATGAGAAAAGCTCTGGGCACCAATAGCCCAGCCGTGCCAAGAACCACGAGAGATAAGAACAAATTGTTTGATGTCACCAGGTTATGGGTTATGTGATTGGCAGTGATAGGGTAACTGGAAGAGTGATGTATAAATCTTTTCCCATTTTCCTTCAAAAATGCTATGAAATTTTTACTCTATATATTCTCAAGCCAACAAGCCCCAAAACCTAAGTGATCGTTTTCCTGATCCATGTTTTTGGAAAACCATTATTTTTTTATCCATAGAACGTAAGTGGAAAACTGCTATAATCCCAGGTCATGGTTTTCAGTAGATCAGTGTCAGGAACCTGTTTCCTGTGAGCCTCTTGTATCTCTGGACGTCTTGTGACCAAAGGCACTGACTCATGGAGGCTGATAATTTAATGAAGATAATGTTTTACACGGAGCAAAGGGCCGGGAGGCTCAGTGCCCAGGATAAAAGATTCATGTGCTCTAAGCAGAGGGCTCACTTCTTGTAACAAAGCCCCCAGTGCCTTATCGTCTTGGTGTCCCCTTGTGGGAGTTGGAGCTTGGAGAATTGGTGCAAATGTCGATATTACTGCTGGTGTTGGATGTACCACAATTTAGTTAACAATTTAGCTACTGGAAGATGTTTGGATTCTTTCCAATTTTTGGCTATTAGGGACATAGCCACTATAAACATCTTCTACAGGTTTTTGTGTGAACATAAGTCTTCATTTCTCTGGCAAAAAGGCCCCAGAGTACCATTGCCAGGTCTTATGGTGGTTTCTTGTTCAGTTTTTAAAGAAACAGGAAAACTAATTGCCAGAATGACTGTAGTATTTTACATTCCTAGAAGCAATGTATCTGTGATTCAGTTCTCTATATCCTGACCAAAATTTGATGTTTTCACTGTTTTTTATTTTAACTGTTTTGTTAGATGTGCAGTAGTAGCTCATTGTGATTTTAATTTTTCATTTCCCTAATGGCAAAGAATGTTGAATAATTTTTTTCAGGATTTATTTATTTATTTGAGAGAGTGAGCGAGTGAGTGTGAGCACGAAGTGGAGGCGCAAAGGGAGAGGGAGAGGTAATCTTTTTTTTTATGTACAATGGCAAATTATATTTTTAATACTTGTCAACAAAATATTTTCAAGTTCTCTATTTAGAAGTAATTTAACTTTAATTATTAAGCATTGCTTTGTCAGACATAACAAGGAATTATTTATGTATGTTACTAGCTTAACTCCTCATCCTTGCAAAGATAGTTATCTTCTGCATAGGAGAAGAGGCTAAGCTCTGGACATCAGCAAGATGGCAAAATAGAAGCTTCTAACTCTCATACCTACACAGAAACACTGATTGTAACAACGAGGGAGAGGTAATCTTAAGCAGACTCTGCACAGCGCAGAGCACAACATGGGGCTGAATCCTACAACCATGAGATCATGACCTGAGCTGAAACTGAGAGCTGGGATGCTTAACTGACTGCACCACCCAGGTGCCCCATGTTGGGTAATTTTAATGTGTCTACCTGCCATCTGAATATCTTCTTTGGTAAAATATCTCTCCATGGTAAAATATCTCTTTTGCCCATGTTCTAATTGGATTTTTTTCTTTTTTGAGTTTTGAGTTATCTATCTATCATCTATCTATCTACACACACACACACACACACACACACAGACACATATATTCTAAATACTAGTTTTCTGTGGGTATGTGGTTTGCAAATATTTTCTTCCACTCTATATTTTATCTTCCATCCTCTTAGAAAGTGTTTTACAAGCACAAGTTTTAAATTTTGATCAAGTCCAGTTTATCATTTTTTTTCTTTCATAGATTGTGCTTTTGGTGTCACATATAAGAACACTTTCCCTAGCCCTAGATCCTGAATATTTTTCTCCTATATTTTTCCTAAAGGTTTCATACTTTTACATGTTACATTTTAAGTAATTTTTGTATTCTTTTGTCTTATCTGTTTTATTTTCTCTGTTTACTTTTTGTTGTCTTCCTATGGATTACTTGAATATTTTTTTTGATTTCCACTTTTTTTTATAGTGTTTCCGAGTTTCTCTCTATCTGGTTTTTTTAGTGGTTGCTGTAGGCACTACATTGTACATACATAACTCATCGCTGATTGCTGATTTTTGTCATTTTACCAGTTCATGTGAACTATAGAAATCTTAACTCCCTTTGCATTTCTTTACTTTCCCCTTTTATTATGTAATATTCTTAAACATTTTTAGAAAGCTTACAAAGAGAAGAAAGCCCCATTATATTTACTCACATTTTGCAAATTTTACCTATTTGTATTTTGTTCCTTCATGACATTCCAAAGTCCCTTTTATTTCTTTTCTTCTGGTGAAGAATCTTCCTTTAGCCATTCTTTTAGGGAAGCTTGGCTGGTGACAAATACCTTACTTCTCCTTCATCTAAAATGTTTTGTTTTCCCCTTAATTCCTGAAGAATATTTTTGTTGGGTTTAGCATTCTGAGTTGACAGTTTTTTTCTTTCAGCCTTTGAAATATATTGCACTTCCTTTCGAGCTCCATGGTTTCTATGGAAAAATCTGCTCTCATCCTAATTGTTTTTCTCCTAAAAATGTTAAGAATCACTTTTCTCTGGCAGATTTCAATAATTTTTCTTTGTCTTTAGTTTTCAGAAATCTAATTATGATTTATCTTAGTGTAGATTTCTTTGATTTATCCCGCTTGTAGTTTACTTAGCTCCTTGAATCTGTAGGTTTGTGATTTTTGGCAAATTTGGAAAGTTTTCTATTGTTATTTCTTCAAAGATTTTTTCAGTCCCATCTTCTTTTGCTTTTCTTTCCAGAACTTTGGTGACAAAAATGTTAGGTATTTTGTGATACTCTCACAGATTCTTGAGATTCTGTTTTTTTTTTTTTTGTTATTGTTGTTGTTTGTTTTTTTTCAGTTTGTTTTCTCACCATTGCCCAGACTGGATAATTTCTCTTGTTCTGTCTTCCAATTCACTGATTTTTTGCTCATTCCCTTTCATGCTGCTTTTGAGTACATTCACTGGGCTTTTATTTCAATTATTGTGTTTTTCAGTTCTAAAATTTCCATTTAGTTCTTCTTCCTTTTTTAAAAAAAAGATTTATTTACTTTAGAGAGAGAAAGAGTGTGTGAGTGGGGAGAGGGGCAGGGGGAGATAGAGAGAGAGAATCCTGAAGCAGACTCCCTGCTGAGTGCAGAACCTCATGTGAGGCTTAATCCCGGGATCCCAAGATCATGACCTGAGCTGAAGTCAAGAGTTGGTTGTTTACCCAACTGAGCCACCCCGGTGCTCCTAAAATTTCCATTTAGTTGTTTTTTTACAACTTCTATTTCTTTCTGACATTGTCTATATTTTTTATTTGTTTTAAATGTTTCCATATTCATCAAAGCATTTTAACATGAAGGCTCTAAAATCATCTGCTGATAATTCTAACATCTCTGCTATTTTATTTTTGGCATCTATTGATTTTTTTTTTCATTCATTTGAGATCTTCCTGGTTTCCAGTCATGTCATGGAATGAGACTCTGGATCTTATTTAAATATTCTGGTGTTCAGGTGGTGTTCTCTAACACTGCTCTGGGAAGGGAAGTGGGAACAGGGAGAGCTGCCTTGCTCTCCCAGGTGGAGGTAGAAATACAGGTCTCCCATTTGGGTGGCCTCCTTGTTACTGCTCGGCAGGGATGGGAGTTCCCACTTGCCATGTGGTCTCTCTTCAAACACTGCTGTGGGGGTGACCTCCTTACTGCTGTTGATCATGTCAGTCCTGACACCTCATTAAACCTTCTTTAATATCATTTCGGTGGAGCAGGGGAGAGGTGCCTCTTTACCACCAGGTAAAGGTAGATGTTCAGGTTCTTGCTTTGTTATCTGCTGGTGTAGTTTATAGTCCCAGCTCACTCTGGGCCTTCTCGGATATCACCTTTACAGGAGGTTTGGGTCATTCATTGCAATGTGACAGTGGAAGGGTAGACCCCTGCCCCCACTCACCCTTTGCTAGTGTGGGTAAGGTTGGAGACTCAGTTTTTTCTACGATGCTTGGTTGGAGTAGAGTAGTTATTGTCTAAACGTTTCTGTCTTGCTAGTCTTCACTTTTTCTGGTCATTTGGCTAGAGAGAGTAGGTTTTTGTTGGGGTTTTGTCAGTACCTATTAGATTTCCATATTGGTAGCTTCTTAAACTCCAAGTATAGGACATGCGAAGCAAAAATAAAATTCAGGGATCTCACCATCATGTCTTTCCTCTGGTCCTAAATAAGGTCCCTTGCCATTCTGTGTCCTTCTCTCCACACTTCAGATTCTTCTTATGTTTGTTTTATATATAACATCTGAAGTGGGGGCAGTCTTGTGGGACTGAGCCCTTAACCTGTGAGGTCTGCATTAACTCTTGTTAGTTAGTGTCAAAATTGAAGAGAACTGATGAACACCTAATTAGTGTTGGTGGAAGGCAACACAACAAATATTAGTGTCTGAAAAATCCCCACCCCTCTGGTATCAGAAGTGGTTTCAGAAATAAAAGACATTACAAATGAATAATCAGATTGTTAAAAACAAATTTTGCAACCTTAAAGAAAGAGATAATCAGAACATGCAAGAGATAACTGAAGAGAATATTTTGGAAAAAAAAGAAATCATCATCACCATGATGATGATGACAATTTTAAAATGATAGTTCCTATAGAATAAGAAATGAAAGTTGAGAGAATAAGAAAACATTGAAACTAAAAGTGATTTAATGGAGATGAAAAAATATTTAAAAATTATTTTTTGCCATATCAGAATGTAGAAGGGTGAAGGAAATTGATATTGTAGAACATTGATCTGTCTTATGAAAGATCAATTTGAGAAAATCTGTCAATACAGAGGTAAAGAACCGCATGAAAACCATAAATATAATGCACATGGAGGCAAGGCAATGGAAAACCAACTTATGTACAAAAAGAGTGGCCAAAAAATAGAATGAATTGGAACAGAAGAATTGGAAGAGAAACACTCTTCAAAGTTATAATTGGAAAATAAATGTAATTTTTTTTCACAGCATATATTTTCCCCTAAATAATACACAGAACCCCTGAAAACGAATCAAATGGCAAAAATGGAACACTGATAATTAGAAAAGGCATAGGAGGTTTAAAGGGCCTGCATATCATCCTTCTTCTCTTTTAATCACCTTGATTAAAAAGGCTCACTAGGTACCAAGCAGACACCAATACTAACAAATACCCTGCTGAAAAAATGGAATAATAAGGCTATAGATATCACTGAAGCAGGGAAAGCCATAAAATATGATCCAAAAAAAATTTTATTTTTTAAAGAGGGGGGAGGGGCAGAAGGCGAGAGAGAGAGAAGCAGACCCCCCCACTGAGTGCAGAGCCTGACACGGAGTCCATGACCCGAGCCGAAATCAAGAGTCGGACATTTAGCCAACTGAGCCACCCAGCTGCGCCCCCCAAATAGTCTTAAAACACTAATAAGTTAGATACCAGAAAACAATAGGGTTGGTTTTGTCTGTAGAGCTTCATGAAAAAGTGATAAATTGCCCAAACTCTATATATCAACCAGACTGCTTATGTGTGCAAGGAACAGAAAGGCATTATCAGATATAGAAGGGACCTAGGAGGAAGTTTATCAATTATGCTTCATTTCTGAAAAAATATTTAAAGATATAATAAAGTCAAATGAGACATTAAACATATAATAAATTTTGAAACTCCCGAATTGGGAAGTCATACTGTAAAAAGACCTGTAGTGAGCATAATACCATTTAAACAGATCAAAAAGTAAGAACTGGGGCACCTGGGTGGCTCAGTTGGTTAAGCAACTGCCTTCGGCTGAGGTCATGACCCTGGAGTCCTGGGATCGAGTCCCGCATCGGGCTCCCTGCTCAGCAGGGAGTCTGCTTCTCCCTCTGACCCTCCCCTTCTCATGTGCTTTCTCTCTCACTCTCTCTCATTCTCGCTCTCTCAAAATGAATAAATAAATAAAATCTTAAAAAAAGTAAGAACTGTTGTAATTTCGAGGATAGGAAGATTACAAATATTGTAGAGCTTGAAAGAAGAAAGATGGAATAATAAAATCATAATACACCAGGATAAAAGTCTCAGAAAAAAATGTGTGAAGTGTGGCCGAGGGCAGTGGGAAGTCCACTGGTGAAGTATTCAGTTCATTTTTGTAGAGGATGGTCTTAGGAGCAGAGATGAATTTTTAATTTTAAAGTGTCAATGACTAAAGATAGGACGCATTAGTCCAAAATTGTAAGAGGAAGAAATCAATGAAAATAATGATCAAACAGAAAGAGGCAGAAAGCTCAAAGAGTATCAAGAAAGGATTAAAAAACTAAAAGGACAAAATACAACGTAATAGGCATTTTTGACAAGCCTATCTGTCATGGCTTTAATGTAAATGGGAAAACTCACATTTTTGTTGTTGTTGTTGTTGGTTGGGGGGGTAGGATGAGCTGAGTGTAGTGGGAGTGGAAGAGAGCTGAGAGATAATATCTAAAATGCTGAATCAAGAGATAGGAGAATGCTGTTAGAAATGCCAAGAAGAACACACTGGATATAGCTAAAAGCCTCTGAAGTTTTAAAAGACTAAAAGACTCTAGAGTTTTCTGTAGACTAAAAAGCAGGTAAGTGGTGGCCTGGAATTGTTGGATTCATATTCTTATGATTTTCATAAGCTTTGATCACCATACCTATTTTATATACTGTGCATAGGTGGTAATTAGGTAAAAATAATATTTTAAGTTAATAACAGCAAGATATCGACCAAAGATTAAAAATAATGTTTATCAATTTAAGTTAATAACAAAAGCAGACTATAAGCAAAGTTCGCTGAGATGTCATGTTTGTTCTCTTCCTCCCTATCAAAATACAAATAAAATCAGAGAAAAAAAGAAGGGATACAGTGATAACAGCCCTGAAAATTAAGGATCCATAATTTGTGAATCTTTGAAATAAATTTCTACTAATTTAGCCAAATTTTAAAACTTCTAATGGCCCACTTATAGACCACAGAAACACAGAGAGAAAGGACGTAAATTGACAAGTAGAGCCATGTTCAACAATAATCCCAATGTTAGAGATGTTGTCGACAAGGTTGAGCCAGGCTTTACTTTGCACAGCCCAGTATTTCTCCACCAGATACATATCCAGGATTACATCCTGGGATGGAATGTCCAGAAGAGCACTGGGAAGAGTATATACACTGTAAGGATTATTGAGATTATGATTTTTAATACCTGTTTCAGGGCAAAAGAAAAGCTCTGAATATTCCCCGAATACTTAGAAACATATTCACCTGCTCATAGACAGAAAAATCAATCATTAATTTTTCTACCTCAGTCTATCAGAATCACAGAAAATAATCACCTGGAATTTTCACTAGCATGTAGCTCTTCTTCTTTGTCTTTTTTGTTTCAGTTGAGGTAATTTATAGTTATACATATAGTTAACATTGGTCTCCATACATTACTATAATTTCGTGTGTGTGTATGTGTATGTGTGTGTGTGCGTGTGTGCACTTGACGAAGACTTAAGATCTACTCTCTTGATAACTTGCAAATACGCAATAAGAAGTTCTAACTATGGTCACCATGCTGTACATTACATCCCCAGGACTTACAGTTATTTTGTAACTGGAAGTTTCTCTCTTTTGACCCCTTTACCCATTTTTTATTAAAAATCATGTTTTCATAAGAATAAAATCTTAATTAAAAGTTAAAAATTCAACTTTATGTTGCTTATAAGAGGTATACCTAAAAGAAAGTGGTAAAATTTGAAGTTAAAGATGGCCAAAGACATACCAAAGATAAACATATGAGACAAAGTAGTAGACATGATCTAACATGAAATGTTAACTCTTTTTTTTTAAATTTTTTATTGTTATGTTAATCACCTTATATTACATCATTAGTTTTTGATGCAGTGTTCCATGATTCATTGTTTGTTCATAACACCCAGTGCTCCACGCAGAACGTGCCCTCCTCAATACCCATTACCAGGCTAACCCATCCCCCTACCCCCCTCCCCTCTAGAACCCTCAGTTTGTTTTTCAGAGTCCATCATCTCTCATGGTTCGTCTCCCCCTCTGACATACTCCCCTTTTCTTCCTCTCCTGTTATCTCTTATAAACCTTAGTGTGCAAAATAAGACACTACTGAAAGACAAAGAAAAAATTATTCACAATTGAAAGAGAAATGGAGAAAATGCAAGAGTAGAGGGGGATTTTGATGTACCTATTTTTCTATCTTTTCCATACAAAGAGTCTATAAAAGAGGTATAAAATGTAAATAAAAACTAAAATAAGTAGATATTAAAAATTAATTTTTAAAAACATAAAGTACAGTTAATTGTCTCTCACAACAATGCAATAAAATTTATAATTAAAAATAAAACTGTAAAAACTATTGTATTTAGTTTCTAAAAAACTTCAGAAGGACAAAATTGAATGAAATATATACCTTCAAATAATTATGGTAGCATTATTACATATCAGTTCTTACACGACATGGTCAATACTGTACTCAGATGAAAATCCATAGTTTTCAATGCCTTTATGTAAATACAGAAATGCCAATGTATAAATAAATAAGTGATAAGAATTTTGCAAATAAGTTGGAAAAAGAACTGAGTGGAAAGGAAAACAGAATTGCAAAATGAACTCAATAACTGGCGCTTTGGAATAAATATTACATAATGAGCTATGAGGAGATTAAAGAACTGCACGAGAATATGTGTGCAAATTTATACTAACATTTTATATACTGTACAAAGCAAGTGTTTTTGTAGGGTGCAAATTATAAAAAATATTAAATAAGAAGTAGAATTATTGAATAGATCAATAACTGTAAGAAAAAATAGCAAAAGCTAGCTCGAGGCCCCAAGGGTTCCCTTTCAAACTTCAAGGAATAATTGTTTCCCAGTTTACGTTGACTGTTATATAGAATAAAAATGAAGCAAATTTTATTAATTCTATTCATCAAGGTTGCATAAACTTGATATGACATTGTGCCAAAAATTGGAGGAAAAAAAGAGAAAACTATAAATCCATATTACGCTTAAGCATAAATACAAAAATCCTTAAATAAATGAATGAATTCTTAGAGTGAATGCAGCAGTATTTTAAAATGTTATCTACTTTGACCAATTAAGGTTTATTTTAGGATTGTAAAAGTGTCTTCAAATGTATTGGTATAATTCATTATATCTATGTAAAAAGAAGAAACATTATCTTATAGGGGCTAATGAATCATTGAATAATGAATGCAAAATTCAACATCTGTTCTTGATTATAACAACTTGTGGCAAAATGGACATAGAATATCACAACCCATAAAACAGCTTCACGTTCTGGGGTGAAGTAGTGAAAAGTATTTCTTTAAATGTGAGAGAGGGCAAGGTTACCTACCATCACCATTGTTATTTATTTTTCAGAAAGAGTCAGCAAATTCCATTAGACAAGCAATCAAAAATTGTCATATAAATATTGAGAAAGGAGAAATAAAATGATTATTTGTAGATGACAAAAGTGTGGACTTATAAAATAAAAACCCAACAGCCATCAGGAAAAGTAAGAAAATGTCTGGTAAGAAAATAAAAATAAAATGTGAAAATGTTCTCCTAGAATTATAAAAAGTATTAAAAATGGTACAAAAATCCTATCTCTAGCAATATGCTTGCGAAGACTTGTCTTATATGAGAAACTAAAATTCTACAGAGTGACATGATGAAAAAGCCTCGCATGAATAAAAAGACTGCAGTGTTCTTGAGCGGGAAGACTCAGTAATGATAAAAACATTAACATTTTCCAAAGTAAAAAAAAATTAATAAAATTTCAATAAAACCACAATGGGAATTCGGAATATAACATTGTTTTTAAATAATCCACTGGGAAGGCTAAACGCTCCAGAAGGTTAGGGGAATTTTGAAAATAGAAACGAGAAAAGATTTGCTCTAACACTATGCTCTAAAGCTGAAGACAGTAGGACATTAGTACCAGGAGAGTCAGACTTCGTGGGACACAGTGAAAAAGAAAGTAGAGATGAATATATACTTTAGGGGTGGGTGGGAGAGCCTCTCTGAGCATTGCACTGCAGGCAGTAAGTGTGAAGGGATATTGGATACATTTTACAATATTGTAATAAAGGCTAAGCACTCCCCACCCTCAGTTTCTATAACACAACAATGAAATAACGAAGACAAATTTTAAAAATAGATGGCAAATAACCAAATTGAAGAACATTCTTATTAAACAGTAAAGGCTAACCCTCTTAATATATAAAAGAGTGTTCTATAACAGTAAGAAAAATAAGCAAGGTCATGAAAAACTCACCAGAGAAAAATACACATGAAAAATTTCAAACCGAAGAAATCAATGAATGCAAATAAAAGCAGGATACAATTTATGACAGATTTATGAAATGAATGAGAATAATTGGCATTTTCCATCTTTGGGAAAGGGGACATTTTCTTCTCAATGGATGTGAGGTGTGTTAATTAGTACAACTTTTGGGGGGAGGGGATAATGATGTATGCACATGTGCGTGTGTGTACATATAGCAAGCACTCTAAAGATGTATTTTCCTTTGATCCAACAATGTTATCTATAAGATTTCCTAAGGGAGAAAAGTAAACAATCTAGTTCTTTTATAGATACTAATGACCTTTATCTCCCTGTCCTTTTTCTTTTGATAACATTTCAAGCAAATTTATTTTTTGTCATAGCATCAAAACAATTCTGAATGACATTTTCTCCTTTATCATTGTTTTAGGGGCTATAAACTCTAATCCACATGGCTCAAAAGCCGTGGTTTATAATTTTCAGATATTTTCAGTGATGTTTGTTGAATAAAGAAAACAAATTTAAAGACAATTTTAATAAAATACCAGTGGGGCACCTGGGTGGCTGGATTGGTTAAGCGACTGACTCTTGATTTCGGCTCAGGTCATGATCTCAGGGTTGTGGGATCGAGCCCCATGTCCGGCTCCACGCCCAGCAGGGACTCTGCTTGAGAGTCTCTCTCTCCCTCTGCCCCTCCCTCTCCTCCATCCCCTGCATGCACTCTCGTTCTCTAAAAATAAATTAATTAATAAAATGTTAAAAAAAAACCCACAAAAAACAAAACAGCAGGAAGAATCTAAAACTTTTCTAAAATGCAAAGTCTACCAGAAAATACAGGAGGACATGACCTGGGTTTTACTTTGAGTTAAAAAAAATTAAACTAAACTAGATTGAAAGCAAACCATGACTTGCAATTTAATTTGGCACAAGGACCGGAGTGTTAGTGTTTGGAGTGGAGAGGTGAACGCTAAGACCATCTCTTGTTAGTTATGCATTGATGTCAACTGGGCACATTCTACAGAAGGGTCTTAGCAGAGGGGAGGGCAGAAAACAAAAAGGTGGCTCCGGGCTCTTGAAGCACCAGGAGTTGCAAGATTTGGAGTGACACTCGTCATCTGCTTTGTTGTGTGAGAATTGTGGAGGTCTGCACTGTGATCTGCTGAAAGCAAAAATGCTGTAATATGCAAGGCTGCCATGTCACATATCGCAGTGTAATATTAATTTATTTTGAGGAAGCAGCCATTACCAGGATTCATAAAAGAGGTAATTAATGGTATTGTGAGCTTTTTAAAAAATTGGAAAATAAATGGCCACTTACTAGTTGTTTTGAAATGCTAATGAATTATGGTGGGATCATTTCCAGTTAGTCAAGTTTATGTCCCCACAAGCTAGTTTTGCAAACACGGTTCAGAACCCAAGTCAACGTGTGCATACACAGATCTTTTCAACATGTATGAAATGGAAACAAGAGGTTCTTAACCCAAGAGATTTCCTTTACCTTCTCAGCCAGGGCTCTTGGTGCCATCATGGGGCAAGGTGAGCATGAATCCCCTGGGGACATCGTTTCCCAGCAGACAACGGGACCGGTCCTAAGCTCCTCCTCGTGGAATACCTGATCCCAAGGAAGCAGGAAGGCAGAGAAGCCCCCACAGCAGGCACATCTGTCACTCAAGAAATGTGATCCTGCTTTGGCCAATCGGAATAGGAAATGCACTGGTTCAGAAAGGTGTAGAGACAGCTGTCTGACTGAGCGAGATCTGGGCCAATCTGGGAATGGGGGCGGTGCAGGTCTGTCTGGCTAATCTCTTTTTAAAGATTTTTTTAAAAAAGATTTATTTATTTGAGAGAGAAGGAGAGAGTGAGAAGATGGGCCGAGGGAGAGGGAGAGAATCTCAAGCAGACTCCTTGCTGAGCAGGGAGGGGGACTCGGACGGGGCTCCATTCTTGGACCCTGAGATCATGACCTGAGCCAAAATCAAGAGTCTGCCACTTAATCCACTGAGCCACCAGGTGCCAGTGCCACGCCCCCCACCCAACCCCACCAATCTCCTTTAAAGAGACTTCATTTCTAATAGGAGAGCTTCCACGGGAAATGTGTGCTTGCATATACACACAGACACACACACCCCTCAATCCCTACCCCTTCCATCCCCCGTCTCACCTGTTTTGGAGTATTCCCCCAGTTCACATATAAGAATCATAGCTTTTGTGCAGACCTATCTGCTAGGGCCAACGCCTCACTGGTCACCATTGAAGAAACTCGAAATAAACAGCCTCGTGTCTCTCCTGCTCTGCCCCAGTAAAACCAATTACCAATTGAGCACAGAAGTGCCCAGTGAAAAACAAATAAACAAAAAAACCCCTCAAAATGGGGAGCAGTCACATTTTGAGGGAGGGTAACAAAAGCTTTTATTTGCAAAGGCCCAGAGCTAGAGAGATTTTTTTTTTTTTTTAATTCGCATAATTCGCAAAGCACACTGCTCCCTGGGAACAGAGATGATGCCGTGAGCCCCTGGGACACTGGGCCTCTTCCCTCACTTCCATGGCGAAAGGAAAAAAGCTGCTTTAATTGTGAAAGTTTATTTTTTCACAGCAGACTTTAGAGAAAGACCGTTGGCAATCCGCACTTTGAAGCTTTATACATGGCAGTTACCAACTCTACTTTTATATATTTGAAATAAAAATAGCTCAGCAGCAATTTGCTTCTTTTTGACTCTTGTTTTAAAACTCCTTTGTCTCCTACCTTTGAAGTGCAGAGAACTCTCTTAGTCACCGCCTTTTTGGATGGCAAAATGTTAATCCTAAGAATTTATTTTCTGTGCTAACAAATGTTTTCCTTGGAGACCTTTTTTTTTATCATTTACACAGAACTTTTTAAAAAGATATAAATTAAATCAGATTGTGGGGAAATTTCCCTGGGGAACAACACCTTCATTTATAAGATTCTCCCAATCACTGGAATGCTCCAAGAGCCTCCAGTTCCTCCAGAGAGAAGAAAAATACTTCCCACGAAGACCTTAAGTCAAAGAGTATTTTCTTCTAAGGAGATCATACCCCAGTGCTATAAAAGGCAAATTATGGTTATAGTAATCAGGAGCCAAATTGAACAACAAAACCGAAAACAGCCACCGAGGTTTCAGGCATGTCTCCTTTCTGCCCAAAGTTTCTCCGGTTGCATATGAAAGATTCTGAGGCGTTTCTCCTGGGCTCTGATCAGCAGATTTGATATGTGGATTTAGATCAATTTTTTCTTATGGCAAATCTATATGTTATTCTCCGTCTTCATTGGGCGCTGTTTGCTGAGTGGCTGTTACTCAGGGGCAAAGGTCACTCTCCCGCGGCTGAAGCAGCCAGGCAATCTTTCACTCCTCACGAGAGGAGGGTGAGATATTAAATCACACTTGACGTACCTGAGGCGCAGTAACTTCATCCATATTTTATCTGCTGTAAATTTAATACCACAGCACTTTTTAGGGTGATGTATTTATTAACTGGCTGGGGATGAGCGGTACAGAAATTCAGTTTGTTCAGGAAAATAAAATGAAGACAGTCTGACAAGTTTATGAAGTAAACACAATAGCTATTTATTACTTTTTAAACACACGGTTTGCTGAAATGTCTTTAGCAGTGTTTGTTCAATCAATGCATAATGCTTTCTAAATCACCTCCGCTTATTTTTTTTTTCTTTGAATGTTAATAAAGTCTTTTTCTCTGAAAGCCACATGCTGGCCCCCACTCACCGGGGCTCGGTTTCGGGTGGCTTCCCCGGTGCTCTTCAAGGAGAGAACCACATCTTTGTGGTTCCGCCCTGCGGAATTGTGGGAAATGGAATCATATTCAGACCTGCTACGGCCAGTCTCCTGCCCCATAAGTCAGGTGCGAAACTGTTTCAGAGTGACAGTTACCACGAGCACTGCTTCCCTCAATTCTTCTTGCTGAACTTTTCATTCTTCCTTTTCATCCTTTCCTCCTTCCTTCCTTCCTTCCTTCCTTCCTTCCTTCCTTCCTTCCTTCCTTCCTTCCTTCCCCATTCAACACTCTCAGTGTTTCACAGCTGGTGTGCTCCTAAATCCTTATTTTACCTGCACACAAATGACAGGCTTTGCTCTGGCGATCCACAGGCCCGCCCCACTTGCCCTTTCTCTGTCTGCAGGCATGAGAAGTCAGCTCTTCACTGAAAGGGAGAATGAGGTCTGCTCCATTGGTTTGTATAATCATGAAGTCTGATGAAACATTGTTTTCCTTCTCTTTCTTGAAAGAGCAAATCTTGAGGACTTGGGCGGAGCTGAGCCCTCTGTAAGTTCTAGCGAGTGGGGACGGCATTCTTGTGGCTAGAAAGGTTGTCCTCCTCTTTCCAGCTGTGGATCATTTTCTTTGGTGCTCTTTGGCTTTCAGTCCATGTGGTCAACAGCCTGCAGCCCATATCTCTAAGGAAAATAGGAAGGCTCTCTACCATTGAGATTGAGTCGAAGTGTCCTAATTCCAGAAAACAGGACTAGAGCAGTGGGTCTCCAAGTGTGTTTTGAACCACCAGCAGCAGCACGCCTAGGGAACTTGTTGGCTCTGCAAATTCTCTGGCACCACCCCCTATATCAGAAATGAGGGTGTGTGTGGGGGGGCGGGGGAGGGGGTCAGTGGTCCATGTTTTAACAAGCCCTCCAGGTGATCCTGATAACCGTGCAAGTTTGAGAATCACTGGACTCAAGTCTTGATGAATTACAAACCAATGATCTATGTGTAATATCAGTGTCCTCAATTTGCCCCCCACCCCCACTGCCCCAATATAGCAGGCTTCTGGCAGGATTTGCCACGTCATGATCCTCAGGGAGGGAGCACAAATTTGACTGCCTTTAGAAACACTGCTCTGACAAAGTACATTCCAATGCCAAATACAAATACTGTTTTGGATTACTCAGTATATTTAGAATCATCTCTTGGCATGGCTTCTTGTGAGATGACTCAGTCTTGCTTTAGGAAGGGGATGGGCCAAGGGGACTGGCATTTTTTGAGGGAAAGAAAACTCCTATCAGTAAATCTCTTTAAAAGTTAACTCCTACAACTTTTTATTACAGTGATGATATACACATTTATGTCCTTTTGGTCTTCATAATGCATTTTCTCCTAAAAATAAGGTCTGAATATTTTTCAGGAAAGCTTTCAATTCAATTGGGTATGCACCGTCTCCTTCCTGGCCCCCCTCCTATGGCATGATTTAAAAATAAACAGAATATATAAAGAGGGAATACTTCAAACCTATCTTTTTATCATCATTTTAAAATATATTAGCTCTTTTTACCTTCCTGAGTGCATCATTCCAAAATGTATTTCAATTCATCCCTTGATGTTTTTCCTCTCTGAAGTATTGGAGGATGCAAATCTCCAGGACGTACAGTTGCCTCTGACCGAGTGTATCAAACCAAATTATCAGAACATGAGCTATGAATCTTTTATTCTGAGGGGGTTGATTGAGTCATAGTCCATGTGTCAAGAAAATAGGGTTACTACAGTGCTGGCAAGTCACAAAAGAACTTGAATTCACCTCCAAAATTTGGGGATACATTTGGGTTTCACAATTTGGAACTAAGATGGAATTATAATCTGGCGTCGGACCTGAATTGTTTCTTTTAACTACAAAATGTGTTTCTCTTAAGAAGGTCACATTGAAATGAAGGGAAACACACTGTGATATGACCAGAGCAAAATTAAATGAGTTTCTAGAGCCTAAATCTCTGAAATCTGTCCTTCCCTTTTACTCCAGGCTAACAACAAAGCATTCATTAAAAACAACAACACTACTCTGAGAGCTTTTAATCGTATACATATTACACATCTTGCATATTACAAATCTTCATAATTCTGAACTTCAGCAAATGAAGGCAGAAGGAAATGCTACTAATTAGGATAGCCTGTTATATAAAGCAGTTTTGTTTTCCATATAGCTGATCATGACGCAATTGTGGCTCATGAAATCAATTTTGTTGGGCATGATCTGCATTAAAAAATTAAATTGAAGAAACTAGACTAAACTAAAATGGAACATTATAGAAAATAACAGCATATATTACAGTATAGAGTGAGGTTAAGTCTTATTTCCAGGAAATGTTTTAGTGTAAGTGTGTATATGAGTGTTCATGAAAACACTGATAAGAGAGTATTGAATATTTATAGTTAGTGGTTTTATTATTAGTGATTTGTCTGCATCCTCTTACCTTTAACAACAACAAAACAATAGCGAAAGCCCCCCAAATAAATTCAGGCTAGAGGTTCCTGGAAGGAGAGGACAAGGTATAGCTAGGCAGGGTTTAAACACAAAGCTTAAAACTAGTCCTCAGATACCTAGAGTCATTCATTCATTCGTTCATTCATGAACCATGAGTAAATTAATATATTTCCCTATGCCTCTACTTCCCTATCTGTGAAATGCCCCTCACAACAGAACCTATTAAATTATTGCGAGTGATAAGGAAAAATCTGTGTCCTAAGATGGCCAACCGAGCCAGCAAGGGAGTCCCAGCCCCTGCCCCGGGGCTCTTCCAGGTTCTTCTCTCTGCTCTGCTCCTGCGCGCACCAATTCAGGTTCTTCTCCCTGCCCTCTTTCGCGCACGTGCCAAGGGTGCCCAGTATGCGGAAGTAGAAGTGTATAAATTACCCCCTTTGTTTGTGCTCGGGGCTCAGACCTTTGGAGATCATTCTCCTCTGAGCCCGCTGGCGTTAAATAAACCTCCTGTCCTCCAAGATCTCTGGGTGCTGCTCGGTTCTTCCGTCAGGCGATCCTGTCCAGGTTCCGTAACACGAGGATTAAATCAGTTAATATATGTGCTTAGAATAGTGTAAGTACTAAATGCAAGGTTAGCTATTAATTTAAATATTATCTACATTTAATGTATGCCAACTATGTATAAGACACAGTGCCAGGTTCACAGGGAATCCAAAAATGGTTATCCATTTTCATCTGTGATTGCTCACAGAAGGGGCATTCAGATAAAGCTTCTATATCTTGCCTTTGGACATAAGTCAAGATGAAGGGGCTGCCGTCCATGTTTGTTTACTTAAGAAATATTTATCTACCGACCTGGTTGTCTATCTACCATCTATGTATTCTGACAAAAAGAAAGAAAGTCAAGACTTCTGACTAGAGTTTCCGGTAGAGTGGAGGGATGTTAAGAATATTCCAGCCTTGTCAAACTGGGTGACCTTTATCAAGATTCTTCACGTTGTACGAAGATCTTCATCTGTGAAATTGGAGACCTGGGCTATTATTTCCAAGGTCCCTTCTGCTGTGGACTGAATTGTGTCCTGTCTCCAGTGTGACTGTATTTGGAGACGGGGCCTTTCAGAGGTAATTAAGGTCAAACTAGGTCACGAGGGGGACTCCGATCCTATAGGATTGGTGTCCTTATGAAGGGAAAGCAATGCCCGAGATCCTTCTCGCTCTTTTTCCATGCACAGAGAGGAAAGGCCATGTGAGGACACCGTGAGGAGGAACCCGCTTGAAAGCCAGGAAGAGCGGTCTCAAGGGAAATTGAATTGGTTGGAACCTTGATCTTAAACTTGGAGCTTCCCAAACTGGGAAGAAATAACTGTCTGTTGTTGAAGCCACCCAGTTTGTGGTATTTTGTATGGCAGCCCCAGCGGACTAAGACAACATCTGACTCTGAGGTTTGAAATGGCTGCAGACATGTGGTAACTGGGCAGTTTCTACCCTCTGTCTTCCCCTGACGTTCCCAGTTCCGGGACTTGAGAATCTTCTCTCTGGGATGGGAGTCAGTCCAGAAACACAGGCCCGGACCTTTGTCCACGTGGAAATGGACAGCCCTCTAGAATAGTTCTCTCATTAATTCTGTACCCTGACACTTTCCCCTAATGAACTGGTAGAGTCAAGGCTTTAGGGAAATACAAATCTGCTTTTTCCAGAAACAACTGACCGAGGAGAATTTCAGTGAATTTCATAAGCTTGTAGTTTTCAGGACAAGACAATGCCTGAACTGGGTTTAATATTGTTCCCCCCAAAATTCACATCCTGAAATCTGTGAATGTGACCTTGCTTGCGAGATCCTCTGGGAAGGATAGCTGTAATCAATTTAAGAAGAGGCCATCTGGGATCTAAATCTATGTTATAAGAAGAGGGGCATTTGGTCACAGATGTATAGTGGAGAAGGCCACATGAAGACGGAGGCAGAGATTGGAGTGATGTTTTTATAAGCTGAAGAACAGCAGGAATTTCTGGAAGCGCCAGATACAAGAAGAGGCAAGGAAGGATTCTCCGCTGGAGCCTCCAGAGGGAGGAGCATTTCCTCTCTGACACCTTGATTTTGAACTTCTAGCTTCCAGAACAATGGGAGAATAAATTTCTGTTGTCGTAAGCCACCCAGTTTGTGACAATTTGGTGTGGCAGTCCTAGGAAATGAATGCAGTCTTAAGAGTAGTAACTGTATTATAAAAATATAAGTGCAAATGATTTATGTTTTGAAACAATATATAAAATTTGGTATAAATCAACTGCCCCCTCCCTAAGTGTAAAAATTCCTAACAACCCCATATAACGACTGTCATTTAGAACGGTACTCATAAAAATGACAAAAATGCATTGTTCTTCCTTTTGTAAATATCCATCAGTTCCCCTCTATGGGTTAAGCAATATGCAATTGTACATTGCACTGCAATTTCATATTACAGGCACACAGTAGGCCTAAGTAGATCTGAGAGGTTGTTTCTACATCCCTTTTCCTGAAGCAGGGGATACAATTTGCACTGCTAAACTGAGGGAGAGTCAGGTGTGCATTTGGTGAAGAATGGACCATTGCACCAGTTGGAGGCGGAAGAGTTGGGACTATGGAAGGGGAGGCCCCATGTCTTTGCTTTATGTATCAGATGTCCTCATTCAATTTTTAGATGTTTGTCCCATAATTTCCTTATTTTTTTATGCTAAGTAATCCAAAATTCAGGGCTTGTTTACATATCACCAAAGACTCAGTGTCCATTACACTCTGGATGAGGAGCTGGGGATTCAGGGATGCTGAAGACAATCTTTCTTGTCTGGAGAGTGTACCCCCCAGCCCAGTGCCTGAGATGCACATGAAAATTATTAAAAAAAAAAGTATAGAACGTGAAAAACAAACAAATCCAGAAAAGAGCCAGGGATGCCAGCAATCACCTCTGCAGGAGGCGTCCAGCTCTGTTCCACCTGAGCAACAGTGTATCCTTGGGAGGTAGGAAGTGCTTCTGAAGGGGGAGGAAGCAGGGGAGCAGGGTCACCAGCCTGGCCCCTGGTGTCACAGGGAGTTGCCTGATGTGTGGTAGGAAGAGACCTGCCTGCGGAGGAAGCCTGGGACCAGTCTGGCTAAATGAGGTGGGGCCCTTTCTTGGAGGAGTCTGTTCCTTTCCCCGCAGTGAGGACTGTAATGAAAGGGCGAATTCGAACCTGTCTTTCCCCGGGATGACTCTTGCTGCACGTCGGGTTATTGGAGATGGTGATGACAGAGGCTGGGGACCCAAAGGGAGCTATTTCCTTTGGCTCAAGTTCCCGAGGTTCAGGACTCACAGTATGTGGAAGACCTTTGAGGTTAAGGCAAAAGCTGCATTTCTACAGGAGTTTCATTTTCTCTTAAAATCGCACTTACCCAAAGCACCTGCGATTTTCGCAAGCGCGTGCAGAAGAGGTGAGGTGGGAGTGAAGGTGCCCACGACATTGCCCGGTACCCAGTGTGTGCCTGGGCCTCAGGGCTCCATATGCTGATCTCGTCTGGTCGCGAACCCACCCTGTGTGGTGCCCGCGACGTAATTCTTGTCTCATCACAGGCGACGCCCAGAGCGCCGGGCAGGGAGTTGAGTGTTTTGTACGGAGGTTTGAAACAGTAATCTGAAGGCCCCTTCGCCATCGGTCGGGGAAGGGCTCGGAGTTTGCATTTCTACAAGCCAAGCAAGGTGACTTTGCGGGTTTTCAGAGGTTTGAGAGTCACTGAGCTACACTCCGGGAAATGGCGTGGAGGGCGTGGTGGGACCAAGCCGCTTTTGTATGTCCCCTGACGTTTGGACCCTCGTTCCACATCATGAAACACAAGTGAGAGATGGATGGTAAAGTCATTTTCATTGTTATCCAGGAGGATTGTGGCGGGGAGATTGGGGGGGGGGAGGGAGGTGAGAGGAAGCGGGGGTCAAAAGAAGTAGTAAAGGAAAAAAAAGTCTATAAGATGAGAAAGGCAAATGAAGCAAAGAAATGACATGAATGAACAATTGAAGCGGCAGGAGAGGAAATATGACAGGTCCTCTCTCAAGGAAAAGGGAGAGAAGATCAAATATTTCAACTTCATTGGCTCCCTTTTGTTCCTATATGAGCCCCACCATTTCCCACTTTCTACCTCCTTCACTTCCTCAGAGATGGTGAGGGGGTAGACAAATTCATATCCGCAGGTGAGAGGGCAAACCAGCACTCATGAATGATTTGTCCTCGCCCACTTGGCACAGAATTAGAGCGATAAAAATAGCCCCCTCTCCCTGTCCACCCAAACAGTGATGGCAAAACAGAATCAACAGGCCCCATTTCAATTCCTTTACAGTTCACCTCAAATGAGAGAATCAGATTATCTGGTTGGCTTTGAAAACCCTCTTCGGGGTTCTGATCAGTGTCACCCTTTTGATGTGCATCCCTGCTTAAAAATCCCTGGGCTGGATCATCTTGAGGGCCTTTTTTTTTTTTTTTTTAACTCCGACAATCGATTTTTACCAAGTATTCTTAGTACAAGTGTCACAGGTGTGTGGGGAGGCATTTCATTCTGCTTTGGGATCTAAAATAGAAAGCCCCCAGTGTTTCTTAAATGTAGGCCAATGATTTCCTCCCACGCCGTCTGCACCCCTGTTTGTTTTAAGCGTGGCCTAATTTCATGTTAGGAGTGGGTCTGGGAAGGCAACCGTTCTCCCAGGATACGAAAGGATGGACGTATGGATATCAGCTCTGGGGATGAGAAGTAGACTTGAAATGCCTCCCCAGAGGCCTTGGTTGCTGGTGAAACCGAGAATTTGTGCTCCAGTTAAAAATAGGCTTCAAAAAGAAAGTGCTGGGGTGGGGGGTGGGGGGGATGTACCAGCCATTTAGCTTTTGATCAGTGGGATGAACTGATAACACTTTAGGCCAGGGAGATGTCAGTCAGCCCAGCAGGTGCCGAGGGGACCACACGGCAAGGGAAAGAAGAGCTGGGAAGCGAAAAAGTGGGTGGCAGGAAGGGAGGGCTCTGAGCCGGCTCTGGTGGAGGTTGCTGGGGGCTTCCAGAGGCCTTGTTGTCCTGTGCTGTTGGAGCGTGATGGCCAGTAGGAGGGATGAGGTCCGAAGCTCTGCTTGGTTGACAGTTGCTATGATCTGAATGTTCGTGTTCCCCCCAAATTCGTATGTTGAGACTTAATCCCCAGTGTGATGGTATTAGGAGGTAGGCCTCTGGGGATGTGATTAGGTCACAAGGGCAGAGCCATCATGAATGGGATTAGTGTCCTTATAAAAAGGAGCCCAGAGAGCTGGCTCATTCCTCCCACCACGTGAGGACACAGGGAGAAGGGGGCTGTCTGTGAACTGGGAGCCTGGGCCGAGTGCCCACTGTGTGCCCCCTTCCCCCTGTAGACTCACCCTCTGGCGTAGTCTCCTCAGGCTGCTGTAACAGAGCGCCACACGCTGGCGGGGCTTAAACAGCAGACATTTGCTTCTTGAAGTTCTGGAGACTGTAAGGCCAGGATCAAGGTGTTGGCTGATTCGGCTCCTGACGAGGGCTCTCTTTGGGAGTTGCAGATGGCTGGCTTCTCGGTCTGTCCTCATACGTCCTCTTCTTGACTTAGGAACAGGGGGAGAGAGAGGGAGCGGGGAAGAAGGGGGAGGAGGAGAGGGAGGGAGAGAGGTCCTCTTCTATAAGAAGGCCACTTATAAAGGCCAGTAATCCCATCATGAGGGCCCCACTTTTATGACCTCAGCTAGCCCAAATTATCTCCCAAAGGCCCCATCTCTAAATACCATCCCATTGGGGGTTATGGCTTCCACATATCAATTTTGAGGAGACACAACAGTGAGTCCATTATACCCTCATCAACTTCACCACAACCTGAGAGGCCAACATTAGTCCCCCAGTGTACAACTGAGTCAGTGGGGCTCTGAGCAGAGCTGGACTTGGAGCCCACTTGGTCTTCAAAGCCATGGGTTTGGTGCTAAGCCATTCCAAATTCTCACCCACTCACTAGCTACCTTGTCAGTTGGGTCCTTTTTCCTGTCCCTCATCTCCTGACTGGGTGAGGTTATTAGGCACATAGACTTGTATTTGCCCCGCTCAGCTCCTGTCACAGCTGCCTTCTAGGCATACAGATGATTCTTGTCATTCTTGAACTTTGCTGCATGTTAGGGTCTCCTGGGGATCCTTTGAAAGATCCCTGGGCCCTGGCCCACCCTGATGCAGATTAATTCAGAATTTGTCAGTGATGGACTGTAGGAGAGGGAACAGTTTTCCTCTGCCCTCTTAGGGTTCCTGGTTGGGTCTGATACTTAAACTGACAGCAACAGATTAATGGGAGAAAAGCATACACATTTATTTAATATAAGTTTTACATGATATGGTAGGCTTTACAAGGAAATGAAGACACAAAGAAACCATTCAACCTAAGTATTGTTATGGTAGGTTTGATAAAGAGTAAACAGTTGTGGAGAAATGTCTAACATGCCAAGGTGCCATATTTTGGGGTGGTGTTTCCTGAAGCCCATTAGGGCCGAGGCATCAGTATTTCTTAAAGCTCCCCAGATTTTTGCAATGTGCAGCCAGCTTTGAACGTATAGAATATGACAAACAAGCGGTGTTTTCCAAATAATATTTGTTGAGCATCTACTTCACGCGAGGCACTTGGGAGACAAGGATGTATGCCGTCACTCCCATGCACACTAAGGTGGGGGAGAACTATAAAATGCAAATTACAATGTTTCTCACCTACTCACCTTGCTTGGAGCTCTTTGAATTAAAGTGTTTTTAATCTTCTTAAGTGTATGGTCAGGTCTTGCTCATCCATGATGATGGGGATGGGGTGCCATAAGTAGATGAGCTCCACAGATAATTTATTTTTCTTATTGCACCATTACTTTTGACCTCTTTCCTCATCAAACCTTCAACAAAAGCTGCTGATGTGCAGCAAAATGGACTCATTTGAGCCTCATCTCTATTTTTCTTGCTCAACCTTTTGTGGAGGTGCTAATGAGGATTAAGTCACCCAAAAGGTGGGCAGCAGCAGGGGGCATGCAGAAATTCAAAGAGCCTGCATCATCTGCTCAAGATATTCTCTAAGTTTTACTTATTTTCAAGGAGATAATCACAATAATATGCAAGCAGGGGGGCGGGGTGCTGCTGGTGTGAGAGTTTGTATTATATCGTCACAGAGTCCTATTAGATTGTATTTCAGTGTGGATGCAGTCCAACCCCTGGGCTCAAAGTAGGGCACTCGAGATTGATGGCTACTGACCATCTTGTCAAGTTCAGAGTCCTGCCAAAACCCTTGAACACAAATTTGATCATTGGTGGCCAGGTGGCTTCTAGTTTTGGTAATACTCCAACTCACAGCTTTTGCAGACCCCTACCCGGCATCTCACCATTTTCAATGCGTCTCCTTATTTCTGGATTGGTGAAGCTTGCTCTGACTCACATGAACTCCACAACCTCTATTTCCCCATTTCTAAATTGGGAAGTTTCCCGTGATACTCAGCAAGATGTTTGGATTAAAGAAGATCAAGCACGAAAACGTGTTCAGTATCGCACCCAGCCCTGGCATCAAAGCTCACAGCCAGTGTTAAAAGGACTTCCATCTCTTTTCCTTGTGTTGTCTCCATCTTGACTTTTAGAACCGAGAAAGCTTAAGCTTCTGTTTGTTTCAAATGGCAACAGCTCCATAACTTGTTCCATTTCTTTACCATGTCTGAGGACATTTATGGAATGAAAAGGCTGATCTGAAATTAATGAGCTTGGTGAGGATCCTAACACTTAAGAATTTCAACTAGTTCAGGGGCATCAACGCCTTTGTCCAAGACTTTTTCAGTTGAGAGACTTAAAATATCATTGTTTATTCAATGATGTGAGCATTTCTGGGGTAGAGTCATAAAATGGCACCTGAACGAAAACATAAAAGTCCAGAATAATGGATCTTACAAATGGAAGCAATATTCAGATGGAATTTCTAGCTGGAAACAGATATCTAGAGGTCTGGTTTCTGGAGAAGAAAGGGGAAGATAAGCCAAGAAAATGGTGGCTTCAAGACCAGTAGGAAACCCAGGTGCAGGACTGGATCCTACCGTTGTGCCCCCTGGCTCATGGCTGGGAGCATCCAGCAAGAGCAGGAGAGTGGTGCCGGTGACTTTGGTCTTGGCTTTGTACTGAGCCACCAGCTGGGGTGCCCCTGGCCTCAGCAGGACAAATGAGAGGGGATCTTTCTGCTCATCTCTCGGTCACGAGTCCACTCCATGGGGAAGTGCCTCTTTTCTCTTCCCAGGTCTACCCGAGTGGATGCACATGTAAATAGAATGGCTATTTTTGTTAAACAGAGCTTAACTATTTCTGAAACAGCCATTTATTTGTGAAGACTATTTTATGTTAATTTAATTATAAGAAAATTGAAAAGTGTAATACATAGCTAAGCCCTTAAGGCCGGTTAATCTATTTGGATTGTAACAAATATAATTTTTATTAGCTCAGCCTATTTGGATGGTAACGAGTGTAACCTTTCCATAGACATTACAGACTCTGAGTTATGGTCTATTTTTATGTAAAACCAGCCTTGAGTAGAATAAAAAGAAAGTTCTTTAATCTGTCATTGTATTATGGAATCATTATATTAATGAGAGTAGAATCTGAGCCATTCCTATTATCTTAGAGTGGAGCTCATGTCTTCTCTTGGTGCGATTGGGGGAAAAAAAAAAACAGGTAATTTTGAGAAAAATGATCAGCCTTATAGGGAGGTAAGCTATTCTGAAATCTCCTGTGGATAAAATCTCCTGATTTTTTAAAAAGATTGTATATATTTATTTATTTATTATTTATTTATTTATTTATTTATTCATTTGAGTGAGAGAAAGAGAATGCATGCATGAGGGCCGGGGAGGAGCAGAGGGAGAGGGGCAAGCAGGCTCTGTGCTGAGCGGAGCGTGGAGCCCATGTGGGGCTCGATCTCACAACCCTGAGATCATGACCTGAGCTCAAGCTAAGAGTCGGATGCTTAACTGACTGAGGCACCGAGGGACCCCAAAATATGTTGATTTATAAGAGGGAGAGTCACTCATTTTTTCCAGCCAATCAGACCATCTATCCAGAACCTCAACTCCCTTGGAAGACAGTTGAGTGCTTGGAAAGAAGTAAAAAAAAGGCCCCAAGAGGCCAAAATGGTGTCAGATAGTCTGAGTGCCAGGATAGCTCTTTTCTTTCATAGAAAAGTCTTCTATTTTATCTGGTTTCCCAGCCCTGGACAGACAACAAACACGACAACCAATACGGTGAGATTTACATGCTGAATCACTCAGCAGGGTCAAGAACACTGACTCTGGAGCAAGACTGGCTGTTCTAATCCCAGCTTTGCCGCTTACTTCCCGGGTGACCTATGTGTCTCAGTTTCTCCTTCCATAAAATGGGGATGACAACTGAAGTGCCTACCTCAGAGAGTTGTGTGAGGACGTGAAGATGGGAATAAATGTAAAACACATTAAACAGCTCCTGGCACATAGATAGCCCAACGTGAGCATTAGTAGTGCATTCTTCCCATACCAGTGGGGGTAACATTACTGCTGTATTCATTTTTCCAAAATGCCATTTTATTTTTTAGGCTCTGGTGCCCATGTGACACAGCCACATTGCACAATCTTGAACTCTTCTTCCATGTCATTTTTTTTCATTATGCTAAAAATAGCTTTGAAATGTATACACATTTAAAAGTTCATGCAAAGTTTGGGAAAATTTCAGTATGGTAAGCTTTGATGCCTAACAAAGTTGTGCTTCCTCATTGTGTGTCAGGCCTAGGACTGAGTACTTCCTGTATTAGGTGAACATAGAGCATTCCATGCAAACCCAGAAACCTGAATGGCAAGAGTAGGCCTATGGCTAATTGTCCCTGGACTATCCTCAGGCTAACTGGGATATGGCGTCACATTTAATTGTCACTATAGCTCCAAAGGACAGGCAGTGCCAAGTCGATTTGTAGGTGAGCAAACAAAGCCTTAGAGAAGTCAGATGCTACGCTCGGGGTCCTGTAGCTAGAATGTGGCAAGGCCAGAATTCAAATACAAGTTTGCTCTACTTCAACATGCTTGCCTTTAACCACTGTATTATACTCTCGGTCTCAGTCAGCTCAGGCTGCCATAACAGTGCCCCGTAGACAGGGCAATGTGAACAGAATCTATTTCTCACAGTTCTGGTGGCTAAGGAGTCCAAGGTCAAGGTCAGACTCTTTGGCTGTTTGTGAGGGACCTCCTCTTGGTTTGCAGACAGCCACCTTCTTGCTGTCTCCTCAAATAGGGGAGAGGAGATGATCTCTCTGGTGTCTCTCCACTAATGGTGTTAATGACACTAATTCAATTTATGAGGGCTCCACTCTGGGACCTAATCACCTTCCAAATCCCTGCTTTCTAGTACCATTATATCGGGGATTAGAGCTTCCATATATGAATTTGGGGAGCACAAGCATTCCACCCATAGCCCTTCCCTTCACCTCTAACTAAAAATCTCTTTGACTTATTCACAACTCTAATAGCTGTTCACTAAAATAGCTGTTCACTTATGAAGTATCTTCCCTGAAGTGTAAAAATCCATAAAGTTTAAGTTAAGGTGGTTCCATTGTATAAAACATGATTTTTCTTGGTTCATAAAAATGTTGGCTCAGAATTCCACCAAATGGAAGTTCAAGAGGACTTTATATGATTCTAGGAAAATTTGTTTGAGTGAAACTTGATTGACTTGAATCAATGAGTCACTTGGTCCACTCCTTGTTTTAGAAGGAACTGGAAGGACGTAAAAGTTAGAGATTCTGGGGCAAACGCTGTGTCACATGTTCCTGGGTTTCCATGTTAACACCCATACTCTTGGGTAGTAGGAAGCAGGGGCCACCTCCTCTGAGCTGGATTCACTTATTCATACATTCACATTCTCACTTATTCAACAGGTATTTTTTTGAGTTCTAATTTGATGCCGAATGCTATAGTAAGCTCTGAAGACTGGACAAAAGCAATCAAGGGGGCCTTTTCTCATTCCATCAATTGCTCAGTCACGGAATGCTTTCTGAGACTCCTAAGCAGAGAGCAGGCTAGTCCAGTTAACATGGTGACCAACCATCCCGATTTGCCTGGGGCCCAGGCGTTCCCCAGGGAGACTTCCCAGGGCTTTCCTGACCCTCCCAAACTGGGAAAGTCCAGAGCAAAGAGAGAGTAGTGCTAACTGGGACTGGGCTTGGAAGTCCTGTTCTCTGAGAGGGAACTAGATTGGAGTTAATTTCCAGTTTAGTTCATACTCATTAGACCCTCCTCTGAGCACTCTGGCATCCTGGGAGTGCTGGACAAAAAAAAAAAAAAAAAAGTCCCGGGCTGTTGAATGGGTTGTTGTGGTCCCGACAGGCAGGGGTGGGAAGGGGGCCTGGTTTTATACTGACCTCCCCATGGGCCAGCACACCCACCGCCATGTTGGGTTCCACGGCTTGCCACCAGCGCCGCCGTTCGGGCCACACGCTCCCAGGCAAAAGGGCATCTGCCAAACTCACGCTGACCCTATTGGACATAACTAGCTGCAGGGGCTGCAGTGGGGAGGGGTTGGGTGCCAGAGCTAGGCTGCTGGGTTTGACATCCTTCTCCACCTGTTCCTAGCCACCATCATGGGCAAGTTCATGAGCTTTCCTACAGTCTGAAAGATGAGGCTAGTAATGGCCCAGTAGTCGTGCCTATTCATAGGGTGGAGCACAGTGTGTGACATGATGCTAGCATATTAGAACATTCCTGCACCCAAGAAGTGGCTGGGGTACAGCGGAAACAAGGACTAACATAGATCAAGAAACACAAAACTGTCTTACTAAGCACCATCCTGAGCAATAAGGCGGGCTGGAAATGGCTGGGCCCCCTCCCCTTCTGGAGGCAGGGGTGAAGTTGCTTCCACATTGCTTCAGCGCTTGGCCGTGTGGCTTGTTTTGGCCTCTAGGACAACAGCCAATATGGAGCAAGCAGAAATCTGGAGATGCTGGCCCAGAGGTTGCCCCAAAGCAGCCACACCACAAAGCCCCGGATGTGCCACCCTGGAGAACGGCCTGGCTGTCTGGCTGACACGGCCCTCAGCCCGCTGCCATTGACAGAGGAGGCCCATGCCAACTCAGGTGAGTCCAGTCAAAGTACCCAGAAAACCACGCAGGTATGATAAATTATCAATTGTTTTTTAACCACTCCATTTTGATGTGGTTTGTTACACTCTTATTCTGTCTGCGCCAGGCATTTTAATCCTCATAAAAACACATGAAGTTGGATATCTTTAGCCCTATTTTGCAGATCAGGAAGCGGTCTCAAAGCACATGCACCTTGTCTCAGGGGTCACACCTGGGCAGTGGCTCTTTCACATCACGCCAGGACTGACTAACTCTAACTAGGGTTTTATGTTGTCTTCCATGTTCTTTAGGACATTATAATGTCTTTCCTTTAAAAGAGTCTCCTGTGTGTCAAATCTCCTGTTTTAATCCTGGTAAAAATCATGTTTTTTTTTTTTTTTAACGTTTTATTGATTTGTTTGAGAGAGAGTATGAGCATCAGGGAGAGAAAGAGGGAAAGGGAGAGGGAGAAGCAGACTCCCCACTGAGCAGGGAGACTGATGCGGGCCTCAATCCTAGGGCCCTGGGATCATGACCTGAGCCGAAGGTGGATGCTGAACCAACTGAGCCACCCAGGCGCTCCCCATCTTTTATTTATTTATTTATTTATTTATTTATTTATTTATTTATTTAATCTGAGCGTAACAAAGCAATTTCAAGATAATTTTCTTAGTAGTCATCTGGTTAAGATCAGGAGAAGCAAGTATTGCTCCACAGAAGTCAATTGGATGTTAAAAACAAAAATTTACTGCAGAATGCATATGGGTTATCCTGGCATAGGATGTGGAACCTGTTCATGAAGATGGGCTCCCTTAGTATGCTGGCTTTGTATCAACCAGCTGCTGGAAGACCTTTGTGTCAAAAGTCAGATATGGTCTCCATCATAACTAGTCAACTACGTGTTTATAAGGAAAACAGCCATAGACAATACATGAGTGAACAGGCATGGCTGCATACCAATAAAACTTTATTTACAAAAACAAGCAGTGAGCTGGATTTGACTCCTAGCCCTCGTTTTTGGAACTCTGCTTTTGAGAATTTAACATGGCAGAGATACCCTTGACCTTGGAGTTCGTCACCTACTCTCCTCAACATCAGGGGACTTTGCATTATTTCTTCTCTTGCCCTCTCCCTCCCCATCAGTTTCTCTTGTTTTTCTTCCAGCACTCTCTGCTCCTGCCATGAAAACTCTGGGCATTGCTTTACCTCTGGTGACCCTCGAGGCTAAAGGGTGTGTTGACCCAGTATCAGCTAAGTTGCTGTGTGACTTTGATCAAATCAGTTACCATGTGTGCCAGAATATAAGGCAAAATACCTCTTTCCTCCACATCAACACCAAATTATCACACACACACACACACACACACACACACACACACACACACACAGGCAGTTGCCTTATATTTGATACTTTGCTAACCCTTCTTTTTCTACTGGGTGTTCTGTCAATCACCTTTTTTTTTTTTTTTTCCAACCAAGTACCACTTGGGGAAAACTTTAGAGCCTGAAACCATTTCAATTAGTTCTGTCTTTTGATGCTTAGAGAGGTAAGCCAAGGACTTTCTATTAGTATCTTGTAAGCTTATGAACTTGCAAATCATACTTCATAAAATCTAAGGTAAATGTACCACCATGGGATAGATAAACGTTTGTTCTACTATTCCGTGGCTTGAGATAATGGATTAAAAGTTCTGTATCTCAAACACATCAGAGGTAAACAGAGGTGACATGCAAATCATATTGATTTAGATGAGTCCAAAGTGGCTTGTATGATGATGGCAAAGGTTTTGATGGTTTTGAATCTTTTTCTTTTCATAAAGTGTGAGGTTGAAAAGCAGCAATAGTTCTAATATGTTGTTTTCTGTAAAAGATTTGTCATATCAAGGATTCTGATAATGATATCTATTGTATAATATTGTTATGGGAATTAAATGAGAGAATGAAGACTGAGCAAGCACCTGAAATCCAGGAAGTGTTCATCATATTAACACTCATTTTTCTTCCCTTTTAATAATAAAAGGAAATACCTGGGAGAGAAATCAGTTCAGTCCAGTGTTTAATTCAAGGAACTAGTGTTGCATAGAACATGGTGTGGGAATCCCTATGGTTAATTTTGTGTGTTCATATGGCTGGGCCATTCTGTCCAGATATTTGACCAAACATTATTCTGGATGTCTCTATAAAGGTGTTTTTTATGGATGAGATTAACTTTGAAATCAGTAAACTTTGAGTAAAGCCCATTATGCTACATTATGGTGGGTGGGCCTCACCAAATCAGTGGAAGGCCTTAATAGAACTCAGTCTGACTTCCTCTGAGCAAGAAGGAACCCTGCTAGTGAATTTTCTCTGGATTCAGACTATACCTCTCTTCTGGGTCTCCAGGCTGCCAGCCTCCACAATCTCAAGAGCCAATCCCTTAAAATTTCTCTTTCTCCTTATATATGCCTTGTTGGTTCTGTTTTCTCTGAGAATCATGACTAATACATCTACCTTCCAGGTAACATTTTAGGAAACAGACCAGGCCAAAGAGGATTAGGAGAAAATAATGAAGATGGGGGAAAAATTAAGCTTTGGTTAGAGAAATGATTTCTCTGTGTCAAACAGTCTCATGATATTTTGATTTCCTTTTAAAATAATGAAATTGTATTTGGCTACTGCCAAGTGGATCTGCGTCCTCTCTGTTGAGATGTCTCATGGTCTTACCTGATAATTAGGCAGATGGGATGAAAAGACAATTGTCATTCTCTCTGAACTTGAGCTCGCCTCAGGAATTGTGTGTGTGTGAGAGAGAGAGAAAGAGAGAGAGAGGGAGAGAGGGAGAGATATTATTTTAATAAACACAGAAGGGAAGTATAGAGCGGGAGGAGGAGGAAAACGAAGGAAAGTTTTAAGTTTCATATTTCAACTTGAAAACCATTGTGGGAAGTATCAGTGTCCTTCAAAGGAAAAAGGATACACACTTGAAAGGGGGCAGGATATGAACAAGAGAGGGTGTAATGGGCTGCTGAGTGGAGAAGGAAGCTCACCATATGCAGTGTCCTGAGGGAAACGTGGATAAACAAAGAAAGAGGCAGGCTCACTTCCGGAAGTAATGGGGGACTCAGACCTGAGCCTGGGGAAGGCAGCTGGGGAAGAGGGCCACAAAGGCCCCTCCTGAGGCACTGAGGGAGGCAGGCGACTTCCCACAGATGCCCCAAACGTTTATGAGTCACATGTGGAAAGAAAGATAAGCCCTGAAAGCACTTATAGTTGAATCCACAGAGGTCACAAGTTTTGAGGGCAGCTTGGGGGAGAAACACAAATAAAGATGTTAAGGATTTGGATCCGGAGGAAAAGGCACGTGGAGTTTGAACATCGACTAGACCTACAGGGTGAAGGGAGAGCAATATTGACAGCGCTAGATGGCCGCTCCAGTGGAAACTTGACAAATAGGACCAACTCTTTAAAAATACTTTGCCTGAAGGAGGTGTCAGAGAATGTTAGCTAGGAGCCAAAGGGAAAATAATGCTTAACTTAAAGGGTAAGACAGGGACCACGGGGCATGAGGAGTTTAGAGGCATTTTAAGCTAGCTTGGCTCAAATTCAAAAGTAATTAACCCATGTTATATATTACCTGTTAATGTGTCCACATTAATGGTTAAAATATAAACAATGAAGGCAATTATTAAATGTGGAAGTGGTCTAACTCCAGAAGAGAGTAATGGGTTTCGGGTATATTTCAAAGAATGCTGATGTATTTCAATGAAATTATACACCATTTTGGGAAAAACTAAGTATACATATAATACAAAAAAGTAAGTGGATGGCAGTCTTTCCAAATTCTTCCAAAATCATCCACCTCTAAATGCACTGTATCCTTATGATCTCAAAATCTTGGTTTTACTGTGTACAAGAAAGGCAGAACAATTGGGGAGCCGGCATGAATATCAAGAGGCTGAAACCTGTCGCAAGGGTGAGTTAACACTGGAAGAAAAACAATCTTTTCCTGTGTTTACTGATATTTAAAATTTTCAAACCTCAAAGTTGCACTGACATTTTATTTTTGAAGCAGCAGAGGTGAATTTAGCCTAACATTGCTGGGTGTAATATGGCTCCTCCCCATCTGCGTAAGCACAGCGCCACCCCAAAAAAGAGAGAGAGAGGAGGGAGGAAGGGTGGGAGGGGAGGGAGAGAGGGAGAAAGAAGGAAGGAAGGAAGGAAGGAAGGAAGGAAGGAAGGAAGGTAGGAAGGAAGGAAGGAAGGAAGGAAAGAAGGAAAGAGAAAGGAAGGAAGGAAGAAAGAAAAAGAAAAAGAAAGAGAGAAAGAAAGAAAGAAAGAAAAAGAAAGAAAGAAAAAGAAAGAAAGAAAGAAAGAAAGAAAGAAAGAAAGAAAGAAAGAAAGAAAGAAAGAAAGAAAGAAAGAAAGAAAAGGGAAAAGGAGAGAGAAAAACCTCTCATCTGGGTACATCTTTTTATGCTAAAGCATCTGAATGAACATGATATGGGCATAATCTACTTTGGTAGGTGAGCAGCCGCATGCACAAACCATCCCTGGAGACCTTCTTTCCTTCTCAGGGATGCCCATAATATGTGTTTGCTTCAGGGCTGGTAAGGAGAGTCGCTTCCTGCCTTGTGGAGACATTGCTAGGCTGTTACCCCTGGCATATATTGTGTTGTGATTTTAATTAAAGCATTTGAATGCTGGCAGGTCAGTATTGTTAGCAGGGATGTCTGATTAATTGCTTACTTCTTTGTCATAGCTATAAATGGGATGTTGTGAGGGTACATGTTAGAATCCAAACAATTCCCCCTGGAGTGGATGAGTAAATGGACTTGGGGGCAATCAGTCCCTTTCATTTGGAGTGTGAGATAGGAGAAAAGCCAAAATTGCACTGGTCACCCGATGATCCCACTTAAAGATGCTATAGTTAAAAATGCTTCCCAGCGCCGGGTGGTGGGCCAGGGCAACTCTTTATATGTGACACCACCAGCCCCAAGGTACAGGGAGGATTCGGCAGGTAAAGCACTCTACTCTCCACCAGCCAAATTAATAAATGTGCAAATTAAAAAGGATGTCAGAGCACTAAAGAAACATCTGCTAACCAAAGTTAAAAAGTAATGATGATGATGATAAATAGGGAGAGACAAAAGGGATTTCTGCTTCAGGCAAATTTCCATCCAGCTGCACCCTACTGTAAGGAGCAATCAGTTACCCATGAGGGTCTCGCACTGGCGAGACAGTTAGAACACTATTTTTGAGCGTCCAGGTGATAGACTTGTAGACTATTGACACTCTGATATATTACCAGACCCTGGCAACTGTCCCAGTTCAGGGTTTCTCAGATTTGGCTCTGCTGACATTTTTGGCCAGAGAACTCTTTGTTGTAGGAGCTGTTCCGGGTAGGCAGGATGGCTAGCAGCATCCCCTGCCCTCCACGCACTAGGATGCTTGCGTCTGCCCTCCTGCGCCCTGGTCATTAATAACAAAATTGTCTCAGCCATTGCCAAGCTTCCGGTGGGGGGCAACACTGACCCTGGTGGAGGACCACTGCCCCAGTTCAAGTTGCTGGAACATAGTACCCTCCGTTGGAACATGTGCCGATGGACAAACAGTAAGTATAGTGGTACAGTGATAGAGATGACCCGTTAAGGATTTCCTTGTAATATTTCGGTGCTAACGGTAACAACCAGGGTCAGCTTGCATCTCGTAAGCCATATGTTCCATACAATAGTTGCAAATGATAAGCCCTCTTAGGAAATTAAAAATATTCACATTTTAGGAATTCAGGCTCCTGGGCACACTTCTTGTACACACATTTTCCATTTGCAGTGCTTTCGCTTTGCTCCCTTCTGCCGGAAATTTGGAGGAGTGATGTCTTCCTCAGCAAGACAGTGAACAGTTTTGGTTTTCATGAGGCAGCCCACCGATGACTCTTTTCAAAACTTAAAATGATAAAAAGAATCCTGTGGCAAAACACTTAGAGCATCCTAAGATCTTCCTCCTGAACTTCCTGTTTAGAAACAACATAGCAATTACTAATTGTAATTATGTCCCGAATCTCTACAACCAGCTGTTTGTGCTTTTGTTGTTCACGAAGCAGGTGAAGTCAGGACTAATTTTTAGAATTTACATGAGTCACCTGGGAAAAATCCGGGCTGATTATTCACCATGACGGTTTACTTTACCCCTGTATTTATTTTTAGAAAATGAATTTCTCTGTATCACATTGTTTATAATGGCACAACTTATAACCGATACCTAATGATATGATTATCACTTTATGAAACTCTAAGAGAGCCAAATGCTGTGATGGAGAAATGTTTGGGATATTACAGCCCTATTGCCAAGACGAGTCTTGTCCATTATTTCTGTAAATAGGGCTAAGTCTATACCCAAATCCATCTAACACAACAGCTTTTGACAATATACTGTTAGGACACGAAAGGAGTCTCTCCTTTTCGTATAGTCTCCTAACCATTTCCAGTTTATTCCAATATTCGTCATAAAGGAAAATATTGATATGTGGAAGCCCATGATGAGTAGATACAACAGGTCCTCCTAGTGGACCCCACAATCCTGCACACACACACAGACGCACACTTGCAATCCTGATTTCCAATAGAAATCACATTTTAGAAGTTTCAGATGAGACCTTAAAACTAATCAAAACCTCCCTCAAATCAAAGACTTCCTTCTGCAAATACAGTCTAGGCTTCCTCAATACTAAACGGTTAGAAAAACATATTATATTTCCCCTATGGTAAAATATGATATTTTATATCATATCCACTACGATATGCTTCGTTTGAAACTCAATATAACCCATCTTTGTATCATTCTTTCCTCCTCCTTGGCTTTGGGGTGTGTCTCTCAATACTTTCTCACTTAACTGAACCACCTCAAGTTTATTTTATAATCTGATAGAAAAAACAGCAGATGAAAAGACATGTCAAAGTCCATAATATTTATAGGCTAACCTCTTGCTTCAGACCAATTCAGCAGTCTATGGAAATTTGCACAAGATTTGAATAAGCAGCCAAACTTCAGGATACTTGCCCAAATGCAATCTTGCAATCTTTTTTAATTCATCCAGGCTTAACAAAAACCAGACAGTTTCTCCATCTTGGATTACAGGGTAGTGAAGGATGCCAATGTATTTATTAGTAAGATTCTGAATACCCTTTGTATAGTATGGGGATACTAAAATTATCCTTGACTTTTTTTTCAATGTACTGTGCATAGCTAACATTGAATATTCATTTGTGCATATAAATGTACATTCAGTTACAAGATCACAAAAATTTGGGAGAATTACAATTCAAAGCAACTGCTGAGGGAATCAAAGAGTCATGGGACTTAAAAGCACCTTGGAAGATCACCTAGAAAATCCCCGCTCCCATTTCAAAGGAAAAACTGTCTGCTCTTTTTGGAGAGATTCTCTGTAGAGGAAGACCCACTGGCCTCTCGCCTCTCTCTGTGACACTGGACGATGTGTTGCTGTTGTGAACTAGAAACTTCCTGTGACACCCATGTCCTTGGAAAGAGGCAAGAAATCCCAGATCTTGCACAGCTACTGTTGAATGTTACTTATTGTAAAATAGCCGTGCAGTCGAAGAGCACTTGCACGGATTGGCTATGGGCCATTACTGGCCAACCAGAGAGCTAAGCCATGCAAAGAGCTGAGAAACAGCTGTATAGATGTGGGTCAGTGACCATATGACCTTCCATTGTGCGGACTGGCCAAGAAAACCATTTTTGTCTATTGTAATTAAACGATGATGTGAGGTTGAAAGAAGAGTATACTGTTCAATAAATGGATCCCAAGGTCAGATAAATGCCTTAGGAGAGCAGAGGTATATATATATCAACCATGAAGTCTAATTTAATCAACTGAATGTTCTCATGAGAAAACACACACACATACACACACACGATGTTATATGAATGGGAAGTACATAGTTCACAGCTAAGTAAAAAATGGGGAAGGAAGAGCACTAGGTCAGCAGAATTGGGGCCAGTGAAGGTAAGCATTGGGAGACTGGGAGAATAATATGCCTGGAGGAGGCTCATGGGCATTTTAGGGCATATGAAAAATAACTCTTTAGTGGAGCTCTCCCATTGGACTTTGTGCAAGTTCCTTTATCACTCAGCTCTTACTTCTATGCACTGGATGATGGGAGACCCAGTGTGTGACACTTACTACAACTACACAATCATTAAAAACATGTAGGGTCTCTTTGTAAAGATCCAGCTATGGAATGGGACCCACGTCACACTATCAGTGAAAATTTGGACTGCAAGTGGTGAACACTACCTAATTTTTATTTTTATTTTATTTTATTTTTTTTAAAGATTTTATTTATTTATTTGAGAGAGAGAATGAGATAGAGAGAGAGAACATGAGATGGGGGAGAGTCAGAGGGAGAAGCAGACTCCCCGCCGAGCAGGGAGCCCGATGCGGGACTCGATCCCGGGACTCCAGGATCATGACCTGAGCCGAAGGCAGTCGCTCAACCAACTGAGCCACCCAGGCGCCCCACTACCTAATTTTTAAAAACTCATAGGCAGGGATATATGATAACCTCCATCTCCATGCACTGTGCTTGGGTAATGTTGATTTATTAGTACAGTAGAATCCCACTAATTAGCACTAATGACAGGGGGACGCATTGTGGATTATAGAATTTTGCAAATTAGTGAGTACAGGAATAAACAAGAAAAATCAGGAGTCCGGCACTGCAAAATGTCCTTTCCCACTTATTTTGACAGGAAGCTATTTTATGTTGATTATTAATGATAATTCTTCACATACATCTTTAGTGTTCGAGTTTCTGAAAAACGGCCTTTGCAAGGTTTAATGGGATGATGATTATACAACAGTTGGATAAAAGGAGTAGCGTAATGCCAAACATTAGGATGATGGGTCTTTCATGAAACTGCCTGGATAGAGAAAGGAAACTTTCAAGTTTCAGGTGAGAAGGATGGGAGGCAGCTGGGCCCTTTAGGGGGATCGCCAGAACTATGAACTTATGCTTGAGAACAATACCTAAATATTAAATGACTATAAAAATAGTGGTGCTCAGTCTGTGTTTGTCACTGAAGTACTCGGGTCATTAAATGTGTTATGTTGGCCACTGTGAATGATCTGGTCTCTCAGGTGGCATCTAGCAATCATAAATGTACTTAATATATAATAGAAGATTCACAAATAAATGGTGTAGGAACTTTATTTGAAATTTTTCTCTATGAGGAATTTTTTTTTTTAAATTTCTGGATTTGGATATTTGATATTTCATTATGGGAAATATCTACAGGACGGGGGACAGTGTCCAGAGTTTGGCAATATGTAAGCTAGTCTTGAGAATGATTGATCATGTAATCCCAAGGAATCATGCTTTTAGTGATCTTGATTTAGGTACTGATATGATACTTGTGGATAAATACAAAACCCAAAGAAGAGATATTCTGCTAATTATAGAGATAAAGGCATGTGATTGGGAATAAAATTTCAGGCTAAATCAGCCCTGAGCTACGTTTTAAAAGTAGATGGTGCTAGGTTACAAAATTTTGCATCTCTCTCTAAGTAGCTAATAGATGGTAAGAATTCTACTCAAGTCAAAGTCTTGCTACACAAAGTTGTTCAAATGTAGCTTTTGGTTCTTCCCCCAGGCTTGTTCATTGGCATCTTGTAAGTTATAGTAACTTATGTGCCAATTGAAGAAGAAAGACCTATTTCTTAACATTGTGAAACTAAGCTGGCCCAAGCACATTTCAGGGACTCTGTGAGCCTTGAGAGTACAATAGAGACCCTTTGCCTCAGCTTCCTGTCAGGCCATAAGCTGGCATTTTGAAATTTACCAGCCAGCAGCCTTGATTTCCCAGAGAAGTAAACAGCAAAAGAATGTCCCATAAATAAACACAGTTGGGCATTACTAAAGGGTTGGGGCTCAAGGCTGAGAGGCAGGGCCCAAGGGACAGCAGCATCTGATAAATACTGTCTATCCTGTTTGTTGCTCTTTGAGCCCTGAGAATACATAATGCTTCCCACAAAACAGGGTGGGCAAGTTAGCATATGCAAATAGACTCTTGAAAGTTTATTTTTATATTACCCATTTGTGCTTGAAAGTAGAGGTTAGATATCTGTCAGTTTGATCTAAGTCCCAGTGAAAATACTAAATCCTTTTTTGGTTTTGGGTCTCACATTTTGAAGCGGTTGTCCTTACACAGAATTCCAAAAAACAGGCTATGAAGACCCTTAAGATTTTCCACATTTCAAGATTTCCTGTTGCTTGGCATGCTTACATCTCTGATTCAAGAAAAGAAGGGCTTGGCTTCACTCCGTGGTCTACTTTGACTCTTAAGTGAAAATTTCTTTTGATGATTTGTATACCCCTATTCTAACTCCATTTTAATGAGGGTGTTAGTTTGCCAAAATTGTTGCTTCTTTGATCTGTAAAAAAAAAAAAAAATCACTAAATGTGTCAAGATACAAATCTGAATTAATATGACACAGAAGGTTACTTTCATAGACATAACCTGAAAATTCTACTTGGACTTTTATTTTTCTTTCTAAACACAGGAACAACACACACACACACACACACACACACACACACACACCATCATACAAATAAGCTAAAGAATATCCTAAAAACCATGAAAAAGTGTTATGTGTTTAAAATGTCTTGTCATAATCACAGTGTTTAGTTAGCGAGAGGATATGACTTAAGTATTATTGGATCCTAAATACTAATTGGTCATGAGAAGAAAATGTAAATATTAGTTGTCTTCAATTATTTTTCCAGCTGTTTTGCCCATAAAGTTTTAAACTATTTTTTTGACTATGTGTAGTGATTTACAAGGAAATGTGACCCTGAGCCCCCAATCCATTTATATTGAACTCAACAAAGCATCACCAATGAATTCCACTGGATGCTCTGTACCTGTTTAACATGCCTTCCCCCTGGAAATTAGAAAATTAGTAAGAATAAATGGAATTGAAACCCAAAGGGTGTTAGTCAGACCCAATGCTATGTGAATGTTGGGTAGCATCAGACAGAAACAGAATTAATTTTTCAATCTTAATGTATGTGTTGCTCACGCCAAGTGCGTTTTCCTAGCAGGCTGTTGACTCTCAGTGAATCACTTTATAAGCATGCCATTGCCAAAGAGAAACATTGCCTCAAAATCCGTTGACATCTTCAAATAAAGCATTAAATTTTACTCATGAGTACTAATGCCATATGCCCAGTTAAAGAAATGCCACGTTTTCATCCCTCCGGCGTTTTTGAAGGAGATTACCGCAGGCCCGGTGCTTCTCTTTTACGGATGTGGCAGATTACGCTCCCCGTGACTTCAACTGGAGCCACAGTTTTTCACACCCCAAAAGGAGCCAAGGTTGCCAAAACACATCATATCATCTGAGGTGGAGAGCAGAAAACAACAGGAGAATTTGCGTATGTGGTACACACACACACATACACAAGTGTGTGCACCCGTGTGCACTCACGCGCGCGTGCGCGTGCACACACACGCACACACACACACACACACACACCACAGGCAGCATCAGGTGTGGGATGGGTCTGCATGTGTCATGTGGGGGGCACTGGCCGAAGGGCACGCCGGGCATGTTGAGTGCTGGGAATTCCTCCTCTCTCTGGGCTTAGCCACCTACCCAGAGTGTCCTTCCCTGGCATTTCACACTGGATTCCCAAGTTTGAGAAACCGTATTTCTTTTTTTGTTTTTTTTTTTCCACCTATAATTTTATTTTTATTTATTTCTAATTTTTTTATTATTGTGTTCAGTTAGCCAGCATATAGTACATCATTAGTTCTTGATGCAGTGTTCAGTGATTCATTGCGTATAACACCCAGTGTTCATCACCATATGTGCCCTCTTTAATACTCATCACCTGGTTACCCCATCCCCCCACACTCCTCCCTTCTGTAACCCTCAGTTTGATTCCCGGAGTCCAGAGTCTCTCATGGGAGAAACCGTATTTCTGAGCAATGTTCTAACTTTCAAGATAGTTGGGTTCCTTCTTCTCAGGTTTCCCTCCCAGTATTAACACCAAGAAGGCACCATTATTCTTCAGAGTTCTTGGCCTTCTGAAATCCACCACTGGGAAACTAAGCACTCATTGTATTGGGGAGCTGAAACCATTCAATAAAAATGGGTTCTGCTTAGTTCCAACTTCTAGTTCTTGGAATGGAGTGATGGATGAGGGTAGCACTGAACATCAAGTTTGTGTTTTTGCAGGCAGACAGAGAGGGAAGGGAGCCATGATGGGACTGGTTTCGTCTTGTAGTTTCGTTGATATGCAAAGACAATGGTCTGGATGTGAAGCCATGGGGCTGTCTGCAGGAATCGAGGTTATTGGTTGATCATTCACCTCCTCATTTCCCTTCACTTGTGGACAAAACCACAGTGACATTTCCTCAGGCACCTCTCCTGTTTTAACTCTTCTCCAGGTCACTGTTGGGAGCTTCAGCATGTAGGCTTCCGGTGCCAATAAAAGAGCATAATGGCTTCTCTGTGAGCTAGGCAATTTACAACGGTTTTAGCTTATGGTTTTCCAACAACTATTTTCAGAAGAAAAGGAAGTAAGTAGGAGGAAGACCATTTAAACCCCTTGGCTTCTTTCCTGGCTATTTTGAGGAAAAAGCACAGAAAGGAATAGACACTTTCTTTTACAGACACTTTCTTTTAGAGTGCTCTTCCCCTCCACGAGTTGACATAGACCTTCCCCAACAGTAGTAATAACTGAATATAGGGTCAAATACGAATCCCTGATATTTAAATTTATATTTACGAAAGCCAAGTGTATTCAGATGGTCATTCGCTCCAACACAAACAAGCTGAAAAGCACAAGAAGGAAAGCCAATGTCAAAGTAGCATTATCATATGTTTATAAGAATAGCATATAAGCAGAAACATTATCTGTAATTTATACACATGAATAGATGGCTTTGTTTAAAGAATATGTTCCCAAATTTCTGTAAATTAGATCATATTTAAAATGCACTCCAGGGTTTTTAAAGTGATTCTATACTTCAGACTTTTTTGGATTAAAATCTCACTGTTGAGTGAATAGTCACTGGCTTATCTTCACTATCTGCATTTTTACACATTATGATCTGAAAACAGAGTCCACCTGTCCCAAACCCTCCCAATTTCTCCCGTGCTCAAGCCCCAGTGCTGTCTGCCTCATAAAGCCGGGAGGGATGCTGAGAAACAACTGGTCTATTCCTCTGCCTTCAGAGGAGTCTGGGTTAATATTTCTCAACTTTCTTCTTACACGTCTTTGGGGATTCCCTGCATAGACACTCAAAGATGTTCAGCCACTTCCGACTATTTGCAGAGTATATAAGGTGTTTTAGTTATGTGTTGTCTTTCTTATGCCATTTAGTCCTAATTCTCTGATTAAATCAAATTTCTTTAAGGACTAAGATTTTACTTCATCCATACTCCAAAGAGGCTCCACCAGAGTCAGTGGTCAGTAAGACATTAAGTTATTATATTATCATTGCTTATCAGCACCCCCCAAAGTTTTTGAGGACAATTTGATGACACCCTATTATTTCATGTTTTCTCTTTAATTCTCCTTAAAAATATTTTTTTCTCCTTCTAAAAATGTAGTTCTTTCATTTATAATTTCCCAGACTCCCAGAAGGCAAAATTTATTCGAACAGAAGAAATAATGTCGGGGGCTCATTCAGATCACCCACGCTTCTCCTCCCTGCTTCCCCCTCCCCCTCCCTGCTTCAGTTTTTACAGAGCAGGTTTCCAGGCTTTTTACTCATCAAAGAGGTTGAGCAAATCCAAGACAGCCTGGGCCCACAGCTGCAAGGCAGGTCTTAGGGCTCAAGACAGAGTTTCACACCATAGACAACTGGAAAATGCTCTGTCCTTCTCAGAAAGTTCTTCTCAAGAGAACTCTTTCTTCCCCCCCCATGAAATATTTTCATCCAGTGAAAAAGTCTATCTCGATTTTCTTTCCCTGATGGTATCTTACTAGGGCTGTGGGTCCTATAGCACTGGGCCTCTGTGCAGATACTTTCTCGATTTGCTACTGGGAAAGTGTGTAAAACACAGATTTTCTGGACTTTCTAGACACTGCTCCGTGTGACTGGCACACCGCACGGCACATACTGATTGAGGGCTTCTCTGTGCTGGCCCCTCACAGGCAGGTGGCACGGGCTTCTCTGTGAGGCCTTGTGGGTTTGACCACATCCAGGTCCCCGCCATGCCCTCCCCCGCTCTCCACTCAGCAGGTCCCCAGACCTCCAAAGTGCAGACCCATGAATCCAAGAGGCCCTGCAGCTCTGGGGACCCTTTGCTTTCTGTGTTCCCCACTCCGAAGTGGCCATGAGTGACAGGAAGCTAATAGAGGGAGTTAAGACTCCATAGCTTCCCAAAAACCCAGTTCAGAGAACAGAATTAAATAGCTTTTTTTTTTTTTAAAAAAAAAAACTTAAATACAACCTCGAGTAAACAGATATCACGACAGGCCTGGGCACCCAAAGGTGGTCAAAAATTCAGCCTTTTATTGCCTCTTCTTCTTTCAGTTTTTACATCTCCTTCCAGATAACTGGCACGATGCATGGAGAGAGAATAGGCTACTGGGGGCGAGGCTCTAAGAACAACCTCCGTCCAGGAGTAGGCACTACTGTTACCCTTAGTTTAAGCGGCGGTAGAGAGAAGTGCAGAGCAGAAGAGGAGTTTGCCAGGGATCACCAGCATCACAGGACACACCAGGGATTTTTTCCCCCACTTGCCCTGGAGAAACGACACATTCAGATTCCTTTGCGTACGTCCCCCTCATCTGACATTGAACCAGAAACCGTGGCTAAGACACACATCCCCCAAGTGCCTGCTATCTGCAGGGGACACACCATGAGGGGCAATTCTTGCCAAGGAACTTTAGTCGGATGAGAGAAAAAGATCCAAATAACAGGAATGAGGGCAGGATTTGCTAAGTGGCCAGAGAGTGCTACGTCCAGGAGCGATGAGACCCAATGCGGGTATGTGTCCCTGCCACAAAAGTCTGATAAAGTGGCCCTCGGGGAAAACCCTGAATGATGGGCGGGAGTTTGAGAGGTGGACCTGGGTGATGACATTCCAGGCAGAGGGAAAAGCATGGGGAAAAGGGAGGAGCCAGAATGATAGTCTTTTTCAACAAAACAACCTGGTTTGGTAACAGAATTGGTTTTACACAGAGAAGCAGGCAACACAGCTGGAAAAATGGACTCACGTTTGGTCCAAAAGAGACTTCGGTGCTCGGCTGAGACTGAAGATCCGAAATAAGAGGAGAGAAGAGCAGGATGAGATTTTGGGCTGAATCTACGGGAGCTGGCAATGGCCCAGATGTGGGGAGTGGCAGGTGTGGCCCCTGAGGGACAGTGGTGTTAGTGCAGGAGTCAGTTTCTCGGTCATCGGCATGGCTGTGCACCTTGCAGCTGTCTATGGGGACAGAGCGGGGGGCAGGGCAGGAGCAGGGGCACTGTGGGCGGGGCTCCCCAAAGATGGGCTGCAGCTGAGAGAGAACCGGGTGGGAATCCTGGATTCAGAGATAGTAGTTGGAAGTGTGAGAGTGAGTCTGTATTGAACGATTCCGGAATAAGCCACTGTGGCATACGAATTATTTTGAGCTGAAGGCATTTGTGAATAGGCTTTTCCTTTCCTTCCTTCCTTCCTTCCTTCCTTCCTTCCTTCCTTCCTTCCTTCCTTCCTTCCTTCCTTCTTTCCTTCGTTCCTTCCTTCCTTCCTTCTTTCCTCCCTCCCTCCCTCCCTATCTCTCTCTTTCTCCCTTTCTTTCTTCCTCTCCTTTCTTTTCCTCTCTTTTTTCTTCTCCTTCTCCTACCATTGTCTCTGTCTCTTCCTCTCCTTCTCCTCTCCTCTTCCCTTCTTTCTCCTTCTTCTTTTTATGTGGGGCAAGTCCTTTATCTGCCTAAAAGCAGAGCCCCCCAAAGAACTCAGTTGTCGTAAATCCCCTCCCCGGACATTCAAAATCAGGAAAGATCAACTCACCACCGGTAGGAGAAGTCGGCACCCCACCTAAACGTATTATCACAAGATGATCATACCCGCCATCTCTTCTCCTAAGAGCCTATTTATCTTTCCTAAAAGTCATCTGTTTTCCCATAATTCCCTTTTCTCCTTCTTCTCCTGTTAAGAAGTCACATATTTTTCCATCAGTATTCTCTACCCCTCACCTCCTCCTACGAAGATAGTATTTAAGCCCCTGATTCTAACCACCTCACTGAGTCATATTTTTCTGTGAACTCCCACATATGTGTGTGCATAAAAATCTATCTTTTCTTTTGCGAATCTGTTTCTTTTCTTGTCAGTTTAATTAGCAGGCCCCCAATCACAAAACCTAAGAGGGTAGAGGGGAAGGTTCCTTCCTGACAGTATTGGCACCTGAGAAGACAGAAGAGAGCTGAGGCCAGAACCTTTGAGAACACTCACAGATACTTGTCCAGAGGAGAAGAAAGGCAAAAACTTGAACGACTGAGGCGGAGTGCTCAGAGAAGGAGGAGGGGCCTTAGGAGGGTGTGGGAAAGGGAGCCTTTCAAGGTACAAGGGTAGACACCAGCAACTCATCTTGCAGAGGTCAGAGGGACTAACATTTTACTGTGTATTTACTGTTTGCTACACTGTACCAAGCCTGTAAAACACCAGGTCACTTAATAATAATGACCAGCTGGTGCCTGAAGAAGGCCCTATCCTCATTTTACAGGCTCAGAGAAGTTGTGTGGCTTTGCTAAGGTCATTGAGCTATGAGAGAATGAGCCGAGGTCAGGTCCTGGGGTATTTGTCTTATACACCCCTGTCTTTTTGCTTTTGATGTGGTGTGACATCTGTGTCTCCAAACGAGGACACAATTCTGAAAACTGTGCATTTAGCTTCTTGTACTGAGCCAGAGATCAACAAACCGCAGTCCGTGGAACAAATCCGGCCCCCTACCTGTTTCTGAAAATAAAGTTTTATTAGCACATGGCCACAACCACTCATTTATGTGCTGTCGGTGGCCGCTTTTGCCCGACAACAGCAGAGTCATGAAAGAGACATGCAAGCCTAACACGTTATTGGCCCTTTTACAGAAAAAGACCCCAATACAGACCCCTGTCTTAAACCGCGAGGTTGCATAAAAATTATTGCAGATTGGGAATTTTAATTTTGTCTAATGTAAAATTCTCATTGTGTAATGAAAATATACCTATGCAGAAAATCAGATATAATACCAACGTGATTTCCATCTACCAGGGCATCACACCAGCTCCTCTAAACTGTACTTAATGGGCTGTTATTTTTTTCAGAGATTTGGAAGAAACAGAAGATGATGAATGACAATTTGGTGACACTAATGAAGCAGCACACACCAGCTCAGAAAAGAGTCAAATCCGGTAAAATCTTGGCATCCCTCAGGAACACAGGAAGAGTGGGTGGAGGGTGGGTGGGAAGACAGAAAAGATGAGGGGCCTTACATTTAAAAGGCTGCAAACAATCCCCAAGGACCGTGAATTCAGCACATAATGGGGCACCAGCCAATTTGTCCCCCGTCCATTAGCCAGGACCTCAGGGCCATGAGGAAGGACATATGTCTCTCTATTCTTCTGCTGTTTCTGGCAGTGCCATAGACCCCTCAGAGACAAGGGGCTTCCCCTGGGCTGGCAGCTTCCCTGGTGTTGGTGGCCCAGCAGGCTTTCTGAGGTGGCAGTCCTGCTGGGGCACATCTGTCCCTCTCAATATTCACACTGCTAATGTCTTACTCTAGTGACAAATGCAAATTGGGCTGCTTAGTCCAAACACGTCAGCCTCATTAGCAGGTGCATAGCGATTGGCACAAGGCGCCGGCTTCTCCATTTCTTTTATTTTTACCTTCACCCATCTAGGGGTCTCTCATCCTTCCGGATTGCAGACTGGAGGCTGTGGGTATAGGGAGCAGGCAGAAACCCCCTCCCCCCACCTTTTTTTTAAGGAAGGTCTATGGTTACTAGAAGTGGTTTCCCATGGTTATTCTATGACGTCCACTGGTCAAAAATTAAGCAAAAGCAGACCAGAATATTCCATCGATCTTGAAGAAAACTTCTGGCACCCTCTGTGCCTCCAAGGCAGAAGGGTATATAAAATTATAACTCTGGAGATGAGGAATAGAACAGGATGGAGTTTTAAATCCATTTAAATACATAATTGTTGATTAAAAAATTTCTATGGTGAAAAATTTGATCAACAGTATAATTGATTATTAAAACTTTGCTGTTCCTTCCATGTAATTGGCTGTAAATTCTTAAGTAGTTCTCTCTCTTAGATCAAAAATTTCAATGCATTGAATGATTTTGAGTTTCTTGAACTTTTGGTAGCGACATTGTGCTAGCAACAGCTTGGAGATTCAGTTAAGGATAGTACTCTTGTCATTAACAAATGCCTCATACTCTTAGGTTCTGGAAAGGTTTGAATCATCTTTGTTGCACTGGAAGTCCTTTTAAGATCTTTTTTGATGCCAATAATGTGTCTGTTTTATAAATATAGGTTAGCTTATAAAGGTTTTGGTTAATAAGAGGATTAAACAAAGTATTATTTGATAATGATAATGATTTCCACTTTGCGTTTATTTTGCTCTCAATGTATGGTTTGTAATGCCAAAGAAGTCATTTTTACTGCTAACAGCTCATACGATAATTTTAAAGCCTGTTAAGGGGTAGTCTCAATTCTCTGTTCTCTTTTCTGGAAATTTTGTTTGAGACAGGAGAGATGCAACTTTTGAATTTGAGATCAATGTTTTAACTTTCAGATAGAAACTTCATCCTCAAGGAAGGAAAATTTCACATTTCCCCCTAGAACTTTGTTTTTCAGAAAGCAGAAACACCTAAACTTTCCAGAACTTCTACAATGACACATCCTTGCTCTGCTTCAGCGTACACCAAATAACCAAGGAGGAAAAAAAAATTAATGTAACCATTGAACATATAATTTTCCTATAGTTTGTTTTATGCCTTATTTTTATGATATCAAATACTCAGATAAAAATTAAGCACTTTGGTCAATTGTGTGGATGGCGTCGGTATCAGTGACCTCTGTCTGGATTTGCACACTTCCTTTTGCTCTCGTGTTACAGACTTGGTGGCTGTATGCTAAGGGTTTCTTTGGCAAGATTTTGAAAAGCATTCCTCACCTTTTAATTGGAGCACAAATCCAGCATGGTTATTGTTTAAATATTTTCTTCCTCAAAGGCCATCTCTCCCCTGAAATCAGGTCACTCACTGTGTTGTCTTCTCTTTAAGGGAATCAAATTGCCCGTGGGAGGATTCATCGAGGCCCCATGCTGAGAGCCTGTCTTGGGAGGACAAAGCTAAAGGGAGAGATGAGAGGCCTGGCTGTCTGGGAATCGGAGCGAGCTGGAGTTGGCAGTTCAGAGCACAAGCCGTTGTCAGTAGTCCAAGAAGCCACCTGGGCCACCTCAGCCACTCCGCAGGCTCTGGGGCTCCGATTCCCCTCGGCACTGTGCTCCCCAACACCTCATAAACAAAAGCGGCCAGCACTTCATCTTTTCCCTTCTTAAAGCATTTAGTTTCTTAGGGTGACAGGGGATGTGACCTGCATCCTTTCCTACCTGATGAGGACACCTGCAGGCTGCCTCAGCCCCTCTCCTTCTGTGCCGGGGGCCGTGGTCGTGCCCGGCTGTCGGCTGCCGCCCCGCTGCCCAGCATCCCAGCTCCTGGGCACCTTTGTTGGTTTTTCTCCTTGATGCTCAAGTATAAGAAGAAGGCCTTCAGTTCTTTGAAGTGCTAAGTGCCCTCATCTGCATCTCCCTGCTCCCACAGCCACATCTAACAGTAGTCAAAACACAAACAGAAAGTGCCACCCAGCTGAGAACGTTCCAAGTGTGGCAGACAGGTTCCAGGCTTCCGGAGGGAAGGCGTCTGCTTCCTGCGGCTACCCCTTCCAGCTGGAGGTCAGCCCACTCAACAGGAATCCTGGCAGGTGGGGGAGGGCCCGGCTGTGGGGTTGGCACTGAGGGTGAAGTGGTGGCCTGGGGTACCCTCAGAGATGGCACCTGCGCCCTGCTGACTGCTTTCCCTCACCCGGGAACAAAATGCCTCACGTTGCGTGAAGGGAAGAGGAGAATGGGCAGGGCAACGGGCAGGCGTGTTCTGAGAATTGACTTCTTTTCTGTTTACATAGTCACCTAGCAGAAAGGTTCTGAAAGATCCACGTGGAAACCTCTATGTTCACCTCCGAGTGCCGCAGATCCAATCATCTGGTTGAATGCAGCCTTATTACCACCCCAAGAATTTCTTCACTATCTCCGGAAAGCTCAGACCAATATTCAACACCAAAGAGTAGCTCTGTACCAGTTTCATAATGGTACAGAGATCAGTACCTTTTTAAAACCCTTATTTTTAAATCCTAATTTTTATCTTACCCAATTTCTTGGGTGCCTGTTCAAAAGCGTTGGGCCAATGTATAGGTGTGTATAGGAGTGGAATATTTGGTGCATTAGCACAGGGAATTAAGTCTTTGGAAAGATCATTATTGTCAATAGTCAATTATTTTAAATTATTAAATTTAAATTGTTTCAGGTGCTCCATTTAAAGCAGGTATTTCAAGATCTGAAAGCTGCAAGTGAATTTTTGGTACCAGTGTTGGAAACAATCTGTCGTTTAGAGGTAGCCTGCTGAACTGTGGGGTCTGCGCAGAGGTGGCAAGCTTCAGTGACTTCAGGGAGGGAGCCAAGGCAGGGGGTGGTAGGGTACAAAATCACAGGGACCGGTGGTGATGGGTTGTCTGTGGATTGCGGTCTACTGATGGCACTTAGATTTGATTTGTTTTAACACATTGCAGTGCTGAGCTAAAAGCTCTGCAGGCTATTTGCCTGATAGTCCAATCCGCGGATAATCCAATCCGCACAGAGACCAGGGTCACCCTGTGACTTTTCCAGGATCCCCCAAATCATCAGTCAGAGAACCACTAGGATCTGGGGCTTCCGATTCCAGCCCAGAGCTCCTTCCATCACCACCACAAGCTCCAACAGGCAGAAAAATAACACTGCAAATTTTGTGTATCCCCCTTATTCTCCTCTTCTTTCAAACTGTGACTTACTGAGCCTTGCTCTCTCATGCGGAAAATGGACATGACATCTTTCACCATAAGGTCGGTGCAAGGATTAAGTGAGATAATAGAGATGGAAAAACCCCAAAGTCATTGGAATACGGGAGAGTAAACTTTCCTTCTGTCCCTCCTTCTTGCCTTTCCTTTCTTCTTCCTGTTTCCTCCTTCCTCTCTTCCCATTCTTTCCCCCTCCCCTCTCCTCTTTTTTCTTTCTTCTTTGATTTTGTAGCTCTAGAGACAGTAGCTCAGTGCCTTCTATGTAACAAGTATTCCGTGAATTTAGAGCCCAAGGACCGGGGCAGAGTGCGCTGGTGGTGAGCTGAAAGGACAGGCAGCTGTGACACACTGCAGGATAATAGAGGCACACGCCACCTTGGCATTGACCTGCTTCTCTTCGGGGTAGCAGCGCTCGGTCTGCACTACCAATGGTCTTTCTGGCGATGGTAATAGCTTATCCTAAATGCATCTGCAACAAGGCTGGCTGGGCCTTTGGAACAGTCTGCCGATTCTGAGCAAAGCTAATTAAAGCATTTGTGAACTTAAGACTCAGCCTTGGCCTTGTTAGCACTGTACTCCATGCTATTGACTTTTTTTTCTCATTTATGATGCTAGCGCTCGGTGTTTGACACGGGAAGAAAAACAAGCAGAAGACTGTGGCTTGCCACCGCAGGAGGTTGGGGATCCTCTCACACTCTGCCTGGCAGGTTTGGGGAAGCCAGGCCGCCCGCCCCTGGGACAGCCCCGCGGAATGGGGTGCGGGTGGCTCTGTGGCCCAGCTATCTCCGTACCATCTGAGCGTGTGGCCTGACACATCCCCAGACGGCCCATGATGAGCAGCCTACCGCATCTGGTGCTTGCTTGTCTGATCCCCAATCTCTCTGGTTTGTTCCTTTACAAGAAGATGGTCTTGGGAGCGCTAGGGAGCCGTGGGTGTTGGGTGAGGCCCAGGTGCTGGAGGAGAAATCTGTCAGCCTGCTTTGTGGCCCATTCTCCCTCCTTTCTGAAAAATTCCGATTACAGTGATGCTTGTGGCCAAAGACATGATGAAAATCTTGTAGGGAACTACTCAAAAGTAATAATAATAATTATATTATTATAATATTATATAATAATTATATTATAAAATAACTACTCAGAAGTAATAATAACAAATGAAAAAACATGTATTTATTTATGTAGTGCTTATTATCTGCCTGCTTTCCAAACTTAAATCATTCAATTCTCACACGTTGTTGAGGCCATTGCCATGGTTTCATTATTCTCCTTTAGTTTTGAGGGAACTGAGGCACGGAGAGGTTAAGTATTGCCCACGGTCACACGCCTGGCGGATGGTAAAGTCCAGATTTGAACCTGTGTAGTTTGGCTCCAGAGCCTTCACCACGACACTACACTGCCTTCACCAATCTTCTCAGAGAGACCGGAGTGTGAGCTCAGTGAGCCTAATGTGTGTACTCTGCAAGTTATAGCTCTCCTTACTACGAAGCCCTTGCATTAATGACATGTTACCGTGTCCTGCTTCTCCACCTCCATTCCCCATGGCTCTGCTCCCTGTTCCTGCCTCGGGATCCTTCTCAACACAGCACACCGGTAGCCTTTGTAAAACCATTGCAGCCTTCCCCAAGCTGAAATGTATTTTGACAGTTCTCAGCAATGACCATCGCTAGGCTCTGATCTTATTTGAGGGAAGTTTGAAATATTATTCCCGAACTTGCTGATTAGAATAACTACATTCGAACGTATATGCTGGCAATGGTGCCTCTCATGTGTTTGTGTTTAAGTCTATGTATCTTCTCCTGGAACCTCCAAAGGGCTACACCCTCCAGAAGGTTTTGGCCCTGAGGTCCCATTAAGGGTAGTGTCCCTCCAGTGGATTTCATCCCGTCAGTATGTCCTTGTGCCTAGACAAGCGTCCAGTGGTATGCCAGGTTCTAACTGATAGCATGGTCCCTCTGTCTCAGGGGAGGTCACCATTGAGAGCTATCCACAGGCTGGTTTCCCAAATAGGGGCCCTTCGATCGAGTCAAACTTTGTTTTGGGTCTTACCTGGAGCTATTGGCAGGAAAGAACGAATCATTTAGAATTTTAGGTTTGGAGGATTCCTTCTCTTTTTTTTTTGGTTAATTTTTAAAAGTTGAGATATAAATGACCTATAACATTATATAAGTTTAAGGTGTACAGTGAGTTGGTTCAATACATTTATATATTGCAATGTGATTACTACAGTAGTGTCAGCTAACACCTTTATGGCTTCATGTGATTATCATTTCTTTTTCCTGTTGAGAATAGTCTATTTGCAATTTTGAAATTTATAATACAGTATTGTTGACTATAGTTACTCTGTTTTGCATTAAATCCCTAGAACATATTTATCTACCAGTTATAAATTTAGACCTCTGAAAGTCTCCCCAGTCCTTGGTACTCATCATTGTACTCTCTGTTTTTGCAAGTTCAGTTTTATTAGATTTCACATATAAGTGATTTGTCTTCCTTTGACTTATCTCACTTAGCATAATGCCCTCAAGGTCTATCCACGTTGGTGCAAATGGCAGGATTTCCTTCTTTCTCATGGCTGAGTAAGATTCGATGGCGTATGCATTTCACACCTTCTTTATCCATTTATCCGTTGATGGACACTTAAATTCTGGGTCTCAGCATCAAGACATGTTTTAATCAGATTAGGCCTCACCACCACAACACCAAATCATCCTCTATGACTCCTATAATGTTCACTCCTCTCTGCCCAGTTTCCTCCCCCCTCCTCCTTCTTTTCCCCCTTGCTATCAACCCCCTTTGGCCCAGACTTACCCTTGTATTTTCCCCTATCTTTAACTTTCAGCTTCTCTTTTCTACGTAGTTAGAAAGGAAACCATGAGCAGATGAGAAACGACTTATTTCATTGCTTTTCATAGCTAAAAGGTATGTGAATAATTTTATATTTATCTGCATTTACAAAAATGATGAAGATAGGGCAAGTCTGGGAGAATATTTTGGTAGTGGGAAAGAAATAGGTAAATAAGATCTGTAGAAATAGACATTTTTCAAATTTTAATAAGGGAATATATTTTCTATTCTTAAGTTCAAAGCTAACTAAGGAATAGATGTAGTAATATTTGCCAGATTTTACATTTATTAAAAGCCAGGATAGACAGGGATAATAGCATAACTCAATATTTATGATGCAGCAGCTTCTACATAAATATTAAAATGAGGCAGTTATCATCAGAACTATTTGTTGTTTATATTTGCTTTCAAATTTTAATGAACACAAATGCTACTGATGTGGTAAAGTTCAATACCTGAAAAAATAACTCATTTGTCCATTAATGAATCCAGTCATAGAACTGTCATGGGAAAAAGTTATCTTGAAACTAAATAATAATTTCGGAGGACATCAAAAGACTTCCGCTTCCGGGAAGATGGAATGGATAAACTTTGCGCTGTTCCTCCTGCTAAGTGAAGAGAAGGCAGGCGGGCTGGGGACCATGGCAACTGAGAAATGACATGTCACTGGGTCTCCTGGGTTTTCTTTCTGTCTCATATATCCCATACTAGATACAGGACAGGCCAGCAAGCTGGAAATGCCAGTGGATGCAGTCCATGAAAGCCCCGAGAAAAGCCAAAGGACAAGGAAAGGGACCACTTGGCTTAGCGCAACAGAAATCTTTTATACAATAAGTGTTCTCCTCTTGACAAACGCCACAGAAAATCTGTGGCCCCATCCCTCCTGTCACCCTTGTGAGGTGGTAGGAGGATGCCTCAACACTACCCTGGCTCTGGTTGCATCAGACAAGGCCAAGGGGGGCCAGCATTTTCATCCATTCGTTGGTAATGAACCCCCTACCCCCACACACACTCCCTTCCCTGTGTGATGACCCCTATCCCATGCGCTGTCAGGGGAGACCACTTGCAGCACCTTGACTGCACATAGCAGTAAGGAGGTGCCCTTCCCCTGCTCTCTGGCTGGTATTAAGAGGCCCAGTGGAGCATCAGGACTTGAGCCACCACTCAGCAGACACAGGACTATTCCCCCAGACTTCTTTGGTGTCCATAGAGAACATGTGGGGAGAGGGCCTTTGAAATCAGAGGCATCTGTCCCTCCCAGCCATGGTGGTGATGGCAAAAGCCTGTTGGCAACCCTGAACTCCCACCTTTCACAGCAATAAAAACGAGCCTCCCTCCCTCAGGTGGTAAGGGGAGCCAAGTGGGGAACTTGGACTTCCACACCACCTACAGAAATGGGGTGGTGCTCCCCCTTCACTCACCAGAGTGGTGTCAGAAAAGGCCTTTGAGATCATGAGATTTAAATAAGAAGAGTCTTATAATATCCAAGACTCCCAGGTTTCAATCTGAGATCCCTTATTATAATAAATACCAGAAAGATTACAATATGAGAGAGAAAAGAGAATCAGCATTTCCTAATGCAGAGAGAGGACATGGATGTCAGAATTATTTGACCAGGGTTTTAAAGCAGCTATCATAAAAATGCTTTGATGAGGAATTACAAATATGCCTGAAGTAAATGAAAAATAGAAAATTTCAGCAAAGGGGGAAGGGAAGATATAAAGAAGAACCAAATGGATAATTTTAGAATTGAAAAATACAATAACTTAAATAAAAAGCCCAGTGGGTAGGGTTAAACACAATAGCAGATGGACAGAGGGAAGTTTATTGACCTTAAAAATAGATAAATAGATATTACTCAAGCTGAAAAACAGAAAGAAAATACATTGTGAAGAAGAAAACCCCCAAAACCCAGAGTCTTGGGGATGTGCAACCATGATAAAGTATCTAACATTTGTATCATTGGAGTTACAGAAAGACTTTGATAAATTAAATATACAGTAGAATCCAAAGCATCCACTAAAAAAGTGATACCACACAATACACCTAAAATCACTCCAGATGAACCAAAATGGAATTCTTGAAAAAGTGTTCAGGTAACCATCAGAAAGGAGGAAAAAGAAAACAGAGAAACAAGACACAGAGAACAAACAGGAAATGAAACATAAAATGGCCGATTGAAACTTAATCAGTAAATACATTAAATGTATATGACCTAAATACACAAATTAAAAGAGAAATTGGCATTCTTATAAAAACATAACCCAACTGTATGCTTCTCATAGGGAACACATCAAATATAATGATATATAGAAGATGAATTAAAAGGATGGAAAAGATATGCCATGCAAACTTAAACAAACAAAATGTATGAGTGGATATACTAATCACCAGATAAGTAGATTTCAGAGTAAGAAAATTGACCGGGGAGAGGGACGCTATTACATCATGATTAAAATGATTAAATATCAATCCACCAAGAAGACACGACAGTATTAAATGCATATGTATCAATAAACAGAGTTGAATAACACACATTCATGATTATGGTTGGAGACTTCAAAACCTGCTTTCAACAATTTATAGAACTATACAAAAAATTAAAAACAATGTGGAATAGCTGAACAAAACCATCAATGAAAAGGATCCAATTGGCATTTACAGAACACTTCACACAACAATAGCAGAATACATGTATTTTTCAAGTGCCCATGTCACATATAGAAGGGAAACCATATACTACCGGCCATAAAGCAAATCTCAAGAGTTTCAAAGAACTCGTCATAAGGAGTGTGTTCTCTGCCCATAAGGAAGTCAAACCAGACATTAATAACAGAAAGATAATGCTCAAATCTATAAACAGCTGGGAACTACACAACACGTGTCACATAAGTCATGGATCAAAGAGGAAGTCTCAAAAAAACTAAAAAACAAATACATTGAGTTGAGTGAATGTTAAAATACAACACAACCAAATTTGTGGGAAACAGCTAAAACAGTGCCAAGAGGGCAATTTATAGCATTAAATAATGACATTAGAAAAGAGAAAAAATATCTCAAACCAAGAGACTAAGCTTCCAACACAAGATTGTTAAAAAAAGAAAAAAAGGAAAGAAAGGAACAGCATAAACCCCAAAGAAGCAGAAGAGTGGAAATGCTAAAGATGACAGAAATAAATGAAACTGAAAACAGAAGAATAGATTATTGAAACATTGGTTCTTTAAAAAGACGAATACAAAAGATAAGATAAACATACAACCCGTGGCCTTGCTGAATTCACCTATTAGCTCTAAAAGTGATTCTGTACATCCCATGAGAATATGGAATATGTAGGCCATTATGCCATCTGCAAATAGGAGGAGTTTTATTTTTTTCTTTCTGATCTGCATGCATTTTATTTCTTTTTCTTGCCTTTTTTGCTGGCTGGACTCCCAGTACGAAGACTGATCAGACATTCTTGCCTTGTTAGCAATCTTAGGGGGAAAGCATTCAGCCTTTCACCACTAAGTGTGATATTAGCTGTAGGTTTTAAAAATGTTTGTCAAGATGAGGATGTCCTTTATTCCTCTTTTATTCTGAAAGTTTATATGACACACCGTGTTGGAATTGTTAAATAATTTTCTTCAGAAATTGATACAATCTTGTGGGGTTTTTTTTCCCCTTTTTAACCTACTGATATGGTGGATTACATTAATTGACCTTTGAATACTGAAAAGCTCTCACATTCTTGGAATAAACTGCACTTGGTCATGGTGTCTATTCTTAAAATTCAATATTAAACAAATAAACAATCCACTTATAAAATGGGATGGAGTCATGAAGTGTCATTTCACCAAAGAGGATAAATGGATGGCAAATAAGCCCATGCAAAAATGTTCAGTGTCTTTAGCCATTAGAGAAATGTAAGTAAATACTCTAATGAGATATTGCTATATACTTATTACAACAGCTAAAATAAAAAGCATGAAAATATCAAATGCTCATGAGGACACAGAGAAACTGGAGGCCTCACACATTGATGGTGTAATGTAAAATGTGAAATGATACAGCCACTGCGAAAATTGGCAGTATATTTAAAAATGAAAATATGCCTACCATATGACCCAACAGTGGCACTCCTAGGCATTTATTCCAGAGAAATGAGAATTCGTGTCCATACAAAACTGTACATAGTTGTTCATAACAGCCTGATCTGTAATATCCCACAACTAAAAACAGCCAAAATGTCCCTCAATAACTGAATGTTTAAAGAAACGGTGGTAAATCCATATCATGGATCATTACTATTACATGGAAAAGAGCAGACTATATATAGATATATACGACAATGACTTGGGTGGATTTCCAGAGCATTTCGCTGAGTGAAAAATAGCCAAGGTAATAATATCGTCATCTATTGCATGACCCCATTATTTAATATTCATGCCATGACAACATGATCGAGATGAAAAGCAAATTAGAGGTTGTCAGGATTTAGGGCTGGTGGGGGAGAGGGGCAGATGTGTATGATAGCCCAAGGGGCAGCAGGACGATGGTGATGGGGTAGTTCTCTATCTTGATTGTGATTATGCAAATGTGGAATGTGTAATGTGATAAAACGAGATATGTGCAGTTCTATATGTAATTATATTAAATATATATAATTATATTGGTACATATATATGTATACGTATAGATATGTATACACATACAGTACCAATGTCAGCTTCCTGGTTTTGATACCGTGGTATAATTATAATATAAATATTGTGATAAGGGGTAACCACTGGGGGAAACTGGATGAAGGGTACACCAGATTGCTGTGCTCTCTCTGCAATTTCCTGTGAACATATAATTATTGCAAAATAAAAGTGAAAAAAACCCATAAAAGGCCAAAAGCAAAACAAAAAACAACAACATAATCTTAAATCCCTTTGAAATAAAAGTAGAAATCCTGCACATGAACTTACTTTATTTTTTTCATCTGGTATTATCACCGATTATAACTGAGAACCAGAATGGCTAGATGGAGGAAGGAAGGAAGGAATGATCGATGGGAGAACGATCCACTTCGTAGCTTGCTGTTTTTGTTTTTTTTTTTTTAATTCAGGTTCTGAGTACCTATCTTTCATTTAATGTCTGTTCAGTTTTGATTTCACAGCAACCGTAGCTACCAACACATTCTCTGGAGACCTGCTTGAATGGAGGAAGGAAGTCCAGGCCACCTCTGGTCAAATGCTCTGAGGGAACTTCCAGAAATGAGACACATGGAAACCAGATCAAGCACATTTGGAACCAAATGTGCAGAAGAAGGAATCTGAAACGCAGCCATATCTGCTCCCTGGTTTATCTCCCCACGCCCATTCACTAGAGAGATTGAGATGCTGGTTGCTTCTCAAACACCTCCATGTTCAGGTCTCCTCAGAATGCAGCTGTAAGGTAAGTCTCCCTCCTTTATTTCTGTTCCTTCACAGATGCTCGAAAGCCTAGAATTTGCCAATCGCTTCTGCCAATTACACCAACTCTGGCGTATCTGAGAACAGCAGCTGCAGCCCCAATTTCCTGGCTTTTGAGAGGTAGTAAATGTTTCTCTGAGCACCACCACCATATCCACCGTATCCACCACCATGCCACCCTGGCTCTCGGTACACAGCTTTCTCTCCCAGTGCCAGCCACAGGGTCTACCCTTTGAGGTGCACAAACGTGAACCCAGCTAACAGGCAGTTGACGCTCTGTGCCCAGGACCAGGTCTCCGCTGTGCAAATCAAAGAGGCAAGCTGTAGAGGGTTCTCCATTCACATGCTAGCTCAGACTTCCTGTTGGTTCCAAACGGGGCTCAGACTTGAGTCCCAATTTGTGATATACAAAGCGTAATAGGTTCTCCCACCTGATCAAATAAAATTAGCGCCCCTGGCTGCTTCCGTATGTAACGGACAAGATGGAAAGGAGAAGCAACTGGAAAAAAAAAAAAAAATTAGCATTGCTAACCCCTGCTGTAATGATTATTATTGACAAGGTAGAATGACTGAGGTGATACTTGCAACTTCCACCAGAGTTAACCCTAGCCAGGCTAAACAGTGCAAACTTTAAAAAAATCATTATTATCAAGGACATGTCATACTTTGGAACATGTCCGTGCCACTGAAAGAGATATGGCATCTTTAAATTACCGGGTAACGTGGATATAGACCTGGAGCTCTGCCAAGGTAAAAGTTGTAAAACTGGATTGATTTTTGCTACAGCTTGCTAAGGGCTCCCCAGAGCCGGGATGCAATGTTCAAATATAATAATTGATAGTCTGAAAAAATATTTCTGATAAGTGTGCAGAAGTAACGCAGAGCCCTGCCTGAGATGAAGTGAGCCTTTGTGCTCCAGCAAACTCTGCAACCAAAGGGACCCAGATCCAAGGCACCGCTCGGGTCTCTGATCAGAGCTACTGGGCTCCCCGCTCGTTCCGGCCCTCGCTTCCCCACCTTCACCGCCTCGCCTCCTGCCTTTACTGCAGCGTCCTCCAGCTGGAGAGAAAATGGTCTTGGCCTTCAAATGGGGCATTTGTTAAATGCTGTTGTGGAAAAGTAATTATCCAACAATCAGACCTGTACATGGGGGGAGAAATCGCCTTCGTTAATACCACCTTGGTAATCCCAGGGGGCGGAGGGGTCCGCGTTAATCTGACCCCTTTTCAGTCTTGTCTTGGTGAGTTGACCACCCCAAGCTGTGAGTGTGTGTGTCTAAATTGCTTGGGATTCAATTGAACACATTAAAATTTAAAAAGGATTTAACTGAAATTTTTCAATAGCTCCTGAGAAGGGGGATAATTTATTAGCTTGGAGTAAATTAAAATCTCAAGCAGGGGTAAAGACTTCGAAGATTACTTTAATACATTTTATATGCTTTCAAAAGAAATGTTCTTTTAAATGGTCCAAAAATCAGCTAATTTTGTCCTATTTAGCAAATTACCTCCTAAGGCCACAATGTTGAAAAACTTAACAATTATTTTTTTTTTTTAAGGGGAAAAATAGAGGAGGGACACACACACACACACACACACACACACACACACACACACACACACACACACACACTACACCTTCCATAGGAAACAACCGAACCCTAAATTGCTATGTCTTTTCTATGGCACAGTTAGGATTTTTTTTCTTTCTTAATTCAAAAGTCGGTGAAACATTTGTGTTACCTTCTGCCAGGCCACTTGGGGGACGTTTTTTCCACATGGTGATTGTAGGCAGAGGAGGGTCTAAGGTTAATGGAGGGCACTGGCAGGCTAAGCCCCCATGCACTATGCTGATAATTTATACCTTTATTTCAGGCTGCATTCACCTGTAGAGCAGCAAGGCCGTGGAGGTTAGGTGAACTTGTTGCTCTGTTCAGCCCAGAGGCTGTCCCTATCCTGACAGCAGATTTTTTTGCTCTGAATTATCTGTATTATAAAAGACTCCTTCCCAGCTCCCGCTGACATTCGGAGGCTAAGGGAGGAAGGTTCGATTTCCCTCATCTCTTTCTTTCCTTCATTTCCCGCCCCCCCCATAATAAACAGTATTTTGTGGTTTGCATTTTGGGGAGTTTTCTTTTGTTGTTGTTGTTGTTTTTTTAATATTCCAGTTTTATTGAGAAATAATTGACATGCATGCCTGTATAAGTTGAAGGCATGATGGTTTGATGTACGCGTATCGTGAAGGGATTATCACAATAGGTTCAGCTAACATCCATCTGCTTATATAGATACAATAAAAAAAAGAAAGAAGAAAACAATGTTTTTTCTTTATGATGAGAATGTTTGGGATTTACTTCCTTAACAACTTTCTTATATATCGTACAGCAGGGGCAGTTTGGGGATGTCTTGTATTACATCCCTGGTACTTACTTATCTTATAGCTGAAAGTTCCTACTGTTCTGACCACCTTCCTGCAATTCTTTTTCCTCCCACTCCCCACTTCTGGTAACCACAAGTCTGATCTCTTTTTCTAAAAGTCGGTTTTTTGTTTTTCCCCAGATTTCACATATAAGTGAGATCTTACAGTATTTGTCTGTCTGACTTATATCACAGAGCATAATACCTTCAAGGTCCACCCATGTGGTTGTAAATGGTGAGATTTCCTTGCTTTGTTTTGGCTGAATAATATTGATTTGTGTGTGTGTGTGTGTGTGTGTGTGTGTGTGTGTGTGTGTGTGTGTATGAATATGTATATGAACTTCTTTATCCATTCATCCATCAGTGGACACTTAGGTGGTTTTCAAGACTTTGGTTATTGTAAATCATGTTGCTAATGAACATGGGGGTGCACATATCTTTTTGAATTAGTGTCTTAATTGCCTTTGCATATATTCTCAGAAGTGGAATTGCTGGATCACAGAGTTCTGTTTTTATTTTTTTGAGGATGCTCCATACCATTTTCCACGGTGGCCGCACCAATTTAGAATCACACGAGCAGTGCACAAGGGTTCGCTTTTCTCCACATCCTTACCAGCATTTGTTATCTCTTATCTTTTTGATGATGGCCATTCTAACGGGCAATGGGACAGTAACTCATTGTGGTTTTAATTGGCATTTCCCTGATGATAAATGATGTTGAGCATCTTTTCATGTGCCTGTTGGCCATCTGTGTATGTTCTTTGGAGAAATGTCTATTCAGGTCCTTTGCCCATTTGTTAATAGGGTTGCTTGTTTTTTATTTGAGTTGTAGGAGTTCTTCCTATGTTTTAGATATTAACCCCTGATCAGATATATGTTTTGAAAATATTTTTACCCATTTCATAAGTTATCTCTTTACTTTGTTGATAATTTCCTTAGCTGGGCAGGAGTTTTTAGTTTAATGTAGTCACACTTGTTTATTGGTTTTGTTGCTTGTGTTTTAGGTGTCATAGCCCCCAAATCATTACCAAAACCTATATCAGGGAGTTTTGTTCTAGGAGTTTTCGGTTTCAGCTTATATTTAAGTCTTTTATCCATTTCGAGTTAAGTTTTTGAGTAGTATAAGATTTGGGTCCAATTTCATTGTTTGACATGTAAATGTCCAATTATCCCAACACCACTTATTGAAAAGACTGTCTTCTCCATCAAATATTCTTGGTTCTCTTGTCAAATATTAGTTGACTGTATAGTCTTGGGTTTATTTCTGCATTCTTTTTTTTTTTTTAAAGATTTTATTTATTTGACCGAGAGAGACACAGCGAGAGAGGGAACACAAGCAGGGGGAGTGGGAGAGGGAGAAGCAGGTTTCCTGCAGAGCAGGGAGCCCGATGCAGGGCTCGATCCCAGGACCCTGGGACCATGACCTGAGCTGAAGGCAGACGCTTAGGGACTGAACCACGCAGGCGCCCCTTATTTCTGCATTCTTGACAGTGTTCCATTGGTTAGTCTATTGTTATGTCAGTACCATACTGTTTTTGATGACTATAGCTTTATAAAATAGCTCGAAGTCAGGACATGTGACACTTCTTGCTTTGTCTTGCTTTCTCAAGATTTTCTTGGCTATTTGGGATCGATCTTTTGTGGTTCCATATAAATTTTAGGGTTGTATATTTTCTGCTTCTATAAAAAAATGCCATTAGAGGTGCACCTGGTGGCTCAGTCATTTAAGTGGCCCACTCTTGATTTCGTCTCAGGTTATGATCTCAGGGTCCTGGGATTGAGTCCCACATCAGGCTCTGTGTTCAACAGGAGTCTGCTTGAAATTCTTCCCCTCTCCTCCTGGCTCTCCCCCGGCTCACACACATGCTGTTTCTTTAAAATAAATAAATAAATCTTTAAAAAACGCCATTAGAATCTCGAGATTTTGTTGAATCTATAGATGGCTTTCAGTAGTTTTGACATTTAACAATATTAATTATTCCAATCTGTAAACATGGAATACCTTTCCCTTTATTTGGTCTTCTTCAATTTCTTTCATCAAAATCTTACAGTTTTCAGAATAGAACTCTTTCATCTTAGTTTAATGTATTCCTAATTATTTTATTGTTTTTGATCTTTTGTAAATGAGATCAATTTATTTCTTTTTCAGAAATTTTATTATTATTGTATAAGAATGCTACTGGTTTTTGTATATTATTTTTGTATCCTGTAACTACTGAATTCAATAATTAGATCTAACAGCTCTTTTGTTGAGTCTTTAGGATTCTCTGTGTATAAAATCATGTCATCTGCAAATAGAGACAATTTTACTTCTTCCTTTCCAATTCTGATACCTTTTATTTTTCCTCGCCTCATTTCCCTCGATAAGAGTACTAGTACTTTGTTGAATAGTAGTGGTAAGAGTGGGCACCCTTGTCTTGCTCCTGATGGTAGAGGAAAAGATTTTATCCTTTCTCCATTGAAGTTTGTTGTAGGCTTGTCATATATGGCCTTTATTATGTTGAGACATGTTCTTTCTATGCCTGATTTATTGAGTTTTTATCATGAATGGATGTTGAATTTTGTTGAATGATAATTATTTCTCTTCTTTCATTCTATTAACTAGTAGAATTAATTCTATTCTCTTTTTGCTTGGTTAGTCTAGCTAAGTGTTTGTCAATTTTAACTTTTCAAAGAACCAACTCTTAGACTGGTTGATCTTATCTATTCATTCTCCTGTTCCCTATTTTATTTAGTTTTGCTCTATTCTTTATTACTTCCTTTCTTCTGCTAACTTTGGTCTCTGTTTGTTCTTCTTTCTCTAGTTCCTTAAGGCATTGAGTTAGGTTGCTTATTTAGGATCTTTCTTGCTTCTTCGTGTAGATGTTTATTGCTATGAACTTCCTTCTCAAAACTGCGTTTGCTGCATCCCACAAGTTCTCCTGTGTTGTGTTTCCATCTTCATTGTCTCAAGAAACTTTTTAATTTCTCCTTTAATTTCTTCTTTGATTCATTGGTTGATTGGGAGAATGTTGTTGAATTTGCACGTGTTCTGAATTTTCCAGTTTTCTTCTCGCTATTGATTTCTAGTTTCATGCCATTGTGTCAGAGAAGATACTCTGTATGATTTCAGTCTTCTTGCATTTCCTAAGACTTGTTTTGTGGCCTAACATATGGTCTGTCCTAGACAATGCTGCATGTGCACTTGAGAAGAATGTGTATTCTGTTCTTGTTGGATAAGATATTCTATATCATATATATATTTTGGGTCCATTTGGTCTACAGTGTTTTTTAAGTCTGCTGTTGCTTTATTGATTCTCTCTCTGGATGATCTAGACCTTTTTGAGAGTGGAGTATGAAAGTCTCCAACTAATATTGTATTACTCTTTATTTCTCCTTTTAGTTCTGTTAGTTTTTGCTTTATATTTTTAGGTGCTCCAATGTTGGAGGTATAAATGTTTGTAATCATTTTATCTTCTTGATATATTTACTCCTTTCTTATTATGTAATAACCTTCTTTGTCTCTCTTCACCATTTTTAGTTTAAAGTCTATTTTGTCTGATGTAAGTATAGCTACCCCCCTTTTTATTCAGTGACCCTCATTTGAAATGTCTTTTCCCATCCCTTCACTCAGCTTCACTCTAGTTTAAGGCTAACATGAATCTCTTGGTGGCAGCATATTGTTGAATCTTGTTTTTGTATCCATTTAGCCATCTTATGTAATACCTTTTTTCTCTTGTGTTTTGATGGGGTCTTTTTTTGAGAGTGTGTGTGTGTTGGGGGCGAGTCCATATGCCTTCCAGTTGTGTAACTGTTCCTACAAAGAAGTTTTCTTTTCTTTTTTTTTTCCTTCAGGTTTCTTGGTATTTCATATTACAGATGAAATTTTAATGTTAGTTTCTTAGTTTGGTTTTCCTATAGTACATGGATAATGATATAAATTTGGACCCCATACACTCGTGACACAAGCCTGAGGTCTTCATTTCTTACAGGAGATTTTTTTTCTCTCCCATAGCTGAAGGCAGATGGCAAGTTGCATTGCTGTTTCTTCAGGTTAGTGAATGGAGTTTTAATTCTTTTCATGGCCTAGGTGACCCTTCACAACTCCAGGCTTTGCCAAAATGGCTCATTCCATCTCTTGACCTTGTGTAGGTGAAAGGTGTCCCCACCTGTCCCACTTGGGTATTGAGGTCCCAGCCCCAATCCCTATGGTCTGTTTTGGGAAATACTGTCCAGCAAGCAGTGATGGGGTCTGTTCTAGTTTCGCATTGAGTACCCAGTTTTGTACTGAGTGCCCAGTTCCTCATACTTGGAAGGTTCCTTTTGTTCTTTTGAATTTGCTTGTGCATTAGAACTTAATATATCTTTCTCATATGTTCATATCAGGAGGAGACCTCTCCACGTTAGCTGGGTGTGCCATATTGCTGAAGTCTCACACAGATATTTAGACTATTTAGAGCTGCTATGTGATGGTCATTGATTTTTTTTTTTAATGTTAAAAAGTTTTTATTTTCCAAAAAGTTGGGAAGAATGGCTTCATTTGATGAGGAACTATTACATGACTTTAAGTAGAGGAGTGATGTAGGGGTTGCATTTTATCAATGACTCAGCTCCTATGCACTTGTCTGCTTTTGCCAATCATTTACAATGTGCTGGGCATTGTCCTAAGCACTTTGTTGCAATATCTGATTTAATCCTCACCAATCCTATTATGTGGATACTATGGTTAACTCCATGTGAGCAAACCTTTTTTGCTGATGAGGAAACCCAATTAGAGGATAGATAAACTTGTCCAAAGTAACTTGATTGGGAAGTTTTGCAGTAGTATTTACACCTTAACAGTCTGCCTACAGAGTCCGTGCTATACATATAGCAATGATGATGATGATTAATAGTAGTAGTATGCTGGTAATAATAATGATAATAGTAATTGCAGTTAAGTAAGTGCAACTGTATTCCAGGAAATTGTTGAAAAGCAGTTTTTTAAACATTTTATTTATTTACTTTAAGTAATCTTTACACTCAACATGGGGCTCGAACTCACACCCCCAAGATCAAGAGGTGCATGCTCTACTGAATGAGCCAGCCAGGTGCCCCTGTTGAAATGCTGAGAAGGATTTTATAAATTAACTGATTTATATCATCACAACAATCCCATGAACCAGTTATTATTATCTTCAGTTTATAGGTAAAACAAACAAACCCAAAAAACTAAGGCACAGGCTAAAAGTCACATAGCTTGTACATGGTAGGTTTGGGTTTGAACCAGGCATTTGTACTCTGGAGCTAACTCCAATAATTCATCCTCAGTGTTGGGGAAGAATGAAAGACCGGTTAGCTGTGTGCCCTAGCCATGCAGTAAGGAAAGAACCAGGGTTTGAGCTGAAGAGGTGGCCATGAGAATGGGGTAGGGACAGATATGGTAGCCACAAAGGAGCTAAAACAACACCATTTGACTTCCTGTGGGTCTGGGAGCAGAAAAGTCTGGGTTCAGGGAGTACCTGAGGGTCTTTTCCTTTCCTTTTCCTTTTCCTTTCCTTATCATGAGCTGGGAACAGGACAGCATTGGAGCTCAGTGAAAATGGGCTCTAACTTTCGGCTTGTGTCAGATCTTAGTGCCTTTACCCACAGTGGGTGAGAACAGTTGAGACGCAAACATATGCTTTGTTCTAGAAAAGAAATATGAGACTGAGAAGTTTGGTTCAATTTAACTATTATTTCAATAACAGTTAATTGAGGGTCTGCCAATTAAATAACTCAGGAACATCTGTGCTTGCTTTTTGTGAAATGAATTTTCTGCAAAGTGAATGCTTACCCTTTTATGCCTAAGTAAATATTTACATTTGGTTTACTTAAAGTGAAGGGCACCTCACCACCATTTTGTCTAATAGACGGCCATTCAATTACATATTTTCTAAAGATATAAAATTCAGTGGCAATTTAACCAGTTATTCACAAAATCCACAGGCCATGCATGTCTTGAGTATTATGCTTGCTTTCCTTTTTAAATAAAAGTGAGTTTCCTCATAAACCACCAGGAGCTCATAAAGGGGTTTGATTTCCTAGAGTCATGATAGATTTGCAGCAATCTATCCAGACCCTTTTACGTGGCTCCTCCTTCCGACCACAGACATACATTTTCAAGACAGGTGGCCTGTGTTGGGAGTAGTCTGGGGACATGAATGAGACAAAAGCTAAGTGGCCCACATGGGCACTGAACCCCTAACCTTCGCCTCATTAGCACGAAGCTCCAACCATCTGAGCTTACCCGCCACAGACTAATGATGTGTGCATGGAGGCACAGCCACATCAATCACATTTTCTGAAGCAAAACTCACTACCCTGAAAGTAACCGGAAGAACCATCCATATAGGTCTCATCACTGAGGGAAAGCAAAGCCATCTTAATGGATAGCTGAAGTGCTTCTTTTCTACGAAGCATTCATTCATCATCCCATAACCCAACAGGACTTGAAGATTCTAGGAATTCACATTAGCTAATTCATACTTTTAAAAATGTACCTGTTCTTCCATGTTGCTCTGGACAGAATAGATGGGTTTGTGATTCCGAGACCTTAACTAGTAAAGCTTTTGAAAGTCCTCGGATAGGAATTCTTAATCCGTTCTCATAGATGGATGTTTCGTGGTTGTGCCTCAGCCCTCAGAGGATCTATAAGCTCCAGAAACGTTTTTGTGTGTGTGTGTGTGTGTGTGTTTGTGTGCACAAGTGGATATTTTTTTCTTTGTAGACTATTCATAGTTTTCTTTAGACCCTCAGAGGTATCTGGGATGCAAAGCCTATGATCTGAAGGCTTACATCTATAAAGAAACTAAAAGGGAAAAATGTATTTACCATAAAACTGACACTAGATAAGAAGCCAACTGTCATATTATTTTTAATGAACAGAAGACAAGGTTGATGCCATGGGAAACATATGCGAACATCTGATGGCCTGAGGTTGGAGGTGTACTTGTGTTGCAGAAGCAACTATATTCACCCGTAGAATGAGGTTTTGTACCTCTTACCAGCAAGCAGCGGGGAAATCTGATGAGACTTCATACCTTGACACTAAAACTCTGAAATCCTATATGAGAGATCACGAAGAGTTAGCAGGAATGGCTAGCTGGCTGTGTTCTGGTTTATGGAAAACACTTGCTCATTTTAGCCAAAAAAGGCTACTTTGAAAAGGACGAAAAGGGGAACTAATCCATGGTCTTCCACTTTCCCCTTCTACATAATCTGGAAAACTCCCAGCGGGACTGAAGAGTTGGAATATGTAAATAAACTGGCATCAGAATAGGGCTAGAGGCCTCACCAAAGGAAAATAAGAATAAGAAAGGCAAGGAGAATAGAACACAGCAACTTCTATTTGTTTACCTGGGGTCTTTGCTCTTTCTGTGCTAGGGCGGCAGAGGTAAGTGCTCCTGACAGAGACTGCCAGACCCACACAGGACCGAGGCCCCGAGCAAAATGAAAATGCGGGGCCTTGTGTTTAAAAATTACTAAGAATTTAAAAGTGGTGACAGGAGTGCATTCAACCAAACACAGGGCCCTTCTTAAGTGTGGGGTCTTTGCAGCCCATGAAGCCAGGTCTGGGCCCCCAAAGTCTACCGCATTACCATACAATTAAAAGTTAGAGCCCATTTTCACTGAGCTCCAATGCTGTCCTGTTCCCAGCTCATGATAAAGTTTCCCTGGTCCACAAGCAAGAGCACATCTAGATGATCTAAATGTATTCAACATAAAAGCTCTTCTTTAGCTTGAGAGTCTATCCTTGAGAATATTTTGATGCTAAAGTGCCTTTTTTTTCTTGATGAACTGATAGGAAGAGTAGATGGTAGACATTTGTTTGTCCTATTTCCTTAATTGGTAAAATAAAAAGTTTATTAGCTATGTCAAGAATCTAATTAAAAAAGAATTCCTGTTATAGGAGTCACTTGAGGTACATAATGTTAGATAGATTGAAAAAAATGGTGTTGATAAAAATAACTGCATTTCAAAGATTTATGCATATCAGGGATATTTACCAAATGTGGGGTGGTGGAGGAGAGGAGAGAGGGTTTAGTATAGGGTTAAAGGAAAAATCATAAAAGAACAAAAGGGTCTTGTACCAACTGTTGTTCATAGTGTGCCTTAACAGAATCTAATTGATTGAACTTTCATCACCTGAGGTCTAGAATACAGACCACGCCCCTACTAATTCTAGAAATTCCAACTGCAGAAACATAGCCACCTGTGATGGGGTAGCCCTGTGCCCCTTACTGTTTCTCAGTTCACCCCCAAACCAGCATTCCAATAGCACATTATGGTTTGCAAAGTAATTTTTTCTTTATTAGCTCTTCGGATCCTTGCAACACCCTAGTGTTGTTGATATTATTGTCCTCATTTTACAGACAAGAAACCTAAAACTCAGAAAGATTAAGGTAATTAACCAGTCAACAAAAACATGGTGGAATCTAGGTTCAGAGCCAAGTCTTCTGACTTTTATAACTATGCTTTTTTCAGTCTCCTCCCAAAGATCACCTTCCTCATAGAATGAGGTTCATCGTATGTCAAGGGTGCTGGCAAAATTAAGAAATGTTTGCTGTTACGAAAAATCTACTGGTGGCATCTCTGATTGCACTTACAAATGAAGAAGGCATTCCTTCCTCCGGAGAGCGACCTCTATCTCCTTCCTTACTGTTCCTTCTCTCATTCTGAGATCCGAATTACAGAGCCAAAGTGACTCTTGGAGACATTTTGCTCCTGTGTGGGACAAAAATCAAATAATTTTAGGAGAGATTCATGTTTTAAATGATCTAGGTCTGATTTTCTAAGAGTCCTTAGTGTACATGTCATGTCTACAGCCTTGCAGATGGGCCATTTTTGCTCGTGGCTACCTTGAATCTCCCCTGGTGCACTAGTAATTCTTTTCCTGTCTTCAGAAAAACAGCTGCTCATATCCCAATGCATACCTGAAGAGTGTTACAAAGCTCTCTTTTACTTGCCCTTCTTTAGGCTAATTAAACCAAGATTCTTTTTGCATTTTCTTAGAGAGACTATTCTCAGGACTTTAACCATTTTTGGTTTTCTTTCCTTTGCACTTTACACCCTCTCATTCCTTCTTTCTCTTAGACATTGCATGGCATCTTTAGATACCAACTGTGATAGGTTAGATCAGTGATTGTCAAAGTGTAGGTTCTGGACAATCAACATCAGCATCACCAGAGAATTTGCTAGAAAAGCAAATTATCAGGCGCCACACCAGGCCTCCCAAATCAGAAACTCTGGCAATGGGGCACTACAATCCAGTTTAACAAACCCTCCAGGGAATTCTGATGTATGTTAAAGTTTGACAATTACTTTTCAGCACTCCTTTCCCCTCCTACTGCGGACAGAAACCCTTTCTAGCCCCATTCTTGTTGGGTGTGGCCATATGACTTGCATTGGTCAATGGAATGTTAGTCACTGTGATATAAGCCTTAAATGTGGCTTTGGGTTGGCTCATGTGCTCCAGTGATTGACCACAAGAAGAACATGCCCTGGGTCCAAAAGAGTGTAAGTTTATAGGGAACAGAACAGTTCAGTTTGTTTCAGAAAGAACTGGAAACAGAACTAAACTCTTTCGCTGTCTATCTCCCTTTTAGTCTTGACTTGACTCCGTGATGGATAGTATATAACACACTGGGAAGCAAATACTTGTCCAGAGAATGAGCAGTCTATTACTATGCTGTTAAAAATAAACAGATAAATAAATAGGTGGAGATAAATGATTAACTGAAGTACAGTACATATTTTAGACTAACTTTGTTTAGATGATCTTTTGGATTCTTCAGGGGTAAAAGTAAACTCCAGTCACAGCAAATTGAACAAATAAAGAGATTAAGTAAATAATTTTCTCACATTATAGGATTCCTGGAGACAGATCAATGTTGTCATTGGCTCAATGGGTTGGTGATAACAGGATCATCATGTCTGTGGAGAAGGGGCTGACACTGAGTTGGTCTCATACTAGGTATTCCAAATAGAGGGTATTTAATAAAGAAAGAGCAGAGACCCAAATGGGGGACTGAAACCCTCCAAATGTTAGCAACAGCATGAAAGACCAGAGGGATTAAGACAGACAATTCTGAGGCATATTCCACATAGATTACCAGAGAATTCCAGCAAATCTGAGTTCAGATGCCTACAGCATTCTCCACTGCACATGAGTACACCCTATATTATCTTTCTTCACTTCCCATAATCCTACCACTTCTTCCGCCATTACACCTGGGTAGATCACTTGCATCCACATCCTTATAAGGTGCTGAAGATTACCCATCATGCTTTAGAAAACACTTTTGAATTATTTAATTGTGTCTAGTTAGCTTATGGAAACATAAACAGAAGTACCAAATTGGATGTCCTGGGAGAGGTCAAGCATGAAAAGAGAAGTCTGAAAATTATGAACAAAAAGGAAATTTATAAAATATTTAAGTGATTTTCATTAGGGTGTGAGTGCAGGGGGATATACTGCTGAAGTGAGGGGGGTGTATTGGATTTTCTAGACTCTTCCTTAAGACAAATGACAGAAACCTGAGCTCCAGAGAATACAGAGAAGTTGGATGGAGAGAGCACATAGACTGAAGAAAAGACTGAGAACCAATGTTTTATGAAGATAATCTATAGAAGCACTAAATTAGTAGAATACAAAGGGCCATTTGCAAATAGGACAGCATGCAGTTTCTAGTGGAGATCTTGAAATATTGGAATGAAAATACAGTCCTTTGAAAATTGTGGTCAGAGGAAATCTCTAGTAGGAGAGACTGAGAAGTCATTCAGAAAGTATTTACTTACTTGTTTCACAAACAATGCTTGGGGACTCTCTGTGGCAGACTATACTTTCCAAGTATGGCCACAACATTACCTAATAGTTTTCTAGAAATTTGCCACACTCCCAGTGGGAGTAGAGTCCAATTCCCCTCTCCTAGAATAAGCTAGGATAAGCTTGGGACTTACTTGTAACTAAGAAAATGCAGTGGAAAAAGTGCTATGTGACTCCCAAGCCTAGGTCAGAAAAGTCTTCATATCTTCTGCCTTTCTGTTGGGATACTTGGTCTTTTTTTTTTTATTTTTTATTGTTATGTTAATCACCGTAAATTACATCATTAGTTTTTGATGTAGTGTTCCATGATTTACTGTTTGTGCATAACACCTAGTGCTCCATGCAGAACGTGCCCTCTTTAATACCTTCCATCCATGTCGTTGCAAATGGCAAGATCTCATTCCTTTGGATGGCTGCATAATATTCCATTGTGTATATATACCACCTCTTCTTTATCCATTCATCTGTCTATGGCTATCTTGGCTCATTCCACAGTCTGGCTATTGTGGACATTGCTGCTATAAATATTGGGGTGCATGTACCCCTTCGGATCCCTACATTTGTAACTTCGTGGTAAATACCCAGTACTGCAATTGCTGGATCGTATGGTAGATCTATTTTCAACTGTTTGAGGAACCTCCATACTGTTTTCCAGAGGGGTTGTACCAGCTTGCATTCCCACCAACAGTGTAGGAGGGTTCCCCTTTCTCCGCATCCCCGCCAACATCTGTCGTTTCCTGACTTGTTAATTTTAGCCATTCTGACTGGCGTGAGGTGGTATCTCATTGAGGTTTTGATTTGGATTTCCCTGATGCCAAGCAATGTTGAGCACTTTTTCATGTGTCTGTTGGCCATTTGGATGTCTTCTTTGGAAAAACGTCTGTTCATGTCTTCTGCCCATTTCTTGATTGGATTATTTGTTCTTTGGGTGTTGAGTTGGATAAGTTCTTTATAGATTTTGGATACTAGCCCTTTATCTGATATGTCATTTGCAAATATTTTCTCCCATTCTGTCAGTTGTCTTTTGGTTTTGTGGACTGTTTCTTTTGCTGTGCAAAAGCTTTTTATCTTGATGAAATGCCAATAGTTAATTTTTGCCCTTGCTTCCCTTGCCTTTGGCAATGTTTCTAGGAAGAAGTTGCTGTGGCTGAGGTCGAAGAGGTTGCTACCTATGTTCTCCTTTAGGATTTTGATGGACTCCTGTCTCACGTTTAGGTCTTTCAACCATTTGGACTCTATTTTGTGTGTGGTGTAAGGAAATGGTCCAGTGTCATTATTCTGCATGTGGCTGTCCAATTTTCCCAACACCATTTGTTGAAGAGACTTTCCTTTTTCCATTGGACATTCTTGCCTGCTTTGTTGAAGATCAGTTGCCCATAGAGTTGAGGGTCCATTTCTGGGCTCTCTATTCTGTTCCATTGATCTATGTGTCTGTTTTTGTGCCAGTACCATACTGTCTTGATGATGACAGCTTTGTAATAGAGCTGGAAGTCCGGAATTGAGATGCTGCCAGCTTTGCTTTTCTTTTTCAATATTTTGGGTCTTTTCTGGTTCCATACAAATTTTAGGATTATTTGTTCCATTTCTTTGAAAAAAGTGGATGGTATTTTGATGGGGATTGCATTGAATGTGTAGATTGCTCTAGGTAGCGTTGACATCTTCACAATGTTGGTTCATCCAATCCATGAGCATGGAACGTTTTTCCATTTCTTTGTGTCTTCTTCAATTTCTTTCATGAGTATTTTATAGTTTTCTGAGTACAGATCCTTTGCCTCTTTGGCTAAATTTATTCCTAGGTATCTTATGGTTTTGGGTGCAATTGTAAATGGGATCGACTCCTTGATTTGTCTCTCTTCTGTCTTATTGATGGTGTATAGGAATGCCACTGATGTCTGTACATTGATTTTATATCCTGCTACTTTACTGAATTCCTGTATGAGTTCTAGCAGTTTTGGGGTGGAGTCTTTTGGGTTTTCCACATGCAGTATCATATCATCTGCAAAGAGGGAGAGTTTGACTTCCTCTTGGCTGATTTGGATGCCTTTGATTTCTTTTTGTTGTCTGATTGCTGTGGCTAGGACTTTTCATACTATGTTGAATAGCAGTGGTGATAGTGGACATCCCTGCCGCGTTCCTGACCTTAGGGGAAAAGCTTTCAGCTTTTCCCCATTGAGAATGATATTCACTGTAGGTTTTTCATAGATGGCTTTTATGATATTGAGGTATGTACCTTCTATCCCTATACTCTGAAGAGTTCTGATCAAGAAAGAATGCTGTCCTTTGTCAAATGCTTTTTCTGCATCTATTGAGAGGATCATATGATTTTTGTTCTTTCTTTTGTTAATGTATTGTATCATGTTGATTGATTTGCAGACGTTGAACCAACCTTGCAGCTCAGGGATAAATCCCACTTGGTCGTGGTGAATAATCCTTTTAATGTACTGTTGGATCCTATTGGCTAGTATTTTGGTGAGAATTTTTGCATCCATGTTCATCAAGGATATTGGTCTGTAATTCTCCTTTTGGATGGGGTCTTTGTCTGGTTTTGGGATCAAGGTAATGGTGGCCTCATAAAATGAGTTTGGATATTTTCCTTCCATTTCTATTTTTTGGAACAGTTTGAGGAGAATAGGTATTAATTCTTCTTTGAATGTCTGATAGAATTCCCCTGGGAAGCCATCTGGCCCTGGGCTTTTGTTTGTTGGGAGATTTTTGTTGACTGCTTCAATTTCCTTAGTGGTTATAGGTCTGTTCAGGTTTCCTATTTCTTCCTGGTTCAAATTTGGTAGTTGATACATCTCTAGGAATGCACCCATTTCTTCCAGGTTATCTAATTTGCTGGCATAGAGTTGCTCAAAATATGTTCTTATAACTGTTTGTATTTCTTTGGTGTTGGTTGTGATCTCTCCTCTTTCATTCATGATTTTGTTGATTTGGGTCATTTCTCTTTTCTTTTTGATAAGTCTGGCCAGGGGTTTATCAATCTTGTTAATTCTTTCAAAGAACCAGCTCCTAGTTTCGTTGATCTGTTCTACTATTCTTTTGGTTTCTAGTTCATTGATTTCTGCTCTGAACTTTATTATTTCTCTTCTCCTGCTGGGTTTAGGCTTTATTTGCAGTTCTTTCTTCAGCTCCTTTAGGTGTAGGGCTAGTTTGTGTATTTGAGACCTTTCTTGTTTCTTGAGAAAGGCTTGTATTGCTATATACTTTCCTCTCAGGACTGCCTTTGCTGTATCCCAAAGATTTTGGACAGTTGTGTTTTCATTTTCATTGGTTTCCATGAATTTTTTTAATTCTTCTTTAATTTCCTGGTTGACCCATTCATTCTTTAGTAGGATGCTCTTTAGCCTCCATGTATTGGAGTTCTTTCCGACTTTCCTCTTGTGATTGAGTTCTAGTTTCAAAGCATTGTGGTCTGAAAATATGCAGGAATGATCCCAATCTTTTGGTACCGGTTGAGACCTGATTTGTGACCTAGGATGTGATCAATTCTGGAGAATGTTCCATGGGCACTAGAGAAGAATGTGTATTCCGTTGCTTTGGGATGGAATGTTCTGAATATGTCTGTGAAGTCCATTTGGGCCAGTGTGTCATTTAAAGTCTTTATTTCCTTGTTGATGTTTTGCTTAGATGATCTGTCCATTTCAGTCCGGGGGGTGTTAAAGTCCCCCACTATAATTGTATTGTTGTCAATGTGTTTCTTTGCTTTTGTTATTAATTGCCTTATCTAATTGGCTGCTCCCATGTTCGGGGCATAGATATTTACAATTTTTAGATCTTCTTGTTGTATAGACCCTTTAAGTAGGATATAGTGTCCTTCTTCATCTCTTATTACAGTGTTTGTTTTAAAATCTGATTTGTCTGATATAAGGATTGCCACCCCAGCTTTCTTTTGGTGTCCATTAGCATGGTAAATCGTTTTCCACCCCCTCACTTTCAATCTGGGCTTTTCTTTGGGTCTAAAATGAGTCTCTTGCAGATAGCATATCGATGGGTCTTGTTTTTTAATCCAATCTGATAGCCTGTGTCTTTTGATTGGGGCATTGAGCCCATTTACATTCAGGGTAACTATTGAATGGTATGAATTTAGTGCCATTGTATTGCCTGTAAGGTGACTGTGACTGTATATTGTCTCTGTTCCTTTCTGATCTATGCTGCTTTTAGGCTCTCTCTTTGCTTAGAGGACCCCTTTCTATATTTCTTAGAGGGCTGGTTTCATGTTTGCAAATTCCTTTAGTTTTTGTTTGTCCTGGAAGCTTTTTATCTCTCCTTCTATTTTCAATGACAGCCTAGCTGGATATAGTATTCTTGGCTGCATATTTTTCTCGTTTAGTGCTCTGAAGATATCTTGCCAGTCCTTTCTGGCCTGCCAGGTCTCTGTGGATAGGTCTGTTGCCAATCTAATATTTCTACCATTGTAGGTTACATATCTCTTCTCCCGAGCTGCTTTCAGAATTTTCTCTTTGTCTCTGAGACTTGTAAGTTTTACTATTAGATGTCGGGGTGTTGACCTATTATTATTGATTTTGAGAGGGGTTCTCTGTGCCTCCTGGATTTTGATGCCTGTTTCCTTCCTCACATTAGGGAAGTTCTCTGTTATTATTTGTTCCAATATACCTTCTGCCCCTCTCTCTCTTTCTTCTTCTTCTGGGATCGCAATTATTCTAATGTTGTTTTGTCTTATCGTATCACTTATCTCTCGAATTCTGCCCTCGTGATCCTGTAGTTGTTTCTCCCTCTTTTTCTCAGCCTCTTTATTTTCCATCATTTGATCTTCTATATCGCTGATTCTCTCTTCTGCCTCATTTATCCTTGCAGTTAGTGCCCCCATTTTTGATTGCACCTCATCAATAGCCTTTTTGATTTCGAATTGGTTAGATTTTAGTTCTTTTATTTCTCCAGAAAGGGTTTCTCTAATAACTTCCACGCTTTTTTCAAGCCCAGCTAGTATCTTTAAAGTCATAATTCTGAACTCTAGGTCCGACATCATACTAATGTCCGTATTGAGTAGGTCCCTGGCTGACTGTACTACCTCTTGTTCTTTTTGCTGAGGTGATTTTTTCTTCTTGTCATTTTGTCTAGAGGACAATAGATGAATGAGAGATCAAAATGCTAACAGGTTAACACCGTCCCCAGCAAATACACTCTATACAAATCAGCAAAGACCTGAAACCAGGGGAAAAGAAAGGGAAAGAAAGAAAAAAGAAAGAGAGAGAAAAAAAAGAAAAAAGATAAAAAAAAACCCAGAACAATACAAAAAAAGCAGAATATGATCAAATATGATCAGGCTAGTGCATAGATCAGTGCCACACACTAGCTTTTGGGCATATTTTGTCTGTTAGAAAAAAGTGCCTCCTAAAATTTTAAAGGAAGAAAGACATATGTACAAAATAAGGGTTGATACAATGAAGGGATGAAAGATGACTGTAAAGATGAAAATTATAAAAGATTTTATAAAAGGAATTGATAAAATAAGAAGTTGTTTGAAAAAAGAAAGAAGATTTAAAAAAAAAGAAAAAAGAAAAAAAAAGGGAGAGAATGTGATTAGGCAGGAGACTAGAACAAAGCCATACACTAGTGACTTAGGGTATATTTTGATCTGTTAGAAGAAACTGTATCTCAAAATTTTAAAGAGAGAACAACTTATATATATATGCCAAAAATAAGGGTAACTACTATGAAGGGATAAAATATGACTCTAAAAATGAAAAATAAAAAATGTTTTTTTAAAAAAGGGATTGATAAGATGTTCGTTGGAAAAGGGAAAAAGAAAAATTTAAAAAAAACAGTTAAAAAAATTAACTTTGATGAACTAATGAATCATGGTAAAAAAAAAAAAAGCCATGAATTCTATGTGTAGTAATCCCGTAACGCTGGAGTTCTCCCGTTCTCCTTGATTGGTAAACTTGGTCTTGGCTTGCTGCCTGTTCGTGATCTTCTGGGGGAGGGGCCTGTTCCCTTGGTTTCCAAATGTCTTTGCCGGAGGCTGAATTGCCCCACCCTTGTCAGTCCGGGCTAAGCAAGCTGCTCGGGTTTGCTCTCAGGAGCTTTTGTTCCCTGCAAGCTCTCGGTACAGCTTTGGAGGACCAGAGTGAAAATGGTGGCCTCCCAATCTCCACCCGGAGGAGCCGAGAACTCGAGGCCCCACTCCTCAGTGCGTCCCCAGAGAAAAGCAGTCACTCCCGTCTCCCTGGTCTCCGGCCACGCTCTGTGCTCACCCGGCCTGTGACCGAGCGTTTCTATCTCTGGCACCTGACCCCGTGTGGAGTCTCCAAACCCAGCAGATCCCTGCGGTGCGCTCCCGCGCCCCTCCTCCCGGGGGAGGAAGGGAGTCTCCCCAGCTCTGCCCCTTGCTGGGTCCCCGCTGGAGGAGCAGTGGCCCGACTAGACCGCGGATCACAGTTTATGGCAACCCCGAGCTGAGAGCCCGCGCCTCGGCTCCATCTCTGTAGGCGGCTTCCCCGCTCCGACACCTGGGAGCTCTGCCGCACTCAGGCTTCCCCGGTCTTTCTGTGACCCCGAGGGTCCTGAGACCACACTGTCCCAGGAGGATTCCACCCCCCGCTTAGCCACTTGAGCAACGTCCCTCAACGGAGCCGACTTCTAAAAGGTCTGATTTTGTGCTCCGCGGCTCTAGCACTTGCCAGAAGCGGCCGGCCGAGGCCCCCTCCCCCGCCGTCTATCCTCCCGAATATCGCCTCGGATTCACTTCTCCGCACATCCTACCTTCCAGTAAGTGGTCCCTTCTCTGTTCAGAAAGTTGTTGCTACTCTCCTCTTCGATCTCCTGTTGAGTTTGTAGGGGTTCAGAATGGTTTGATCCCTATTCAGCTGAATTCCTGAGACCAGAGGAAATCCAGGTCTCCTACTCCTCTGCTATCTTGCTCCGCCCCCTGGTCTTTTTTTTTTTTTAAGATTTTATTGGGGTAACTGGATGGCTCAGTCGGTTAAGTGTCTGCCTTCGGCTCAGGTCATGATCCCAGAGTCCTAGGATTGAACCCTGCTTTGGGCTCCCTGCTTAGCAGGGAGTCTGCTTCTCCCTCTGCATCTGCCTCTCCACCCCCTGCTCATGCTCACTCTCTCTCCCTCAAATAAATAAATAAATAAAATCTTCAAAAAAAACAGAAATAGGTGTATTTGTTTTTTAACTAATTGAATTTAAGTTTAAAAATACCATCAGCAATAAAATAAATAAATAAAATAAAAATAAAAAAATAATAAAGCATTAAGTCAGTTAAAAAATATTTTATTTGGTTTAGAAAGAGAGAGCAGGGGAAGGGGCAGAGGAGGGAGGGATCAGGAGAACAAATCTTGAGCAGAATCCATGCTGGGTGTGAAGCCCAATGCGGGGCTCCATCCTATGACCCTGAGATCATGACCTGAGCTGAAATCAAGAGTTAGATGCTTAACCAACTGAGCCACGCAGGCAGCCCCATAGAATACTGGGTCTTGAAAACTTGAGTTTTCCTGAATCATCGTCCCGTCCTGAGACAGCCATGCTGTGAGGAAGTCCAACAATCCAGACAAAGGGAGACCACATTGAGAGGCCCTAAGACCCCTCAACATAAGAGAGGATGATGCCCAGAAAACCCCTCCCTGGCTGTTATACCTCTTGCATCTTCATGGGAGACCTTGAGGCAGAACCTTTGAGACTATGGGTCAGGAATTAGCACCCCCTGCCTAATTCCTGACCCACAGAGTCAGTGAGAGATAATAAGGTAATTGTGATTTGACACAGCCGTGGAGAACCAGAGCACTGCTTTGGGACCAGGCACCGTTTTATGTACTGAGGCACAGTGGTTTGAAAATAGAACTGTCTTTGCTTGCATGAGGTTTACAGATCAGGTAGAAACAGGCTGAAGATAAAGAACACTTGTCCAAGGGACAGGATGGAATGACTTAGAATAATGGAAGAGAAAAATACCAATGACCAGGTATGGACAGAATTTCCTTGGCAGTTTGGGTGAAGGAGAGGAAAGTACCTTCCAGGCAAGATAAACATTTTTCCTTTCCCACTTTCCCACTTTCTTGCTGCTGGATAGGATAGGATTGAGGAGGGCAAAGCACCAGGAAGGACAACATGGGAGGGAAAACCAGAAACTTGAATGCCTCACTGGGACAAGCATAACCCGAGTGATGGAGAGATGATAAGTCAGTTCCTCGAGATGGGTTAAATGCTGTTACAATAATCCCCCTTTTGGGGGCACTCAGGGGTCATGCTTCCTCTCAGGTACTTATTGTTAAACTGTGGGCAGAACCATGCGAGGCTGTGGGTGCTTTGTGGCCAGAACAAAGGGCAAAAGAAGTGTATATCCCCCCACCCCACACACATAATTTGTAGCATTTTAATCTTCCTACTTGTCTCTGCTTATGAATTTCTTATAGAATTATTTAATGATGTGAGTTCAATGGGCAATTTTAAAATCTACTTAATTTACCGTTTCTTTTCTCAGTGATGCAGTGAGGCACTGAATACCATACTGCAGAGGTAGCAGCCTGAATGTGGGTGAGAGAAAAATCATCCAACACCAGACAATTAATACGTACGCTGACTCCAACCCTCCATCCCCGGGTCCCAATAACCATGACAGGATGCTAGGGAGTTTCACAGATCAAAGAAAGACTGAATCATGTTAAAGAGACAGCATCAAACATATCTTCTCCCCAGTCTTGGAATGCCCCCCATGTCTCGAGAAGTCCTATGATGTGAAGGGAATGAGTTTTACAGGGCAAATGCAATGAGAGCAAAGGAGCAGAGGATATAATATCAAATTGAGTCAGCAGCCTGGAAAAGGAGACAGGAGGAATATGCCCAGTAGCAATGGGGAAACTTGTTAGTGTAATAAGCTCAGGAATCATACGTACAGATCTCTGACATTAGTGACTATGTATTAGCAAACCAGGATGACTATGAATATTCAAGATTCTTCTGAATGGACCAACCACACTGAGACAAAGGATGGAGTAGGTGGCAATGAGAGGCCACACCAAAGCAGGTGTTAAGGGTCCTCGTCAAGCAGATAGATCTGATTCATTCCTACTGGCTCTTCTTCCAAGACTTTTCCCTATCAAAGCACTGGCAAGCTGATAGATAGCAAGGTGGATCTCACCTACGGGTGAGACATTCCACTCCTCCCAGACGACTCGGAGCAGCTCATGATGTCTTATGGCAAATCAATTTCAGAGCACTTGTTGTTTGCATGGGACAAAACGGCAGGTCACAGTTTCAAATCCAGGTAGGCCATAACTGAAGGGCATTACCTCACCAGGGACAGACTTCAGGCGACGTCTACACAGCCTCATATGAATGAGGCTCTCAGTTTCGGCTGGGCTTTTTATGGAGAAGTGTCTGCACTGCTCAGTTGATGCTAACTGTCGACAGTAGGAAAAGGTAGACACACACCAGCAGGGCTCTCCTCTCATCTTGATATATGGAGATATATACCGTGGGAATGTGTCTGGTCTTACGGATGGAAAGCCGCAGACATCAAAATCGTCAACTAAGCCATAAGCATCAGCATAAAACTCAAACTGGAGAGAGACTCAAATTAGTATCCAAACATGCCTCTGTTTCCTAGTGATCATTCAGACAGAGGTTCAATGGCTGGAAATTATTGAAATGAGGCAGATGTCAAGGGGATGTGGCACATGCAGCTACTTTCCAGCAGCCGACATTGTGCGCCTACGGTTTCAGGATCCTTGTTAAATCTCCACATTGTGACTAGTCCTAAAGTATCTGCAGGCGCAACTTTCCTCTTTGTCGCCAAGTTGCGCAAATGTATGAACGGAGTTTAAAGCTCTGGGATTTGCCTGGAGCTGCATCATTTTTTCCGATCGTTAGATTTAGGAGAGCCCTGGTGCCCCACCTCGACTGTGTGCTTCATTTAAGTGTGCGATTCCCTTCCTCCCTGTCGTCCTTGGCTTCACTCCTCTCCTCCTGTTTAAACCGATGGGCCTCCATTGCCACGGCTCGGGGAAGGGTTTGAAATATTAGGTTCCTGGTTTCTCAACTGAGTACAGTCAGGGTGGTTTTCCATTTTTCAAGCCAACCGATGTAAAGCATGTAAGAGGTGACGGCTTTATGCCAAGTGGGGGTGGAGGGGACAGGTGTTGTGACGGGTTTTGCAAAGGTGGCCCCAGCCAAGGCATTCCTGGTCCCCAAAGAGACTGGAGGTGGGGAGAAGCTTAAATACAGTTTTGTTTGTTTTTTGTGCTTTTGTTTTTTATCGAACCAAACCACTTGGTTGCAATGTCTTGCAACCTTTTGCCTATTCTAAGGACTGCAGCCTATGTTGGTAAGGAAGCTCAACGATATTTCCTACTTCAGGTGGGGGTGAGGGAGACCATCCAGAGGTGGCAAACGGATAAAATGAAACTACTAGTTTTGTTCAGGGGAAAACAATGTCTTTATATTCAGGCAGGATATATGAACAGATACAATTAAGGTTACAAGGGATCTCTCTGTGTTCTTTTTTTTTCTATTTTTAAAATATTTTATTTATTTATTTGACAGAGAAAGACACAGCGAGAGAGGGAACCCAAGTAGGGGGAGCGGGAGAGGGAGAAGCAGGCTTCCCGTGGAGCAGGGAGCCTGATGCGGGGCTTGATCCCAGGACCCTGAGATCATGACCTGAGCTGAAGGCAGATGCTTAACGACTGAGCCACCCAGGTGCCCCTCTCTGTGTTCTAAAACACTACTGATAAAACCTGAGCACTGTCCTGTTTCATGGCTGCCCCCTGAGCAAGGGCTTTGCTGCAGCCAGAGGGAGGCAGGGTCTCCTCCTCACTCACCTGCTGCCCGCCACCTAGCATCGCAGGAGTGAGCGGCTCAACAGAAAGACCTTCCTCCTAAAGAATTGCAAACACGCCCATGCTCCTTTTTTTTTTTTTCCAGGCAGTGCACATATTATTTTATGTGAAATATTCAACCTCAGTTAAATTCTGAAAATATGAAAGAGCAACAAAAAATTGCCCAGTTCAGTATCTGACCTCACCTTACTTGAGAACTGGGTTGGAAAAACCAGCAGGATGGCTTTCTTAAACTTACTTGAACCTTCACTCCATAGAGAATATTACTTAGAATATGTAGTTTTGGGGTGTCTAGGTGGCCCAGTCGCCTTCAGCTCAGGTCATGATCCTGGTGTCCTGGGATCAAGTCCTGCAACTGGCTCTCTGCTCAGTGGGGAGTCTGCTTCTCCCTCTCCCTCCGCTGCTCCCCCTGCTTGCGCTCTCTCTCAAATTAATAAATAAAATCTTTAAAAAAAAGAATATATAGTTTTTGTTTCCGTCTCTTCCTCTAACACCACCAAAAAAAAAGGGGGAAGAAAAATAATCTGTCATATATTATATATACTTTAAGAGTTCAAGTATTTTTAAATGTAAAACTGTTAAGTGAAATGTAAAAAAAGTAGTTGAAACATATAAATATGTTTTTGACTTCACAAAAGAAATATTTCATAATTTACACTATCCATTATTGAGGGAAGAACAAGTTCACCACTCATGAATTATTGGTTTCTTCTTCATGGTTAAATATTCAGTCTGTCTATCTGTCTGCTTCATATTTTTTCCATTGATTTTTTACACTGTTAGAAATAAGGAATACATTTCAAATTCAGTGCACAGGGGATTTTATTATAAATTGTGGCAAAGTGGCAAAACGCAGACTCCATGTGTTAACCTCTACAAACCAATGTGGGAAGCTGGATTGGTTAGTTCATGGTGATGACTGTGAATCCTCTGTGGATAGTTTTCTAGAATCACATCTCTTAAAAATAATTATATCCATTTAAATTTCCTTAGAAAAATACGCTTAGAACTTTTTAATACTATTATCTGTTAAGATTTAGGTATGTGAAGTGTTTTTTTGTTTGTTTTATCACCACTAAGCTAAATTACCTATATGTTCAGGATGCCTGGGTGGCTCAGTCAGTTAAGCGTCTGCCTTCGGCTCAGGTCATGATCCCAGGGTCCTGGGATCGAGTCCCGCATCGGGCTGTCTGCTCCGCGGGGAGCCTGCTTCTCCCTCTACCTCTGTCTCTCATGAATAAATAAATAGATAGATAGATAGATAGATAGATAGATAGATAAATAAATAAATAAATAAATGAATTACCTATATGTTCAAGGTTGTATTCGATTGCAAATGATCCCTAAACAATAGTTAGAGTGGCAACACTCTGTCTCTAGACGCTTGCCTAGACATTATATAAAGATGTCCAGATTGTGAACTGCATAGCTAACCTCCACACTGCTTGTCATGATTGCAAATACATAAACTTTCTTCATTCTTCTGTGGCTTGTTTGTATAAATTTCACGTATATAAAAACAAAAATAAGTATAAAGATGCTCGGTTTCAGAAAAAGCATGGTTTGGGAACAGATTGGAATTTGGGTTTTAGTCATCAAAGATGTGATAAACAACACTGGGCATTAATGTAGAAAACAGATTGAGCTTTTTAATGGGACATCAAATAAGACTTTATTAGCATCTATTAGGTTCAACCCAAAGCTCAGGAAATAGCATTAATGAGCATCATATATCAGCGTGTCTGTTATTAGATAACAGTATCCCTTAAAACTAGCAAGGCATATAGTACTTTATACTTTTTTACCTTTATCTTTAGAATTAGCTGACATTCTATCCTGTTACACTGGCCTTACTATTAGTAATAGTGAACCAATTTATAAACCCATTAGTGACACTTTTTCCAGAAGATAAAAACAGTCAAAATTATCTGGCAGCAATTAATCTTAATGGCTGTATGCAGTAAACAGCAATGGGCTAATTCCAGCTCTGTCAGCCCCATCAAACAATCCCGCATTAGGCAGCTTTTCAGTGATCCATTAAAGCATATTCAGAACAACAACAAATTCAATGCTGAAGGCATATGCACTAAACATTACAACAGTGATCTTCTGAAGCCATCATTATCTCTTAAATAGTACTTCCCCCATGTATTATCATTATGCTGTACATTAGAAATACTTTGATTAAACTCCCTTAATTCATAACAGACAGCTGCAGACCATTTATGCAGTTAATCTCAACACAACAGCTATTGAGGAAATATAACAAATGAACGCTGTAAACTGGAAGTCATTACTATGAAAGATACTGGCTTCCTAGCCCTCTTAGAGCAGAGTGCATCGTAAGGATGGGCTTCGCGCCTACAATAATGGGGATGAAACTGTTAATGACCTTCCACTTTCCCCGAAACATCTGTCCTGAGGCTGGTTGTATTGTAGACCGGGCGCATGACCAGTTTAGACAGGGCTGTGTTCTCTGCCCATTGGCCAATCCAAGGGTTCCACTGAGGAGGACTTAGGCTATGGTTCACTTCTATTTCCCAGCTTTGGCATTGAGAAGTCAAGGTTTTGGTCATATGAATAAGCTCCCTGATTTCACTGAATCGTGACTGTAGAGCACCGAAAAACTATTGGGTGCTTGTGTCATCATTAGCGATGGCTTCTGACGTCCTTGCCAACAAGTGCTGTCTTTTAAAGTTTAATTCACAGTACTTGAAGAGTTGACATACTTAAAAAAGAAATGTCTACGAAATTTTCTCTGTAAACTTTCCCAGGTATGCGCATATTTTCATTTAACAATTCAGAAATATCTGCATGCCGAAAAATCCTCACCTCTTCCCTCTACCCTATTTAAATGGCCACGCCCCAAGTTCATGTTCTGCTGAGTAAAATGTGCACTGGTTGAATTTGATGAACAAGAAACCTGTGTAAATTTTCCCCATAATACACCTTCACAAAATCTTTCCTTTTCACAGGTAGAGAAACCATAAACATGTGCATGAATGGGCTCTATGTGCCTGGCATTTCCCCCCCCCCTCATATAGGGTTTATTTCAAAGTTCTAAACCACAGACACCGTGTCTACCTTTTGATGAAATGGCCAACTAATTAAAACATAAATTTAGAGTCCCCTTGCCATCTCTGACAGTACTTTCAGCTTTCGGGGTTAGCATCAGTGAATTAAATACTGATTCCAAATGCAAAGTGCCCTCATTATGGAGTGATAAGGGCTTAGCTTCCAGAGGAAAAGGCGCCTCCCTGCGGCAGTTTGCACTGAATGTTTACAGGGATTTCCACCATTGTGGCTAAAAGGACCCATCCCTCCAAGATGTCCCCGAACATACGGGTATTAATGGTTGCGGGTATGTGGTGAGTGGATTAGCTGGGTGGAGGTAACCCGTCCCTTTGGCTCCTCAGGTTACCGCTGATGTTTTGTAGAGACTCCCCGGCTTGCCCTCTCCCACGTTCCCACCCATCCCTCCTGGAACACCATGCTTTTTAAAAAAAATGGCAGTTCTGGGAAACTTTTCTTAATTTTTCTCTCCTTTCCCTTAAATTTGTTTGAAAAGCATGGATATAGTGACTACTTGTTCCAAGCCCGTCCCCTATTTCTCAGATTTGCATTTGTGACAAAGCTGTGCCAAATCCCTCTTGGGTACCTGCATATCCTGAGGCCAATTTTAGGCAGAAAGTGCTATTGGAAACACCAGGATTCTCACTCATGTTGAAAGGTCTTCTCATCCTGGGCCTTAGCTCCGGGCAGGTGAGTTGGTAAGCTCTACTACCAATTGCTGAGTCACAAATAAGTTTGAGAAATAATGCCCCTCCTTCGAAGTTCATAGCACATGTCAGCGTAGTAAAGCCTCTGAGAAGTTCTAGAGCAAAGAAGTCTGTTTAACTGTGATTAACTCAGGATGCCCAAACCTACCAAACTGACATTTTTAAAAATAGAGTAACTGTCAACATCTTATGGGCTGCTAATCTTTTATAGAATATATGTTGGGACATGTTTTTCTAAATTTCTGCTTATAATATTTATGCTTCAAGATTAGCCTATGGTAGGAAAAAACAAGTTTGCAATGGGATTAATTATGCTTTCTTCTGATTTTTGTTTGTAAGATTTGGTTTAGCTTAAAGATACTCTCCCCTGTTGACAAGTGGCCATTAGCAAATAAAATTACGTTTGGAAAATAAAAATTATGTTTGGAATTCAGAAGTTTGCTTGGCTTTGGTAGATCTTGCCATTCATTCCAGGAATCCAAGTTTATCACACGATGTCCATATAGAAATTTTTCTGATTGAGACATAAAGTTTTCTACAAGTAATGATTAGATTTTTGCAACTGATGTTAAACATGTGGATAATTCACGAATGTGCTCATTTACCCTGCTGTGGAACATTATCTTTAGCTATAATACAATTATATTGTACATCAAAAGTTCTATCTAGACATATTTACTATCTGCCTCTATTTAGAAAGCTTCAAGTTATGAGCAGGTAACTTCTACATGCTAGTTTCAAATCTGCTGCTGGGAGTCTCAGCATACATTTCACCCCAGAAATGTACTACAGATAATGTTAATGATCTATATGTTCTAATAATGTTCTAGATCTAACTTATAAAGGCCTCTAATCCACTGCAATTGCATGACTAGAAAGCCACATACTTTAAATAATAAACTAAATATCAGTATTGTTGCCATGCCAGTAAATTAAACCAAATAGAAAAATGATAAGGTGATAAAATTAACTAAGAAATCTTTTTAAAGGTTTGGTCTAGAATGCTAATGCTTGAGGAAATGTAGGTTTAACTTAAAAGATGGGGTTGCAGATTGAGGTAGGTGTGTGTGTGTGTGTGTGTGTGTCTTCTGAAGCAAACTTCTAATTGCAATGTTTCTAAATGCTGTTCCAAACTTAAGTCCTGTCCCACCCCAGCCTTCTGTTCAGACATATCACGACAGGTTTTTTTTTTTTCCCCCCCCAGGGAAAAGGGCTAAGACTCCTGTATGGAGTAGAAGAGAAACAAAGAATGAGAGAGAACAGAAAAAGATAATTTCCTATGAAATCTACGTAAGAATTGGCAGCAATGGGGAAAAGATTGACCAGCTACCCTCATTGCCAACATATCCCAAAGTTGTGGTGGGAGGGATGCCAAGCAGTGCTAAAGGGTGTGTGTGTGTGTGTGTGAGAGAGAGAGACACCTACACAGCACGTGTGTGTACACGTCCATGCATGCATGCGTGCACACACACTGACATACACCCACGTACACAGAGGGAAAGAGAGAAGAAGTAGCGTTCCTTTGATAGATTTAGATAAGATGTGAGTAGTGAAACAGAGAAAACCTGGGGGCCACAGCATTTATGCAGTAATTTTTCCGATGGTGAACATTTTGCAAAGGGAGTCACGAATGGGAAAAACAGTCTTACTACCATAAGCCTGGTGTTCCGTTTGTCTTGAAGTGGGCCTCAAACATCTGCATAACCGCTAAGCCCCAACTTTTGTCTAATTCCTGTTGTCGAGTTTAGTTCATGTGACTAAGTTTCAATTCCGTTTCCTTGCTTGGCTGTATGGTTCTTCACTGAGCACTGGGCACCCCAACCTTTGCCTGTCTATTCCTGCAGAAGGCTGAATCTCAGCCCCTATGTCCTACCCATTGCCTTGCCCCTGGACACCGACCCCCGTCTCACACACCTCCTTCCTGCCACCTGGTTCTTTCTCCTCATGGATCCCAGCATGCTTCCCTCTGTCTGGGTCCTCCAAGAGCTTCTTACCACCTGGGCTCAGGTAAGCCCTTCACTGCTCACCTTGCTTCCAGTACTCCCAGCCCATGCTTTACACTGTACTCGGAGTCATCTGCGTAAATGCCCGTCTGGGTTAGTCAGAATCCTCCTGAGTCACATGCTTGACAAGCTCCATATTCTTTAGCATGACCCGTTCCCTATGTCCCCCACTTTATTTTCTGCCTCCTCTGTTCCAGCTCATCTGATCTGGCTATCCCTCAAATGCACAAAGTTTACTTTCAAATCCATGTCTTCGCACATCCAGGTCCCCTCCCCCTAACTGCCTCCTGCTCATCAATACTGAATTCATTTATCATGTCTTTTGAAAATCTCAGTCTCTGGCTAGGCAAGACGCACCTACACACTGAATTATAATTTGGTGAACTGTAATTACTTTCCTGTCTCACTTTGACCTGCTTGAGGACAAGGACAATGTCTTTCGTTCTGTATCATGAGCTTGTAGACTATTTCTTGGAACATAGTAGGTACCTAAAAAGTATCCTTACTATCTACAGTACAGTGATCACTCCCTTTCTGGCATACTGTAGAATTACAGAATTCTTAAATGGTTAACAGTTGATTATTAGTTAATAGACATTAACTATATTGTATAGAGAAAAGATATTAGTAGCATCCATGTGAAAAGATTAACAGGCACAGATCTGCATGTGGTAAGATTGCAAGTGGTTTTATCCAACCTTTATGTGCAGGAGCAGACTGCCTAAATTAAACAAAAAAAAAGGAATGGGTTACTTTTATTAAAATAAAAAAAGAGAAGAGGGGCGCCTGGGTGGCTCAGATGGGTAAGCGTCTGCCTTCGGCTCAGGTCATGATCCCAGGGTCCTGGGATCGAGCCCCGCGTCGGGCTCCCTGCTCCACGGGGAGCCTGCTTCTCCCTCTCCCACTCCCCCTGCTTGTGTTCCCTCTCTCGCTGTGTCTGTCTCTGTCAAATAAATAAAATCTTAAAAAAATAAAATAAAATAAAAAAGAGATAATTAAAAAATAAAAGACATGTCTCCTTAGCATGACTCAGAGCTTTACGAAGGAACTGGATGGATACCCAGGGCCCCAGGTGCCACCTGCGTTGTTCTTGCTCTATTCTGCTCATCTTGTCCCCTCTGTTTCTCCCCAAGCTGTTGTGCTGGGAGATTTGGCCCAGACGTGGTGCCATTTGGTTTGTGTTTGAATGGGGGTGGAGCGTTTGCAACATCAGTATGATTGTCTGCTTTGGTACCTTTGTGCCTAGTGAGACTCCCACCATTATTGACCAGCTACCCTCATTGCCAACATATCCCAAAGTTGTGGTGGGAGGGATGCCAAGCAGTGCTAAAGGACTTGCTTCTCCTGGCAATCCTGGTGAAGCATGTATCCTAAAGGGGGAGAATCCAGGTCAGTCATTTATTTGCTTCAAGACACGGTACCAATTTCTCATAAGGAGGCAGAATGGGTGGTTTACCAAACTAAAATAAAGGAATCCAGCCAAACTCCCCACACAACTGCCCTCCAGCAGCAAAGTGTGTCCTGAGCATTCCTCTGGATCATTAAGACAGCACCTCTGCCCACTGTGGGCTGAGCGCATAACCCACTCCATAAATGTTGTTTATGGGCTAGTCCTTCTGAGTTCCACTGAATGGACCTTTCATTTCTCTGAAAGTTAGCAAATTCTCTTAAATAGCAATGCAATATTTAATGTTTTTTTCCTAACTCTACATCTACAAACATTGAAGAAAATCGGTGTACTGGTCTAATGCTATTAAGGATGATGAAGAAAAAATGTAATGATACTTGAAACAGTCTAGCCTTCTCTGTTAGTTCATCAGGTGACCAAAATCTTGGTTTAATGACAAGGTTTATTGATATGCTAAATTAATGAAGTTCAACAAACATTGAGTGGGTGCCTAATACATTCAAGGTATCATGCTAGGAGCTTTAGCGGATAAAATAGGGCCAAATCCTGGTCCCTGGCCTCAAGGAATTTACAATATGGTACATATCTATGAAGTGGGATCAAAATTCTCTTCTCTCTGTCACTCAGTAGAGTAAACATTTGTATCTCTGTTTATTGGATGGTTTTCTTTCAGTTGAGATTTATTCTTAGCCCCTTCTTGAAAATGTCCGTAACTTACCAACTGCATTATTCATAACTTTTGGGCAAGGTTCTATTTGTTAACTGGTTTATCCATTTACATTCACACTCAACAAATATTGACTTAATGCCCCTGTGTACCAGGAACTGTTCTAGGAGCTTAGAGATACTGTGGTGAACAAAACTTCAACACACACACTAGGAATTAGTAAGGGCTATGAAGAGAAAGCAAGCAGAATGAGAGGGTCCTGAGGGTGAGGAGCTTCTGAGGAAGGGTGTGTCAGGAAGCCTTTCTGAGAAGTTGGCATTTGAATGAAGCCTTGCAAAAGTCTGGAGGATGTGCATTAAGGGCAGAAGTCCCACCAAGTACAAAGGCCTGAAGCAGAATGAGAGGGGAGTGTCTGCAGAACAGTAAAAAGAGCAAAGTGGCTGAAGGGAGGGTGTTAGGTAGGAGGTGAGGAGGGCTGAGCCATGGTCAGATTCTGGAAGGAATGGACTTGGAGACCAGGGCAAGGCCAGGGCGTGGCTCATGTAGAGGAGTATGAGCATAGAACCTAACTAATCTGATCTTTGTTTAAAAAAGATCACTCTGACTATTCTGTGGAGAAGAGGCTGTAGAATAAGTTAAAAAAGTGAATAAATAGCTACTCCATTATTTCAGTCCTTGGTCCACATGGATCTGCACAAACACACTAGTCTAACTTGTCAATACAATTGCTGTTATTAAAAAGCAATTTCTACCTGGAAGATTTGGCTCCATATTGGGAGAAACTGTGTAACAACTGAAGCTTCCCAACAATGAGCTCCTGCCCTTAGAAGTGTCCACATAGAAGCTAGACCACCTGCCACCCGGGGCATTGTAGGAGTGATCCCTGTAGTGAACGGACACGAACTTGATGCCTCTGAGAACTGCGAATTCTCTGGACATCTTTTGCTTCCCATCAAATGACATAGATAGCGCAGGACTCCAGGCTTTAGATATGGAGAGTCTAGTGGACATCATCCTGTGCCTCCCGTATCGCTCATTCTGCCAGCCGGGCATGGTGGTAGCAGACGGAGCTTAACTGTCAGCCTCTCTTGAAATCTCCTTGGCTGCAGAGAGCTACTTTGCCCAAGGTCACACCTCTTCCTGGGACATCCCATATCCGTGGTCAGTTGATAGAGGGTTTAAAAAGCCTGACCCCCTTGCTCCACCTTGGGACGACTTTGAAGAACCATTCTAGCTCCAGAGCTCCCCGAGGTCAGCTGGGAGTTTGTGGACACCTCAAGGCAGTCCAGCCTCTCTGTTTGCCTCGTCTGACTTTATTCCCTTCCTTTCCACCCGTTGGTCCCTTTAGACCGCCCCCCCCCAACCCCGCCACGCACCATAAGCTCCATCTCTGGGCCTGCTTCTGGGAACCCAAATAAAGAACACCACTGTGGAAGGAAGTAAAGTGGCTTAGATGTTCAGGGCTCCTGTTTGCATTTTGAGCAAGTGCATCATCATATAAGCCTTAAGGGAGCCTCAGGCCAGTAAGAGTCTCTTACTGTATATTCAAAAGATGGCTGTTCTGAAATCTCCATACATGCTCCAGGTACAGCCAGGGAGTGCTCAATGTTGGGTACCTAGTGGCAGCTCAGTAAATATGTATTAAAATGTATATGTATATATTACAACCCCCTGTCATATGTGAACACACAGCATCATATGGACCCTGTGCTCTTACTGGGAAGGTTCTGTACACCACCCTAAGGGGCCGAGGGCACACAGGAGCTAGTGACCAGTAAGCTCCTGAAGGCAAGGGGTGATCTCCGTGGTGTCTCCGTCTGAAGAGCTTTGTGGGAAAGAGACAAAAGGCCATGGTTCCTCTTTGGTGGAGAAAGAGAAGGAACATTGTCACATGCTCTGGAAACTGCAAGGGACACTGGACCAGCCCCCAATGTTGATGAAGAAAAGTGCATAGCACTATAGGAGAAATTCAGAAACCACTCAAAGATGGAAAAGTTTGCTATCTCAAATGTTTTGAGCGAGCACTATCATTTATAACTTCATCTCGAATCATTTTATATCTTCCTCTTATATTTTATTATTACTTTTATGTCTCTTCCTGAAGTGCTTTGAGAATAAATTTTTTTGCAAGGATCTTTCATATGAATTGGCTCATTGGCATCAAAATGTTAGATGATAAATTTAGCTATAATATGGAAACACATTATCTGTGATATGTACGAGTGTAGATGTAGATGTCACTGGGACCATGCCTGTATTTTGTTGTATTTCAGTCTGAGGGTAGGAGGCAAATTCTGTGATCATTAACTTGAATTCTGTACATGCATCATGAGAAAATAAAAGTATCCAGATAGGTTGTATTAAAAGGAATAGATACTTCAGCCCATTCACAATAGGGTTTTAATCAACGTTTGTAACCTCCATGCTGCCCATGGTCTGGGATGGTTCACTCTGACTGGCTTTCCTTGCTTTTGCTGGAGGCAGTGTGATTCAGTGGGGTCTAGACCCAGGAAAGTCACCCTGGGTCAGCTCTGGGCCCTCCACTCTCCAGTTACCATAGCCTCTTGCTGAGTCACTCATGCCGGTGGCTCATTTTCTCATCTGTAAAATGGGAATGAATGAAATAATACCTAAATTGTAAGGTGGTTTTGAGAAGTTAATATACATCAAACACTTGGAAGAGGGTGGCCCCTAAGAAGATTTAAATAATTAGTTATTATTCAGATGGAGTTCTCCTTTAAGAAAAGGGGGGTCCAAGGTAGACAAACGCAGGAAGCCTACTTCAGAATCCAGCGTGTGACGAGGGAAGGCAGGACAGGAAGCAGGTACCCACTACCACCAATGGAAGTCTACGGCTTTTCTCTCATTTCCGGCTACATAATTCACTTATCATAGCTTCAGACAAATAATTTATTTTATGCGTTTTCTTTCTCTTGTCTGTAAAATGGGCACAGAACACTGAACTGTGTAGAGTTCACGGGGAAACTCTTGCTGAATAATTAGACTACTCAGCGTCTGGGATGAGCCGCTCAATAAGTAGCCTATAGAGCTCACGTAAGCTTATTGAGTGGCTCATACTTGCTTTGGGAAAGGAGGTTGGAGATGAGCGGTGGCCTCTGTTACCATTCATCTTGTTGCATTGCTTCCTTCTCCAGATGCCTGCAGAGCTTGGTCAGGGCTCTATTATTGTAACTGGACTTTAATGTTGACCAGTCACTCTTACTCCTTGGATCACATCCATGCTGTAAACAAGTCTTGCTTTGGAGTCAGTCTGATCTGGGTAGACCCAGGCTCTGGGAAAGTGGGGGAGTTATGCAGCTTCTTGTGGGGTCTGATATTCTCTCTCAGACAGCTGGGAGCAGGAAGGAAGAAGCAGCTAAGGCAATGCCTGTTGGGTCCCTATGCAGGACCCAGTAACCCTGGCCTTCTCCTCGTCCTTCTCATGCTCAGGGGCAATGATCTCCTATCTGCAAAGTGAGATGCTTGACACATCACAGGCATTTCATTCAGGACCATGGGATCTAAATTTGTGATAGTTATCCCCAGAGTCTGATCTAGGAACAATAACACCATGTCTTTTAACATGAGCTATAGATCAAGGTTTTCCTGTGTCCATTTCAATAACCTGTTCTGATCCAGATGTCTTCATTCCTTGAATAAAACAAACAACAAACACAAATGGTAAGAGGTAAGGGATTTGCTCATTTCAACTCCCACAATATACTTAACCTACCGCGAGTTTCAGAGTTCCTGACCTTCAGGATCTTATTTCATCATTCTATGAAATGGGTACATTGCTAATCAAAGAGGATTTAGTGCAAAGTACTTTCTCCATGCTTGAATTGTTTATTGCATTTTATGACTTTCGTTTGAATCATACCATTTGAAATGAGATTTATTAATTTTAACATCCGAAAATAAATGATCTTGTAAAGATTCAATGTGCATGTCTACAAAGAGATACTATTATGGGCTATAGGGGAAATAGTCATTATAATAGCATCCAAGAGCAGTCAAGAAAATTTATAGCCAATGGGCTAATTATCCTTTTCATGTGTTCTTTTTTTTTTTCTTTTTTTCCTTCTCCCTCTACCCTCTCTCTCAAGTTTACATCACTGGAAGAATTCTTACTCTCAGGCCAGGTAGCATCTCATGTAAATCCTAATTCAGATATTGGATATATTTATTACAGTGGCCCTTCCTTGTTGTCTCTACAGAAAGTGGAGTGGATACGGAGGCTCAGAACACTCTGTATTCCAAAGGAATAAAATCTAATATGCTGTGATATTATTTCCTGCTGCCGTAGCAAAGAAAGACCTCAACGCGAAACCATACTTTCTTCAGTTTCTTAAACTGTGTTCCCATCCTCCTCACACTTTTTGGGACCATCCTGCTGGTTTTCCTGTAAACGGGGGCCTTTACAGAGAGCGCACCCTCTGGAAGGTTGTGCTCTGGACATGCAGTCTCCTCTGTCAAGTTCATTTCTTTCTTCCTTTTTCCAAGCTACAAAGCTACAACAATGTTTATATTCATATGAAGTATTTCAGCAATTCATAGCCAATTTATCAATGACCACACAGCTGCAGGCACTGCGGTCTAAAAAAATATACCAGCTCACTTGTTGTTTACATAGGCTCTGAAAGCCCCTAGTCGTGGCAAGGGGACAGAAAGCCCCGGGAGTCATTAGAAAGGTACACTAGAGCCCGGGCCAGAGATGGTGGAGGGATGTTTGCATTATAGCCCAACACATCATTAAGGACACAATTGTTATTTAATGTGGCACAATCATCTTTCTACTCTTCGTGAAATCCACTTAAGTAATTACCTTCTTAGCTCATTGGCTCTGTGAGCCGCCTGGCTAGAAAGGGTTCTATCTAAGGAAATATTAAAAATGGGCTCCTACAATTGCCCCCTTTGAGCTGACTGTTACTTATTAACATATTCAAAATGAAGATCTTCCCCCACCCCCAACAACCCTGAGAGAGTGAGGGAACTCCGAGGTAAATAAATACTCTGGAGCATTAGCAGGATTTCAAGAGAATAAGAACACATTAGCCAGTGTCTTCCACTGTCAGCCATTCTTAAAAAAAACAGCTGATACCTGCATAATGCCTGGCTCTTTGTATTTTCACTTTGACATCTGTTTTAGCCAATCAATTTTTCATTGAAGCCAAAATGCTGCTTTAAAATTTGCCTTGGCTTTCTCCTTTTAAGACAAGAACCCATTTATGAAGAAAATATTCCTTTACAAAACTCAATGCAGGCTCCCCAAAGCTGTGTGGATCTTAATAAGTAGCATAGTTTTGAAGACTCGCTTTGAATAGTCTAGATATTAAGACGGATGATTTAAAGAATCCACGGAACTTATTTTCAGAGCACATTTACATGTCTTTCAAACAGATTTTTTTATTATGACGTGTCCAAGATGAGCTTGCAGAGATTTAGCATCATTTAAGGAAGAGCAGCGCCGAAGTTACAGAACTGAAATTACTTGAAAACACACATCTGCATTTTAAACTTTAAGCTCGCTTTCAAAATACACTGTACAATCCATGTTTACTATAAATACAGCGAGGTAAGTCTGAAATACCTTTATCTTATTTGGTGGCTCTGTGTTTGAGCCTCTTTGTTTGAACGGAAGTGTCAGCTGTATTTTACTTTATTATATAAAAAAGTTTCAGAATTTAATTAAGGGTCAAGTACCAGCAGTAGATAAATGCAACAGCGAAAGCATATTTCTGATCACTCTGAAGTCTGCAATCATGAAAATTATTATCATTGAGTAAAACTGGTCTCAATGATGGTGACTGGGAGACAGATTCTGTGTTACTCAGCCGTCATTTACATAATAATGGGTTCCAGTTTTCATCAGCACCTTTTGTTTGTACAGTGCTTACTGCTACACTAAATTGTCAAAATGTCATTCCTCTCCAATCAGCCAGAAAATATCAACAGTAAACAAGGCACAGGAAGAAATTCTCTGATTAGAAGTGTGGCAAGAGGAAGAGGAGAGCTCAAGTCTCCCCGAGCGCTGGAAACGTGTTTGTTTGTTTTTTTTCTGGTGTCCCCAAGAAGACAGTCACACGGCTTAGGAGAATGACTTCTCTCGAGATGCCGCCCCCACCACCAGCCCCTTTAATGAAGAAATACCACTCTGCTACCGAGGTCGCTCTGAAACCTCGGGACTCTCCCTGGGGATTAATAGATTTACATATGTATTTGTCGTTGCCACTCTGGTGCCTCTTACTGGGCATCAGCCTCTCCTTTTTTCTGGCAGACTCTCTCGGATTAAACGGGGCCGGGATCTCCTAGTGTTCTTGTCCCTGCTTATTCTCTGACTGTTGGCTAGTGGCGTTCCAGGGGATAAAGGAGCTGTGGGGAAGAATTTGGCCCACGACCACACTGCCATCACATGGGGCACTTACAGAGAGGTTCCCGTCAGCTGACTGATACTCCTCTCCCTTCAGACTGCCAGAGGCTGAGAGATGGCTCCTGAGGGAGGTGCCCAGGGGCTCAGGAGCTGGGGAGGAGCCCCAGGCAGCAGATGGGGCTTCCACTCCCCTCTCCACTGCTCGACTGGCCTTTCTATCTGGCCAGCACTTGAACTCGGGGACCAGGGACGTGGAAGGATAATACGCTAAAGCTGGTGGCAACATTCAGGGCACTGAGCTCTGGGTGCCCAGCTCCGAATTCTTTCTCCCTGCTCTGCACAACTCCCTCCCATCCCCCGCCCCCCCGGATTCCTTCCACGATATTTTAAAGTATGTAAGATACATGAAATCAACAAATCTTTCTGTTCCTCAGTGAAATCTGCCCAGGACCAGAAAAAGATGAGGATGAATTAATACGGTATATGCCTTATAACCATTATAGTTACAAAGTATATTAAAATTAAAGACTTCACATTGTGTTTGAAATAAAAATGAATATAGTGGCATTCTGCCAAGAGTCCCAGAAACCACTCTTGTGTGGAATTGAAACATTTGGCTCATATAATACTTAATTTATTTTTATGAAATGACAAGTTATATAAATGTATGCTTAAAACAGAGGGGCACAACATTTTTGGGGTAAGTTTCTTTGTATCCTGGCTTATATAGCTCCACAGAGTTGAGACATATCTAAATAGAACAAAAAACAATAAACTTTCCCAAAGTGTGTGTGTGTGTGTGTGTGCGTGTGTGTGTGTGTGTGTGTGTTTTAAGCTACATGTTCCCCAAATATTTCAAAATGTGATCGTTATAGTTAGGTTGCCCAAAGAAAGACTCACAGAACCTTCTTTTGGAAATGAACGGGAGTTTTAAAATCTATTGAAACGAAGTGTTGACATCAGGAAATATTTTGTAGAGCATTCAGATTTCTTACCATGAACTTTATTTTGCTTGGCTACTTTTAATTTTTTTCTCTACTTCTTCTCTTTGAAAACCCGACATTGTCCAAACCCTTTCGATTAAGAAGCTTGGCTGAATGAAGGCGCTGCGATGCTGTGGTGGTGCATCAATAAACAGGGGGCCCGCGAAACTGGGCAGCGCGCGGGGAAACAGGGCTGATCAGCGGTAATTACCCTGACACCTCATGCAGTACAGGGAATTAACTCCTAGGACTTTGGGCCGAATGAAGAAGAAGTTGATGTTTCACGTTGTGAATGCATCAGTGCCTGAACCCATTACCAGTTTGAACGAAGATGGGAATTTACTCTACTTTTGGGGGGGCGGGGTTGGGAATGCAGAGCGCTGTGCAGAAAATGAGAAAGTAATTCAGGATGCTGAAGCAACAGCAATTTGTATTTTTATTAAGGCCTTTAGCTTCCGATTCTATAGCGTATCTATAATACATAAATAAAAGAGGAGATCCATGGCAACCATTGTCTTGGAAAGAGGGCGCCCGTCGTTTTTAAAGAAGAGGTTAGTGTGTCACCAAAGCAGGTGAAGGTGTTCAGTGACAGACCTAAAGGAACGGAAGTGCTGGAAAACACCGAGCAAGGAGGGGAAACACAGCTCAAAAGGCAACTAGTTAGCAGCTGGTACCATGACCTTTAACTGCATCCATGGTAACTGGGCTAAAGATGGAGTTCCATTTTATTATCCTCACACCCACAATGTTAAGCCTGTGAATCCCATTGCAATTTAATGGCTGAAATCAGAAGGCAGATCTGTGTTCATTGGACCAGTGCCGATACCCTCTTAGCTAATGAGCGCAATAAACATTTTCATGCCAGGAAACCAGTGCAAGTGGAAATATTATGCCATACAGAAATATATACTCAAACACAAAGAAATGGTCAGTAAAGCCAGTCTTTTCTGTGTACTTGCATATTCTAGCATTCCAAGCCAGTCCTCTTTTAAGAAAAGAATTTTAAAAAGCTGCTAGGCTATTAAGAACTGTGGCAGACCACAAAGCTTATTGTGAATGGGAAATCTGAAGTTATGAATTCTGGAGTTAATGACTATTACTGCCTCTTCTATTATTTTCTTTAATGAATCTTATTATTTGTAAACGTACGCTTCCTTTTATGTGGCTCCAATACACTCTGTGCCTTTTCCCTGACTATACGCTGTACCTCCAGCCAGTCAAAAACCATGCAGAAGCGACCCCCACTTTTTCGGTAACAGAGAGGAGGTTTTTATCATAATTTTGCCTTCATGGTCATTCCGTCCCTAAGAACTAGCGACAGCAGGGTTGTGTTGTCGCAGACTCTGCAACCTGCAAGGATCCATAGATCACGCTTGTTTGTTTTGAAGCGCCAGGAAAATAAAACTGATGAAGGCAGCTGACCACTAGTGGATGAGCCTTTGAATGTGCCCTGCCTTTCTGAACAAACACGGTTCATGAAAACGCTTTTAATGAAAACGCACAGATTCCGGTTCAGAAGGAGAGGACAACAGAACCCGAACTGCTCAATCTCAGCAGCAGCCAGCTTTCAAGGTTCAAGTCCGGTTCACATCCTAGGTGAATTTGAACTCTGTGCCTGTTTTCTGTCCAATTTCTCCCAATCATCCTTTTGACAAAACTTACTTTTAACACATTAAACTTCAGCGGTGTCAAGGTGCCGCTTGTATGGAAAGGCTGCCAAGAATGATCCTTGAAACCGATCTTAAACTTGTTGCGACAAGGCATAGTCAAAGTTCTAAAACTCATTGAGTACCAGAAGAAAATGTAACTTATGGGATTTTTTTTTTTCCTTTTCTTTCTGATTTTTCCTCAGGAGTTCTGAAACATTCCCCAATGTTATTTTGGCGAAATGCTTTTCTGAGCAAAGATGAGGGCTTAATAACTTTCCTTATCAGGAACAATAAATGTTTTTCTTAACGGCGCAATGCCAGGTATCCTTTGTAAGAAAAACCTCGAACTGTGTTGCTAATAGAAACTACTTGTTCTGGAAACTATAAAGGTCAGGGAGAAGATAATTTGGCTGCTTCTTATCTTTTAACACAGTGTCACTTTTATCATGAGCAGAAAGTTTTAAGAGGGTTGGGAAAAAAAAGGGGGGGAGAAAAAAGAAGTGAGAAGTCAGAGCCCTGAATAATCACACCTGTTTACTTGACTTATGAAAGGGCAGGATGTGCCTCTATCAGTTTAATAAAAGATGTTCTATCAATTTAGACAATTATACCAAAGATTAAGAATGTCATGAGGCTGATGAAATCTCCTAGGTAACATTAAAAAATAATATGCTTTTAGATCACATCATATATTAAATGACAACTGCCAATTTTTTTAAAGGAGTACTCAAAATTCTTCCTTGAATGACAATTTGAAGTTAAAATACTTTGTTCTCCACAGTTAACTTCATTGACATGACATTTCTTGACTAGGAAGACTTGGTGCCTAAGAGCTTTTCCTTTATCCAAGGAAAAGTAGACCACAAGATAGCCTACTTTATGGCCTCCTTGCATCTTTGCTTGATTAAGGAACAACAAGAAATGTTTTGCTAGCACATTACTTGGCTTAAAATATCTAACTATGACTTACATTTAAATATTTGCCATCCTCTTGACTTGACTTTGTTTTCTTGGCTCTGAACAATTGCTTTTCTTATCATTAGCTTAGTAAAAATGATTTCAAGCCTTAATAAAAGACAGCAGTCACAATGGGGAAATGCAGATGAACCCACATGACCTTGGACAGACCCATTTCTGCAGAGGACGGATGAATTGCAGGACGGGAGGCAAATGGTTTAATGCACTCTCTTGCATGGTCCCTGCTTGCTCATTGTGTATAATCCGATCGGCTCCTTCCTGAGGACTGTTACACAAATAACCTGCCAGCCAGGGTGATTCTGAGAGGTCCTCAACATGGGAGCTATGGAAACACCTAGAATCATTTACTCCCCTCTAAACAATGTCTTTGCTATAGTCCTTGGTACTTGGAGGGAAGACTCCACCCATCCTCTAGGCCTCTACCACATGGAGCCTCCCCCCAGTAAAGGTTGGGTACTCCTCAGTTGGCCCAAGCAACAAAGGAGGGGGCCAGAACTCCACTGACCACCAGGTAGACCGTTGGCCTGGAACTCATGCGTTGGTGACAAGCTCCCGCGGAACAGGTTACAAGCAGAGATATCGTCTGCCAGTTAGGATGTTCTCTCCTCTAAGGAGCTCTGGCTGCCACTCTCCCCACCTTTGCATTATGCTTCCTTTGCCAAAATCTGTCTTCTGCTCCTCCTCCTCCACGTCTAGCCTCACCTTCTGGCTCTCATCCCAGTTTCATAATTTAACTCTCTGCCCTGCCAGGCAAAGCACCAAGTGCTTCTGGCTTGTTTGTTACAAGGTACAAAAAGCCCATTGTCACTTTGCACTTTTCAACTCCTGGGTCCCCCGTATGCGATCTTTTTGCCCACACCGTCGAAGGGAAACTGCCATTGTTATTCCCAGCACCATCTGCAGGAATAATACTCATTTATCAGGCTCTTAGTCTGTGCGTGTCATAAGCACTATCTCATTTAATCTTCATAAAAATTCTATACGGAAACCAATTCTGGGAGGCTCAGTAAATTATCAGGAGTTAGACAGATAGCAAGTTATTTACTTAAGCTATAATTCTCAGAAAAACCAACTATGATAATATTGAGTTTTCCTTGCGTTTTTGTGGCATGGACACAGGTCTAAAGACCCTTAAGTGTTGTTGCTACTTGTGGAATTAGAGGATGAGGGATTCTCTTCTAACTGATTTTCTTATAAAGGTCCCAGAATCCTCATCAACTTGACTGCTTAGGGAGTGAGTGTAGGTCGTTGGACTCCCTCGAAGATATATTTGTGTGGACTCCCGGGCTTGTAGTCTGATCTTTTGACGCTTACCGCAAAGCACTGGCAGAGGGTGTTTGACTCCAGTGCTCTCCTCCTGTCCGTGGCATGCCTGTGAATAACTTAGGCAACGTCCATGTGCTGTTTTACCTCCGTGGTCTGGCTTCTGATGGGCATTCAAAAGTATATCCATTGGGGACACCTGGGTGCCTCAGTGGGTTAAGTGTCTGCCTTTGGCTCAGGTCACGATCCCTGGGTCCTGGGATGGAGTCCCGCATCCAGCTCCCTGTTAGGCGGGGAGTCTGCTTCTCCCTCTGCCTGCCCCTTCCCCTGCTTGTGCTTGCTCTCTCTCTCTCTTTCTCTCTGACAAATAAATAAATAAAATCTTTAAAAAAAAGTATTTCCATTGGATCAATTGACAAATTTTAGTGGCCCCTTTTAGCACTTTCTCTTTAGTTATCTTTCCAGATGACTTCCACAGAGAAAGAATGTGGAAGGGAAATGATGAATGAATTTTTCAGTTGTGATAGGGCATTATTTACATTATTGACATGTACATACCACCCTTGCTCTCTCCTCAAAGAGAGAAGTAGGAGATATGTAAGATAATACATCAAAACATCTTTTGAGCTCTTAAAAATAAAAGACTTGAAAATAAAGATACAACTTGACTTTGCAAAAACATCCAATGTGATTCAAAAACCACTGCAGGGTCCTCACTAACAAGAAGCTTCCACAACCCTGCTGACAGGCTCAGTCTGCATGCAAAGAATAGGGGCCACATGGTGGTCTGAACAAACTGGGCAGGAACACATGCATTTCCCCAGAACAGGAACACTCTCTAGAGAGGCTGTGCGAGGGGAACAGTTCTGATTCCAGGAAAGTCTTCTCCAGTTACTCAGTGCATTCTGACTGCGGGGTGAACAAGTCCTATCACAGAAGACTTGTGGAAAAAAAGCAGGTCAACAATAGAAAGTAATTTTCTAAATATATAGGATCTCAGACTATGGATGATAACAGGATAAATGAAAGCAACATGTCTCAAATGTGGCACGATGGCAATCTAACACTGGAGAGATGGGAAAGCTAAATGACTAATAGGTGGAAACAAAGGAGAGTCGAAAGTCAGAAAATCAGTTTATGGGGATAAGTCACATAACATTGAAGGAATGGAGAAAACACACAAACGACAGGACTCTGATCTTTGGGTAATAAATAAGGCAATTTGCATGCACAAGTGGCTCAAAATGGAATTGTATGGGAGGAAAACCAAGCAATAATTCAAAGTGAAAAATCATCCCATCCTCAAATAAAAACGCAACTCTTCTTATCAAATAATATAGTCAACCAACCAGTTCTAGTTGATGTAGGGAAGTACTTTTGGTAGAGGGTTCAATTTAAGATTCAGAAGGACTTATGCATGAAGAGTAATGGTGTTTTTCTGGAGGCGAAGGTCATGACTTTATATGTTGTGTAAAGTACTTGGTACATTTGGTGCTGTTAGTGTTATCACTGTTAGTTCCATAAGGAAAAATTGAAAAAGTAAGTTGGTCAAGGAGGCAAAAGCATTCATGTAATGGTCTTTTAAAAATAAATATCACACACTGCTATTCAGAATGGGTTAAACATAATGAGATTATAGATAAAGTTTGTATTTTATCCTCCTAATGTATTTGGAACTATTTTATTATACATCAAGACTTCCCTAAACAGATGAGTAATGGTAATCAAGGCTTCTATTTATTTCTGCTATAGCATGGAAGTAACTGCATCATTTGGGTAACTCTGATAATTCCAATAGGCACTAGAATAGACATATACACAGAGGGCAAACATGTCAGATTAATTGTACTCTAAGACCAGAAGCATGGCAGACAATTCATGTTGATACCTTAATTAGGACGTGCCTCCAATTGGCCAGTCCTTCTGGATGGTAATTTTTTGTGCTGAGAGATGATCTAACATTTTTACTCTGTTGTCCCTGTGAATCCAAGAATAGTCTAAAGCCTTAATTAGCTAGTATGGTTAAAGGAGGAGGCAGTTTAGATTTTCTGGGTAACTGAAACATAAACGTTTAGGGTCAAAAACTTTGGTTTCTATCAAGTTTTACTGATAATTTCCCCAAAGGCATTATAATGTTTCACGTAGGCACACTTACCTTGCTCAAATTCAAGTACATTAATTTCTGAGAGGAATTATGATGAACACAGAAAGGGAGAGAGAGAAAACAGGAGAGAGAATTTTAATATTTTGGGGCAATGTCCCTCGTCTCCTCTTCTACTTGAGAATTGCCAAGGGGTAACAGTACTATGAGAGTTGTGTTTGGCTCTTTAAATGGCCACGGTCCCTGTATCTCAGAGCAAGATACCCCTCGTCTCCAAGTGGGGTTCTGGGAGTCTAGGTATAGGAAATGCTATTTACACAGCATTGCATTTAAATATTAGACCATCATACCATCTGTTGTTCAGCCTCAGGAACAACTCTCTAGTCCAGCCTGGGAGAAAAAACAGTCTGGAGTGAATTTATTATGAGTCAGTACTATGCTTCATTTTATGGCGGATATAAAAGGATTTTTTTTTCAAGGGTGCTTTTTACTTTAGCTGAAATCCTCATCTCCACGTAAGATGTGACTCTATTTTACGCACATATTTACCATAATAAATCAAGTGTACTACAGGTGAGTTTCAACTTGACTTGGGGGCCATAAGTATTACATAATCTATATGATAAAATGTTTAATTTATTAATAAATTCATGTTGTCATGTTTCTTTTTGGTCATTTGCTCCTTGGTCCTAAAAATATGGTTCAGAAACAGCAGCAGTATAAATGCTATGTAATGTTTTAGGAGAAAATGGTATAGTGAGGGATGATTAAATATTTTTATACTATAAAATCACTGAGTTCTTTATTTCTTTGACTTATTAAACCACATTAAAATAATGACACAAATGACTTCTACCTGCTCTTGATTATAATCTCTTGTTTGTTTCATTTGCACTATTCCTATACAGTTCAGCACAGTACACATTAGCCGCATGTGGTTATTTAAATTTCCATTATTTAAAATTAAGTATAATGAAAAATTCAGTTTTTTAGTAGCATTGGCCACATTTTAAGTGCCCAACAGCTATCTGTGTCTTGTGGCTTTCACATAAGACATAGATAAAACATTTCCATTGTTCTATAGGACAGAGGTGCACTAGACAGAAAGTCCTATTGGAGAGAACTGCACTAGATTTTTAATTTGAAAATTGGAGAAATTTCATGTTCTAATTAAATTATGAAGTTATTTTTTCCCCTTCAGAATGAAAATAGATTTTTTTTTTTTTGCTATTTATTACTACTTAGGCATTGCTAAGTAGTAATAAATAAATTCCTGCAACTCTGGGCAGAAAGAAGAAACACATACTTGATTTTTCCCAATGCTAACTCCTCAGAGTTTATGTTTGCTTTTTCTTTTTCTTTTCTTTTTGTTGATCTTAAGATTTCGTCAAATTTTTGATGTTCAGAGATGGTAGAACTTAAAATTGTGGATTATTTGAATTATATAGACATATCCATTGTTTGTAGAAAGAAACCATTTAAAATACATGGTGTAATTTAGAGCTTCTTGGAATCTTGCAGTTGTTTGGTAGGCTTAATCCTTCTAGGGATGACAGTGTAAGATCAGAACAAAAAGGAAACACACACAGAAAACCCAAACAATCTGCAATTCCTTTGGAGAGACACAAAGCAGGCAGAGAATTAGTGGAGAGGGGTCTGACTTTGAAAGGGGGATTGCAACAGGTGAGTTGGGAAGTTTGTGGCCTTTTTGAGAACACTTCCTAATTAGAATATGGTTTTGGTTGCCTTGTAGGCTTGAGATTTCAGGAGACAGTTTTGGGGTTGGTCAAGCAGCCAAAAAGTTAGGGGACAAATCCTTGCAGGTGAGAGTTGCAAAGTGGGTGAACTCCAAATTTGTGTAAAAACGTTTCTCAGCTCCTTAGATTCCTAGCAAACAACTATATAGTAGGAGGTTTTGTGAGTACAACAGAAAAGCATCAGTGGAAGCAGAAATATTAAGCAGAGATTTTAGCTGTTACACACCACATGGGAGACAGAGTTTACAGCCTGAGTCCAGCTAGATTAATAGCCTTGCAGAAGTCATTCTCTAGAGGATCCTTACAGAATCCAGAGCCTCAAAAACATACTATTTTTAATGTCCAGTACCAAAATCTTAAACTTCTTCGACTTCAGCCACAGCAACTTCTTCCTAGACACATCGCCAAAGGCAAGGGAAGCAAGGGCAAAAATGAACTATTGAGACTTCATCAAGATAAAAAGCTTTTACACAGCAAAGGAAACAGTCAACAAAATCACAAGATGACCGGCAGAATGGGAGAAGATATTTGCAAATGACATATCAGATAAAAGGCTAGTATCCGAAATCTATAAAGAACTTATCAAACTCAATAATCAAAGAACAAATAATCCAATCAAGAAATGGGCAGAAGACATGAACAGACATTTCTGCAAAGAAGACATCCAAATGGCCAACAGACACATGAAAAAGCACTCAACATCGCTTGGCATCAGGGAAATCTAAATCAAAACCTCAATGAGATACCACCTCACACCAGTCAGAATGGCTAAAATTAACAAGTCAGGAAACGACAGATGTTGGCGAGGATGTGGAGAAAGGGGAACCCTCCTACACTGTTGGTGGGAATGCAAGCTGGTGCAGGCACTCTGGAAAACAGTATGGAGGTTCCTCAAAAAGTTGAAAATAGAGCTACCCTACGACTCAGCAATTGTACTACTGGGTATTCACCCCAAAGATACAAATGTAGTGATCTGAAGGGGTAGGTGCACCCCAATGTTTATAGCAGCAATGTCCACAATAGCCAAACTATGGAAAGAGCCAAGGATGTCCATCAACAGATGAATGGATAAAGAAGAGGTGGTATATATATACAATGGAGTATTATGCAGCCATCAAATAAATGAAATCTTGTCATTTGCAATGACATGGATAGAACTAGAGGGTATTATGCTAAGTGAAATAAGTCAATCAGAGAAAGACATGTATCATATGATCTCACTGATATGAGGAATTCTTAATCTCAGGAAACAAACTGAGGTTTGCTGGAGGGGTGGGGGGGGTGGTAGGGATGGGGTGGCTGGGTGATAGACATTGGGGAAGGTATGTGCTGTGAATTGTGTAAGACTGATGAATCACAGACTTGTACCTCTGAAACAAATAATACATTATATGTTAAAAAAAAAAGAAGATAGTAGGAAGGGAAAAATGAAGGGGGGGAATCAGAGGGGGAGACGAACCACGAGTGACTATGGACTCTGAGAAACAAACTGAGGGTTCTAGAGTGGAGGGCGGTGGGGGGATGGGTTAGCCTGGTGATGGGTATTAAAAAGGGCACATATTGAATGGAGCACTGGTGTTATACGCAAACAATGAATCATGGAACACTACAGCAAAAATAAATAAATAAATAAATAAATAAATAAATAAATAAATAAGGGAAAAAAAAGAAAGCCGTATGCTCTGAGCAGTGGTCTCATAAAAGCTCCTGTTTTAATCACCCAGAGGCTTCTCTGCAACACTCCCTCTTAGGTTCCTTCTGTGACAACAGACCACGTGCACTCTTACACACACATGAAAGACACATTTACACAATGCACTACCTGCACAGAAATCAAAGGGGACACACCCGCTAGTGAAAATCATGTTGAAGAAGCTTCAAGGCAGATTTTTAAAAAAATAAATAAATAAACAGTATCCCACAGTGGTCATAAAAGAAATACTGAAGCAACTGATAAAACAGACACAATGATTAAAGAAGGGGTCAGTGAACTGTAGCCCACAGGCCACATTTAGTTGGCTTCCTATTTTTGTAAATAATAAAACCTAACAGGCATGAAAAAAAAATCACTACATGTGCAATGAAACAGGAAAACATGACCCATATCAGGAAAAAGAAATCAGTCAATGGAAAGTCACCTTGTGGTAACTCAGGTGATATAATAGCAGACAAGTGCTTTTAAATAGCTATTATAAATAGTCAAGGGCATAAAGGCAAATATACCCATAATAAATTAAGATGCATGGAATACCAGCAGAGAAATAGAAACTTTACAGAGTACCTAATTGGAAATTCTGGAATTGTAAAGTATAATAACAGGGAAAATAAATCACTGGATGGGTTTAAGAGCAGACTGAGTAAGACTAAAGGAAAAGTTAGCAAACTTGAAGACACATCAGTAGAAATTATCCAACCAAAAAATAGAAACATGATTGAAAGAAAATGATCACAGCCTGAGAGGTCTGTGGGACCATATCAAGTATTCTAATGTGTGTAATAGGAGTTTCAAAGGAGAGGACAGACAGAATTGGCAGAAAATATATTTTAAGAAATAATGGCCAAAATCTTCCCAAATTTGATGTAACACCCAAGAATCTCAATGAATCCCAAAGATAAAAAGAAAGTCAAACCCAGATAAGGGGTAAAATCAAAGATCAAGAGAAAATCATGGAATCAGATGGAGAAGAACAACATATAACATAAAGGAGAAATGATAAAAATGATGACTGACTTCTTTCTCATCAGAAAAAATGAAGACCAAAACCCAAACAAAGAAAACTCAATACAAATGAACCATATCTTTAAAGCGATGAAAGAAAAAAATATGTCAGTCAAAATTCTATGATCAGTGAACTTATCCTTCAAAACTGAAGATGAAATAAAACATTTTAAATTAAAGAAGCTGAGAGAATTCATTACCAACAGAACTACATTGCAAGGAAAGCTACAGGACATTCCTGAGGCCAAAGGGGAAATACAGAGGCCTGAAGACCACTAAAAAAGACAAGTAGGTGGGAAACAAAGGAGATTTTATATATAGATTTATTTTCTTCTCTTAATTTTATTTGAGATATAGGTCTATTCAAAGCAATAGTCATAACTCTGTTGAGGGCTTTATAGTGGTTGTTGGTATAACTGATATTAGAGCAATAGCAAAGGGAGCTAAATGAAATGACACTTTTGCAAGGTTCTTATATTTTATGCAAAGTAGTACAATATTAACTCAGGTGAATTTTTTAAACTAGAGATACCCATTGTAATTCTTAGAACATCCACTAAAAATGCAAAGAACCATAGATTAAAAAGCCAATATAAGGATCAAAATAGAATACTAAAAATATTCAGTTATTTTAAAAGAAGGCAGGAAAGGAGAGAGAAACCAAAAACAGATGAGATAAATGTAAACAAAGAGCAAAATCACAAATCTAAATACAACCATATTTATGACTTTATTAAGTGTAAATGAATAAAACACTACAATTAAAAGGGAACAATTGTAGGGTTTGATAAAAAAAGCAATATGTTGTCTATAAGAGACTCACTTAAAATGCAAAGACACAAATGAATTTAAAGTTAAAAAAATAGAAAAAGGTATATCTTGCAAATGCTAATTGTAAGAAGCTGGCATTTCTGTATTAAGACCAAAGTAGACTTTAAGTAAGGGAATGTTAGCAGAAGTAAGGAGACATTTCAATCACAATAAAAGGGTCAGTGCATCTGGATGACATAATTATATTATGTACCGAATTATTATTATGTACATGATTACTAATATGCTTATTAATAACGTATACATAATAATTATGATGTCCTAAAAATAGAATTTCAAAATAAAGCTCTCAGAACTAAAAGGAGATATAAATCATTGCAGTCATGATGGCAGATGTAATACTCCTTTCTACTGGAATCAGTCATTTTCCAGAACTAGAAAAATCAGTAAAGGTATAGAAGATGTGAATAATGCCATCAACAACCTTGATCTAATTGACATTTATAGAACACAGCTCTCAACAAACGCAGAATACATAGTGTTTTCAAGCGTGCATAGAATATTCACCAAGGTTGGTCATCTGTTAGACCATAAAACAAATCGCAAATTTCAAAAGTGTGACATCTTAAAGAATATGTTCTCTGAAAAAAAAGGAATTAAATTAAAATATATGGTTCAACTTGTTCTGAAAATCAGTTTTACATTTTTACAGAGTGAAGATTATGATATTCAGACAGAATTCACTAACGCATTTTAATACTTCTATAAATAAAATTATGATGATTTGAAGTTAGGATTTCAACATAGAAATTTTAGAAGCAGAGGAACACATCAGACTTAGTGCTGAAACTGAAAAGTAAGTTGTCAGTGGAACAAGATAGCTCAACATAGATTCACTGGACAAAAAAGTAGGCTTGATATTGCTCTAAAACGTTATAAGCAGCTAGTGCCAATTAAATCTGTCTACATTAAAAATATATATGATACTCCTACATTTGGATTGAGATATAAAGTGAAAAGTTTTTTGCAAGATAATTTGTCAGTATGTTTCATAAGTCTTGGAACAGATCCTGTTATGCCACTTTTCAAAAAAATATTGCCTGAAATGTTCTGATTTGTATGACCAAAAATATCCAGTACAGTGTTATTGATATGTTAGTCTTATTATAGAATATTATTTTAGTTTTATTATAGAATATTATTCACACAGGAATAAGCTCATAATATATTGCTAAGCAACAAAATCAGATTATACAAAAAGTATGAGTGGAATGATACCATTCTATAAAACTTACATATTTATAATGCATTAGAAAAATTATGAAAGAATAAATATCATGTAATTAATAGCAGTTTTGCTAGTAATTGTTTTCTTTTGTGCTGTCTTTAACAAAATGTTCTTTAAAAATATGCAATATTATACTTCTTTGTCAAAACTATGGCCTAATTATGTTCTTAATATCATGACTAACATGCAATGGCTACACATTGTGTTTTAGTGCTTTTGTGTATGTCATGTCATTTATTCTTCACAGTGATAAATATTTCCATTTCATAGATGAGCAAAGTGAGACAGAGATGGAGTAATTTGCCCAAGCGTATGCAGGTGGCATGTGGTCAGACTGAGATGTGTTCCCAAGAAGACTGACTCCAGAGCTCCTGCTCCTAAATCTTCTGCCACAGAAGCCACCCAAATACATTTCTATCAGCGAGAGGAAAAAAATACTAAAAGAGAAAACTGCTCAATAACAAGATAACACCCTGTCTGTAGACCCACTAAGAAAAGTCAATGCAAAGTGTTGAGGCCAACGGGCATACCTGTTGGGCTTCAGGTCTGGAAGTATGTGGGAATGGATGGAATTTTGCTACTGTGGGTCACAGAGCCCAAAGATGCTTCAAAGAAGTTGGGGGCAGGAAATTGGGATTACTGTTTGAGAACAGGTCTACAGCAGAGCTCCCAGGTTGGTGAAAGAAGAGGGAAAAACCTACCACCTGTGTTGTCAGGGACTCTGCCCTTTGTGAAGCTGTGTATCTAGAAAGGAGAATGACATGGGTCCCACTTTGTCATCAGGAACTGAGCAAGTTGTTCCCTGACTGTATGTTTGCAGTGTCACCGCAAAGCAAGAAACCACTCTGACCACTATAACTCCTGGTTCTGGAGTCAAGACCCTTGGGGTGTGGAAGAGTGACTAGAAAGAGCTCTCCCAAGGGATGAGCACAGAAGAGAGAGAAACGCACACAACAAAATGAAACATTTCACAGATGAGGCTACAGATCAAAATTTCAAAGTGTATTAAAGACTTCCGCTCCTGAGAAAGAGCCCAAATGTCAAAAAGACTAGAGACAAAATCAAAATAATAGAAAATTTTGAAAATGACTTTAAATATGCTTAGGAATCATCAATGAGATAAATGAAGGAACAGCATCTGTAATAGGAAAAATAAATAAGTCACAAAGGACAGAAGCGTAAAATAACAAGCTGGAAAACTTGGAAATTAAAAAAAATAGTAATTCATATAAAATGCAAAAATTTAAAAAGTATATAATTCATATAAAATACCAGGTGAATTCTAGACTGGATACATTCACAAGGGAATTAGAAAACTCAGAGATAGTACTGAAGACTTCACTCAGAATATGTCTGTCTGTCTGTCTTTTTCTTATCTCTCTATTCATATTATTTCTATATATCTATTCTAAAAAGATACAAAGCTATATACTCAAACTTACAAACTTCCAGTTATAAGATAAGTAAGTCCTGGGGCGCCTGGGTGGCTCAGTTGGTTAAGCGACTGCCTTCGGCTCAGGTCATGATCCTGGAGTCCCGGGATCGAGTCCCACATCGGGCTCCCTGCTTGGCAGGGAGTCTGCTTCTCCTTCTGACCCGCTTCCCTCTCGTGCTCTTCATCTCTCATTCTCTCTTTCTCAAATAAATAAATAAACAAATAAGATAAGTAAGTCCTGGAGGTGTAAAGAACAGCACAATGACTATCGTTAATCATACTGTATTGCATATTTGAAAGTTGCTAAGGGATTACATCTTAAAAGTTCTCACCACAAGAAAAAAAATTTGTAACTCTGTGAGGGGATGGATGTCAACTAGACTTATTGTGGTGATCACTTCACAATACATACATATATCAAATCACTATATTATACACTTAAAACTAGTTGTATCTCCACAAAATATATCATGAAGAAATACCTGTATACAATTATAAACTTATAAATTTACAGGGCATTAGGTCAAAAGGCCATAACATAGGTCTAATAGGACTCCAGGAGGAAAGACCTAGAAGGAATGGTGGAGAGGAAATATTAGATGAAGTAATAGCTGAAAAGTTCCCAACATTGATTCAAGATATACATTCTTATATGAAAAATTCCTTTCAAATAGAGTCAAAAACAGAAAAGAAAAAGAAAGGAAATCCACATTTAGATATATTACAGTGTGACAGCATATTATAAAATAGCCCACCAGAAAGAAAAGACAGGTTACATAAGTCTTTGATGGCAGACATCTCCCGTGTAGTAAATCATACCGGAAGACAATGGATAAATATATTCAGGGCCATCCACCTTGAATTCTATACCCAACTAACTTATTATTCATTTAAGAGATTTTTTTAAAAAAAATTCCGAAATAGGAAGACAAGAGTTTACTACTTCCAGGCTTCCCTGAAAAAATTCCTGATGAAGTAAAGTACTTATCTGTTAGCAAGGAGAAAAATAAATACGGCAAGAATGGAAAAGTAATAGTAAAACTGATAAGACAATTGAATGTAACAAAATATGCACACTCTTTTTCTTTTGTTCTGAAAGATAAAACAAAACTGTTCAACACCAGTAATAAGACAGAGGGGGTAGTGAGAGACAGAGAAAGAGAGACACACACATAGATGGACGGAGGGGACTGAGGAGTGAGGGGTACCATTCAGGGCATAACGTGAGCCCTTGTGCTTTTCAGAAGGAGAAGAGAGACACCAAATCACCATAGGATCTTGTGAAAAACATTTACAGTCAATTTTCTGAGGTAAATGAAGAAAAGAAGTGTAGAAGTATAGAAAAGTTTATCAAGCAAGCAGAAATCAGGATTGGAAATAAAGGGAAAAAAGATAGAATGAAAAAGAATTGCAGTAAAGCTAGTTCCAACTATATCCATAATTGCATGAAATGTTTGTAGATTAAACACCTTTATTACAAGATTGGTGCTAGCAGAGTGAAGTTTTTAAAAAGGCATAGCTGTGTGCTGCATACATGAAACAAAATTGCACCAAAATATTGCAAATAAAGAATGGAAGTAGATCTCATAACTTTCAAAGGTTGGTATAGCAACATTAATACAAGACCACCCCCCCTCCAAAAAAACATTCATGGCTGAGGTCATTGTTCTGGTTAAAGAGGGAAAATGCATAATTTTGATGAATAAGGAAGCACTCCATCAAGGTGAGTATACATGTATTTTTTAGAATTTGGAATAACTTAGAAGGTAGGGGAATCCATCACACCCCATCCTCCCCAGCACACACCCCTGACACCAAGGCATTTTGTGAGTTTTTTTTTCTTTTGAAATCCCTGCTATTTTCATGTTCCATTTCTATGAGTTGAAAGAAGAAGTGATTCTGTTTCCAATTTTATTTTTTATTCTTGCTGCAGTTTTTTCTCTCCTAGTTGTAGGCACAGTAGAGAAAGTGATGAAAAGCATGTACAAGGGAAATGAAAAATGAACAAAATGCAAAAATGTATTTGCTGAGTTGGAAGAGGTGAGTCATCTTGTGAGAAGACAAGGCAGCTAACTGCAAGGTTCGCGGCCTCAGAAATGCAAGGATGGAGGCAGCCCAGGGGTAAGTGTCTTGGCTTGGGGGAGGGGCATCTATTGGACAGCTGAGAAACCATGTGTAGTAGAAGTCAGCAGCCAAAGTAATCATCCTCCTTGCAGGAACACTGAGACAGAGGACAGATTCAATGCTGTTAATGTGCCCAGGATGGAAAAGGAAAACAAGACTGGGTTAAAAATGACTTCATTTTGGGGCACCTGGGTGGCTCAGTCTGTTAGGCATTGGATGCTTGATTTGAGCTTGGATCATGGTCTCCGGGTCATGACATCCAGCCAGGAGTGGTGCTGAGACTGCTTCAGATTCTGTCTCTCCCTCTCCCTCTGCCCCTCCCCAACCTCGAGGGGAGTCTCTCTCAATCTCTCAAAAACAAAACAAAAAAAAAAAAACTTAAAGAAAAAGGAGAAGAGATGGCTTCATTTTAAAATTTGGAATGTGGGTGTAAACCTTTTAGAAAGAGGGTTAGAGAAATCTTTCCAGTGTTGCAAGAAGGATGTGAACTGAAGTCCTTCATGGGGCTTCAGGGGGTTCTGGGCTTCAAGCAAAAGGGACAGGGTTTGGTTGTCAAATAGTATTAAACCCAAAGGGAAAGATACATGGGGGTGACTTAGTAAGTCCTTTCAAATTTAAGTAAGCATCAAATTCGATCTGAAGCATCACAGCAGATGTGCACCAGACAGGGAATGATTATTAATATTTGGAAGACATACTTGCTTGCAGAAGTTTAAAAGAAGATAGTTCTTGTTTGGCCTCATGTGGGTTTTTGGTCAAGTTGGGGAGTAACTCTAGATGCCCTATGAATCCCATCTCTTCCATTCCTGGAATTTATGAACACTCAGTGATTGGAATTGGAGCTCTCCTTTGAATATGTTTTAGGCTTCCTCCTTTGTCCTCAAGTTTCTGTCCAGATCCTTCCAGAAGAACCCCAGATATCTTTTGTGAGTGTGGGTTGGAGGAGAGCTTGTCCACTGGCGGTAATGGAGGCACCATCACCCACATGTAAATACTATTCATGCATCTGCAGGCTCCCCAGAGACCATTGGCCAGACCACCATTTCCTGAAGCCCAGGTAAAAATATTTCCTTTACTAGAAAACCTTAGAGGGAGAGGAGAAACCCAAAACACAGCTTGCTTTCCACACAGTCATTTCATTTGAAATAGTTTTATATTACTGCTAAGCCATGAAAGTGTTTTTGATTGTGTCAGTCTCAATTACTGTGCATTTAATAAAGAAAAATGCGTGCTTTTAAAAAAGCCATGTCACATCTGTGAAGTATTTTTTTAATAAAGGTCCCTATATCTTTCAAAAATTAATGACCCATTTGTTACTGGCAATTATATACAGTTTAATGTAGCTTCTCTTTTATGTGATAATTATACACATATTTTTATTTTTTAAAAGATTTTATTTATTTGAGAACGAGAAAGAAAGAGTGCAAGCGCACGAGTAGGGGGAGGGGCACAGGAGGGAATGAAAGACTCTCAAGCTGACTCTGCACTAAGCGTGGAGCCTGACTCGGAGCTTGGTCCCATGATCATGAGATCATGACCTGAGCCAAAATCAAAAGTCGGACGCTTAACCAACCTAGCCACCCAGGTGCCCCTATACGTTTATTTTTAAAGTACCTTTCTTGAAGGAATAGGAAGAAATTTACTCTTGTCTGGGACAAAATGGGACAGTGCAAATATTTGCTGTAAAAAAAGTAAATGCAATTCAAGTGACTTGAGTTTGGGGATTACTGATATACTGAGTTCAATAAAGGCCTGTGTAGATACTTTAGGTGGTAAATATATATTTGTATTTTGACCTTGTGATCAATTCCCAAACATTACCAGCTATTTTAGTGTATGTTTTTTTTTTTTTTTTCTAGGCAGCTACCTGGGAATAACCCTTTTTATAGCTTTCAGATACTGCAGCATCTATAAATAGCCTTGTAGCATGACATTAGGTAAGAGAGAGTCCAATATTCTATTGCGTGAGAAATGTGGAATTTTGAATTAAAAAGTAGTTTAAATGGCATTTTAGTTTTAGTGGTGAAATTAAAAGCAAGACACAAATCACAGAAGAGGGACAAACAGATGTTTCTCTGATAGTTGGATTCCTTAGAAAATTGACTATAAATTCAGGAAGATAATTATTAACACTGGATTATATAATCAGCCTGATTTGGCTGGTTATCTACAAAGTCATTAAAAAGTGTCAGAAGAATCAAATGTATATTGTATACCAAGCAGAAACTGCTGTTGGTCTTCATTGAAATCCCTTCTGCATATCTTTTTTTGTATAACTTAATTAGCAAAGTTAAAATTAAGATGAGACTCCAGAATGTTTAGATGAAACAATTTCTATGAGAGCACACTTCATTAAAACATTTTAATAATGCACCAAACTCCTGGTTATCAAAGAAATCTCTTAAAAACAATCTTTTCCAATTAATATAATCATTTAATCTAAAATATTTGTGCTGTTCAAGAAAAATCCAAATCCTGCTCTTGCCATGTTACTTATGTCAGGCACCTGTTATATGCTCTGCTAACAATCTTCACTTGCTAGACTTTTTTTTTTAAGATTTTATTTATTTATTTGACAGAGAGAGACACAGCGAGAGCAAGAACACAAGCAGGGGGAGTGGGAGAGGGAGAAGCAGGTTTCCCGCTGAGCAGGGAGCCTGATGTGGGGCTCGATCCCAGGACCCTGGGATCATGACCTGAGCCGAAGGCAGACGCTTAACCGACTGAGCCACCCAGGCACCCCACTTGCTAGACTTTTTAACAGTGCTGTCACTAGAGTGTATTCCACATATGTTTATTGAGTATCTAGTGTATGCTTGACACCATTCTAGGCTCTATGGAAAGAGTAGTGAACAGGACAAAGTACCTATTCTCATGAAGCTCACACTCTGAGGAAGACAGGCAAGAAAACTAATAAATAATACAGATATTTAGATAGTGACAGAGTTGTATAACTGTCATCAGAATCAATTTTAGAACATTTTCATCAGCCCCAAGAAAAACTCTATATTCTACCTGTCACCCTCAATTCTCTCATTCCACCCCTCCAAGCCCTAGACCACCGGTGATCCATTTCTGTCTCTATAGAATTACCTATAAAATGAAATTTTATATCATGAAAATGGAATCATGCTGTATATAATCATTTGTGACTGGCTTCTTTCACTTAGCATAATGTTTTTAAGGTTTATACCGGTTGTAGCGCATATTGATACTTTTTGTTGATGAATGATATTCCATGAAATAGATTTTATTTATCCATTCATTAATTGATGGACATTTGTGTTGGTTCCACTTTTTGGCTGTTATGAATAATCCTGCTATGAACCTTTATGCACAAGTTTTTGTGTGGACATAGGCTCTCATTTTTACTGGTTATATACCTTGGGATGGAGTTACCAGTATATGGTAATTCTTTGTTTAGTCTTTTGAGGAGCTGTCAGACTATTTTTCAAAATTCATACTACATTCTCATCTGTGGTGTACGAAGGTTTCAGTTTTTCCACATTTGTTCCAATACGTTATTATCTGTTTGTTTGTTTGGTTTTTTCATTATAACTATGCTAGTGAGTGTGAAGTTGTATCTGGTTGTAGTTTTGACTTTAATTCCCTTGATGCCTAATGATGTTGAACATCTTTTCATGTGCTTAGTGGTCTTTTATATATCTTTTTTTGACAAGTGTCTACTCAGATCATTTGCCTATTTTTAAATTAAGTTATTTGTCTTTTTGTCATCTACATATAAGTATTCTTTATTTATATACATATATTCTAGATATGGCTCTTAACAAGTATATGATTTGCAAATATTTTCTCCCTCTCAGTGTGTTGTCTTTTTACCATATTTATGGTATCCTTCGAAACACAAAAGTTTTTAATTTTCATGAAGTCCAATTTCTCTATTTTTTATTTGGTTGCTTGTGCTTTTTGGTGTCATACATTAGAAACCATTGCCAAATCCAAGGTCACAGAGATTTACTCCTATGTTTTCTTCTACGAGTTTTATAGGCTTAGCTCTTCCCTTTAGGTCTTTGATTCCTTTTGAGAAAATTTACATATATGATGTGAGATAGGGATAACATGCTATTTTTTGATAAGGCTATTATTTCCCAGGAGGGAATAAACTTAGTTTTTATAAAAGTGGTTTCAGAAAAATAGTGTTAACTTATTAAAAGCTATTTGTGCATATGCCAGGCATATTTCTGTGAATAGTATAGAAAAACCTCCAGCTTTCAGTAAATGAATAAATATGACAGAGTTAAGTCATGTAAAAACTATGAAAACTACAGAATGATAAAATGGGATGGACAGGACTGGATGCTATTTTTATAATGAGTTATCGGAGAAAACCTCTTACATAAGGTGGTATTTGAGTAGAGACTTGAAAAAAGTGAGGGAGTAAGCCCTGGATATATGTGGCAGAAAAGCATCTCAGGCAGAAGGAACAGCATGTACAAGGGCCCTAAGGTTGGGAGCATGCCCAAGGAACAGCAAGGAGGATGGTGTAACTAGAAAGAGGAGACAAGTGATAGGCATGGAGAACTGAAGGGTACTGGTGTGCCAGAGCACTTGAGGCTTCATGGATCATGCTCGAGACATTGGATGTAGCATTGATCAGGACTGGATGACACTGGAGGGTTTTGAGCAGAGAGATTAGGTGATTGGATGATTTATGGTTTACAAGGGTCACCTTGATGCAGGTTGGAGAACAATCTGAAACCAGTTGAAAAGCAAGAATTCAGGCTAGAGAGAATGGAGGCTTGGTTCAAGGTGGTAGTGCTGGAGATGGTCAGATAGTAGGCATATTTGGCAGATATAACCAACAGACAGGTATTGTGAGAAAAAGAGACATTAAGGAACATTGAAGGAGTTTTGGCTTGGGCAAGTGGAAGTATGAGTTGCCATTACCTAAGACAGGGAGTGCAGGATATGCTTAGGAAACAGGTAGAGTTCAACTTGGAGCATATTAAAATTGAATGCCTATTAGACAACCATGTGAAATGAATAGTTTGATACAATTCTGGGTATGAGGAGAAAGGTCTGACCTGAAGGTATAAATTTGAGGGTTTATAGCATAGAGTTAGTGTTTTCAACCTTGGGACTAGATGAGGTCACTTAGGGAGTGAGAAGGAAAGAGGAAGGAGGCATAAGAAATGATCCCAGTGGTCCACTTCTTCTTTTATTTAAAATTTTTTTTATTATGTTATGTTAGTTACCATACAGTACATCATTAGTTTTTGATGTACAGTTCCATGATTCATTGTATTCATAGAACAACCAGTGCTCATTGCATCACTTGCCCTCCTTAATACCCATCACCTGGCTAACTCATCTCCCCAGCCCCCTCCCCTCTAAAACTCTCAGTTTGTTTCCCAGAGTCCATAGTCTCCACTTCTAAGTGGAAGGAGGAAAATGAATTGACAAAGGAGTCCTAGAAGATGTGACCAGTAATCTAGGAGACCCAGAGAGGGTGGTGTCATGATTGGCGTGGGTTCAAGAGGCAATTGAGGGAAAAGGAGTAGAGGCAGTCAGATGACAGTAAGTTATTTAGATTCAACAAATAGTGGGCACTTCCTATATTCCCGCAGTTGTTCTAGAATAGCTCAGTGAAGGAAAGAGACCCAAACCTAGCCTGTGTGGGGATGACATTCTACCAGAGGGACACAGACAATAAATGATAAATATGTAAATTACACAGTAGGCGAAGATAATTCCTGTACTGGAAAATAAATAGAGTAAGTAGGGAGTGCACATTTTTTACCGGAACAATGGAAAGAATTGAGTATCCTTTACCTAAGATGGGGAGATTGTGGGTAAACATTTGGAGGGAAGAGGTTACTTAATATCTTTTTTTGCTCAATTACTATCTCTAAAACACTAAAGCAGTAAGTTTTCAGGGAATTTCCATTAAGTAAAAACATTTAGCAATAACAGTACACTGAACTTAACCTTACTTTCACGTTCCTTAAGGTCTTCCAAATTCCGTGATTTTTAACATTAATGTGGTATTGTCTGGCTCCTACGAAAAAACATGGAGATTTTAATTTTAATAATAAATCTTGACATCAGTTAGTAAATGTTTCCTATTAACGAAATCATAGAATATGTTTTGAATGGATCTTTTTTTGAGGTCCTCAATTTGGATTCTGAATAAACAGGCATCTACTATGTATTCGTAACTCATGTTTGTGAATGATTAACGCTCTTAAGAAGCAAACACCTTTGGTTTGGGAAAGTCAAATAAGGCTTTTAAATATTTAAGCTCTATGGTTTTCTACTAAATATAAAACTTACGTAACAGAAGAGATCTTGTCTGTTCTATTTTCCACCTATAACTTTTGGTTCTGTGGTATGTTATATATTGACCCCAGTTATATAGCCATGCATTTATCGGAATTAACAGAAATAAAGCCACTTCCAATGCCTTTCCTTTTTTTCAGCCACAGTGATTCTGTGTATGGAAACACATTTGACCTGAAGCTCAAATATCACACTCATTGAAGCATGGCCTGATTCCCCAAGAAGTCGGTTGCTCATTGAGATGTTTTGTCCTTGGGGTTGGTTTATATCTCGATTATAAGCATTATCACATTGTATTTCTTCTTTTTCTGTACCACTGAAATGCATTTGTATTTCAGTTATATGCTTGCACTTCTGTTCCCTTGGTGCTATCAGGTGCTCTCAGAGAACAGAGGGGCCCCAGAGTCTTAATGGTTCCTGGTATACAGAAGATGTCCAATAGAGGTCAAAAGAATGAAGTTATCCACCAATGAGTAAATGCTTCCATATACTTTTACCATACATAAATGCTGTATCTGAACTCTCTCCTTGAGAAGTTGAAAGAGTGACAACCCAAAAGCAGTGTCTCTCCTATTCTTCACTGAAGCCAAATCACAGACTTTGGGGGGCTACCTAGGGTATTCTTCCATGGCCTGCTAAGTAGCTGAGAAACCAAAGAGAGAGAACAGGGTAGAACAACTAAAGCCCAGGTGCTAAAATTACCAAACCTTGTAGTCCCTTCCCAGAATTATTTTTTTAATTTTTTATTATTTATTTATTTATTTATTTATTTACTTATTTATTATTTTTATTTATTATTTATTTGTTATTTTTATTATTATTTTTTATTTATTTATTTTTTTCATTCTTGCTACAAGAGTCAAAGTTTTCTCATTGAATGTCAGCTTGAAGGTGTTATTTTTATAAAGTAAAGGGCTTAGTTTTTCAGATACCATACCCAAACTAATGCATACAAATAGGTTATATCCTTTTCTGGTTATTCTAGGCCCCCAAAACTTTCTGGGTGGCAGATTAAAGCTATTAAAGCTATTTTCTGGCACTGTAAAGGACAGCCTTTAGAGGGACAAGTAGATCTTTATAGACAGCACCTTGTCTTTACTATGTCACCACCTTCTCTGATGTCACTCATATCATCAGGATTTTGAAAAGTGCCTATTTAGGGCAAGACAACATGCAGCTACCTGTGTATTTGCAAGGGGCACGAGGCCAATACAAAAAATCCCACTGGTCTAGGATTTCTCCATTGCTTTGTGGGAACCAGAGAATTTTCTAGTAGCCATAGTTAAGGGTCACTTTAGCAATTGGAAACAATGATCAAGCAGCAAATTGTTGGCAGGGGAAATCCAGACAGAAGGTAGCTTAAATTGATGGCTTCTGTGGAGGCCAAGGGAATTTGAAACAGAATTTGCCTGCAATTTTGCTTGGCCAAATCACCTTTACAAAAGAACTGCGATGCCCAAACAATGCCCATACCCCAGATCACATGCAGAAAGCTGGAACCAAGAATTCCTAAATGAATGAAAATTATTCTACAGGGATAAAATGACCATTTTCCCAAAAAAGTCTTCTCCAATTTATTGCTCTAAAAGTTATCATTATTCTCTAACTATCCGAGGAATTCATTATCTGGTGTTATCGGGTGCTAATCAACTTCAGAAGATCTTACATACGATTTACATGAATTTAAACTTTGACGGTAATTGCTTATGACCTCTTTCATTAAACTCACTGGACACAGACACCAATCCAACCCAGATTAAAGATGGATGGATCCACCTGGATATACATCTTTGTCCTGAAAAGATTCAGATGACATTGTAGACTGTCATGGTATAGCACTGGCATCTTCTGGATACCAAGAGCCCTCACAAAGCCCATGCCTCTCTGCAGGTGCTTCTCCATGGCATGCCTTGACCTTACCCCTTCTCAGTACTTACTGTGCTCTGCTGGATTGCAATTGTCAGGGATATAACATTCTCTTCAGGCTCTTCCCAGTACCTAGTTCATCGTAAAAGCACAACACATACTAATGAAAAAAATGAGATTTAAAAAAATCCCATCAAAAACCTCTGAGCATTTTTGCCTTTTAAAGAAGGCAAAAAGGCAGTCTTGGTGTCAAAGAGACACTAAAGCCTGATTTTGTGTTACAAAGACATGAGCTCGAACCAACTCTGTTACTACTCTTGCATCTTTAGGAAGTCGCTTCTGTTCTAGAAGACCCAGTTTGTGCATCTGTAGAATAAAGGTGATGATACTTTTCTTTCAAGGCATCTGCGGTGGCCACAGGTTTACTATCATGCGATGGAGTCAATAGAGTATTTGGAACATTCTCGGTAATAGTACAATTATTTATCATGTCTGCATGTATATGGGATAAATGTTCATTGGGAATGCAGCTGGGGCAATGCCAGTTCCTTTTTCCCCATGCAGCCAACTTTGTTGAGTCACCATGACTGAGCTCCAGACTCTGCACAATTATCTCCTCAACTTCCTTATGGGCACACACACTTGTTTAAGGGGAAAGTAGTGTGCATACATCATACCCAGACCCTTCCAATGGATACTTCCAGGTGTGCTGACCAAAAGAGGAGTCTTTGTGGTCTGTCTTCAGTTGATGTCAACTAATTAAATGTTATTAAATGGTATGTACTTGGGTTTCATGAAAACAATAAATCAGGGAAGAGAGGACTAGGGTAAAGATGTAGAAGGTTTCAATGCTGTGTTGGTGTGGGCTTCTCAGTATTCATTAACAGGAATCTTTAACAGTTCCTATTAAAGGGATAGTAGCTATTTCTAATAAGTTTAGCATCATTTTCAAAGTGCCAAGTAGATTATTTTATTTTATTTAGAAAAGGATATTTTGTCTTTAGAATATGAAGGTGCTGTTGACTTTTATAGGTGACGATAATAAGGTCGTCCTTACTGCTGAGCAGGGAGTCCAACATAGGGCTGGATCCCAGGACACTGGGATCATGATCTGAGCCAAAGGCAGACACTTAACTCACCTAGCCACTCAGGCGCCCCTGACAACGGTATGTTAAAAGAACAATAAAAGTAATACTATTTGAGAGCTTATAGTGGGCAGACATGGTAAGAGACATGGTACACATACCATTTGATCTAGATATTATTCCCCAGTGATGTTTGAGAAGATTTCAGATGTCAAGAAGAAACTACCCAATCCTTGTGTTTCCATAGGGAGAAGGAAGTGCTTGTTTCACTTTCCAGAAGAGAAAAATACAGAAGAAAGTTTTCTAGTTTATATCTGTCCCAACTTCATTCCTTTCTGGTTGGGTAGGAGCGACTTTATGTGAACAGTGAGTTTGAGAAAATGAGCTGAGCATGATGGGTTCCACATAACCTGCTCTCTTGGATGCACCTGTTCACCAAGTAAATGCATTTAGGTCTGTGCTTGACTTTTGGTAAGCTTAGAATAACAGGTTTTGCCCATATAGGACCATGATCAGATGGTAAAATGACCAAACTGGAGAGGGTGGTACATACCTGAACCAAATTCTTCAATCAGTTTTGGTAGTAATATAGCTGATACTTTCATTCTCTTTTCTGTCGTGTCCTAATTCTTTTTTTCAAATTTTTTATTGTTATGTTAATCACCATATATTACACCATTAGTTTTTGATGTAGTGTTCCATGATTCATTGTTTGTGCATAACACCCAGTGCTCGACGCAGAATGTGCCCTCTTTAATACCCATCACCAGGCTAACCCATCCCCCCACCCTCTCCCCTCTAGAACCCTGTTTGTTTTTCAGAGTCCATCGTCTCTCATGGTTCATCTCCCCCTCTGATTTACTCCCATTCATTCTTCCCCTCCTGCCATCTTCTTCTTCTTCTTCTTTTTAAACATATAATATATTATTTGTTTCAGAGGTACAGATCTGTGATTCAACAGTCTTGCACAATTCACAGTGCTCACCATAACACATACCCTCCCCAATGTGTATCACCCAGCCGCCCCATCCCTCCAACCCCCCACCACTCCAGCAACCCTCAGTTTATTTCCTGAGATTAAGAATTCTTTTTTATCAGTGAGGTCATATGATACATGTCTTTCTCTGATTGACTTATTTCGCTCAGCATAACACTCTCCAGCTCCATCCACGTTGTTGCAAATGGCAAGATTTCATTCCTTTTGATGGCTGCATAATATTCCATTATATATATACACCACCTCTTCTTTATCCATTCATCTGTCGATGGACATCTTGGCTCTTTCCACAGTTTGGCTATTGTGGACATTGCTGCTATAAACATTGGGGTGCACCTACCCCTTCGGATATCTACGTTTGTATCTTTGGGGTAAATACCCAGTAGTGCAATTGCTGGATCGTATGGTAGCTCTATTTTCAACTTTTGGAAGAACCTCCATACTGTTTTCCAGAGTGGCTGCCCCAGCTTGCATTCCCAACAACAGTGTAGGAGGGTTCCCCTTTCTCCGCATCCCCGCCAACATCTGTCGTTTCCTGACTTGTTAATTTTAGCCATTCTGACTGGTGTGAGGTGGTATCTCATTGAGGTTTTGATCTGGATTTCCCTGATGCTGAGGGATGTTGAGCACTTTTTCATGTGTCTGTTGGCCATTTGGATGTCTTCTTTGGGAAAATGTTCATGTCTTCTGCCCATTTCTTGATTGGATTATTTGTTCTTTGGGTGTTGAGTTGGATAAGTTCTTTATAGATCTTGGATATTAGCCCTTTTTCTCATATGTCATTTCCAAGTATCTTCTCCAATTCTGTTGGCTCTCTTTTGGTTTTGTTGACCGTTTCCTTTGCTGTGCAAAAGCTTTTTATCTTGATGAGGTCCCAATAGTTCATTTTTGCCCTTGCTTCCCTTGCCTTTGATGATGTTTCTAGGAAGAAGTTGCTGTGGCTGAGGTCGAAGTGGTTGCTGCCTGTGTTTTCCTTTAGGATTTTGATGGACCCCTGTCTCACATTTAGGTCTTTCAACCATTTGGAGTCTATTTTTGTGTGTGGTGTATGGAAATGGTCCAGTTTCATTCTTCTGCATATGGCTGTCCAATTCTCCCAACACCATTTGTTGAAGAGACTCTCTTTTTTCCATTGGACATTCTTTCCTGCTTTGTCGAAGATCAGTTGACCATAGAGTTGAGGGTCCATTTCTGGGCTCTCTATTCTGTTCCATTGATCTATGTGTCTGTTTTTGTGCCAGTACCATACTGTCTTGATGATGACAGCTTTGTAATAGAGCTGGAAGTCTGGAATTCTGATGCCGCCAGCTTTGCTTTTCTTTTTCAATATTCCTATGGCAATTCGGGGTCTTTTCTGATTCCATACACATTTTAGGATTATTTGTTCCATTTCTTTGGAAAAAGTGGATGGTATTTTGATGGGGATTGCATTGAATGTGTAGATTGCTCTAGGTAGCATTGACATCTTCACAATATTTGTTCTTCCAATCCATGAGCATGGAACCTTTTTCCATTTCTTTGTGTCTTCCTTAATTTCTTTCATGAGTATTCTATAGGTTTCTGAGTACAGATTCTTTGCCTCTTTGGTTAGATTTATTCCTAGGTATCTTATGGTTTTGGGTGCAATTGTAAATGGGATCGACTCCTTAATTTCTCTTTCTTCTGTCTTGTTGTTGGTGTATAGGAATGCCACTGATTTCTGTGCATTGATTTTATATCCTGCCACTTTACTGAATTCCTGTATGAGTTCTAGAAGTTTGGGGGTGGAGTCTTTTGGGTTTTCCACATAAAGTATCATATCATTTGCAAAGAGTGAGAGTTGACTTCTTCTTTGCCGATTCGGATGCCTTTGATTTCTTTTTGTTGTCTGATTGCTGTGGCTAGGACTTCTAATACTATGTTGAATAGCAGTGGTGATAGTGGACATCCCTGCTGTGTTCCTGACCTTAGGGGGAAAGTTCTCAGTTTTTCCCCAATGAGAATGATATTCGGGTCATCAACATATTTAAATAAAATGGAGGAAAGTAAATACTATACAAGTTATTTTTATCATATTCCTATTGTTCATCTTAACAATAAGATCATATCTTGTGTCCTTCAGATACAAATGTTTCACTTGTCTGAGTGACACACAGAAGAACCCAAATTATTCATTTGGGGGGAAAAATGAATTGAAATCTAATCATCCTCCAGCCCTGTGACACATACACATTTTCTGAAAATTTCACAGTAATATTAATAAAGAGACACATTGTTTTATTTGTAGGAGCATAGTGCTTTTTAGAAACTCATACAGGTAAGACTGTTTTACAGGTGAATTTTCCCAGCTACTCCTAGGAGGCAACAATGCACCAATATCACTAACTCTGTTACTCCAGTCACTTCAATCTCTTCCCTGAGTTATACCCAAGTTTTTATGGGATAAAACCACTGGACCCCAAGATGGAGTATAGCCAACTAGACCCATGCTTCCTGGCAATGAGACATTGTGCAGAATTTTCCCCTTTTCTCTGAGACTATAAAAGGAAGGTCAGATTAGGTCTGAGAGCACAAGGAAAGTTCCTTGGGAAGTAAACTTTTCTATACAGTAGTGAAAAGTACAGCTCGGAGGAGTCAAAGAGATAGCCCTCTCACCCCAAAGTCAATAAGAAATTCAAGTCCATTGACATTGTTATTGGCAGAGGGAGATCCTGGATGATTGACATAAATTGCTATCTTAGAAGGACTGTAAAGAAATGTCATTTCCAAAATTAAATAGCTCACGTCTCTGTGGCCAGGGGAGGGGTGGCGGGGGGGCGGCGCCCATCAGGGGGCTCGCTTGGCATTTAGCTCAGTTACACCCATGCACTGAAGATACATGTCTGCAAAAGGAAAGGAAAGAACAAGAAAGCGGGGAAAGGGATTCCACTGCTTAGAAAACCAAAACCTCACTACACTCAAACCAGACAGAAAGAAGGAAAAGCTCTGTTTACGCTTTGCTTGGCTTTGTATCATATTGTTATCTCTAAATAAAGGAAAGAGTAGAGAAATCTTTCTGATGAATCATCTGATGTGACAAGAAAGCAAAGCAGGAGCAGTGATTACCTGGGCTTGCAACATTCTCTGAGAAGGAAAGAAGAAGGTAATGCAGAAAGTTCACTCTCTGATGAAAAACATCTCAGCATTCTATTTGCCAACTTTTCATCCTGTCTTAAAAGGTATTAGGGAGAAGAAAAACAAGGGCAGCTTTCAGAGGTGGAATTTGGCAACTGCAGAGTCAGTGTTACAGGCCTTCCATGAGAACTTGTTCTTTGTTTGCATGTTAATTACATTGTGTCAACAGAAGAAATTTCTGCTGGAGAAAATATAATGGCGATCCATTGATGATAGTCTGAATCTGTGTCTTTGAAGAGTGAGAAATGCTGTAACAAATTGGTAACATTTAGACTCATGGAAGGAAGGTTTTAGAAAATGAGATGGGTACTTAAAATATCTTGAAGTGTTGATTGCTAAAAGGAAGAAAGAATCCCATTAGAAAGTGTGCTTTGCTTTGGTCCCATTTGCTTGCTTTGTTTGTTGATTTCAGATCGTTGGAATAATTCTGCAGATATTCAGGGGTGTCAAACAGCGATATACTGTTTATATAGGAGTTGTTCTGTCCTTCTGGTTAGTCCTATGTATCACTAGAGACAGTTGTACCAACTAGCAGTTCCAAAGACCTAATCTCAACATCTCTTCATCTTGCCTAGACTAACACTCTTCAAACCTGTTAGGTAAAGTTTCCACTTATCTATGACTGCATAGCAAATTATTCCAGAACTTAAGAATAACCATTTTGGGGCACCTGGGTGGCTCAGTTGGTTAAGCGACTGCCTTCGGCTCAGGTCATGATCCTGGAGTCCCGGGATCAAGTCCCACATCGGGCTCCCTGCTCAGCGGGGAGTCTGCTTCTCCCTCTGACCCTCTTCCCTCTCATGCTCTCTGTCTCTCATTCTCTCTCTCTCTCAAACAAATAAATAAAATCTTTTTTTTTTTTTAAAAGAATAACCATCTTACTATACTCGAAGATTCTGTGGGTCAGGAATTCAGAGTGTATACAACAGGTGCTTGTCTTTACTTCATGTTGTCTGGGCCTCAGCAGGGAGGACTTGAAACTTGTTTTATCTTTGTTTTTGTTTTTCTTTTGCTTATAATTCCTTGTAATTTTGAAGGATATTTCACATTTGATTTCTTTAAAAAGGTTATTTATTTGAGAGAGTGAAAGAGATGGGGGGGAAGGACAGAGAGAGAGGGAGAGAGAGAAACTTAAGCAGGCTCCACGCCCAGCACAAAGCACAGATGCGGGCTCAGTCTCACAACCCTGAGATCATGACCTGAGCTGAAATCAAGAGTTGGCCACTTAACCGACTGAGCCACCCAGGCGCCCCTCACATTTGATTTTTTTAAAAAGATTTTTATTTATTTATTTGACAGAGAAAGACACAGTGAGAAAGGGAACAGAAGCAGCGGGAGTAGGAGAGAGAGAAGCAGGCTTCCCGCTGAGCAGGGAACCTGATGTGGGGCTTGATCCCCAGGACGCTGGGATCATGACCTGAGCCGAAGGCAGATGCTTAACGACTGAGACACCCAGGTGCCCCATCTCACATTTGATTTTACGTAAAAGGGTGGCAAAATATATTTTGGCCATTTTGTTTTAAAGTTTAGAAGTAGGACTAATCGAATATTACAAAATTTTAAATGTGATGATGGAAGATTTGCCATCTTTTCTTAGATTTAGAATCCAAGTGTTACACATTAAAAGTACTGACATGACTTTGGGAACATACGTGCAGGGAAACTTGCTGTGTTCTTGAACTCATAGCCTCTCTATCTGGCTACTGAGAAGACTATGGAAGACTTTTGTTTTAAAGAATTAAAAAAGATATCATCTGGGGCGCCTGGGTGGCTCAGTTGGTTAAGCGACTGCCTTCGGCTCAGGTCATGATCCTGGAGTCCCGGGATCGAGTCCCACATCGGGCTCCCTGCTTGGCGGGGAGTCTGCTTCTCCCTCTGACCCTCTTCCCTCTCGTGCCTCTCTATTTCTCATTCTCTCTCTCTCAAATAAATAAATAAAAATCTTTAAAAAAAAGATATCATCTGAAAAAGCTGCATAGTGTAGGACTCTGTAACATTTTGGAAAAGGCAAAAGTTATTTTAGATCTGTGGCTGTCAGGGGTTGGGAAGAAGGAGGGTGCCCAGATGTTTGGGGGCATGAAACCACCCGGTATGATGCTATAATGAGACATGTTCCTATACGTGTAATTACGTGTATAATATATATGTATTATAGATATACATACATGCATGTGTTATATACATACAGCATACATTTGTCCAAACCCACAGAATGTACAACAGCGAGAGTCAAGCCCAGTGTGAACTATGGACTCTGGGTGTTACTGACACAGGTTCATTGATTGTAACAAATGTACCTCTCTGGTGGGGGATGCTGATAGTGGGGGGAGGCCGTGCAAGTGTGGGGACGGGGGTACATGAGCACTCTCTGCTCAATTTTGCGGTGAACCTAAAAGGATTCTAAAAAACAAAGTTTGTGTTAATTTGTTTGTTTCTAAAGTCACATGAGGTAAATTTGCTTTAATATATAATTTGGAAAACAAAACTTTGGTATTTAAACGCAAGAGCTTTGTTTGAAAACAACACGCTATCCAAGTAAGGGTCCGGTTAGTGAAAATAGTCCAGCAAGTGTATCTCTGTTTAGAAGAGTCTGAAAACTCGTCAGAGGAAAGACAATCAATCTGCTCTCCAGGTACACTGTTCAAGTGGTGAACATAATAAAGTCCCAGCAGATATGACCGGCTGCCAAGGAAAGTTGGACTACAGCCGTTCACGTTAAGAGGTGCTCACGTTTAAAGCAAGCTGCGCAATTATTCAGTTTGACTTGAGCTGGATGCGCTCCATTTGGAGCCTTGGTTTGGGGCATCCCGCCTTTCACAGACAGAACAAATTAGAGGGAGTTCTGAAGGGAACATCAGAAATGATAAAAGGTTTAGAAAATGTGACCCATGAGAAAAGGTTAAGAGAACTGGACACATTCAATCTACAGAAAAGAAGACCTGAGGGAGACATAATAAGTATTTTACTCCTACATAAAGGGATATTATAAAGAGGATGGGGACCAATTATTCTCATTAGTCAATGGGGACAAAACAAGAAGTAATAGGCTTACGCTGCAGCAGGGCGGACTTAGGTTAAATATCAGGATGAGCTTTCACACTATCAGAAGTTAGAGAAGATGAGGGAGGATTTGTGTAGGCTCGTCTTGCTGAGAAATGGCTGAGGTTGAATTTAATGTGTGATTAATGGGGATGGGTTTGGGATTTTCACATGAAGTCCTCTCTGGGCTATTAACGCTTGGTGTGTCATTTAATCTTCTCTCCCCTTACGTCATAGATTTGGGGTTCTACGCAAATGAGAATATATATATATATATATGTCTAAGGGTTTCCCATTCTGCATCTTTACATTATAGTGTCAAAAGAAGGAACCCTATTCTTAAATTAGTGTCAAAATACATTTATTACATCTGTTATTAGAGATTGTGCGGTGTACTCCTTCATAATTCATGAAATGTACAACTTCCATCAACCTTTGAAATGTTTTACAGAAACATAACACTCAATAATGTCTAAACAAGTATGTGACAAGAACACTGAAACATACTTTCTATAAGGAATAAAATCGTATTGCTGGTAGGTTCTCTCTCTCTCTGTGTGTCATTTCCTGGTTTCAATCAGGCTTTAGAAAGCCTTTGGCACCTGAACCAAGGAACGTACAACCCCAAACATTCACCCCCTACTGTGGCTTATTGGAATTTTATCTGCCTAAAGACTGGGCAAGTTTACCTCATTATTTCTCCACTCTCTTATTGGTCACAAAGTTTGTAGCCCTTGATACATCTTTTCATGGAGCCATTAAGTGAAACAGCCAGTAATGAGTATCTTCATAATGACTCATTTATTTCCTTCCACTGGAAGGGACGCATATTACTTCTGCAACACTTCACCTACTCCATTCAAGAAACGAGCAGCCCTGGTTAGTTGCCATTACAAACTTAACTTCTCTTGAAATCACTGGTGCTACAAAATGTTCTTTTAACCTCCCATAATCTTGAGTTTTTAGATATGCCATATCTTGTCTATTATGAAATCAGTGAAATGGTTTAAGAGATCCCTGTGGTTTTCATACATTTATATTTATCCCAAACTCTTTCAACTGCCAATTGTTCATTAAAATAAAGTAAATTGGAATCATTCATAAGAAATAAAAGCACTTTAACACTACACCATGTCGATCTTACCAGGATATCTTTGTGAAAATAGCGCACTTTAAAAGAATTCTAAATTTCTAAATTGATTGTTTAAAGACAAGCTTCCATTTATTCGGAAGTATGCTTACATTTCCTGGTAAATAGAGCCTAAATTACCACTCAGGCCCGGAAGATGGTCAAGACCATTTCACCATCACTGAGCACAAGTTATTCTGTAGAGAAGTGTTTTTGAGCGAACACAATCCAGGAAATACACTTTAAACAATTCAAAGTTGTATTTCTTGGCTTTGTATGTTTTTAATCGATATTAATGAATGATGGGTTTTGTAGTCTTAAAAGAAGTCATTAGATTATTTCACTAGGTAATCACTAAGCGTTAATAATTTAACCTTCTTACTGTACTTGAAATTCTGAGACCAAAACCAGAAGATGTTTGAATTTTTTTTAAAAGAATATTTTAGGCAGTCAACGGAAATTACTCTGGGAATTACAAATTAAATAAAAGCTTCCTAATTTCTGATTTATACATTTAACCAATTCCAAATCCTTTATACCTTTTCAGAATTATAACCACGGTCTCCCTCTTGTTCTCACAGACTCCAAATTCACCTTCTAAATTGCAAACTGAGCATCCACGTTCCCTGTTTAAAGAACCATCTTGACTCTGCATTGTCTACCCAGAAAAGCCCAAACTCTTGCAGCATCTCAGTCTTGTCAACCTTGATTTTTTTTTGAGCATTAGCTCTTTTTTTTCCCTTTGATTCTACAAACATAAAAGTTTACTGCATACCACTTGGAAAATATCAAAAACATAAAGATTAAAACAAAAAACCAACCAAACTTCATACCGAGCAACTTTCAATCCAATAAATACATCTGTCTTTTCGGTGTCCATCCTTTACCTGTAACAATTTCTGCCTGCAATGCCTTCCTCCTACTCAGCCTCTTTGAGACAGACTTTTGTACATTTTAAGATTCAGGTAACAGGTTGGTAATGCTTTCTGTGGCCCCCGATCCCTGGATGTAAAATCTCATCTGTTGTCATTATTTGTTTTAAATACTTGTTACTCCTTCCCTTAGGGTGGTGAGCTACTGTAAGGCAAGCGTGGTCACGCATTTTTATATCCTTGGCATTTAGCATCACGCCTCCATCAAGTAGGTTCAGTGAAACTTACTCATTTTCGATAAATGAATCGTATTCTCCCAGTCATCACGGAGTCCAGTCCACCCACAGCCATCCCTGCCCTGCGTGCCCTGACGGTGAGCAGGGAAAACTGTCTGGTACATAGATGCAGGTGAAAAAGAGCGGCGTGCTTCCCTCCAGCTGTCTCATGTCCCGATCTTGCTACTTATTTCAGGTTTTTCTGACAGAGTTTGAGTTTATAATACTCATCTAGTTATTGCATTATCTGTTTGAAAGAAGATCCTTACTATATGTTAGCTGTCTTTCTGCCATCGGGCCAATGGAAAAACTAGTTGTGCCGCCTGCTTTAAATTTTTACTAAGCCTCGGCTTCTATTTTTTTAAACTAAATTTTAGTAAGTTATCTGCTTACAAACCAGTGTGCCCCAGAAAGCACGTACGCTGCACCTCTTCTCTATACAGCCAGACGTGGCCAGTGCCCACTGCTGTGCCAGCTACAAATCTTCGTACCACCAAGTTGGAAGCTGGCCTATCTCACTTGGGGGTGTTACACTTGTGTTCCCCCGCAAGATTGGCTCCCCGAATTCAAAGAATTCTAGCGAATGAACGATTAGAAAGACATAATTTTAGGTGACAGCCATAGGCCTGCAGGAGAATAATCTGCTATTTGAACGGAACACTTTTTTTAAAAGAAAGATTTTATTTATTTGAGACAGAGAGTGAACACAAGTGGCTGGGGAGGGGATGGTGCAGAGGGAGAGGGGGAAGCAGACTGCCCATGGAGCCAGGAGCCTGATGCAGGGGGAGCTCCGTCCCAGGGCCACGAGATCATGACCTGAGCCGAAGGCAGATGCTGAACCCACTGAGCCAGGCGCCCCTACACTGAACACTTATCATGAGGAATACTATTGTGATGTGATTTGAATGGCAGTGGACTGAAAAAAAAAAAAGGGAAGGGGAATCATTTGGGAAGCTTGAGGAAACACTTCTTGAATAGATTGGTTGTTTCAACTCTGCCTTGAAATAGTACCGTGGGCAAATCTTAGAGTGAAAAGGAAAAAAAAAGGTCTTGGGTAATGTGGGATCATTTATGTATCTTTTTACTAATAAATATGTTACAACATATTTTATTATATTATACAACGTATTTTAAGACTCTTACAAGAGTTTTAATGTATATAAGCAAGTTAGCATATAATTTAGTTGATGTGACATATTCTTTCTGGGGCCTCATATTCTTAGTTCTGTAGAGGGATGACACCCATGTGTGTGGTGGAGAAGAGTGTCGGGTAGCAGGGAATGCCACGAGTCAGGAGACCTGGGCGCAGGCACCGTCTCCCGGCCATGACCTATGCAATTTTCTGCAAATCATTCCACTGCTTTGTCCTTCGAATTCTTTGTTGGTGCCATATTTTCCCTGAGGATCCTTCCGGTCTTTACAACTGAATGAGTCTATATCCCAAATGGTTTTTATCGTCTTCCCCTAGCTATGGTTCTTTTTCTTAAGCTAATTTCACGTCTTTCTGTGCATTTCATTCCCGTCCTGAGTTTTTTTGAAAAGGGCCACCTTCGTTGGCGCTTCCAGCTGTGATGGAAGCCTTTGGACCCCCTTGGAGCCTTTGGATTATGAGGATCCAGTGAGTCCATGAGCTGAAATGCATGATGGGACTCCAGAGAGTCCGGCGAGCACGTGTCTGTTGAAAGGAACCAGGAGCCTTTCTCAAGGCCCTCGACGATGGGGGGGCATCCCCCTGGGTGCCCAGCACAGAGCTTTCCGGGGCCCCTGTCAGTTGGTCGCGTGGTGCCCAGAGATATCCCAGGCAAGCTGTGTGCAGCGTAGGAAGAGCTTTAGGTATGGAACCGATTGTACCTTCAATACAGATGTGCAGAGCCTGGGAATTAGACAGCCTTTGAAAGAGACAAAGGCTATTGTGTACTTACGGCTTATTTTCCTCGAAGAGAAAAACTGAGTAAGCGGTTTCGACACATGGACTAAGGGTGCCTGTGTAACAGCTGCAATGACACAATGGACCCTAATAGCTTTTTCAGGTTTTTTTCATACTCTTTGCACACTGCAAGCCTTCCTCTTTCCCCAGAGGATTTGCTTACAAGCCACTACCCTGGGCAATATTCAGAGCCGGATATTTATCCGTTGAAATGTTAAGAGCCAGGCAACTTCTAAGGGCCCATCCCCTAAAGAAGGTACTTTGTTCTTCACATGGGTTTATTCCTCTGAACTCCAAATGCTACCATTGTATGAGATCACTTTCCAATTTGGTTGATGAAATAATTTGCAACAGTATCAGGTCTCTGGAGCCTGGTTTTGTCCACCCAGATATGTTCCCTGTGAGAGCTACAAAGGTGGGGCCTCGAGCAGGAGTGGCCACGTGGCTGTGATTATGTATGAATTAACACATCAGCATCACGAAACTCCGAGAAAAACACATTTTCCAGGTGTGTATTTGTGGCTCGTAAGTTTGTCAGTGGAATAGGTGAAACAGTGACACATTCTCATCTCTCTGTGTGTGTGTGTTTGTTGGTTTGTTTGCTATGTATGGGATCCAGGGCCCTGAAAGACAGGTAGGGATGTGTGTATAGATGTTTATCATTTTTAAATAGAGTGTAAATTGAACATGCCATTTCTCCATCAGCTGTGATTTAAATGCTTGATGTTAGAATGCATTTCTCCACAAGTGATTGTCTTTGCAGCTTTGTTTATGCCGTCTCTCTGCTCTTTGTGCTGGTCGGGGCGGGGGGGAAAGGTGGGAGGCAGGAGAAGCAATTCCTAGTGTGCAATTAAGAACCACGGCATTCCGATGGCAACTTTCTTCTCCAGCAAATTCTTGTGACAAGCCACAGGAACAGGACATTAAATAGATCCATAACAAAGAGTTAAAAAGACATCAGGTCTTTTTGTTCTTCTATGGCAAAATAGCGACTTCAGCTTGTATTTCAAGATGCATCTTTGCTGTGTTGGTCTTAAGGACTTAAAAGTGAAGTTGAAATCAATCTCAGATGGATTATCTGTGTGATATAAACATGTGGGCATGAAATGTATGGAGAGTACATATGGCAGGCCCATCTGATATAAACAAGTGGGGATGAGAAATATACATCCATGACGTGATTGATTTGTTAACTGGGTATGTAAATGGAGCTGGAGGCCCATTTTCAAGCCTGACCTGCGATAAGCAAATGCATATAAATACACAATAAACCGAGATAACACAAGAATAACATCAATTAAAACAATTATAACAACTTCTAGTCATCATGAGGTATTGTTTCAGTTCCATCTTAAAACAGGAAAAGCTCCCAATTGTTCTTGAATTGACTGGTAACTGATTCCACATTTGTGGAGCCCTGACACAAGAGGGTTTTTGTCCCTCGTTTGTATTCACTGAGGACATATGAGTTCCAAAGCCCCAGAAGGGAAGTTATGTATGGCTCTCTGTTTGCCTGGGGCAGGTTGAAATGGTGCCTACCAATAAGATGCTCCCTTTATTTCGGGATCGCAAATACACAGTTGATATTTCCCTACCAAGCCGAAAGGGCAAAAGTCTAAGTCTTACCAGTTTTAATGACTGTCATGAAGTATACGGGTTAACCAATCTAAAACCCACAATTTATGCTGTAGTAAGTCAATTTGCGTTATTTGGGGGGTATAATTGAAGGGAACAGAATGCACAGTAACATATCTAAATTTACGAAGGCAAAAGAAATACCAGAAATCCATGCTCTCATGACACGAGATGATTCTGTTCACGTGCATGGGTGCATGTTTCGCCCCAAGGAGCAAGGTTATGCCCCATAGCCTGGACCCCCACGTTCGATATTTCCTGTACTTGCTTCTGGGTCTTTGTGCAGACTTTCCTTCTGAGTTAACACTTTCTCCACCATTACTTAAATGGTGGTTAAGGGGTGCCTGTGTAGCTCAGTCATTAAGCGTCTGCCTTCAGCTCAGGTCATGATCCCAGGATCCTGGTGTCGAGCCCCTCGTTGGGCTCCCCGCTCCCTGCTTCTCCTTCACCCACTCCCCCCCACTTGTGTTCCCTCTCTTGCTGTGTCTCTCTCTGTCAAATAAATAAATAAATAAATAAATAAATAAATAAATAAAAAAAATCTTAAAAAAAAAATAAATGGTGGTTAAAACATCTACTTTATAAAGCATCACTGATTCCCCCAGAAATCTCCTCTGCAGCAGAGACCTCTGCTGTGACTCTCATTACTTGATCTTGTTAATCCCAGGGGACACAGGAGTGTTTCTGGATCTGTCTCCCCAGAGGGGTGCAGACTTTGGCAGAGGAAAGAATCTTTTGTGTCATATCTGACCAGTTTGTCTCCGCATCAGGATAGGATCCACCTAGAAGGTTGTCAGCAATTGCATACTGAATGGCTTATGCCATTTTGGAATCCACAAATTTTTGCTTAGAATTTCAGACATATCTTAGATATCAATAGATTGTCATCATAGCAAAATAGGAAGTATTGCTACTTGGCAACAATGACTATTTATTATAAAAAAAACAGGGCTAATTAATTCTGATTTAGAATCTGCATGTCATCTCTTTCTTTGCCCATCTGGTACAATCTTGACCTCTAGGAGAATATTCTTGACCATGGGACCCAGGGATGTCTGCTGTCCTCTCAGCTTTCCTGGCTCTGTGGCTCTACAAGTCACCTCCCTTTCAACCGTCACTTTCTAGGGTAACCGGCTACAGTTGGTCATCTTCTTTCCCCAGGAGAAAACACATTCATGGATTTTTGACTCAAATGATCTAAGCGGTTGCCTTGAATTCTCATTTACTTTCTTTGTGAAGGCCTGATTGAGTGTCAATGACAAAGCTGTCTTGGGTATAAATCCTCTTACTCATAGTTTTGTTGCGTTTGTGAAATAAGGAGCATTGGTATTTAAATTAAGCTTCTATATGAGACATGAATAAGTAATTTCTTTTGAAACCCATAGATATCCCAATGCAACCACATAAGGAGATAGTCTGACTTCTGACTCAGAATCAGATAGCCTTTTGATGCCACTATACTGATCCCCTGGTGTACACCAACCACGATGGTGAGTTGTAAGAAAAGCCCTTCTCCACTGTTTGTATAGTTTCTTTTTTCAATGCTTCAGATCAATACATGTCATAGCAAAGGGAGCCCCAACGGTCTCTTCACTTTTCTGAGTCTGTTTTTCCCTCGACAAAGCAAGGGGCTGGACCAGGGGATGATTGTGAAAGTTCTCTTCTGGCGCTAGAGATGGATATCTCTGCCTACCTGTGTGCAACCACAGGGCTTACAAACACATGCAGATTCTGCTTGGGTGAATATAATTCTTCTATTGGAATGGCACATTTCCTCCCTAGTAGGGAAAGGTATGGCTTCAAGGCAATGGGTCCTGAGGTCCCTCACCAAAGATGTTTATTTTAAAAGGCAACATCCATTCAGATTTTGTCAACTGCCATCAAACAAATTGACCAGTTTTAAATGATGCTCAGCCATGGGGTCAGATGTGAGGGCACACATCCTGCTTCAATTCTACCAGCAGGGGAGCTGTAGTTTCTGTGGAATTCTGGAAGTCTGGTGTCACCTCTGTGATGATAGCTGTGGCTGGGTTCGCCTGGAAGCAAAGGTGGGGTCATGTTGAGTTGGGTGAAATATGAACAATTTCATAGGAAGACAGATTGGAAACAAGGCAGGGAGTGTAGGAGATGAAGCTAGACACACGGAGACAGGGCTTAAGGGAGCATACTTCGTTAAGAACCATGTTCTTCCCCCAGAGGTTGGAGAACTGTGGTCAGGTTTCCTTAGCCTGTGGCAGCGTGTGGGATGGATGGACCTAGACACATGCTGCTGGGTACCTGGCCAACGGTCTGGGCTTCAGAATACCTGCAATGGGGGTGGGGGAGGTGGACAGCCTGGGCAAAACGCAAAAGAGAAAAGCGTACCAATGTTACAGATCTCCAGGGAAGTTGGACGGAACTCGAATTTGTGCTGAGAATCACTATGGATAGCCAAAAGGTTTGAAGATTTTATTATGCAAAGCTGAAAAGGGAAAATATGTAATCATTTCTGTGAAAACGTTTGCCCAAACAAGGCTCCTTATTTGGAGTTCCAAGAAGAGTAGAGGATCCTCCCAAACTATCCCTTCATGATACAGAAATCTCTGTGGTCTAACAGAAGAGCAAGATGCAAATATTAAATCAAAGAGATTTAGCCATGAAACTTTACCAGAGACTGCAACTTTAGGTCACCTGGGGTAAAATGAAAAGCATCTCAGCTCTGGGTCTCTGGAAGTGGATGGGAGATGAGGAGTTGTGTGGGAATGATGTACAAGGAAGGACTCGCAGGAGAAACTGTAAGAGGGGGAGCAGGGCAGGGCAGGGTACGAAGCCAGGCGAGGGAATTGTTTCAGGCAGTGGCAGCCTCAGTCTGAGCCCAGGGCGGCTCTGGAGTGTCCATTAAACTTGAGAGATGTCCTGACTTGAGGAAGGGAGGGAGCATTCATACCATCACTCTGGTCAGAAGAGTGGGAAGAGAGGTTCTCTGAAGAGAGGCCCAAGGTCCCTGTGCAAGCGTGAGAAGCAAAGTACCCTGGGGAAGGGTGGGGGGTGTGGATGGGGGCTGGCAGCTAGACAAGGGACTCTCACTGGAGCAGGAGAAGTGTCCCCACAAATCTTTCATCAACCAAGATTTGCGTCTAGCCTAGTGGGTACAATTCGGCGTCAGGAGTGTTTCTTTTCTTTTCTTTTTTTTTTTTTTTTGGTCTCACTTTCTTAGTAGATGTAGGCACTTGAGCAAGGTACTTAAATTTTCTCACACATAAGAGCTCAGTTTTTACTTTTATAAACCAGGAGTAATGTTACTGCTTTCCTTCTAGGGTAGTTGTGATAGGAAGTGCATACTACGCAGAGCTCAGTGTCTGGTCTTCTAAGTAGGTTAATAGATGTGAACAATAGTGAGAACTGAATTTCTTATGCTTAACTAGTCATCCCTGATGAAGCATTTAACCAGAAAGATGCACACAGTGTGGATAAGAAAACTACAAATAAACTTTGTCCTGATACTTGAGGGCAAACATATACTCAGGATTTCTGAATTTAGATACCTCAGCTTCTTTTGATCTGAATTATTCGGGGAACCCATTCAAATTTCTGCCTTCATCCTGTTTTGCTTGGAAAATAAAAATGCTGCTGACATTATGATTCTTTCATGACACAAATTATAGAACTTCTCTGGGCCAAACTTTCTCATCTATAAATAAGATAATTTGACAAAATAGTCTCTAAGGTTTCCTCCCAAAGTTTAGTATGATTCTTTTTTTTGGGGGGGGGGGCTTGCCATTTTAGAGTGAATTAATCATAGAAAAAAAATTTTCCATTCTACAGAAGGTTTCAAACAAACTGCTAACCTTTACAATCCAAAAATATTATGCCAACCTATAAATTAGACTTCAACTAGACTAAGAAGAAAGGAACACGAACTATTTTGTTTAGGTGATTTTTGATGTCTTGTTATTTGGGGTTTTGAAAACAGTGTAAGGTGAGAGAGGAAGAGGGAGTTGTCTTTAAAAGGGCTCAAACAACTGTTATCTTTCTGAAGAAAACTTTCAGATGAGAGAAAAAGTTGCATGCCAAGTTTCGACTGGTGTGGAGAGAATGGTCAAAATGGCGAAACTCTTTACAACAGAGTGTTATTATGTTGAAGACACTCAATGACAGCAGTCTTTCTTGAGATACAAGATACAAGATATGTGGTCTTTGTATCAAACACAGATTCTGAGTTAGGGAGGCTCTCAGGCTAACATATCTTTATTCCCTTTAAAAGACACTTAAGAATAAATAACAAATGGGGTAATAAGATTTAATCATTGAAATCATTCTAGAGAAGTTCAAGAAAATATGTAATTACATGTTAAATTATAATTGTGATGATTACAGAAAATTATTCTTGATCTTACTATAAAACTTAGTATTTTTGTGGTAGTTCATTTTACCTTTAAAAATGTCCACTCATGGAAGGATATGAGATGAATAAGAATGTCTTCATGGATTGAAATGCGAGGCTTGAAAACATGAAGATTAACCATCCATATCTACAGTTAGGATACTAAATGCATATTCTTGCTCTTATAGTAATTACACATATGTTGAGGTATATGTTTTTAAATAAGAAGTTTCAGAATATGAAAAAATTAAAATTATTGTAAAAGCTCAAAATGTGATTGTTTAATAAACTACTCCATAGTTTGCCTTCTTCCACAGTATGTTCCACACACAGCCTAGAGGATCAGTCTTATCTAGGTAAGCAGCCACTTTGATCATGAATATCAACTCTTCCTCCATAGATTCCAGTTAAGATAAGCAAAAAATTACAAAAACCAGATATGGGATGGGGAGGAAATCAATGCTACAGATTAAGGTGGTATTACAAATATTTTTAAAAATTCAAGTTAGGTATTATGCAGCTGGATTGTTTTTGAAGAAGACACTGATGGAAAACTCTCATTTGCCTTTCATGGAAAGAAGTGTGCTTCGACAAGATATAAGTAATGATCCTGTAAGAAATCTAATTGTGACAGTTTGGAGAGGCAAAAGTAGGTGACAAACAGGATGGGGAGTACATTACTCAGAGTCTGTTTTTCCAATTTTGAATAACAACATCTAAAATGAATATCAGGCATGGCTACATCAAGCAGCAGAGCAGTAGGTTTCACAAACATCCTTGATGCTTGGTGGAGTTAGTAGCAGGAGCCCAAGGACAGAAATGTGTCTGAAAGTCATTTACTAGCACAATTAAAACAGGATCTATAACTTCAAAATTACTAGAAGAAAGCCGATCAAATAGATCATAGTTCACATTGCCAAAAACAGAAAAATAAAATAAAAGGAAAAAAATAAGAAGAAAACACCATAACAAGAAAAAGGGACCAAGCATATCACTTAATGATAATAGATGAAAGTGAGTTAACATATTAATATCAGGTGAAACATATTTGAAGACAAATAAAGAAAAAAAAAGGCAAAACCAAGAGACAGTTTTTCTTTTAAAAATTAAGAATATAATCACCAAAGAAAATAATGTTCATGAAAGTTTACATGCAGAATTACATAGCATCAAACTATATAAAAATGTTAGAAACACAAAGGGCAATTGGCAGAAAATCCATAGAAGTGAAAGATTTTGACATACTTTTATGAATGCTTAACAGATAATAGGCAAAATATTAATGGATATATAAGATCTAGGTCATGAAACCAATTTGATGTGATTAAATAAATACATTAATTATACTACACATTTTCAATATCTGTGGACAATTTAAATATAATTTTATCATTCACAAAGACAACCTCAAGATAATTCACAAAAAAGAAATTCTCTCATACATTCTCTGACATCAAGAAATAAAACTATAAGTTAATAACAAAAATATAAATAAATACTCATAAAATCATACATTTTTATAACAAAAAAGCACCAAAATAGTGCTTAATAAAGGAATAGGAGGAATTGTGGTTCTGGTGTATTTAATAAATAATTACAATAAAAACTGACCTATATTAAAATATATGGCATGAAGGCATGGTTTTAATTAGACATAAATTTGTAGTATAAATGCTTTTAATATTAACAAGAAAAAATAGAATAATATAATTTAATCATGCATGTTAAGGTCAAAAAAATAAAAGCAAAACAAAAACAAACTAGGAGTAAAAGAGAAAGAATCTGCTACTTTTAGAAAAGCAAATTTGATAAATAAATCTGACCTTTCTTAAAGAAAAATGTTATTTATAACCTCTAGCTAGTCTTTTAAAAAAACATGAGGAAACCCATATTCCCAGAATCGCAGGGAATTAAATTTATGAAAAAATATAATGCACTGTTTTATACCAACAATTTTGAAAAATTTAATTAAATGGCCAGTTCTCCCACTGTTTTGAAATACAACTTTTGTGATATACAAAATATTTACATATTTTATGTTTTATTTCTGGAGTTTCATGCCATACCTTTAATCTGCCTGGCTAGTCAACAACCAGCACCACACTGTTTTAATTATTGCAGCTTTTTAAGACATGTAGTGGTAGGTAGGTCAAGTCCTCTTTCATTATTTTGCTATTTCTAAATTTTCTTAGCTATTCTTACCCCTTTTTCACTGTAGAATAACTTTGCTTGGTTACAAATTTCTTTGAAATCATAATAAGTATGTTATTTGGTATCACAAATATTGTTATTTGCCATTATTTAGTCTTTTAATAAAAATCAGTATGTCCCACCACTCTTTTGTATTTTATCTTAGGTCAGTAAAAGTTTTAGGATTTAAAAAAATAAATATATTTACAAGTTTATTCTTAGGATTTCTTTTGCTACTGTGAATTTTATATTTTCTATTAGCTTTTTTCACTGTAGACAGCCATTTATTTACATATGTTTATATTGTAGCTTGTTGCAGAACTGAAATATCAATTACATTTTTTTCATTGGATTTCTAAGAAGCCAATCAAATGATCAGAATATAAGAAGAAAATCATATTTTCAAAACTTCTACTCCAGGTATGAGCTCCTTTATTTATTTTCTTGTCTTATTGCACTAGCTAGAAGTTTCAGAAAAAATTCAATATTAATAACAGTGATATGCATTCTTGTATTTCTATGACTTTAAGAGGATGTCTTTCTTTTCTTTTTTCTCTTTTAATTTATTTATTTGTCAGATTGAGAGAGAGAGAAAGAGAGCACACAAGCAGGGGGAGTGGCAAGCAGAGGGAGAGGGAGAAGCAGACTCCCTGCTGATGCGGGGTTCAATTCCAGGATCCTGAGATGATGACCTGAGCTGAAGACAAACACTTAACCAACTGAGCCACCCAGGCGTCCCTAAGGGGATGTTTTTCATGTTTTGCTGCAATGTCTGACTTTAATTGTTTTAAGATTTTCTTATTACGTTAGGAGTGCAAACTTTCAATTTCATTTTACTATGATATTTTTAAAAATTGAACTTTGATAGAGCAACCACTAAGGAAACTACTCAAAAACAGAAAATAAATCAAGATGGCATCCTGAGAAATGTACAACTATTCCATGGGAAGGAAAGAAAAGAGAAACACAGGAAAGAAAAACTGGGAAAGCAAACAATAACATTTCAGGCTTAAGGTTTATCCATAATTTCCTTAAAAGTAAATGATCTAAGTACACGAAGTAAAAGATAGAAATTGGTAGAGTAGTTTTTAAGAAGAAAGATCCAACAATATACTGTCTACAAGAAACTCAATTCAAATACAATATATGCAGGTTGAAAATAAAAGAATGAAAAAAATGTAGCATGCAAACATTAATTTACTAAAAGCAGGAATGACTGCATTAATAAAACAAAGTGGACTTCAGAGCAAAGACCATTACTAGAGACAAAGATGGACATTATATAATGATAAAAGGATCAAGCCACAAGGCGCATGAGGATCCTAAAAATAGGTATGCACCAATAACATGAAGCCTCAAAATGTGTGAAGCAAAACTTAGAGAGCTGAAAGGAGAAATAGAGAAATCAACATTTATAGCTGCAGATTTCAGCACTCTATTCTCAACAATTGATAGAACTAGTAGAGAGAATACCAGCGAGAAACGTAGAAGAATTGAACAACACAATCAATCAAAAGAAAAACATCAAGAATCCATAGAATAAGGGCACCTATCTGGGTCAGTTGGTAGAGAATGCAACTCTTTTTCCCCCCTTAAAATTTTATTTATTTATTTGGCAGAGAAAGACACAATGAGAGAGGAAACACAAGCAGAGGGAATGGGAGAGGGAGAAGCAGGCTTCCTACTGAGCAGGGAGCCCAATGTTGGGGCTTGATCCCAGGACCCTGGGATTATGACCTGAGCTGAAGGCAGATGCTTAACGACTGAGCCACCCAGTCGCCCCTGGGAGTATGCATCTTTTGATCTCAGGGTTTTCAGTTCAAGCCCCATGTTGGGTAAACAACATTAAAAAAAGAGGAACCCAAAGAATGTTCAACAAGACAGATCACATCCTAGCACATAAAACAAATCTAAGAAATTTTTTTTTAAAATAATGAAATCATACAGAGTATGTTCTCCGACCACTATGTAATCAAACTGGGAAAGTGAACAGGAAAACCTCCAAACTCTTGGAAATTATACAACATTCTTCAAATAAACCATGGGCAAAAGAGAAAATGTGAAAGGAAATTAAAAAATATACAGAACTCAATGAAATACAAATAGTTTGAAAATACAACTTATAAGATATGTGGGATACAGTTAAAACAGCACTGAGAGGAAAATTCATAGCACTAACTGCTTACAGTAGAAAACAGGAAAGGTCTCAAATTAATAATCTAAGTTTCTGTATGGAGAAATTAGAAAGCAAAGAGCAAAATAAACGTAGAACAAACAAAAAGAAGAAAATAATAAAATAAAAATAGACATCAATGAAATTAAAACAAAACAACAGATTAAAAAACAATGAAATAAAAAGTGTGTTCTTTCAGGAAATTAAGAAAATTAATAAATCTTTAGCAAGACTGACAAAAATAAAAAGAGAAAAGACAAACATCACTAATATCAGGAAAGAAACAGGATATTACTACAGATTCTTTAGCCATTATAAGGAACAAAGGGAATACTATATAGTACTTTATGTTCATAATTTCAACAACTTAGAACAATGAACTAATTCTTCAAAACTACAAATTACCAAAACTAGACCAAGATAAAATAGATAACCTGAATAGTCATAAACCATTGTAGAATTTGAATTTGTAGATAAAAATTTCCCAAAGAGAAAATCTAGAAGCCCAGGTGGTTTCAATGGAGAATTGTACCAAACATTTAAAGAAGCAATACCAATTATACACAATCATTTTTGGGAAAGTAGAATAAGAAGGAACATTTTACAACTTATTTATGAGATTAGTATCAATATCTGAAATCAGTACTAGTTAAAAAGAAGACAAAGTAAAAGTACAGACATGTATCTCTCATGGGCTTAGTCATAAAAATCTCCAACAAGACTTTAGCAAATTGAATCCAGAAATGTATAGAATAAATTATATACCAGAACAAATTATACACCATGTACAAGTGGGATTTTTTCCCCAAGTATGCAAGGTTAGTTCAACATTTGAAAATCAATGTAAACCACCATATCAATAAGCTAAAAGGAAAAATGATGTGATTATATCAATTAATGCAGAGAAATCACTTGACAAATTCCAATAATCATTCATAGTGAAAACGCTCAGAAAAATAAGAACAAAGGAAACTTCTCCAGTGCACGTCTATCATAATACTTAATGGTGAAATACTGAATTCTTCTCCTAAGATCATAAAGAAAAATGTCTGTCTTCATCACTTATATTCAAAATAGTACTGAAAAGTCTTCCACAGCAATAAGAAATAATGAACATGCATATCTAAAAGAGAAAAAAAACTATTCCTATTTGTAGTTGACATTACAATTTTATAATCTACATAGAAAATCCCAGGACATCACAACAATATCTCCTAGAACTAATACATGATTTCAGGGGCACCTGGATGGCTCAGTCTATTAAACATTTGACTCTTGATTTCAGCTCAGGTCATGATCTCATCATGAGATCAAGCCCAGCATAGGCTTCTCGTTGGACATGGAGACTGCTTAAGATTCTCTCCTTTCCTCTGCCCCTCCCCCACTCGTTAACTCCTATATAAATTTAAATGTAGTAAAAGTGTAAAACTTTTAGAAGAAAACACAGGAGAAAATCTTCAGGATCGAGGGCTTGCCAAAGAGTTCTCAGATATGACACCAAAAACACAAATCATAAAAGAAGAAATTGATAAATTGGACTTCATCAAAAATAAAACTTTTGCTCTGCAAAAACCGTGTTAAGATAATGAAAAGACAAGCTACAGACTGGTAGAAAATATTTGCAAACAAACAATCCAATTAGAAAATGGGCAAAAGACATGAATAGACATTTCACAGAAGAGGATACACAGATGGCAAATAAGCACATGAAAAGATGTTCAATATCATTAGCCATTAGGGAAATGCAAATTAAAACCACAAGGAGATATTACTACACACCTAAAAGAATGGGTGAAATAATAAAAAAAAAAATAGTGATATCACCAAATGCCAGTGAGGATGCAGAGAAACTGGAAAACTCATACATTGCTAGTGGGAACGTAAAATTAAAATGCATATGACTGTTGATTAGAAAACTAAACATATGCATACCATATGACCCAGCAATGGCACTCTTAAAAAAAAAAAGACATTTTGGGATAAATTGGACGATTTATCCGAGAGAAGGAAAACTTATGTTCACAGAAAAACCTGCACATAAATTTTTATAGCTGCTTTATTCATAGTAACCCCAAACTAGAAACAAATCATAAGTCCTTCAACAGGTGAATGGTTAAAGAAAGCAAAAAAACAAAAAGCAAAATTGTGGTACATCCATACCATGGAATAATGCTCAGCAATGAAATGGCACAAACTACCGATGCGTGTGATAACTCTGATGAATCTCACTGGCATTATGCCGCGTGAAAAAAAACCACTCTCAGAAAGGTCACATACCGTGTGATTCTATTTACATACCATTCTTGCAAATGAAATGACAAAATCATAGAAATAGAGAACAGATTAGTGGTTGCCATGGGAAGTGTCTGTGGCTATTAAAAGGTAGCATAAGGGATCCTTACGGTGGAACTCTTCTGTGTCTTGACTGTGGGAATAGTCGTATGAATCCACACTTGTGATAAAATTCCATAGCATTATATTTGCACATGAATGAGTGTACATAAAACTGGTGAAATCTGAATAAGGTTAATAGATTTTGTCAATATAAATTTCTTGGTTGTGGTAATGGACTATAATTATGTAAGATGTGACACTGGGAAAACTGGGGATGTTATTTCTGTATTATTATTCTATATCATTTCATACAACTGTGTGTGAATCTACAATCTCTCAAAATGAAAAATGTTTTTGTGGTAATAATATCATTTTCTCTGTTGATTTAAGATTAATAGAACTCCCATAATGAACCATCCATGACATTCTTGAATAAAGCCCAACTGGGTATGGCAATTTTTCTCTGTACTTCTCAATTTGATTGATTTGGTCTTCTAAAATGGTTTAGGACTTTTTTACATCCATAGGCACAATTGAGATTAAACTGTAGTTTTGTTTTTGAGTGTTGTAAGAGCTTTGAAAATGTAACCAGGAAACTTTCGGTCTTTTCCTCTGCTTTGGTTCAGTTTACATACCATGGAACTTCTTTGAAATTTTTGGAAGAATTCACCCCAACACTATTTAGACCTATAACATTTCATGAAGCTAAATCTTTGAAAATTATTCCAATGTCTTCCATTTTATTGTTATATTCAGTTTGTCAACCTTTTCAGCCAATCTTGTCATTTTTTATTTTCTTAGATTCTTCAATATTTCAAAATGTATTAGCATTGAATTTGTATTGATATTATATTACCATTTTTAGATCTCGTTTATGTAGTCATAGCTCATGTCTCAGATCTGCCTCATCCTAACCCAAACTTATGTATTCTTCTTGTGCTTTCAGTTTTATTTTTCCATGCAACCTTTAAAACCAACTGGAACCATTTTGGTGTAAGGAATCCCATAGAGTTCTAATTAATTACATTGCATATATGTATGTGTATACATATAAAATCTCACGGTCTACCACAATAAATTCCAACTGGATTAAAACATGGAATAGAAAAAAAAGATGAAGAAATTTGAAAGTCCTGGAGAAAATGTAGTTTATCTGATCTCTGGTTGGAGAAGGCTTTTTTCAACATAAAAGCAAAAAAGAAAAAAAAATTGTTATGTTTAACTGAACCAAAAAGTTAAAAGAAAAATTCTATATATTAATTTATTTTTTTAAAGATTTTATTTATTTGAGAGAGAGAGAAGAGGAGTGGAGGGGAGGGGCAGAAGGAGAGGGAGAAGCAGAAACCCTGCTGAGCAGGGAGCCCGATGGAGGGCTGATCCCAGGACCTGAGTTGAAGGCAGATGTTAACTGACTGAGCCACTCTCGTGGCCCGAAAATTTGTTTTAAAACAAAGTAGACATTTCAATACATGGTGCAGGAACTATGGGATATCCATAACCAACAAGGTGAACTTTGACCTTATTACATGAAAAAATTAACTCATAGGCCTAAAAGTAAAACCTAAAAGTACAATTTCTACAAGAAAACACAAGACAAAAATCTTTGTGCCTTTGCCTTATATAGAGACATTTTAGATAAAAAAGCAAAATCACTATTCATAAAAGAAAAAAAAACCCTATAAATCTAAACTGGACTTTACCAAAATTAAAAACTTCCTCTCTCCAAATTACACTATTACTGAAGAACAAGGACAAACCACATATTGGAGAAAATATTTTTAAAGCATTTTTCTGAAGAAAGACTTGTAGCTGGAATATAAAGAATTCCCAATGCTCAATAATAAAAAACAACAAACAAAAAATTCAATTAAAAATGGGCAAAATATTTGAATAGACACTTCACCACAGAAGATATATAGATGGCAAATAAGCACATGAACAGATGCTCAACATCATTAATGATTAGGGAATGCAAATTAAAACCACAATGAGATACCAGTACATACATATTAGAACGGCTAAAATTAAAAACACTGATCATCACATGTGTTGAGGGGGATGCGGAGGAGATAGAACACTCATACCCTGCTGGTAGAAATGAAAAATGGTACCAATGTTTGGACAGTAGTGGCATTCTCTCAAAAAAGTAAATACAGTCCTGCCATGTGATCCAACCATCTAACTGCTAGGTATTTATGAGATAAAACGACACGGGAACGTTAAGTCCATACAAAACCTTGTACACGAATGCTCATCCAGGTTTATTTGTTATAGCCCCAAACTGGAAATGACTGAAATATCATAAGGTGTTTCACAGATAAACAAAATGTAGTATATTCATACCAGGGGATAGTATTCAGCAATAAAAAATAATGAACTCTTGATGTATGCAACAATATGGGTGGTCCCCAAATAATGTGGATTCGTGTTATATGTGTAATATTTAAATCATTCCTTCTGGTTGTTATGCTGCGAATACTTCTTAGATTCAACTTCCTAAGTGAACGAAATCAGAATTCCTCAGTTAGAATCCGTGTTTGAACCTGTACAGTTTGGCAATGCTCTACTTCTTATCAAGTTCTTTTTTTCTGATACCACTCTATGCCTCTGAACTACACTCCCCTTTCTGCTGCAAGTCACTCCCTAAATCTATTTTTCTGTCCAGGGACAATTCTACATTTTCTTTCTTAGCAAAGTAAGTATCTTGGTTTTAATGTCCTTCAAAGCAATATCTGTATAAACTCAAGCAGTTAAGAGTTTTTCCACCTGAAGTAACTTTTTGTGTATAAATATAAGTGCATTGCTTTAAGAATCTTGCTTGATTGGTGTTGGTTTATCCCTGTTGCTTCGATCTGCCTCTGTATTATTCTTTATTTGGCAAGCATTCAAAATATTCTTCCTATGTGCCAACCATTGTTCTGGGTTGTACAGATGCATAGTGGCGTAGAACATGGTCATATTTCGGAAGGTCTACTTGGGTTGAGAGAGAAGGGTAACATCAATGTCCAGAAACCTACAAAGAAGATGCACACGGGGGGTTCAGAATAGGCGTAGAGGGTTTCTCATCCTGAAGTGTTCTATTTTCTAACCTTTGAATGCTACAGGCAGTCAACACATGCCATTGGTCAAATATTCAGAAGTTGTTTCATAAATGGAATATAATACACATGGAAATAAAACAATGTATCTGAAATATAATTATTAAATATTAAAATATGTTTCAAAGATAGGACCAAAGCGACTTTAGTCTTTGAAAGTCCCCTATCGTTTTCATTGATTCCCTTGCAACATGGTACCTGGCTGAGATCTGATAAAGGAATTCTTAGATTTCTGGTTCTTGGAGCATGGTAGATTAGACAACGTGAATGCCCTCCTGGTACAAACACCAGAAAAGCTAGCTATAACTTAATGAGGATTCTTTCAATGCAGGTGACCTCTAAAGCGGAAACTCCCCAGGTGCCAGAAATCAAGAACAGTATCCTAAGTGGAGTGAGAACAACATAAGTAAACTGTCTGCATAGAACGCCAAAGAAATAAGAGTTTGTGACCAGAGTTGCAATTCAGACATTTTCAGAGATGGGAGTGTGTACCACCCACGGGCATCACTGAAGAAGGGCTACTTCAGGAATAGAAAAACTGAGCCCTACAGTAAGCAGGAGCAGTGCAGGAGAAAATTTACAAACACACAGATGAAAGCCATATATTGATAAAAGAATCATAAGGAAGACAGGTATTCAGCCTTATTATAAAGCCATAGTGACTAAATCATTGTGGTGCTCACGAGAGAATAAACAAATTGACACCTAACATAGAATCAGGAACTTAGGACCAGATATATATACGTGCATATGCGTGTGCGTGCATGCATGTGTGTGTATCTGTCTGTCGCTGTATCTTATCTATCTGTATCTGTATCATCTATGTCCATATCTGTTCTTGAGTATGTGTTTGTACGTGTGTGTGCATGTGTATACACACATGGGAGCAGAGTATAGTGACCTTGTATTAAGCTGGGATGACAAATAATGAGAGCTATAATGCACTTATCAATAAATGGTACAGGCACAACTGAGAGGTGGAGAGATTGAAAAGATTAGATTTTAACCTCACAATATTTTCTTTTTTTAAAAGATTTTTATTTATTTATTTCTTAGAGAGACAGAGAGAGAGAATGAACAGTAGGGAGGGGCAGATGGAGAGATGGGGGGAAGCAGACTCCCTGCTAAGCAGGGAGCCCGATGTGGGACTGGATCCCAGGACTGGAACTCAAGACCTGAGCAGAAGTCAGCTGCTTAACTGACTGAGCCACGCATGCACCCCTACCTCACACTATTTTCACCAAAAATATATTATGGATGGCTAAGTGCTTTAAACATAAAAAATAAAGCTAAAAGCTTTAGAAGAAAATACAAGAGACTATCCTTTTGACATGGTGTTTAAGTATTTCTTAAATGACAGTGAGGAAGGACCTACTACAAGATTGGTCTCTACAAGACATTATAAAATAGTAGTTCAAAAGCCAAATTTAAACTAGCTAGATCATCATTAAAAAATTAGCATCCATAATATACGACAAATACCTTCAAGTAAAAAAATATATAAGACTTAAAAATAAGTAGGTAGAGAAAGAAAATTTACTGACAAGAATAAATTGAAAAAAGATGGTGGTGTGATTCAGTGGAAAGAACAAAGCTGCAAAATCAGGCCTCCCTGCAATTAAATGTCATAGTAACTGTGTCACCTCACCAGGACAGAATGGGACATCTAAGCCTGGGTGATTACTTCATCACATTGTTGTGAGGAAAACTATCATCATAATATTTTATTCATTCAACAAACACTTACTTAGTGCGTACCATGGAACAGGACAGAATTACTGTTGTTTCCCTTTATTTTAGAGACGAAGAAACTAAGGTACCAGGAAGCTAAGGAACTTGTCCAAAGTCTGACGACTAGTTAAATGTCAGAATTAGGACTCAAACCCCAACTGCTGACTTGGGCTTCAGAGACTACTCCAACATACCCTCTCTCAATTAAAAAACAATTATGTGTATGTATGTTTGTGTGTGTGTATGTTCTGTGTGTGTATATATGCACATATACGTATATACACATAACATGTACACACATATCTATGTATATAGCAGCAAGATTAGAGCAGGTTTGTGGAATAATTAGGATTTTTTTAAGTTAGAAGATTTGGATATTGGCCCTCGGAAAATGCTGTGTATTTTTAATCTGTGAGATGACTCAAAGAAATTTTGGGGTTGTAGTCCAAAATGATTCTATCAAAAAACATAGGAAAAAAATGTCTTGAAAATATTGTTATCTAATGGGAATCAGTAGGAGTTCAATTCTTAAGAGCAGATTTTTTTTTTGAAGAAAGGAAGTTGGCAATTTGCCTCATTAATTAAGTCGGAAAAAAATTCTCGTGCTGCAACAACCACCAGACCGCATAGTTTTAAGGCTTTTTCTTTTCGGTATAATGAACTAGTGTAGACAAAAATGTTCCTGTATACTAAAGGGTACACGTAAATGCCGGTTCGTGGTAGAGAAGAATAGATTTTCCAGCTCTGTCTTTCTCCCATGTGAGAGCAGGTCCATCTCTCTGATCTACCCCCTCAGACCACAAATGTCTTCAGACACCTGAATTCCTGTCCTCCACCTTCCTCAACCTGGGACCTAATTTTGGGTCTTTGTTTAGACTTTTAATATAACATTTCCATCGATCGTTAAAGCTCACAGATATTTAAGTTTTAGTGGCCTTTACCTTGATTAGTGGGATGATTATCATTTTTCCCCCTCCTGATCAAAGAAATAATAGTGTGAGCTGCTGGAGCCTATTGGCTCTGAAACAGTGCGGAAACATGGCTCGTTCAGGGAACAATGTCTTTGGAAAGTAAATAGAAAATGTCTGGGCCAGGCTTTTCCCTCGATGTAAACATAATCTCTCCCCTTTTCACCCAAGATGCCTGGATGCCAGGGACTTGGTGAACATTCCTGAGGTCACACGTCTCCTGCACGTCTCCATCCCCCTGGCTTCAGGATGAGGCTCTTGCTTGGGTGCAGGGTGCTCTGGGAAGGTGCAGTGGTGAGCTAGAGCGGCTTCTCCATGCTCACGGGAGGAACAGGATGGAAAACTGCTGACAGGAAGGCTGGCTAGAGACGCCGGGTGCTTCAAACTCAAGAGGACAAACCAAATCTGTATTGACAGCTCTCTCTGGAGCAGCTTTCATTCTTCCTAATGACCTTGCAGGGCCACCGTGAGTGTGCAGATCGTGCCTCCAATGTGTCAACTTCACAGTTTGGGGAGGGCTGTTGGTCTACCAGCTAGCAGGACGTGGGCCATCATTGTATGTCATCTCCCCGCCCCCCTCCCAGGTGTGAGCAGGTGGGGGTAAAAAAATGGGACATAGCACAATTGTTACGAATATGTGTGCTGAGTCAGAAAGTCCTGGGTTTGCACACCCTTCCATCTCTTCTTGTGTGACGTGAGAAAGTTGTCTAACCTCGGCTGTGAAATAAGGGTAAGGGTAACTACCTCTAGTGTTCTCCCATATTGAGTGCCTGGTGCATAGTAAGTGCACGATAATAATAGTTGCCCTGAGTAGACAATTGTAAGAATGTCCTTTCCATGATGACATAAAGCACTCAAAAAAACCCCCATTCCTTTGATTATATATTCTAACATTTTAAAATACAATGTACTAAACTATGAACTTGCTGAAACCGCCATGTGATTAAAAAGGTAATTGGTCATCATCAGGGAATCAAAAAATTGCTAAACATACAGAGCTTGTAAAATTTAAACGTAGTGGTATTGGGAAATCACTAGAGAATACTGAAGAGGTAGCTAGTTATGGAGGATAGGATAGGCTTTATCCATGCAAAGACAATCTAATTCTTAAGTCAGTGTTAGTATTGGGAATCCGTAATAATTCACGTTTTCTGGGCAAGTGACATTTATTGTACCTCCCGCCTTTTTTTTTACCCCCACCCCACAAAAAGGTGAGCTTCACAAACGAAGAAATGCTTACTGGGAAGAAAGTAATACAGAAGACCGAGGGTCTGAATAAATCGCCAATTGGGATCAACCAGTTACTTACATTCACAGATACAGTGTCTTGTGGTTAGAGAGAATCCATTATTCATGGGTTATTTATTGGAACAAAGTTTTGGCAGTGCAACCTTTCCTCATAACTGCCCAAATGAACTATTGTGCCATCTTTCCTCCCTAAAAATCACAATGCGAAAGGAAGGCATAGAAGGGACAGGTAAAGGTGAAGCCGATGTTCAACTAACATTTTTGTTTTAAAAGTAAAAAGAGCAGAGATTCCTGTAGCTTGTCTGAAAAGCTGGAGCTTGCAGCTCTCTGCCAACAGCCACAGCTGAAACTGACAAGGTCTGACATCTCCCCTGCTTTTCCTGCTCCCATTTTCTATGAAAATACTGTAGACACTGGATCAGGAAAGACAGTGGAGCCTTAAAATAATCAGTCTTTCAATTTGCCCCGTGTTAGTTTCCATAGGAAACAAAAGTGGGAGCCGTAGCCGGCAGCAAGCAACTGTCTTGTTAGAACCCTCCCTTGTCGATTCAGCTGTGGTTGTTGGCTGAAATCTGAAAGTGGCATTTTTCAAAAGGCCCTTTGGCTTCTGAGTCTATGGAGTTTTCACTTTGGAAAGCAATAAAAATGAATGGAAAGAAGTGAAAATTACTTCCAACACCAAGTTTTCATATACCTTAGGATACCATTTCTCATGCAAAAGGACTTTTCATTTCTCTGCCTTGTAGTTTATGTATGAGAACTGAAACGCATTTTATAAAAGCGAAAAAGATACATCAAAAATGAAACCGTGCATCTTTGGAAGGTTAAATCCTCGATTTTGGATGTGTGCTACCTTAACCGTCAACCTTATCGAGTGAAATTGCTTACATAAACATTCCATTTAGGGAGGTAGCTAGGTTTCCATTGGAACGCCATCCTTGGTTCCTTCATATTTTACAAACACATTCCAAGTTACAGATGCTGGACAGACCGCCACAGAAGAAAAGGAGAGAGCATTTATTAGAAAACACCCCCAGCCATGGAATTAAAAAAAAATTTTTTTTTAATATATTCACTCGGGAGAGAATATGATTCAAAACTTTACAGTTGAACAGGACCTCAAGGACTAATTCTTATACAAGTTTAAAATAAAGAAGCCTCAAAGCCATCATCCTCTTGTGGGGTGATGATTTCATTTGGGGAGAAAGCATTTCACGAACATTCATTGCTCTGAATTATAGCCCAGTGGTGTAGTCATTCTTAGATAAAAGTTTTATGAAAAATCTGTGAGGTTTGATAAATATCACACAAAAGTAACTCTAAATGATGTGTCGGCTTCTCTGCTGTGGTCATCAGATTTATATGTGCCCTTAAGAGGGGAAAAATCCGACTGTATTGTCAGAGGCAGAAAGAGTGGGAAAAGGAGGAAAAGATTGACTGTACATATTTACACAATGTGAGTGGAAAGCAGTGCATCAGATACACGCTTAAACCAAGGAGTAATCCACCAAATCCACCTAAGTACGTTATGTAATACATCTGTGAAAGCTGTGTACTTTCGCTTTCTCTTTGATTTTTCACCTTACAGCAGCAACAATAACAAGACCACAGCAAAAAGACGTGGCTCTGATTCTGCTTTTCACTTCAATGTCAAGGCACACTGTACTTTTTGCATTTAACCTTTTTTATTTTACTTTTGAATATTTATGCCTAAAAAATAATGTTCTTTAAACTTATTTCCCACTCCTATCACCTGGGGGCATTAGTGTTCACAGAGCTTGCTTTTTTTTTTTTTTTAAACCAAAGTAGAGACCATGTTTTTATATATATTTAGATATTTCTCTATTTGATTGCAAAATTTTCAGGCAATTTTTTTTTTTTTATAGCAAGCAAGGCTTGATGGGGAGCAAAACTAAATATCAGGATAGGCTTGTGTGAAAGATCCTGTAAGTTGGAAGTCAGAGATTTAGAAAGAACAAGACCATTCTGAAGGAAAATTTCTCTGCTTCAGTACATCAGGAGTCTGGTGTTCCTTTCAAGTGATGCTAAACAATTTGTATATAAGTAGGATTGTAATAATGGAAACACTGTTCAGCTTGCCTACTCTTCCTTCATAACTCATTAATGCCTGTGCTATTGGTTCTTTATGGGGCATCCATTAGGAGAGTACACTAATAATAGTTTAATCCCCCTACACCCAATTATATATCCCCCTGAACCAGTGTCTGCCTCCCTTTCTCTCTCTCCCTGTGAATTACGTCTAATAAAATAGAATATGCTAACAGAGAGGATTAAAAAGACAACAAACCTCTCCCTTCCCAACGTTAAAAATTACAAATAGGAACTGTAATGCAACAGAAATAGCCAGAGTAGGCCGGGATGGATAATGATGTAAGGGGGGGGGTGGCACAGAGTACCAGCCCCTCAGCCCATGTCTTATCATTAATAACATCACACCCGACAAAAGGAAAGACACTGCCCGGTAGAGCAGACCTACATAAACACCCAAGATTTTATTAAACAACCTATTTTAGAACTTAAATCATTAAACGGCATCTCCGTGGGCTCTTCAGAAGGGCCGTCTGTGAGAAATAATGGATTGTCTGCAAACTTTTATCTTCTCTATTGCCACTAGAGTTGTGCTATTTAATTATTAAATTGTGGTATTAATGAAACATGCAATCCTGCAAAGGAAACTACTTTTATCATTGCACATGAAAGGCAAAAATTTAATATACTGAGTACACTGTATACACATTACAAATATATTTGCTTCCACCTTCCAAATAGCGAGCACCCCCATCATCCCCCCTCCCCTCCTTTACAGCTGCTCAATCTGCAAGAATGTGCAGAAGTAATTTATCTGAAATGGCCACTATTGTTCTTGATTCTGATTTGATTCCAAAAAAGCCAAATAATAGAAACCATTTTGAACATCTATTTTGTGCACCTGTTGTGCGGCATTATGATACTCTGCGATTTTCATTTACGTCACATCTCTTGACATGTCTTTGATACACCATGCTGCTTTGCTCAACAAAAATCCAGGATGCTGGAAACCAATGCCATCCGATTTTATTAACAAAATGGCCATGGTAAATGCTACTGCCTGAGAGCTCTGGAAGGAAATGGGTACATCAACCTAGCAGCTCGCCATTTAACTAACAGTAAGTGGATTGAGAATAGCCGAACATCCTGGAGGGACTCAATATACAAGATATTAATACCACTAATGATGGTGCTACTGAGGCAAAACAATAGGACCTCAGTAGTCTTATGTCCCCCCTTGTTGCTTTGGTCTTTGAATGCAATGTGAGGAGAGAATCCGAATAATTTTTTCAACTCCACTCCATGTGTGGGCTGGTTTCTTTGTGGATCAACTCCAGAAGGCATGGGATCCCACATTTGCTGTTTTTCAAGCCTGCAGCATCATCTTCATTTACATTTCAATATTATGGCTCCCACCCTTTCAAATACTTCCTTAGTAGCTTTTTACCTTAGCTTCCCTGGGTAATGACACCATGACCATGTGAACACTCACAGCAACCCAAACGGGTTGGCTGTGATACTTTGTGGGTAAGGGGGCCATAGGCTGCATTGTACCCACAGACACATAGATTTGGAAGTAATGAAATACCCAAGCTGCCTTGGCTGTCTGCCGTGTTTATCAGCACACTCTTCCATGCTGAGTGTGGTTGTGCGCATGCTTCTGTTGCCCAGGTATGTAACTGTGGCCATCTTTACTTATGTCAAACGACCGTAATGCCATTCACCGCATTAGGGTGAAAGTGTCAGGAGTTGGCGTGCTGCATAGGTAGTGTTTGTGAATCGTATAAAGTGACTCCACTCAACAATCTGAAGAAGATGGAAGCTGTCTGACTCACAGAATCATAGCATGAAAAGGGACCTCTAAGGTCAAACCCAGCTCTGTCCTAATGAAGGAATCAATCCCCACTTCAGCATCTTTGACAGATGGTCTTCCAGGTTCTGTGTGAACTTTCCCTTGAAGGGCAAATTCTGCTTAACAAAGCAGTCTGCTCTATTTGTAAACAGCCCTAATTGTTGGATAGTTTTCCTTTACATTGAGCTGAAATCTGGGCCTATCCAAGTAGAACTAGATAACGTGCGCGGAAAAGTCGATGCCAACCAGGGCCCCCTTCGTCCCTGTGGGCTCTCCTCAGTCACGTGGGGCCCCAGGCTTGGTTTAACGCTCTGCTGCCATCGTCTTGAAATTCTTCATCATTTTTCACGTCCTAGTGGGCCCCACGAACTATGTAGTCGATCCTGCCCGTTGTGATTTCAGATGTGGGACTGGTAAGCACTCTTACACATCATGCTTTTGGGGGGCTTCTGATGTTATTTTATTTTGCTATCTATCTATCTATCTATCTATCTATCTATCTATCTATCTATCTATCTATCTATCTATCCATCCATCCATCCATCCATCCATCCATCCATCCATCCATCTAACCATCCAGACATCCATCCATCCATCCATCCATCCATCCATCCATCCATCCATCCATCTAACCATCCATCCATCCATCCATCCGTCCATCCATCCATCCATCCATCCATCTTGTCAGCACAATTATGTAATATTCTTTGGAATATTACATTTCCAAGTGTTTCCTCCCTCATGCCCCTTAATTCAGTGGGGTGCCAGGATGGGTAGGAATACAAACTTGACTAAAGCACAGTATCTGAACTTTAGCCTTAGTAAGCTTCTCTCTCCTTTGCTTTTGAAATACTAACTCAAATCCTCCCTGTCAACCAAAGGAGAAGGACATGTTTTGGCTAAGTTAAGTAGGGTCTAAGCTAACAGGTAGCACCGTCGGAACACTTGGTTTGAATGCTGATTCATGCTTCTTACTGATTCTGTGACTTTGAAAATGACACTTACCTCAAATGCCTTCCTTTCCTCCTCTGGCTTGCCTGCCTCCCAGGGCTGCAGCAGAGCTGGACTGGGAGGGCTGAGATGCCGAGTGAGCCTGGGGCTTTGCTGAACCTAGGCGCAGGGTTTCCCCAGGGGCCCAGCCTAGAACTATGTCCTTTCCATCCCACCCTGTTGCAGAGACCCTCCAGGAACATCTTGGGATTCCCCCATCAGACTATACCCTCACAGTGAATGCAGGCCCAGTGTGTGGTTTTTTTTTTTGTTTTGTTTTGTTTTGGTTTTGGTTTTGCCTGCAGTTCTTCAGGGACCTGTATCATCTGGGGCATATGGAAGGAATTCTGCAAGAAGGTTTCGAGGAAGAGTAAAACTACTAGAACCTTTTGAGATAGTGAGAAAATTGAGCATAAGTCATTATTGTAAGTCCTTATGGTTGGGTCATTTAAAGCATGAGCAGTAAAGCTGGAGCAATAGCAAGAGAGAGATAAAGCACACACGCTCCTGCTCCAGCCAGGACAGTATGTGTAGTGTGGACGTGGGCACCACACGTGAGTAACTAGGAGAAGCCAGCAGGCCAAGAGTTTGGGATATAAATTATCTCCTGAAAAACAGAATCTAAACACTCTGCTGGTCAATAAAACGAAGAATATAGGGGTATCTTTAATCTCTATTCTCCATAAGGACACATCATTTTTATGAGATGTAAATATTCCACTCTCATTTGAAAGCCTACTTCAACAGGTATGATGGAAAATGCATTAAGGGATCACAATTTGTTAAAATCTATTATTATGGCCGAGTTTATTATTATATGTGAATTTTATTACAACTCTGCTTTTCTACTACCAGTTGGTTAAATAACATTCAGTTATAATTAAATTAAAAACTTTTTTGGTAATAAAAATTGAACATTTCTTAAAAGGTAAGTGAAAGTGCTTTGGAAAGATATTTACATATAAAGTATCATTATCTTAAAAGTAAATTGCAATGTTTGGATCTAGAAAAGAAAAAAATCCATTCCCTAAGTGAACATAAGAAGTGAGTATTTGGAGATTTTAATATTGCATATACTGTTTTCAAGGTACATTTGAGTGACTTGGAAAGATTTTCAGGAGAGTCACACTTTTGGAGTGAAAACATTTTGGTGTTTATTTCAGGTGAATAACATTGCTCGGATTCCATATTTTGACCTTAAGATGTCCTAACTGGTGATCTGGGGACTTCTCAGGACAGGAGCACACACATTCCTTGGGAGGCTAGAACCTTCACCACAAAGCAATCCCTTTCATGAAAGCAAATCACTTGCTTCCTTATCCATAAAATGGAGTTTGTCAACTATCAAGGCCTCTTGTCAAGAATGGAAGAGAATAGAGAAAAAAAGTGGGCGTGGTGTTTCTGCACTTCCCCTCTAAGTTGGTATCTTCCTTAGGCTCATGATTTTTCAAAACTGCTGCAGGCCATGGCACCCTAGAAGGAGGCCACAGTCAACAGCACCATTCTCCATGTTGGCTGCAGTCTAGTGATTAGGACACGTTTGGCAATTGTTCAAGAACCTTGAGCTCACAACAGAGGACACAGGTCATTTCCAAATAGCATTCCCATTAAATAAGTGTCACACAGATCTGTTTCAAGCAGCAAGTTGAAGCAATAGATCTCATGTAAGTGTGTGAACTCTGAAACATTTCTTTGTGTATGATCACAAGTTTCTAAAGAAATTGTTTCCCACAAGGGAAAAAGAGATAATTTTTTTGGGGGGGGGAATGTTCATTTTATGTGTGAAACCCAGTTGGTAGGAGTGAGATGTTTTCATTGATGTAGACTACAGTGATTTTGTAGTCAAATAAAACATTAAACTTTTAAAGACAGAAAGAATTTACCATGAGGAAGAAATGGGGATCTAGAACAGCATATGTCATATGGAAGATAACAGTTTTAATCTTTTAACCGTCTCCTTTCTTGCACAACAATTATCCGAAGGGAAATTGAAAGAAAAACATTATAATCTTCTTCTCTTGCCCCAAATTACCTTCTCTGAAGAGCAAGGGATTACCTTGGTAGCCACTGTCTACTGGAAAGGTAAGAGGAACAATGAAAGAAGAGTAAGTCTGTTGACATTCTACTTGGTTCTACAGCAGAGGAGGCTGGCTGTTCTTAATACAGAGTTTCAGGGCACAGTTCTCTCTGCCCTCACCTTCCCATGGTGTTCAGCCTCCCCTGTCACCTCCAGCAAGCAGGGGATGTTCAGTGCTGGATGCCTGATTGTGACATTCATGTCTCTGACTCTCACTGTCCATTCAGATCGGCAATTTATATAGAGATATACATAATCTCGTGCCTCACTTCTTTTGTGAAGGCTTTTGTAAAAGCCTGGGCATGTTTACTTAAGCCAGAACAGAGAGACATTCTGGGGGGGGGGACTAATCTAATACCACATGGATATAATATTTTTTAAAAATTTTATTATGATTGACAGAACCCTTATCAAAGTGTGTAAAACAAGATTTCATGAAAATCAGAAGATAGAACCACATCTTCTCTGATATATCCATTTCCAGAAATGTTCCCATTCAAGAAAAGAGCCTTTTCTGCAGTGGACCTCCGGGTACTGCCATGCGCTCCAAGGGCACAAAAGGGAATGCCCATTTTTCTCATGCCATTGCTCTTCCCTTCTTTCACCTGAAGTCTGGTACAATGCTCAGTAATGGTTAATCCGATCTGTTCTCTCTCAATCTGTAGCTCTGTTTCTCATTTCCCATTCCCTCCATTTCTTTGTCTTTCTACAATGAGAGAACCTATATGCCCACAAGTGTCATGGTAGCCATATTATTAAGATGTCACTGGCCTGCTTGCTCCAATTATTACTTGATAGAAAAGCAGAGTGCCACATGACACAAGATACTGGTTTCTATGAATCTCAGAAAGATGTGAATTTTCTAGGTAGGAAACGAGTATCTTTGGGAAAGTCTTTCTTGCCAACGGAGCTTTCTTTCTTGGGGGGGGGGGTTCTGTGGAAGTGTTAAAAGGACTGTTCGAAGTGAAAAGCAGAAGAGATATTTTTAAAAGATTCCCCCGATCGCTTGGGCATGTTGGGTCTGTGTGGGACAGACGGGGGTCATTTTTCTTCCCTTCTCTCTCCAGGTGATGTGGAAGCTGGAGCCCATAAAGGCAACCAAGGTGAACTCGCTCATTCCACACAACAGGGTAGATCATTCACCACAGGGTGTCCTTGATAGTGCTCTGTCCACTCTAATTTTAAGCATCTAAGCAATGGGAGTCCTACCACTTCCCTTGGAAGATTACCCTACAGTCTAATAGGCCTCAACATTAAGAAGATTTTCAACTGGTAATCAACCTAAATTTCCCTTTTCTTAATTTCATCCCATTACCCCAAACTCTATCCCCTTGTTCCACGTAGCTCCTCACCCTCGTTAGTGTTTACACTCCCCAAATACTAGCAGCTAGCTGGCCAAGAAAAAAAAAAAATCTCCTCTCAGTCATTACGTAGCTACCCCTCAAATAGTTACTTCTTGAAAAATATGTCTGTTCCCCTATATACTGTTCTCTTTAAAGGCATTCTTTAATATTAAAAGATTCAAGTATTTTTTAATAAGCAAAAAAAGTGTATACATATAAAACGCAGCAGTCTGTAATGAGCTAGAGGGGAATAAATACATTCTTAATGTGGGCGGGTGGTAATGGTATAGCTAAATTCACCTTCTTTTGCCCTTTACAACAGACACAGAACAAACCATTTTAAAACAATTGGTTGAAGACTTTTTCCTCAAAGCTGTCAATTTCTATACTAGTTTTTTCTTTTATAAGGCCATCCTTGCGTGTTATAGATTAAAAGAGTTTTTCCTGCTCTATGAAAACATTTGCTTGGTAATATATTACCTATCAATAATCATTATTTTAATAAAACCACTGACATCAATATGAATAATTTGTGTTACTGTATAGGGCCATAAAGTATTACAAGGTGGGAGCTATGTGAAAACCAAGCCTTAACTTAGGTCTCATTCATAACACTCACTGTTCTTTTTTATTTTTAGACCACTTTACCAGTTTGATTTACTGGCGAAGTGAAAAGTCTATGCTTTAACAGTGAACTTTCAAGGTACTATGTTTCAAAAATCGAGATTTCTATTCCTTTTCCTCCGATGCTTCAAAACTCCCTCCCTGGTCTCTGTTTAGGATATAATTAGATCCCTATAGTAGTGGCTGGGTTCTGCCTCTAACCTTGAATGCTGTGATATTTCTTGATTCTTTTGACTTTTATCTTGAATTTTAAGCTAGTTTTCTGCTTATATTATGCTAACTGATACTTGTCTTACATGAATAAACAAGTCAACAGAACAGAAGGAATATTATATAACTTTTAGAAAGTTATTCTATGGACCATACCCTGGGACACTTAACTCTATAAGATGCATCCTCATGCTGTCAACTGTTGGCATTGTTAAGACATTTATGTGCCTTTTCTAGAAAACTTCTGGTGGATATCATGAATATTTGTATCCATCGCCAGATTCAACAACTTGCAGTTTCAGCACATGGATGCAAGTCCAAGACTTAAGTAAGTGTTCACCATTTCTATACTTCCTTCCCTAGGTTACATGGTCCAGGGTCTAGGATGTTTCACTTATCTCCAAGAACTTCTTGTTCTCATATTTGCTGGCAGCATGTAAGTTGAAAAAAAAAAAAAACCCCAGAAACTCTAGAAAACTTAAGTGGAAGGGGTGAATTCATTAAGATAGCACTGTGACATTTCAAGGCATTAAATGTAAAGACTTGACCAATCAGGTCGGCAGAAGGAGAAGAAAGGTGGCCAGTTTCTAGGTCTTCTGAAATGTGGTGTACAGTTGATGTGTCCTCTGCCCTGTAGACGTTAATGTCACTCAGATCCAACAGCCCTCAGCAAGCGGGCTTCTTGGTTTTAAATTTCATATTCTGGGGAAAGAGAATCTGACTTGATTTGCTCCCCCTTGTTGAGATGAGCCTATGAACTAGGTCAGGGACTTGGATTCAGGATATTTGCGGGGCAGCTAGGGACCCACTCTTGTGCATCAGGGATCCATCCCAGAGATGGAGAAATTGTTGTGAAAAATCCATACATAAATGAAGTCTAATCTTCTGGAGTCAACGTTATATTGCATGGCAGTTACTGAAGATGAATTTGACACATTGCAATCAGTATTTGTTCAACATTACATCCCCCTCTTTTTCTGAGATTGGCATATGAAGTTTCTAATATTTCCTTGGGTTATTGGTGGTAGGCATTTATGTGAAAATCGTGAATCTTTTAAGTGTAGCTGGTTGCAGAATTGGAGTCACAATACAACTTGTACATAAAGTGAAAATATAATTTATTTTCTTTCTTTTGGTTGCAGCTCATCGTGGCTTCTTCCTGAGCCCTCAATCAGTTGTGAGTGAGGGTAAGGGAGAGAAATTAATTAAATGTCCAATCAAGTTTTGAGCTGTCAGGCCTGATCATTTAAGCCGTCTTTCTTAATTGGTGTTCATTCTTCCACTTGGACAAAATGCCCATTCTCTTCTGTATGTGCCCTTTCGTGCTTCTTTCCCCCTAAGGTGACATTCTGCTGTATAGGGAAGGTGGGTGCAATTTATGAATTCTACCAGCCTTGAGAATAAAGTAGGAATTCTCAGATTCACATGGTAGCTTCGTATTTTCTTCTAGCCTTCTCCTTGCTGAGTCGACTGTGTGTCTGGTCTCTAGATGCCTGCTTGCATTCCTGGAAGCAGTACAGGGCTAGTGAACACATGATCCTTCATTTGGGCTTGGACAGAATGATGGAGGGCATGTAACTCCTCCTGGCCACATGACCTCACTTCAGCCCTGTTTCTGCCCAGAGAACTGCTTCCCTTCCATGTCCTCCATCCAGCTCGGGGGCCAGTGCCTCCTGTGGGGCTGTCTTGCCCTGTGACAGCAGCATCTGCCTCTTAGACAATCAGGAGTAGCCAGGGAAGCTCAACCACAGGGCCTCCTTCTGCGTGATCATGTGCCTAGGGCTACTGCCATTTTGGTGTGGGCTTTATAAGAGACATTAGGTCCATTCTTCAGTGTTTTGAGGACGAGCATCATATGGAACATGTCCAGTGCTGTACCTTTAACACTCAGGTCCTGTGTATTCTGGACATTCAAATTTCCTGGACACTTTCAGGAGATAAAAATATTGAGGTCTAAGATTATTTCCATGTGCATGAAAGTCACAGTGCACAGAGATTTTTCTGACCGTACAACTTTTGATTTCATAGGTCAAGTAGCAGTCTTCTCTCCAGTAGTAAATTTAGATTTCAAACTGTTCAGGGACTAATTTACTTGACTCTCTCCCCTAATCTGCTGCACTGTGGGGATTTTCCAAGGCTGCCTAAGTCTTAACAGAAAATCCAAGTGTTCATAGTTCTTGGTGGGGTTTTTAGATCTATAATGGCCTTTAAGATAATCACACACATCTAAATAGAGTATTTTTTTTCAGATTAAGACCAGTATGGTAAATGGCCTCTCTATTAAATGTAACTATTTTTATAAAAACAACATGAACTGTTTTATTCCAAATCTAGTAGGATGCTTTGAGAAATAACTCCAAAGGTATTTTTTTCAGTGGTACCTCCCCAGGGCCTAGTGTCTGGATTCTGACTTGCATTCTCTTTATTGTTTCTGGTTTTCGTTTACCACATCTACAGACATGTAAAATAAACTTTCCACACTGGGAAGTTGTTACAGAGTATACATAAATTGAACTTTTTTCTTATTCTCCTCAGGACCTTTTCAGAGAATGCTCTGCTTTTCCTTCCCCTGTTCCTTTTGATGCTCCTCGAGCTAGATCTTCTTAGAACTCCTGGGTCCTCACCATTTGGGATTCTGTTTAGACCTATTTGAGCCTGTCATGTAATTTATTTCTTTGGACAAAGATGCATGCCTTTTCAGGGGATTCACATGCCTGGCAAGACTGTGAGCCCCAGGTGGAGTGCCTGTGGCTTTCAGACCTCTTTCTTTCCTTCATGTGTGATGACTGCTAGGTGGTGCAGAGGCAGGCTGCAGCCAGCGAAGGGGCTTCCTGTTCTTCTCTTCCTGTGTTCAACCGGGATCATTCACTCACTCATTCATTCTCTCAAGAAAGATTCGTTGAGTACCCACTGTTTCCCAAGAGTTAGGAGGGGTAAACAGAAAACAGAAATCTGTCTTTGGCCACAATGTACATTTAGCCTCGGTCAGTGTTCTTTCTCTTAATTGTAGAAGGATCCAGATAATGAGATATGGAAGGTCAGATTGTGGTCATCACAAACATTAGCAAATAAAATATGTATAAGCTCAACTCACATGCCACGCACCATCATTACAGTCATTACCTTCAATATTTTCATCAAATTATTATATTAAGTGCTTGCAGACACACCGAGCTATCATGTTTATGGAACACATGAACTAAAACATGGAGGAAGAGAAACATGGCAGACACCAAAGACAGAGATGCATAGATTTATGTAAGGCAAATATTGGGTCTTCATTGAGGTCATTCCCAAATGACATGATATAATAATTTGTCTCCTGCAGGTGAAATCCAAGATGAACTCATGATTTAATAAAAATATAATAAGGTTGAATGCAAACTTTTGGTATATATGACATGTGTATGATAAACCAAATCATACTGTAGAATTTTGTCTGCTGGATGTATTTATTGATTTTTATCTTCAAAATAAGCTTTGTGACTCTTCTTAATAGCATAATTGCTTCAGTCTCTCTATTCTTCTCTGTATATATGTGTATAAATATATATGTACACACATAAGGTAGATATATAGGCCTATGTATTTTTATGGACACATAGATCCTTCATGAGTACATTGTTTTCCAAAACCAGTGTTTGTGTTGTAATTTTTAAAAAGGTATCTGATCTTGGCTAAATAACTGTATTAAAAAAAAAAAAGCCTGTGCAGCAACATAGCAGATTTACTTTTTAAACAGTCATTTGGCTATCAAAAAGTCCCTATAATGCCAATAAGTGGCCCCTATAAGAACTTGTACAAATTAGACAAAATACAAATCTGGGCTTTTTAATATCATCAACTAACAAGCTCTAAAATAGTCAAGTGGCTCTGTTAGCAAGGGTAGAGCAAAAAGACTACCTATTGGGTAATACTGCAAAGTATCCATCTGTCAGTCCAAATCCTACCAGTGGTGCCCAATACTACCATTTTCCTCTTCCTGGTGTAAGACTGTGCCATCTTTATCAAACAACATCTTATGTTGTTTTCAGGCTACTATTTTTGCCACATCTTCTTTAACTAACTTTTACTTTATTCTTCAACCTGTTGTACATGGTAAGTAGGGGAGACCTCAATAAATTACCCAAGCTTTTGAAGAATCTCCTCTCCCGAGGATCTCAGCTAACAGGTACGCAGTGGTGAACTTAAAGATTTTGTGGTCAAAAGAAAATTTATTGTAATGACAAAACTCTCACCCACTGAATTTCAGAAATGACATCAAGAACTCACCACAGACCACTGGGATGGCTGAAACATGGATTTATGGAAGTTAATTTCTCACCTTCTACCAAGTTATGTGACTTATTTTGCTTCTAACTTCTGGGTGGGTGAGTGGATGGGATCCCTATGCTAGTTAGTACTTTTTAAATTATTATTATTCCTCTAAATCCTAGGTGGAATGACTTATGCTGAGCCCAGAGTCAGAGAGCAGTCACTCCCTGCCCTTCTCTTAAGCGATTTATTTTCATTTGCTGTCTATCCCTTCTTTACCAGTTTGCCATAATCTAATTTAGATTATTGATGAAAATCAGGGAAAAACTTCTTTTCCTTATGGGACCATATGAAGGGGTTCAGGGCAATGACAACTCCAAGGAGAAACTGGGCTTGGAAGAAGAGTTCCTGCCACTGTCAGCCTCCCTGGCACTTGACCACTGTATCCAGAGCTGCTTCTGAGAACATCACAGCAGGTTGTCCCCGATTGCCAATACATTCTCTGAAAGGTGGGACAAGTGTAAGAAGAACATTTGCCACAATACAGTTTCTAGCGAGATGATTCCAGATGAAGGTCGTCCCTTTAAAAAGCATCATATTTAGCAGCTCTTCAGCAAACATTACAATGCATTTTATAAAACACACCAAGATGGCAAAATAGTTCAATCCCATTGGAAGAGAGTCTTTATTTTATATTTTCCCCCTTCCTTAAAATGGGCAATTGCTTTTCTGCCAAATAGGCTCAAAAGGGCCATGAAAACTAAAGTCCTTCAAAGCTGTTAAACGCTTCCTCAAATTTACAATAAAATTCAGCATGACAAATCTTCCAGTAAACTCTCTGGAGCATCATCGTGGCACTTAAAACAATTTTTCTTTAAGTTAGTATTTTAGTATTCAACACCTTGAGAAACAGGAAAGGCAAATGTGGGCAAGGAGAGCAAAACAAAACAAAAACCAAAACAGAAAAAAAAAAGCCACTACCAACAAAGACAGTGAAAAAAAAAAATGCAAACAGCCACGCAACCTATTAAACATATGCCAAAGTAAACAATCGGTGTGGGTTTGCCACGGCTCTGCCCTGCAGGTAGAAGACAGGCAGCACGGGGAGCAAATGGAAGGGGGGAAGAGAAAGACGAATGGAAGGGGAAAGAGAAAGCAGAGTGGAGGTGCCGCGGAGCCCGAGCAGGACGCAGGATGGCCTGATTGTGAGCCTCAAGACACACCATCAGCCATGCAAAACAGGACATACCTTTCTGGCTTGCTGGTTCTGTCGGCTGAGACAAAGCAGTCCTATTCACAGCAGGAGGCCAAATCAAAATGAAATTTTATTTAGTCTGCACTGTCCCCAGATTGGGTTTCAGAATGACTGCTTTAGGAGATAGCATGGATGTGGCTGATGCATGCTTTGCATATGAAACTGCAGTAGGAAAAGAAATCTACATAATCAAAAAAATCTGTGCTCTGTGTATGTGACAAAAACCCTGGACGCCAGTGATTTTACTGCAGAGTGTGTTTGCAGGCAGGCCCTTTTGGGGTGAAACGCATTTCAAAAAAAAATGTCTCATACAATATTAGCAACAAATAGTAAGAAATTTGTAATGCTCGATGAAAATATATAGATTCCTGCTTACAACTCTGCCACATCAAAATCAGTGTGATTTTTCAGTACGTTTATGAATGCATCAAAAATTTGTGGGCGATAACAGATTGAATTTTAAAACATGCATAGATTATTTTGAGGGGCTTATTCTGACAATTAGTATACCTCTGAACCTCCACAAAATAAATGCAAAGCTGAAGTCTGATGCAATAGTGAAATTAACACTGAGAGCCCCTTGGACTTTTCTCTGGGCAGACATTTAACTCATTCATATTTAAAGGCTATTTTTAAAAAACAGGGGAAATACCTTTCAAAATACAGTTTAACTATTGGAAATATTTTTAAAATCAAGAAAAGGGACTATAAAATGTATATAGAATGCACATCAGGGAATCTTTGAAAAAATAATATATGTGTGTGTGTGTGTGAGTGTGTGTGTGTTTGTGTGTGTGTGCACACACACATACAGATACACTATGTTCTTAATACAGGGTTATCACTGGTCTTGGCCAAGAAAGGGAAGTGCTATGCAAGGTACAGTGAAACAAGGGGGCAGAATAGAGCCTGTTGATAAATATATATTATTTCCCAAAGAAATATTTATCCCAGCTTGATTTTGATAGATCAGTTCCTTGAGGTTGGATGCTGCCAATCATTTTCTTTAAAGAGGACAAAAAAAAAACCCAAAAACAAATAAAAAGGAGATTGAAAGAAAGAAAACCTACCTGTATAAAATGGTAGCAAAAAAGACCAGGCAGGCTCTCCCACAGCACAGTGTTCTGAAAAACATGGACAGTCATCATTCTGTTTTACGAAGTATTCCTAAGGACAAGAGGAATATGAAATCTGCCCATTTGAGCTCTGAGGAGGTGGTCTTCAAGCCAAAACCCAGAGCAGCACAAAAACTTCTCTCAATAATGAGATACAAATAGCTCAAATAATATGCTGCCACACAGCCCCAGCAGAAATCCCCAACTACGGAACTATGGACCGATCCCCCCTTAGAGAAACAGTCAAAACTAATTCTGTGATTCAGGTTTGGACCTAATTTCTTAGAAAAGCTTTCCCCTGCTCTGGCTCAGATTGGCGACCTGTCAATAATAATATTTACAAATATAAAGGTCTCTTTAAATTGATAATTTTGCCTTCGGTAAGATGGCATCGTGTTCGGCTGTGCACGCCACCAGCATAATTAAAGCCTAAAATCCAAATAGAGCGAAGCATTTGCTTCTTTACGCTCCAGGACCACCGCATCCAGGTCTCCCCATAACAAGGGCACTGCAGTGGCTCTCTGTTGCTCTCCGGCAAGACCCTCTCTTGCTTTGGTTTTCTATTATATCATAATTATTCAGATAGTTATGAGGCGGGAGTTTTGCCTGCATATTATTTTTAGTGACAAGACACCCCTTTTCTGAGGAATGGAAAGATGTTAATTCTTAACAAATCCTATATCCCCCAAATTCAGTGCACCTGGCATTCACTTTCTACCTAATAAGCATCCGTGAATATGCAAATGTTCAGTGTCTCAGTAACCTCATTAATTTATTCCTCAGGCAATCATAGAATGTGAACCAGTCTTGTGCCACCAGTGCTAGAAACCGTGCCGATCAGGGCGATGAGAATCAACTAAAAGCTCAGGCTGCATATTGAAATACTGTTTCATCTTTATTCCGTCCTTTGGCACTCTAATTCAAACAAAGACTCTTACCTTCCTCTACTTAGCTGACAGCAAAAAGCAAAAGTAGAAAAAAAAAAAATGCCGAGGGAGAGTCATTAAGATCTCCCCCTTCACCACCAAATACAAACCAGAGGTGATTCATGGTTTGAACAAAATCTCCACAGCAAAACAGTTTCCAAACTGCCCAAGTTCTCCGGTTTTGTTATTTACTGGGGGGTGGGCGGGGAGGGGGGGGTGGAAGGCGACCTGCTCTCCATCCTGCAATGCAGTTGAATCATCATTCTCTTTGCCCACATTAAAAGCCCTGAATAATGTTTATAAAATGTTAGGGAATCCCGGTAGGTTTCCTATTTAACAAGCCATGTATGACAAATCACAGTGTAATGTACTACGTTCTTAATCTTTAATTAGAATGTGAATATCTGCTAGAGAACGCAGTTAACTTTGACACGTTAAATCTTCTGGTTAAAGTGCCTTACAGGAAGAGCAAAGATGAAACACTGGAACAATCTCCTGCTTCTCTCCATTCACCCAGACAGTTGGGGAAGGATGATAACATCTTGTAATACCTGCTCTGTAGTAATTAATCGCTGTGGTATTTAGGACCATTCAAGTAGACAAATATGACAGAGACAGGGACAATTAGGAACCTTGTTCAAGCTACATTAACTTTTCCAGCTATTACAACACAGCAGCTCAAGTTTGCTTGTAAAAGCTGCAGAGGGATTGCTATGCATTAGCCGTGCGATTATTAATGAAAGAAAAGGAGAATTGTGTTTATTGTAGTTTGAAAATTGCAAATAAATTTCAATTATCTGCTATGTCATTTTGTTAAACATGCATTCTGGAAATGCCTTTGTACTCTAAATCATGAGCTACTTATAGCAAACTAATACCAGAAACCCTCAGGGAGATAGGAAGTCAATATTTTTGTTGAAATGCTTTTTTTTTTTTTTTTTTTTTGGTAAGTGAAACTGGAGATGGGCAAAACCACCTGAATGGGTTTCAGGTAGCAAGCTCTGTGGCATCCTGACATTCATTCGGCCCCACCATTTACCAATAGACCTTGAGTCAGATGTCCCAGGCAGACATCAGGGCAATCAGAACCACACTGTTAAAAGAAACTAGAGAAGCTCTCCTTCCTTTGGGAACAACCTCAAAACAATTATAAGAAATCAATTATGATAAATAAATAACCTCTGCCATCTTGCCATCTCTGTCCCTCCCAATAACAAAGCCAGTTTTTTTTGGGGGGGAGACACCTACAGAGGGGGTTTCTCAGCTGTGGAGGTGATGGAGAGTCAATGTTTCTAGAGAATGGCTCTTGTCTATTCTCTTTCACGAGGACAACTGCCAATCACTTTGAATGGCAAACTTGATCTTGAGAGGCAAAAAAAAAAAAAAAAGAAAGAAAGAAAGAAAGAAAGAAAAAACAACAAGCCACACTTGGGAAGCAGGAATCAACACACCCGTTTCTCTGCTGCCTTTTGTGAAAATATTCATTTCTCAAAGCATTCAGACATGTATATCTAGCACCAAACCTCCCCTCGGCGTCTCCCACCCAAACCCTCCGTCAAGCGCACTTGCAAGGGGCTGACGAGGTATATGTTCGGGGGCCCAGAAAATGTCTCAAGTCTAAACTTCCCATGTACCCCACTCTGTTCCTACTTCCCCAGACCAGCCTGGGCCCCATCGCCACCCAATTTCTCATCCGATTTTACTGGCCATCAGGAACTGAACACGAAAGAATAATTCTGGGATGTCCAGGAGCTGAGGACCTGGTCCAATTGTCTTCTGTGAATCAAAGAAAGCCCAGCTTAGCATGGCACAAATCTGCATCCCCACCCCAGAATCTGTTGTCACACACACACAAAAAAGCCGCTCAGTGCTCAGGAACAATCTTCTCTCTCAGGCGAGCCGCGATGATGTCAGCTTTCTGATTACAAACTGCTTATTTATGCTTCAACAGCTGCCAAGAGGAGCAAATAAGTGGCTAAAAGAGTGTCTAGACCAGGCTTTCAGTCCGCTATTGTCTGGGGGTTGTTACCTGGTTGACAGCGATGGGTCCAGCTGCCTGGTGTGAAAGGGAGCAGGGATGGGGAGTCAGTGATTGACGGAAGGGCCCTCCGGGTCAGCCCCGATGGCCCCATGTCTTTATATTCCCGGCTCCAAAGGGAAAGCTAGGGCCCTGCCTTGAGGTTGGAGGTGAAAGGAAATGTTGGAGGGTAATGAAAAAAATCTTTTGGCCAAATTTGCGATCATGAACACTTCCCCGGGGGGATCGAAGCCAGTCCAAGTGGCCTCTGAGTAGCCAGCAGTGGGCACCTGGAGCAAAGGGAGCGGGCCATTTCTGAGGAAGCTCCCAGGCCCCTGGGGGGCGGGGGGAGGATGCACGGACACACACACGTTCACTTTCTTCCTCTGTTTTTTCATCTTCTTGTTTTCATTTGGTTCTCTGGTATAGGGTACTTCATCCCCGGCAAATGCATCTGGGGCCACCTTTTAAATTCACCATCCCGAGAGTTCCATGAGGGTTTCAGAAACCTCCCCTTTTTTTAGGACTTTCAATTGAAGACTGACAGAACAAGAAACACTCCAACATTTGGGAAAAACAAGGAGCTTTGCAAGCTGACGTAAATGTCTAATTAGAATTTTCCACCACCACTTGCAACCTTTGAATCTTGCTTTCCCATTTGTTTCCAGCCACGCTCTCCATTTTAACACTTTTCAGGGTAGATTTGAATGTACCAAATCGCTCCCTTCATCCCCGTGTCTCACGATTCACTGCAGTTGATTGGCACCGAACATTTGTGGCTTTCATGCTGCTCCTCCCCTCGCCCCCATTTTATAGTTTGGGGTTCTGGCGAAGAAAAGAATACCGCTCCATATTGATCACCAAGAGGCACTCATTTGAATATAATAATAACAAGAATGAAATATCTGCCTCCATGATGCCCGGCCCCTACTTACTGCTACTCAGATACTTTGTGCCTTCTCGGGGACCGTATAGCATTATTATTTAGACACCACTGTTCCTAGAAGGACAATTAAGAAGTACAGCTCCCAGGGGGCGGCAACTGATGTTTCCCTTTCCACATTTATATTCCTATTTACTTTTTCCCAAGCATTAAAAAAAAAAAAAAAGATTTCTTCCAAATGTTGGCCGTGATCAGTGATGCAAGGAGTACAAATCTGATGGTTCTGTAGCCTTAAAAATGGTTGTGTTAAAGAAAGAAAAAGATGAAGAGTGAGCTTTCCACTATGTGAAAAATAACATCCATCTAACATCATGGTAATCCCTAGAAGTGCCAGACTTGAATGAAATGCAAGAGAGCACCTGAGGAGTCAAAGCTTAATTTGTGTATACAGTTGGCTTTCTCCATAATATCTGATTCAGACTCTGTAACGAAAATGAAATCACGTTAAATTAACTGTAAAAAATAAGTTGATTTAATTAAGCACAGAAAGACTTAATAGATATAATAAAATGTTAAAAAGTCAAATGATGTGCAGTTACATTTCAGTTAACACTGCTCAACAAATGTACTAAATTTATTCCTTTCAATAATGATGTGTTTTGAACATTTAATTAGATAAATAATGTCTAATCACTTCAGCAAATCTGAACTGGAAGAATCCTTGTCATCAAAGGTGACTCATGCTCGTTACATCTACCTTTTAAGGGAAGGTAAAGCAGCAAACTTCAGCTCTTTTCAAGGAGATGCGCAGAAACGAAGGTAAAGTCTGTCTTTCAAGCCTCATTAAAATTCAGGGTTTGCTAAACAAACTATTATTTACAGTAAGATGAGTGTTATTCGAAATAGACTTCTACTTGTTTGCCTTTTTTTTAAGCATCAGAAACTATAAGCAGCTGATAAGAAAAGGTATTCAGTGTTAGATGTCCTATAATTCATCATAATACTGTTTCCTTTAATAACTACTTTGCTCAAGTGATTGGCATGATTACAAGAAAATTACTTCAAATTATTCATCTCTTATCTTTCCTCTAAGATGTCCTAAGTTGGATGATAGTTAGCATAATGGGGCCCTATTAATTGCTAATGTGGAAAGTCCTTCACAATTTGGATAGAGTTTGTAGCCCAAATAAAGAAAATAGTGCCAAATGCAACCTTACATCATCTGCTCCTTAAGATGGTGCCACCCACTGTCTATTAAATGGAATGTCAAGGACATTTATTTCTTCATTTAGAATTTGCTGCGATGAACCCAGCCTGCATATGAAGAGCAGACTCACAATTAACATCTATATATGCACACACACACACACACACACACATGCACACGCAAGAGCACATTTGTGCATTGCACGAAGTATCGATGCACTCTGAAATGTGGAAGATGATTAACATAAAATTACCATTTCAAGCTTATGGTGTTAATTCATCCATATATTTCTGGGAAAAAAAATTCTTGGTACAGAAACTTTCCATTTATGATATTGCCTCAAATTATTTGTTTTGAGAAATTTACCTATAAATCTATTTGGTTCATCCCAAGCCATAAAGTAGTATGAAATTCTGTTAAACCCTGATGCTATTTTGAATTTATAGAGAGATCATTGTTAAAAGCATTGTTAAAAACTTCCCTTACTTTGAGGGAGTGCGGCTGCATAAATAGAACCCGAAGTAAACATAAAACTCAGAATTTTTGTTCATATTCATTCCAGTCACCCTGTTTTAAGTTCTTTTTTTTCCCCTATACTATGCTTTCTGGGATATTTGTCTTTTAGCACTGCTTGTTTTTCTATTTTTTAAAAAAATCTTTATTTTTCCTCTGATTATATGAGTTTTTATAAACCAATGCTGATAATCCAGGAGCAGGGAAGGTCAAGTGCAACAATGTTGGCAATGGAAATTTAAAGGTTATTTTGTATGTAAATAACAACACTGGCTTTTTGGGGGTAATTTTATCAGCTTGTTGTTAAGTTTGCAACTTAAAGGATCCTTGGAACTTTTCACCTTTTTAATGTGTACTTAAACATTCTAAGTGGTTTTACTTTGCATTTGTAGTACCTAGAACAAGCATACTCACAGGCAGACAGAGTTCAACATCAAAATCAGGGAATCACAATCAACATCCACCGAGAGCTAGAAAGGAAAATAATATTACTGGTTATATTTATTGGATGGCAAGTGCTTTACTAAAGCCTTGCTTCTCTATATTTGGTCTCTCCTGCAGCTGTAGTTAGAATGCTCTCTCCCCATCTGCAGAGCCTGCTGACACCTGCTAGGTTAGGACACTCCATCCTGATCACCTGGCCCTTTCCCTACCAGGGAACACAGGAAGAGACCAAAGGCCAACAGCATTTGGCCTAAGGTCAGACTTGTTTTGCTTTGGGGGCCTTCCTCTCACCCTGTATTCCTCTTCACTCACCTTGGCTCTGCCTGTGGTTTGAGAGACCTTTGATATTTCTCACCATAGACTTCATTTTGCCTGCTCTGGCCTTCTAGCAATAGCTGGGATTTTCATCTCTGGGGCTACGTCTTGAGGTCTCTCCCAGGTGTCCTGTCTTGCCACAGTGTTGCTCAGATTTGGGGCTAGAAATGGAAAGTTGTGGGATGTAAAATGGACTTCAGTGTACACATCATGATCAAATATACTATATGGCAAAATGTTGGAGAAATTGTAGTGTAAGACTCAAACATGACTCCCATTATGATTGGTTTGTTCAGATGTCGTCACTTAGGTAGTATTTTTCCAAGAGTTATGTGGGAGCCCAGAAAATGTTTAAAAATATTCATATTGATGGGGCACCTGGGTGGCTCAGACAGTTGGGTGATGGACTCTTGATTGCCACTCTGGTTGTGGCCTTGGGGTTGTGGTCGGGATTGAATGCCCCTTCGGGCTCCATGCTTGGCAGGGTGTCTGCTTCTCTTACTCTCCCTCTCCCTCTCGAAAGTGGATCAATAAGTCTTCAAGAAAATATTCATAACTGAGCTTAAAACACAAACAAGGGAAATAGTCACACATAATTATACCTTCTTGTACATTGGTAAAGCAGACCATGAAACCTATACACAAGTAAAAATATTTTTATCTCCTAATATGCACAATGCATCCTACAATGTAATTTTAATGTGAAAAGGTGTTTTTATTGTCTTCATTCTAGTCATTTGCCTGCTTATTTGTCCATCTGTGTGCCTATACTATAGGATTTTGTACAGTAAAAACTTGGAATTTTATGCTTACTTGCAAGCAATTTAAGACTTCTATTTAAAATTCAGGAAAGTAGTCTTGTTTGGGTTGCCTTTTCATGTGTAAGTTGCATAGTCTGGAACTTGGCCCTTCTCTGGAATAAATTAAGTTCCAAAGTCCAAGCGGGCTTGTGCTCAGTCATGAATGGCCCCAAGCAAATCACTAAGTCACTCTCTACTTCATTTTCTTCCTTTACAAATGATTGTGTCTGACCCAACTTTCTTAGCAAAACTATTTTTAAAACTCACACTTACGAAAGAGTAATGTGCCTTGGAAAAAAGACAGTATGTATTGCTAAAGCTCGCTATTTTAGAACATAAGAATATGAAAAAAATATAGAAGGAAAGAAAAACTGAATTTTATCTATTCTTTGAATGGCCTGATTTAAACTTCTTGGAGTTTCTGTTCATGGTATCCATGGACTAAAAAGAAAATAATAATAATAGGAAGAAAGGAAGGAAAAAAGGTAAGAAGGAAGGGAGGAGGGAAGGAAGGAGGGAAGGAAGGAAGGAGAGAAAGAAAGAAAGAAAGAAAGAAAGAAAGAAAGAAAGAAAGAAAGAAAGAAAGAAAGAAAGAAAAGAAAGAAAGAAAAAGAAAGAAAAAGAAAGAAAGAAAGAAAAAGAAAAAGAAAGACAAAGGAAGAAAGAAAGGAAGAAAGAAAGAAAGAAAAGGAAGAAAGCAAGCAGGGTGAACTAGAAGGATTTAGGGACAAAAGACTGGGTTGCTAAACAAAAGCCCCAAAATTCTGTCCTGATAACATATACTTGGTGTTGCTCTTGTATATTCTGTATATTCTTGCCCTGTATATTCTGCTCCAGGAGAGATATACGTGGCACCTGAGCTTTAATTAAAAGCAAAACATAAGGTAACAAAGAGGTGCAAATTAGACTTTTTTAAAAGAATGCAGCTGGTTAAAATATTATGATTTTTATTTCACAAATGGGCAAACCTAAGCAAGGCCACAGGAGAAATATTTGTGCTACCCAAGTCAAGAGTAGGAAAGTAGAATAAACACAGGATAGTTATGACTCCTACAGAATCTACTAAGAGTACTTTGAAATATCCATTTCAAGTTCATGGCATGAAGATGTCTTCAGAAAGCAATGCTAAGTAAGACAGTATCTCAAACTGGACCCGCTCCAGCCACCTCAGCTGGGAAGCTTTGGATCACCACTATGACCCATAGTTATGATTCCACTACTATCTGTCTTCGGGTAGAAGGCATCCAGTGAGATATTGAGCCTTTCTAAGCAAAGAATTCATAGTAAATTCCTCTTCGCGGAGAGGCTACACACTACTTTCATTTTCCAGTGGCACTCCTACTATGGTAACAGGGATGAATAAAAGATCCCCCAATTTTTTTCAATCATAAAGACCCAAAGGGGTTATGACATTGGTATAAAGTTTTATCTCAGTGTTCCTTCTTGACCTGGGAAAACAAGTTTCCCCACACCATCATGCGTTAAAAGGAGTCCATTTGTTTCATTTCCAAGAATAAAAAAATGTCGTGCAGATCAAATATTATAATAATTTAGAATTTTTAAATCTGTACATTTTATTATCAAATTTATGCCTCCATTAATTTATTAAATAACACATCTGGATAACCATCTTATAGGTGGTAAATAAGTAATAGGATCTCTGCCTACATTTATTCATTGGGATATAGGACAGTCATTTAACAAAGAGCTATTAAGTTAAATTCAGAATGAGCATGATGGCTAAGCTCCCATCTAACATCATTAGTGATCTGATGTTATAGATTTATGTCTATAGCACACTCATGTACCTGATTTAAACAGTATTATCCAAAATTAGTCAAAATGAGAGATCTGATTTAAACAAAATTTTATCTGTGTTTCTGCCAGTTAGATACAGAGCTATGAATATTTTAAGGGGGCTGGTTACATAAGGTCCGCAAATCAGGGTGGCCAATTTTCACTTATTCATTCAACAGACATATACTGAACACGTATAATTAACAGCCTCTTGTATATTTCTGGGACTAGAAGTGGCACTTCTGATTTTCCCTATTTTCGTGTTGCTCATGTTTGAGAGGTGGACTGTGGCTTCAATAAGTCTTTATGATATAATGTGGTAAGTTAAATCATCTACGGTGTTATGAGATTAGAGAGGAGGGTCCTGAGGTTTGAAGTCAGAAAAGACAGCCTCCTGGTTGGCAAGGGGGAAGAGGGCACTGCAGGCTGAAGTCAAGTACAGAGAGGTTGGCCACCAAAGGGAGAAAGAGCCAGATGTCTTAGACTGGGAAAGCCATCCTCAGAGTGTAGGATGTCTGTTTGTAAGTCATGATCCTGGTTAGGAGACTGGCATCCAAAAGGCTGGGCCCAGTGAAAAGTCTGGGCAGCAAAACTGAGAAAGAATCACATGGGATTTGAGGCAACAAGGAACTAGAATCTGGATAAGAAGTCTAGGTCATGGTTTTGGAGGCACTAACAGGAATAATGCAGACTGATAACACACTAGAGAACTTCATGTGCTGTTATATACAGAACTTTTCCTCACAGAAGCCCTACTTGAACATATTTGTTAGGGTTTGTCTATGTATGGCAATCCCCCTTTCTAGAATGGTGTCCTGGCCCAGGACTACGATGCTGGCTGAAGAAGATCTTACTCCAATACAGATGTAATCCTACAAACTGGATATTTGCTGGTCTCTACTCCTTTACCCTACTGTATGTGGCATTATTGCCTAGACACTTGGGTTGTGCCACACCTACAGAGTGGGCACCCTAACCCTCCAAATCAGATCTACGTTCTTTAAGCCTTTCTGATAAAATTTGGACACCCACCCATGAACATCCTTATAGATAGACCTACATCCTTTTGGCCCTATTAAATCTGCCTCCTCTCCTCTTCCTAAAGCTTCATAAAGGAAACAGGGAAGGAAGATTCCCTGAAGATCAAGAGATTTGGAGATTGGATAAGAAGCATAAAGGCAGATGTCAGAGTCAGGTAGAAGAGATTGTTTGTAGGCAGATAAATGATAACAGTGATCATTGGCTTCTCTCCAATGACAATTGTGAAGAAACTCTAGCCCCTAAGATACTGTTCTAGGTAAAGATCTGAAAAATAAATAAAAGTTTGAAAAGGCCAAGTGGAGTCCACTGCTCTGAGTTGAAGTTGATCATGGTCTTTTATGACCCAAGATTAAACAAGCATGGCTGGCAGGCTTTGTCTGCATAAGACAGATACCTGCTTTCTGCCTACACTGTTTACTGTCTTAAGAGTGTCAAAAGATTGGGCAGGACAGAAAAGACATTTTTGACAGTGTGATGATTTTAGGGTAACAATATAGCACAAAAGAGAAGAGGTAAGGCAGACAATAATGTGGGATTTCTTCAAGGATCTATGTCTTCATTTCTTTTGGGCAATTTGGTGGCATTGGGGCTGCTGTGTTTCCCATCCAAGTCAGAAAGGAGAGCGCCATTCCCATGTTCATATGTATCAAATGCAGAGTAAGTCTCTTGTGCTATTGGTCATTATCTTTGGTGGTTAATGTAACCAAGTCACATCATCAGAAAGCCATGCTTCATGTGAAGAATATTAAAGAAGTAAGTTTAGTTATTTTGCCAATTTCTTCAAATTATAAGACATTTCAAAATATTTGTTATTTATTTAATATTTATTATTTATTTATTTATACTTGTGAGTTTTAAAAACAGCTATTAAAATGTATAGGCCCAAAGGCATAAACTTCCAGTTATGAGATAAATAAGTTCTATCATGTACAACATGATAACTATAGCTAACAATACTGTTTTATATATTTAAAAGTTGCTGAGAAAGTAGATTTTTTAAAAAAGATTTATTTATTTGAGAGAGAGAGAGAGACAGCCCATGTGCATGCACGTGTGGCAGGGGGAGGGGAAGAGGGAGAGGGAGAGAGAGCCTCCAGCAGGTGGGGCTCGATCTCATGACCCTGAGATCACGACCTCAGCTGAAACCAAGAGTCAAATGCTTAACCGACTGTGCCATCCAGGTGCCCCAAGAGTAAATTTTTAAAAGGCATTATCACCAGGAAAAAAAAAAATTGTGACTATGCGAGATGATAGATGTTAACTAAGCTTACTGTGGTATTTGTTTCAAATATATATATGTATATATATATATATACATATATATATTTGATGTGTGTATATATATAAAATCATGTTGTACACCTTCAATTTACACAATGTTATATGCCAGTTAAACTTCACTAAAACAGAAAAAAGAGAGCAATTAATACAAAACAAATGAAGAAAAAGAAACTAATGGATAATGGTAGTATATTATATATTTCAAAATGTTTTAACATCAAATATTTCTCTTTCCATCCAAATTCAATTTTCATGTTAAAAAGGGCCATCACTGTTGGGTGGGTGTTTGTTTGAATGTATGCTGGGGAGAAGGAGAACATGAAAAATACTTGCTTCTTTGTTATCTGGCTCTATTAGCCTATATTACATTAATGAAAATAATTCAATTTAGTATGCTACCAGGCAGATGTCAAGGTCATAGTGAATATTGCATTAGGTAAAAATGTGTGCCTATAAACTAAAGACACAGGTAGACCGAATGTTGAAGAACAGAACAGGGCTTGCTTGTTTTTTAGTCATCTTTCTTAGTTATTGTTTCTTGGGAGTTTCAACTGGTTAACTTTGCTATGAACATGAAGAAGAAGAAGGAACTTAATTTTAATCTTGTTGGTCTAGCAGAGTATGGTATCCTTTCAGGCCCATGATAACACAGATTGGTCAGTGAATTGCCCAGTGAGAAAGGCCTTCTGGGGAGCTCTGAAATGCTCTGATGTCACTTTTGGTTGATCAGACTTTGCTGGGTGACAGGAATGACAATGGTGGTAGTATGCCTTTAGAAGGAGAAACATCTGGAAATCTCCCAGCTTATATTCCTGCTTATTAGAACCTATATTTTATGATGGAGGTAAATGTTTGGGGATGGATCATGATCATTTTCAGAATTTGCAACAGAGTCGGAAATATGATGTTCCTCCCGACATCACTGTGGGTTTTTTGTTTTATGGTTTTTGTTTTGTTTTGTTTGTGTGTTTGTTTAGACGTTAATTCACAGAATCACATAATGGATCTGAAGGAGGGTTTTTGATAAATGTTATTCCATTGCTCTTTTCCTTGTTTTCTAGTTAGTTCCTCACAATATTTAAGAATTAGCAAAAAGCACGTTATTCTTTGTTCCTATCCGTTCCAGACCACGCTTGCATTGTGGGGTACATCTGATCTGTGCTAGGCACATTTGGAAAGACCCTACACTGTTCATCTTATGTAAAATCTACTTCACTGTCAAGCATGATGCTTTTTGGTACTTGGCCAACTCGCTTTCCCAAACCCCAGTACTAATCAGGTTTCAGTGTAGGGCTGTATGTGCAGAGTGCCCAATGAAGGCTTCCAGCTGAAGCAGCAAACAGGGATTAAAGTCCAGCTCTATTGCACTCTCCAAGCTGTTGGGTCTGGCCCTGGAGGAAGGGTGGCCTCATTCCAATTCACCCAGAGGCTCCCTATAGGCCCATGGTAGCTCCCACCTGAAAGGACATGGTCCTCTACACCCATGCTTTTCAGACTGTAGTCTGGGACCATTTGGAGGTATAAAATTTTCTATCTATAAAATAGAGAATATCAGAATGCTTCACAGATAGTAAAGCTGTGTTGTTTTGCAAAACTTTCTAATCAGTTTTGATTATATAGGTGTGTCCTGGCTTACTAGATAAAATGTATTTCTTTCTTGAGGTCAAGGTTATAAACATGTGAAAGCCATTGTCTCTATCATCATAGTAAGTGACAGATGAATAATAAATGATGATAATAATGTATCAACATATATATTACAGAATTTTTAAAAGTATGGACACATTAATGTACTTGATCCTCAGAAACTTGAGAAGTCGACGGGGATTACTACCCTTCCTGGATAGTCAGATGAGGAAACAGAGTTTCAGGTGGTCCAGCAATTTGCTGGTAAGTTCCTTCACCAGATCTAGGACCCCGGTAGATGAGAAAGACAGATGGAATTGTACGTCATAAAATTCAACGTTGCATTTGTGAGCAGCCATGGGTTGGTTTAGAAGTTTAACTGGATGTGAGCTTAGTCTTCTCTAGGTGAGACACAGGTCAGATGATTTTCTAAGAGGAAGTGGGGCTACAAGGCAGCAGAATGCTCTAGGTGACAATGTGCAGAGGTAAGTCCAGAGCCAATGAAGGCGGTCAGATCCAAGTCACTCATACCCCTGATATTGGAGCCTGGTGTCCTGTGGATAGAGTGGTCCAGGAGATGATTTGGAAAAGGAAATTTCTACCTAAAGAAAAAGGAATGAGGCCAGAAGTGGGAAAAAGAGAAATAAAATACCATAGAACTTCTTTCATTATGTTGTTGTTGTCTTAGCTTAGTTCCAGGAACATAGTCTCGGGAAATAGAGCTACTATGAATACATCTGGTTCTTTTCCAGTTTTCTGTGGACTGTGGATTGAAATCTTGAGTTTCCTGGTGTTCTAAGTCCACAGAGTACCTTGTATTCTGTTCTGAGGCAGTTTCCTACATGCTCCTATAGTGACCTGAAGAGTTCAGACAGGGCCCCACTCACAGGGAGTCCAGATCGCACCCGAACCACACCCCGGGGAGAGGGAGCGCTGCGACCTTGCCCTGAACCGAGAGAAGAGAAATCTTCGATTAAACTAGTTCTTGCCTGAATTCAATGGAATCACACCTAAATCATGGAAGACCAGAAGGGATCCTTAGAGACAATACTGCACACTCTCCTCATCTTCTAGAGGAAGAAGCAGAGGCTCAAGATCTCACATCTGTGAGTAGAAGCCAGAGCGCCCTCCTTGGGTTTGGCTTCCCCTCTTCATACCTCCCGGTGCTCCTTGATCAGAGGTAAAAATCTCCAGCCTCTCTCAACACTGAACACCCGCTGAAAGGTAGTGTGTGGCACACTCCTTGATGCCTCAGATTAGAGTGTGGCCCCTGGATTAGCACTGCCACCAGCCCAGCAGTGGTGTCCTGGCATCTTTCTGCAGCAAGTTGTCCGGCTGCCCAACCCCACTCGGCTCCAGCCCTGTGCACCTGCCCAGCCTGTCGCATGCTTACTGCCAAGGGCACAGCTTACAGCTGACCCTCCGGCAGAAAAAGGTGCCACGGAGGGGAACTCGCCAGCAGACAGACAAACCACAACCCTCTCTGAGGACTTTAAGAATACCAGGGAGGCCATATTTTATATTTTTGAAATTAATAAATGAATAAACAAGATTTAAAAAACCCTATAATTTTGAGATGGAATTGTATTTCAATCCAGCTAAAAATAATTTAACTTTAAAGAAAGGGTTTCAGGTTACCCCTTGCCATGATCAGCATCATTCTTTCCCAGCAACATGTTAAAAGTCCTTTTTTTTTTTTTTTGTAATAATTTGAACTTAGTTCTCTATTCTGTTATCATGGGATTAATCTCTTTTTCAGATTGGGGGGAAATTTCAGGGACTTGGGGAAAACATCAGTTCTTACTATTGAGAATATTTGTTTCCCCTCTTTTGCACATTCCTTTAGAATAATTAATTTAGTAATGATTAAGAGAAGAAATAACTAAGTGAAGAAAATAGCACAAAACACTGGCCGTCAAATGCACATTTTACAAAGTATTGAGGTTCCTCCTACGGGTTCTTTGATATGGAATGAGAAGGAGGTTTGCGTCCCTGCTCCGTTAGCTCTTGAACATAGATAAGTGGACTTTCTAATATTATTTTACTCAAACTAAGGTCACTTTTTATTTAATGTTCCAGCATCAAATGAACACTGGCCTCAAGAGATCTAAAAGTCATTTAAAAAATTAATCAACGATTGGTAAAAGAGATACTGCTTTTATTTTAAAAAAATATAAGTTTTCTATTATGTCTCCTACAATGATACCTCGTCCCACCCCGGCCCCCCTCCTCCTGGCTGGAAATGAAAGCCCGGGGCCCACCCGTCATGGCGGTGGGCAGGCGGGGGATGCGGAATGCACGCCTGGAGCCTTCACCAAGGATGATAAGCCTGCATGAATTTTACGAGTCTCAGTATCAAGGTTGCCCTCGCCCAAGGGATTTAAGAATAAGGGGGGGGAAAAAGAGAAGGCAGATGTATGAATAACTGGCATTGTAAATCTTCACCGTGGCAACCTACAGCTAAAAAAAGTCTGTGATGGGTTCATGACTTAAGAAGAAAGCGACATAGCAGAATGTGAATGGATTTTCTTCAGCTACTTAATACACTGCTTAGAGGAGCTTAAGGGGGTGCCTGTGAGTGTGTGTGCGTGGGGCATGTGTGTGTGGGGGGTGGGGGGGAGAAAGCGTGTGTAAGAGGAGGAGCTCTCTGGAAATTCGTTAGAAGGAATTACTAGTGTTATACAGCTTGCCAGCTTTGGGGGCAAAAAGAATACCGTTTAGCCTCGGAATATAAATGACTGGATTTTGCTTGGGGGGAAGCAAAAGGCCGTGGGGGAGGGGCACAGGATTATGAAGCGAGTAACAATGAGCAAATTGGACCCTCCGCAACACAGCACAAGGTCACGGCGAAAGTCACGGTGTTGGTTGGTGGAGGTGGTTGATAGGAGAAAATGGCTCATGATAAATCGCTTCCCGTTTTGCAAAATCTGGCAGTTAATGAAAATAAGATGCATTTGAGTAGTCTATATGAACACCTGATTTTTTCCTTCTCTCTCTCCCTCTCTCTCTCTCTCCCTGCACACATACACACGCACGCACGCACACGCAGGGCCTGCTGATGTATGAAAGCAAAGCCCTGGCTCTAATTGTGCAATTATAAAACGGAAATGATGCAGGTTTGGCAACACGGGGAAAGAAGGCAGCTCAATAACATTGTTTAATAACAAGCAAATAAAGCTCAGAGGGGAAAGAGGTGACTATTTCTGCTTTAGACTCATTAAGGAGCCTGAAACATATTGTAAAAGAGTGATATTTAATTATGGGCTGGACTGATAACAGAGAGCAGGGCCTCACTGGGAGAAAGAGACCCCGTGCTCCTAGGAGCTCACAGCTCCAAACATCAATTACCATGATTATCTACCCGGTGCTTACAAAATGCACCGGCTCCATGTTCCATCAGCGACCCGTAAACAGGCATTGCTTAGGCAAATTTATGGGCACAGGCAGCCAGGGCCAGGTGGGAAAGCAAGCCTCCCATTGGTGGTTTCCCAGCAAAGGAGGAAAGAAGCAAAGGGAAGAAAAATCTGTCTTCTGCATTGCTGAAAGAACAATTTATTACAGAGCATTTGCAGAAGACAGCATTTGTTGCCCTGGTTTTTGTTGTTGTTGTTGTTGTTGCTGTTGTTGTTTTTGCCTCTGTTGCCTGTCTGAATGAGAAATAGGAGTATATTAACCAAGTCCCGGTTACAGGGGACCACGTGTCATGGTCCCATCAAACTTTTTGGTGCTCTAGAGGCCATGGGTCCAAACCATGAGGAATTAGGAGTGAAATGCCTATCTGTCCCTTTAACGTTAGCTTCAGGGACTGGATAGGGCAACCTGTTTGCTGGCTGGCTTACAAGTGGAATTTGGGAGAATTACAAGTGACAAAGGAGGGTAGTGTCCTAGTTTGCATGCATTCAGGGTTATCTTTTTCTTGCGTCATTCCATTTTCAGTGTGGACTGTGGAGTTCCAAGGTTAAAGAATGGTTGGAGATGGTTGCACCACCAAGTCTGGTCTTCACAACACGTTGAAATACTAAGATGGTGTCTGTCTACCCATTACCAATTCAACTAAAAATCCAGTCTTTTCATGTGCAAATCACTCCAACCACTGGAGGAAATGTTGACAAAATTGCTCAGATATTTTTTGTGTTCTGTGTTTTTACTTATATCTCAAAATAGGAAGTGTCTTCTTACTTCAACCCTGATGGCAGGCACGTACTCGGACACAGATCATTTGAACTTGGTCAAGCCCCTCTGCAACCACCTTCTTGAATGCGATTGTTCATAAGCAATTTATGGTGAATGGCGGGCCCCCAGACCACAGGGCAGAGAGATCAGGATCAGGAGTCTAGGTGGTCAACGGGACAATGCTTGCCTGGCCCTACTCTCTTCCCACCATCTGCCTCTGGAGCTAGAATTTCTTGCGCCTCACAAGTTGATAAGGACTGAGGAATACTACTGGCTGCTAGTGTTCTTGTCAGCCCCATCCTGAAGAACAAAGGAAATTTGGGCTACTTTTTAATTCTACCCTCTCAGCTCATCAACACTTGGTTTACATTAAAATGTAAGAACATTACACTCCACACTCTGCTAATAATCAGAAAGTACTGCTTTGAAGTTTCCCTATTTCTCAGCTACTACCCATGACAGATGTTTGCCAGAGAAAAACTCAGGGGGCATTTTCTTGCAAGCATTTTGGCTGAGAACGGTAACCATTGTGCCACTTAATATTTCAGCAATCTCTGGAGTAATCAGGAAATAGTAGTGACTTATTTATCTCACGTCTTGCTCCTTGCTAGCTCCCCACCAGTCCCGCCATGACCTCTGAAGACACACATTAATTTCACCTCAGTATTCTTATAGCATCAATTAATAAGAACTGACTACGTTTTCAACAAATGCACATGTCCTGATAAATGAGGGTCCTGACTTAATTGCTCTGTAAATTAAGAGCTCACAATAGATAGTGTAAGTAGTGACAACAGAGAAGTTTTAATATTTAAAAACTCATTAAATTTGTGTACTTTTTGAATAATGGAAGTCACAGGACCACTTTAAGGAGCTAATTTAAGTTTCATTCTTAAATGTATATCACAGATGAGGACAAGCCATCTGCCAAAACAGAAAAAGTTGGGCAATTTTCTGAATTACTAAATTGGGTTACTTTTTGAACTGATTGGTAATAGGCTCTGGTTTATCCCTTTCCCTCCCCCTCCCCTTCTTCTTCTTCTTCTTCTTCTTCTTCTTTTCTTTTTTTTTTTTTAATTTTCCAGTGACAATGACTGAATTAAAATGCTGTGGATTGAGGTTGTTATCTGTTTACCCAAAGAGAAAGATACAAAGGCAAAAGGCACGTGGTTGGCTCTACTTTTTTTTTTTTTTTAAATATGAACTGGACTTTTTTCATTTGCATTTGATTAGTATCATTTGAAGTATGTTCTAATTTTTGGGTCTAAATATTTTTTCAGGGAGAAAGTTCTGTTGTTTTTGTTTATGACTTACAGCTGTGTAAAGATCTAAACGCTTAAGTATGTGTCATGATGACAAGGCTTGAAAGGGTCTGTGAAAACCGCAAATCCTGATGATTACAAAAGGGAAGCTCTCTCGAAAGAGTTCACGTCTAAAATCCTGAATAACCACTAAGTACATGGAGTGGAGATTTTTTCCCCTTTAAATCAGAAGTTTGACTCAAAAAGTGATGATTTGCTCTAAGAATGATATATGATTTCCCAGCCCGGTGTTAACAGTTGGAAAGGAGTCTAATCCTAAATTGACAAGGCTTCTGTGTCATCTTTGCACACTTCACATTTCTTGCTCCTCGCGTCCACGTGTCAATGTTAGCATTATCATCGATATTTAGGCAGTGGTGAAGCTGACACTCTCGGTCTGCTCGGTTTTTGGAGTTCACTGGACTTTCTGTAGAAGGCAAACATAAGAAACCCTGTCGGGCATTTCTTGTTGGAAACTTGCGAGCTACTTTTGAACGAATTATTTCATGTGAACTTGATAATCCTGAAAATAAAAATGAAAAAGGCTGGGGGTGGGGTGTGGGTTTTAATTAAAATAGAACGAACATTGATCGGTCTTCAAACAACGCTGACCATGGAAAAGAGTTGTGTCCAGAAAGGGAGACAATATTCCTAAAGCATTGTTTTCTCGGGGCAAAGCAAGTGAAGTGAATTCTCTAGGATATGGAATGAGACAAAGGGCACATATATTATTCTTTAAACAAGTCCTATTCCCGTTATTGTCTCTGAAAAGAAACAGATGAATGTGGTAGCGATCCCAAGTCTGTGTTCCTGTGCCCCTCTAACGGAAGAAATTGTAAAAATGCGGTGGCAAGTAGGTAAGAAAAGCACACACAAGATACAAAATGTAAAAGATAAACCATTTTTATGCCATCAGTTCATTATCTGAACCCTGCTTAATGTCCCTCTGTCTTAGACTAGGGGTCATCATTCTAGAGTTCTCAACTACAAGAAAACTATTATATTAAAATGCTCTCACAATGAATCCCATGGGATTGGGGAAAGCTATGTTGCAAATGGGATTTTGCACTGTGTGAATTGCCAATCCCAAAAGATCGTGAAATCCTGTGGCTAGGCACAGGTTCTACAATATGTGCATTTGTGAAAAGGGAATGTCATCACTACATAATATTTTTACCTTTGGCAAGATTTTTATAAAATTTCAGAGTATAACACACTCAAAAATACTTCTTTAAGGGTGACAAAATTTAAGTGAAATCTCTCTGGGTGCCATGCCATTATGCATTTATTAATTTGTTTTAATATTGGCTTTGTTTTATTTGTCCTGGAAAATAAATAGAAACTTGAAGTTGCTAGTCCTTTAAAGTCATTAATCTATAGAAAGCAACAGTGTAGCAAAAACTACCACAGGCATCAGAAAGGAAAAGATAAGAAAAAGGAGTAAAATTTAAAAGGATAGATGCCAGGGGAAAAAAAAATGCAGCTAAGAAAATAATGGGAGATCAAAGTATCCTTTCTCTTTTTAGCTTCTGTTTTGAATATGAGCAGATGAGAAGGGTAAAGAAATTGATCCAGAGAGAGAAACACATGGTGGAGAATAACTCAAGACCACAATACACAGAGCCACTTGTCCCAATCGAAATGTCACTTCACATATTAAAGGACAGAGGAAGCACAGAATTGCCCATATTAAATGGTTACTTTGTTACAAAGCATTCACTAAAAGGAAAATTGGTTAAATCTGACCACATTATAGTTTGCTTTTTCAGAAACCCACTTTCAGAAACCCATTGAAGTCTCTGTTTTGCAACTAACATAATGGGCATGTGGAAATGCGTCTCCATCCACCAGGGGGCAGAACGGAACCCTTTGATTGGCCAGAGATCTTTGGACTTCAACTTTGATTTTGAATAGTTGTGATTTGCATAACCTTTTCACTGTCAGAGATCACTCACTAGGGACGGAGCCATATAGACTTCCCTAAGAACCCCATAATTCGGCTTTGTGCTCTGAACTTCACTTTACCTGTAAACTTACTTTCCGCTAAAGAGATGGAATGACGGTGCTGGGTGTTACGTTTGGTGGTCTTCATAACTTTGTGGATTTGTCTTTTGAGGTACAGGACGCAATGTCCTCAGTGTCTGTAAGACTTGTTGCCACTCTTACAAGAACACAGAAACAGGACTATCAATGCTTTGAACGCCTACCATCTTGTACAGCATGTTTTTCACCAACATCGTTCTCTAAAAAAAGTCAAATTCTTTGTCCCTCTGAAGTCCTCAGAGGGTTTTGTTGCTGTGTTTGTTGTTGGTGGTGTCTACCTCATGTTTTGGTTGGGATGTGAGGAGCTTCTTGGAACGCCCAATGCCCTGGTGGGATATAAAGTCACCTTGTCCGGGGCAGGGTACTCAGTGCTCATGGCCTTTCTCAATGGCAGAATCCAAGAAAGAGTAGCCATTTCAGGAGCAAAACTAACTGTTGGAAATAATTAAAATAACTACAACTGATATACACTCAGGGGAGCCACAAAATGTAGTTTTCTATGCCCGTGCCAAAAGTCTAGCTGAACTGAAATATAATTCCTCAGCATCTGAACAAGTAAAAAACAAAACAAAACAAAACATAAAAATCCAGAAAACAAAAACCTGACTCAGGAATGGTCATTGCAGTTGGTTGTTCTCCACATTTCTGAACGGTTTTCATCTGTTGACCAGCCCTAAATCCTACTTGCCATATGAAATCTGAGGAGAGATCACATTCTTGAATGAATAGATGCGGAATGGATTGTTTAATTAGCACATCTTTACAATTCCAGTTAAGGATTTGGCACTTAAAGAAAGCTAGAGCAATATTCAGTAGCACAAACACTATAGTACAGAGAGATTTAAAAATAAATCATAATAAGAAACATAAAGCCCATTGAACTCCACTAAAGTGCTAAACCACATGGAGGTAGTCAGTCAAAAAATACAGCCCTTGGAATTTAGTCTAAAAATCTGCCAAGACAGCCATGTCTCTTGCTGAATCACATATGACATCACTGTGATCTTTGCAGAAGAAATAAAATAATAAAACAAATCCAGGTGATGGCAGAACCATCCTTATTTCCTTCAAAAGAAGACATAAAAACATGCTCTTTAGAATGTTGGTGATATTTTCTGCCAGCAGTGGTATCTTGTCTCGAGCTCTGACGCCCTGGGAGTGGACCCCGTATGCATTCATTCATATTCCCTTTGTGGTCCAATATCTGTCCCTTGGAGGCTCTGGTGACAGAGCTGTTCCTTAATGACTTCCCAGGATATGCATGACATTGATTAGGGACATGGACTTGAACACCATGGTAAAATCCGCTGGTGAACACCACGGTCAAATGCATAATAAATAAATCCCCTGATAACATACACATAAGCAAGATGACCAGTAGCTCAATCTTTTCTAAAATTATGTATTTAATAAAACGTTTACTTCATTCAGAGCTTCTCTATATACCATTTTTAATCTCAATTCTGTTGCTTCAATATTCTATCTCTATGAAAATATTTCTATTGCTTTTCTTACTCTTAAAGCTGTCCAGCTTTAAGATTTTGATCAATAGTAATTTTGGTTTTCTTCTAAAAATAACAAAGAGGAGGTTCCAAGAGACCCTGCTTTTATGCCAAAACAAGGCTACCGATTGGGCACTAATAGGCCATTTGGTTTGAGTTGCTTTTCCAGATGGATTGATACTGATTATTTTACTTGTCTCTTAGCTGGTCCTGCCTGTCCTCCCCTCTACTATTTTTCCAACAATGATATGTATCGTGTTGACATTAGGCTCTGGAACAGACTGAAACAGGCCTAGCTTGATAAGAATGTTCATGGCTGGGGCCCCAACAGCCCAGTTCTCTTATTTGAGGATCAAGCCATCCACAGGTGCCATATGTATCTGATCCTCTCCAAAAATATCATACTTTCACTGGGATCTCTATTAGATACTGCCAAATCATAAAGCATCCCATTTCTTAAAGTTATCTATGTTGTCAAAAACTCGTCTGTGGAATTTTGAGAGGTAGTTTCTCTGTGTGGAAGAACACAACAGTCATGTCAAACCAATTATAGTTCCAGGCATCTAATTGCTTGCACATTGAAGCCACTAGAAACTGTCATTGCAAGAGGCAGAAGTAAATCTGGCCTTCAGTGTCCTGTGACTACCATGAGCTCATAGCTCTGTTGCGGACTGACCTCTTCAGTTTTACAGTTCCAGAGGCATTCGTATATTATTTTGGGGTGCTGCTGGCTTGTTGGTGTTGAAATCTTAAGTAGCTTAATATTCCCTGAATGAGACAAAATTGAAGAACCTCAGAAAAGGAAATGTTTCTTTGATCGAAAACACAGATCCAGCTTGAACTCTAGTAATGTAGTTCAACTGTATAATAATAGAACCAAAGGTGATGTTCTGATGAAAGTCAGAAATTTACAAATCACATTCAGATACGGATTTTAGGGACACATCTTGGACTTTTTGACATGAAGGAAAGTGCAGGCACCATTTTAAGCTCTGTGTAAGTTAAAGATAAATGGCCCCAAATTCTATTTTAAGAAGAAAACCTGGTCAGCAAGAGCTCTGAGCATATGAACAACTTAACTATAATTCAGACAATAATAATACTGTCTTAGAATCAAGGAGGTGCTGTTATGAGAAGTTCTTTGCCAATGCTCAGCAGGCTAGGGTATTTTTCTAAATCTAGAAGTCAGATTTTAAAGGCATCTTGAAACTTTTTTCTGAATATCACATGTAACTTCATTTTGCTTTTTCTGAGACTGTGGTGTGTCCAGCAGACTTGCTCAGCGCCCCTCCCTTCCCTGATCACACACTCATAACCAAAGGACTGTGCTTGAAATAACTAGCAGAGAGGCTCAGAAGCGATTATTAAAGTTCTAAACTATTATTTATCTCATCTCTGCTTCTTCACTGTTCATCTTTTGAGTCTCCTGTGTCTTCCTTCAACATAAAATTTCCGAAGAAAACAGTTTGCAGATTATCATCTGTAATTAACTTAAATGCAATGATTCGAGTACTCTCTTTTAATTTCTTTCCGTGGCATGATCAGCGACTCCATTAGTAATCAATATATTTAATAAGTGTGTGTGTGCATAGTTGCTATCACACACGGCATTCTAAGCCACATACCATGCAACTCCGGCCGTTTCCAAATCTTGATTATTTAAACAAAAGCAGATTTTAACTCTGCAAATCTTCACAAAGATTTCCAACAACCCAAGGAAACAAAGCAAAACAAAACAAAAACAAAGACAAATGGTTATTTGGTTTCAGTCTAACACGGGCATCTTTCTGGCCTTAATAATTTCCCTCCGTTGATTTCCCATTAAAAAAGGAGGTGGTGAGACAATCCAACGTGGATATTTATAAAACTTTAGAACCTTGTTTGATCGCATGTTCATCAGTTTATACTGCTTTAATCCATTCGGATCCTGGTGTTATTTATGATACAAAGTGCTCTGTAACTTAGTTTAATTCGGCAGCTGGGGCTGTGAACGCTACCTGCATTTCTCGGGGTCTCCCCCCTGTCGGGAATTTCGTCTTCAGATGCACTGATAAAATGTTGATTGCTTAGAAAACAAAGTTGCAATATTCATCACTTTGTGAGCACCATGACAAATTACAGAGCATTGTTGTTTAAATTAAATGTTAAAGCAGTTTAGTCCAGACATTTATAATGGCGCATGTAATTAGCCCAAACACCGATGAAATATCAACATATTAACTGTTTTAGAAGAAAAAAAAAACAGAGTAATATTCAAAATACTCCAGTATGAGCACTTGGGCCTTTATACAAATGATGTCACATAGTCTGGGAGGCTTTGTCATGTTCAGTAAATTAGCATGGCCTAACCACAGCAGAAAATTTCCTTGAGCTGCAATAAAGACTAAATGCTTTCAGACTCCCATGATCCTTTGTAGTCATCATTTTAAAGCACTGCCTTAGTGAGCTAAACCTGTAAAGTTTTCTTTTGAGCGGCTGTGAGTTGATTAGATCTATTTCAGCCTCGTAGTGGTAATAGGCTCCTCTCTGCGAAACTGCTTACCCTCTGGTCCCCTGGCAGCTGGAGAGACTGGAATTAATCAGGTCTGCTGGGGACTTCCTCAGCGTCTCTGCAGGCCAGCGACTCTGGAATCATTTACCACAGAATCTGACTGTCAACTCTTTGTCATTTAGGCTTTTGATTACGCTTTCTTTCTCTCTCTCGTTTTCTTTCTTTTTTTTTCCCCAGAAAAAAAATGGAAATAGATGACAGATTATCCTAATGCAGAATTTTACTAGTTACTTATACAGGTATCTGTGATCACCTTTGATCTGTCCTTTAAAACGTAGTGGCATATGCTAAGATATGCGAAGACCTGCTATTAAAATTAACTTTTTTTCTTATTAAGATATATATCCAGCCAAAAGAAAGGCAGACACTCACAGGTGCTTTGTCTTTTGATCTGAAGAAGGATATATTTGGAGATCTCATTTTGAAGGACCTTTATGATTTCCTTCAGCAGCATTCCAGAAAACACTCTGCCTGTGTCTCCAGCTCAAATTTGTCTGTGTTTCAACATGTGCAGAATCACTACTTAACACACAAAGCATATTAGCATTCATGGCAAAACACTTCCAAGTACCCATTGAAATTACAAAGAAACAGATTCAAGTCCACATAAAAATCTATGAGTCTAATTTCGGTATTTGATTTTCTTAGATGCAAATATCTTGATAATTGAGTTGCATGATTTTATGCTTAAAATTCAAAAAAAAAAGCCCATAATGTCATAACAAAAATAAACCACCCAAATCCAAGTACAATTTTACATTAAGAATTTTTATCCAGGGGCAACTTTTTCTTCAATTTAGCAACCAAGAATATTTTCTCTTATTTCAGCATTCTAATTGTTTGACAGGGTATTCTTTCTGAGGGAAACATATACCCAACAGATAGGGTAAAGACATTTAAATATCTTCTCTAGGGTATAACCATAATAATTATATGTAAATGCTGGGACTTAATGTTTCTAAAATTGTGATACATAATATTCTAGGATAAATGTAATCCCCCTAAAAGTATTTTTGCAAACAATATTTTCTTTCACCTAATTGGTATGAAGGCTGTAATGAGTCAAACAGAGAAACACTGTATATTGTAAATGCCAAGATGTAATGAATACATCGGTATCACGTAGCCCATACCAACAAAAGTGTTACTGAAACAGACAACAGACTAAATGTGTTTACCTTCTGACATGAATGTCCTGCTTTCTGTATGAATTTTCAGAGCCCTGCCCCAAGTTTCAACCAAAGGATTGTGAATTATGTAGGGCTTCCGGGCCCTCTATAGAATATAACTTTCTCATTTGTTCTTTTGACACTGTTTATGTCTGGTTGAGCCCCATACAGACATAAATACAGCACAGATTTGAGGGTGCACTGGATATGTATGTTTGGTGGGTGGAGAGTGTGCACCTAAACTTTCTCTCAGGAGGGGAGGGGACGAGCGCTCAATGGCGGACGCCTAGAATAAACAATGCTAAAGGCCCATAGTTGATTTACATCGCTCGGACATTCGGGGCTTATGTAGTTTCGAGAATTACATTATCCTTTTATTTTATTTTTATTTTTTTTAAAGATTTTATTTATGTATTTGACAGAGAGAGACACAGCAAGAGAGGAACCACAAGCAGGGGGAGTGGGAGAGGGAGAAGCAGGCCCCCTGCCAAGCAGGGAGCCCGATGCGGGGCTCGATCCCAGGACCCTGGGATCATGACCTGAGCCGAAGGCAGACGCTTACCCATCTGAGCCACCCAGGTGCCCCTGCATTATCCTTTTAAAATAAAGGGATTCAGGCCTTACTTCAGACCCAGCCAACCGAAACGGGTTGACAGAGCTTTTGCTCCCTGGCCTGCCTTCTTTCTCCCCAGTCTCCTTTCTGCTATCCCTCTCTGTGGTCATGGGCTGGGGCTCCCCGCTCCGGCTGCCACCTCCTTGCTTTCTTCTTTTTGGGCGGGCAGCATGCCCAGGTGCCTCCGGAGGATCTTCACCTATGTTGCTCATTAGCCACCCTTCAGTAGGAAAAACCATGCTGCCGGGATGTTCTCTGCAGCCTCATGGTCCCCATGGGGCCTGGGGACGGTCATTTCTCGGCTGGTCTCAGGTGTCCCAGACATCAGGGCTATAAAGTGTTGCTAGGCTAATTTGGCATTGCCCCTTCCAACAATGCAGCAGGCACTTGGCAAAATTCAACGAGAGAGAGACAAGAGAGAGAGAGGGAGGTTGAGGGAGAGAGAAAGAGAGGGAGAGAGAGAAGCGCACTGCTCACTAATTGAGCTATTTAACAGACTGCAGAGCCACCTGGAAAGCAGCCAATCATTACTCAGTGTCTTAATAGTATAGAGACTCTTGAATCATTCCAAGTAAGAAGTTTCACATATTTGTTTGTTTGTTTTATTTTCGTTTGTCTTTTGGGGTGGTGCGGAAGAGGGGCGGTTGGGAACGGGCATAGAAGGAGGGGGGGTTAAGGGAGGGAAAACTGTGGAGCGTATGTAAATCCGGATACTGAAGTATGAAAAGCCAGCATGTGTGCTCAGACGGGCGAGAAAATAATTCACAATGGAGAAAAAAAAAAAAAGTTGGGAATTTTACCCAATTCTAATTGTCTTTACAAAGTTTCTTTCTTTCTTCCCTTTGAGTGGGTCATCTCCCGCCATAGTGGGATGTTTAGTTCTTTGGTCACTTTCTGAGTGGGCACTGATCTGTCTTGAACTTTCCCTGCCGGGAGGCCCCGTTATTGGGGCTGCGCACTCAGGGCCATGATGGTTTGCTTCGGGAACCGTCCTTGGATTGGGAGGATTTGTTGATTGGCAAGATGGCTGGAGTGGGAAGACTCTGCCAACCCATACCCCTCTTTTCTTTCCGTACTTGGCTCTCCATATCCCTTTTCCTGGAAGCTTCTGGGACGGCTCCCTCTCAATTTTCTCCTTTCAATCCTTTGTATGCACATTTTACAGTGGGTTCACATGACATATATTTCTATTCATTGATTTCTTTTTGAGTCATTGGTGTCTGCTTGATCTTCTTGATCGAATGGAACCCTGCTCTGTGTGGGAATCACATCCTCCAATTCTTTTCATTTTTTTGCTGCCACACTTTCTCTAATACTTCGTGGGCTTGAAAGCATTGATGAAGGTTTGTTTACTGAACTGCTGTGGAGAATGGTAGCTGTCAGATGAAGCTTCCATTTTGTTGAAATCTTGGCCAAGCCGTTAACATTCTCTGCGCCTCATTTTATCAATATTAAGAATAACCGCAATGATGCATTTTCAAATGTTCTATGAAAATTAATGGATAATTAATGGCGACAGTGCAAGATAGTGATTAAGAGGGCTGGCTCTGGAGCCAGCCTGCCTGGTTTGAATCCTGGATCTGTACTGACTAACTGTTCAATAATTATAATGCTCTAAATTTACCATTCAGTGTAAGGCTTAACAGTTATTGAATGTTTATTCTGTGCCAGCCACCGTGACAAGCACTTTATAAGCATTCTTTTGCTACATCACCATGGCACCCCAAAGAAGCGGATAGAGCCATTATTCCCATTTTGCGCCCGAGGAAGGTCAAGTGCTTAACGTAGTGCTTGACATATAGGAGGTACTCGATAATGGTGCAACAAAAGCCATTTGATGAATTCAAAGTTTGCCAAAAGCCGAAATTAAAAGAGAGGCCCCACTCACGTCTCCCTTCTCCAGTCTTCACCGGCTGATTCCCAGGTCTGCGCTGGAGGCAGCAACGCGAGCCTGGTACAATGTATATTCAGCCCTGAGCACAGTTTACAGTGACGGCAGAAATAAACAGAGTGGAGCCTGCCTCGTGTTCTCGCCAACTCCACCTCCCCTGCACACCACATTCCTATCTGAACGGCCCAGCCAAGGGCCCGTAAAAGGGTTTTACCACTGAGATTGGCTTCTCCTCAAACTGTCACAACTATTGCCAAGTGTTGCTGTCAAATAGTGGCACATCTTTTCCCTTTTAGGATTCTGAGATTTTTCTATGGCTTAAAAAAAAAAAGTACATTTGTATCTGTATGTGTTGTTTGTGTTTCTCTGTGTCGTGTGTGTTCTCAGACACTGGAGGTGACTGATGTTTTGGTCTAATTTATAAATGATTATATCAGTAATGGGACTTGTCTGAACACTGAAGACATACTATAGATGTTTCTAGAATTTAGTGAGCACTCAGTGTACCTTAGAAACTCTCAAAAGTATTTCCCATAATTTAGTATTTTTGTTCCACGGCCCACTTGTAAATATTACAATGTTTTTATTTTAAATTTAAAGAACGTTTTTATTTTTATTATTAAAAGTAGATACGATGTCATCTTTTTTATTTCCAGATTGTTTGGTTCAGTTTTCTGAAATTTTTAAGATAGCCGATATAAGACCTTTAAAGATTGAAACCGTTTTAAGACTCAAACTCATTAAGAACAAAAAAACCCAACTCATTCCCACTTTGATTATTTTAAAAAATTCCCAAGATTCCAAGGTAGTTAGGATGGTCCCGCAATAGTTGAATGGGGCATTCTTGATTACTTATGATATTTTCAAACAAGAACATTTTCTCGAATAATTGTATCTTCCACTTATGGAACACTTATTATTTCATCAAGTCCTAATAAAAGTCGGAAGAAGAGATAAAATCCCCCATTTTACAGATGAGGACAATGAAGCGAAGAGAAAGAGCTCCTTCTGGGCCCCATGGTGGGTGAGGGGCAGAGCCCCGCTTCACCAATGGGATCTGGACTCTGTAACCGTTCCGCCATCTGGCATCCTGGTTTCCCAGTGAAAGCCCAACAGCTCATACCTTGTGTACAAACAAGCCCTGGGGGTCCAATCACCACTTCCAGGCAAAATGCAGGACACTGGTTTAAATCTCAGTTTTAGACAAACGACAAGTAATTTTTCAGTAGTATGTTTAGTAGCGCGCTGCATGCAATATATACTAAAAAATTCTTCATTGCTTTTCTAAAATTCAAATTTCACTGGGTGTCTTGTATTTCTATTTGCTACACTGGCAAACTTAGCCAGAATGTACTCAGAAAGGGAGTATTTAGCAAAGCCAAGGGTCTCCGTCTCTGCCTCTTTGAATCTCTCTCTTGGCATTAAGGGGTCTGAGAGGTTCTTGCTTTCTTTCCTGGTTACTCTCTGGAGCCTGGACTTTTCTTCCCGGCCTGCGCTTGCTTGCTGTGATGAAGCCTCTGGATGCTCCAGATATCAAATACAGCGTCTCTGCAGCTGGAAGCCACAGAAGGCCTGGCCATCGCTGCTGACACCCTTACCTTCCAGAACGCCTGCTCTGGCAGGTGAGGTACCCCGGCTGTCGTGCAAATGATTCTCCTGCCACAGGTGTGGCACTATCAGAGCCCGTGGAGATTTAGTGAGGCTGCCCAGGTGGGTTCTTACTTTGCAGCCCTAGGCTTTGGCCAGGAGTCACTGAGATCTGAGCTGGAGAAGCACTTGAGTTTTTTTTTTTTATTTAATTTTATTACGTTATGTTAATCACCATACATTACATCATTAGTTTTTGATGTAGTGTTCCATGATTCATTGTTTGTGCATAACACCCAGTGCTCCATGCAGAACATGCCCTCTTTAATACCCATCACCAGGCTAACCCATGCCCCCACCCCCCTCCCCTCTAGAACCCTCAGTTTGTTTTTCAGAGTCCATAGTCTCTCATGGTTCGTCTTCCCCTCCGATTCCCCCCCTTCATTCTTCCCTTCCTGCTATCTTTTTTTTTTTTAACATATAATGTATTATTTGTTTCAGAGGTACAGGTCTGTGATTCATCAGTCTTACACAATTCACAGCACTCACCATAGCGCATACCCTCCCCAATGTCTATCACCCAGCCACCCCATCCCTCCCACCCCCCACCACTCCAGCAACCCTCGGTTTGTTTCCTGAGATTAAGAATTCCTCCTATCAGTGAGGTCATACGATACATGTCTTTCTCTGATTGACTTATTTCGCTCAGCATAATACCCTCCAGTCCCATCCACGTTGTTGCAAAAGGCAAGATTTCATTTTTTTAGAAGCGCTTGAGTATTAAGCACCATGCTCGGCTCAGATGACCCTGTCCTTCCAGCACACGCAGAAGACACCTTCCCACGAGCTTCCCCAGCTTTTGTGTCTGCAACTTCCACCTTCCAGCCCCACAGCTGCACCTGCGCATATCTGCGTGTGGTGAGCCAGGGTGTATGCTCCGTCTGAGTTCCCCTACAGATTGCCCTCGGTTCATTTCAGGGTGCTCTTCCCTACCTTACTGAGCAAGGGCATTGCTTGGTTGGGGAGATCACTTATGATTCTTTGGGATTTTTTTTTCTTCAAACTAAAAGCTGGATATGACTCTCTGAGGCGCCGACTGTAATTGGCAAATAAAGGAGGCTGCTCAATATAGTGCACAAGGCGACAGGCCCGGTTATAAATTGAACCCTTGCAGTTACCACCTGCGTGACATCAGACAAGTGAAATTACTGAGCGCTCTGAATGCACCCCCATGGGATCAGGATCCCTAGCCGTTCGTGAGATTTTGGGATAAAGGACATTCTTGACTTGATCCATACTGTCAGCTATTCCATCAGAGATGATTAAATTCCCGAGAAGCCATAACATCCCTCATTTTGCAATCATGAGACATCCTCTGGTCACAGTCGCACGAAGTCCTACCTCGGTTTACTTGAGACCCCAAGGCTGGCCATCTCCTGGTGGTGTCCAGGACCATGTCCTGGAATGAGTACCAGTGTGTTGCGTGGGCAAGAACATAGCTGTAGAGGTGGCTCTGGATTCAATCCAAACTATAGACCTTTTGGCAACACCGTGCCTTTGGGCAACCGCTTTATTTTATTTTATTTTTTAAGATTTTATTTATTTCTTCGAAGGGCAACTTCTGATGCTCAGTTTCCTCACCCATAAACTCTAAATAATGGTTACTTTGCAAACCCTGTGTGCCAGTCTGTCCTCGAGCTTCAGTCCAAGCAGGGATTAAAGGTGTTCCAATGCTATCATGATCAGGGTTATTATTATTAGCATAGCAATATAGGCATATGGCTGCTTAGGTATACATGAGCAGGTCTTTTATATAGGTTGTTACATTCTTTAGAGCTGCACAGGCCCTGGGTAGCCACGAGCCTCATGTGACTCTTGAGCACTTGAAATGTTATGTGCTGTCTATGTACAGTTCGCACTAGATTTTGAAGGCATAGCAGGAAAATAGTAATTTAAAGTATCTCAACAAATGGTGATCATTTGAAAACACTGGCTGGAATAAAATATAGCATTAAAGTTAATTTCACCCATGCATTTTTACTCCTTTTGAATGCGGCTGCTAGCACATGGAAAATTATAGATGTGGTTCACATGTATGCTTGTGTTATGTTTCCACAGGACTGTGCTGCTCTAGGGAATTCAGGGTTGAGGCCTCAGTGGAGTTCTTTTCATTTCATTGTATTTTTTTTTTCCTTTCTCTCTGTATGCTAGAGTGACTTTGTCCTGTCCAGTACGTGTGTGTTGTTTTTCTTTAAATTCCTCCCACCCTACTAAACAGAAGAAGTTTAGGCTACCCAGGGTGAGATATGTAGAAGTTACCAAAATAAATGATGAGAAAAGAATTTGACCGATGAAGAGATGTTCAATGTTACTTTGAAATATCTGCAAAGCTCTTAACCAGGCCCAATGGGCATAGAGCTGGACTTATTTTCGGTTCTGATACAGCTAGAAAGTTTTAGTGTAAAAGACAAATGGAAAAGTATACCAAACAAGATGATAACACCTGGACATTTGCCGAAATATTTGAAGAGTTTTAGAATTGACTCAGCTACTGAATTTTTTGCAGAAAAAGAATCAAATATCGCGTAGGTATAACTGTGCAATTCCTAATTAAAATAGTCAAGGTCTGCACTTGTGAGCCAAGACCCAATACTTTCCCCAGTTTTATAGAAAAGTGGAAAAAACCCTGAAAATACTTGATATAGACTACACAGTGTAAATAGGTGCTAAAATTTCCCGTTATTTACTAGGAAGGTGAAATTCTGAGGAAGCATTTTTTTTAATATAAACAGGAACACGACCATTATTCTTCTGCTTCACCTCTTTGCTCTATGCAATGCTGTTGAACTTGCCCTTTTAAAGATTAATCAAAGTCTGCATTTACAATTGGCTTAAGACTGTCACTATAATTCTGAGCTCATGTAATGTGAAAGGAATTCATTTGATTAAAACAAAATTAAAACGTGCACAGTCCACAATAGCAGACTCCCGTTGCAGGCTTCTTAGTGCCGTGGCTGGTGTTGAAAGACGTGCAGGGGCGTGGTTTCGAATTAGAGAGGAGATCTTGCCAATTAGTAGATGTCAACGCTAAGTGGTGGTGGCTGGGTATTCTCCTGGAACATCCGATACTCTCTTGATAACCGGGTTTTATTAAGAAGCATGAAAAAAAGGAAAAGTAAAATAGTTTTGAGAAGCCTGGCTCTTTTACTCCCTGACACTCCAGCCCCAAGGAGTGGGTCCAGTTCTGTTATACCTCTCCTTCTTTCTCATTTCCTAGGAGCAGGGGTGGGGGAGGCAGCTCCTCTGAGGTTGGGACAGAGCAGCGGAATAAATATGTCAGAGATATTCTTACATACATGGTTGGTTCTGCCACTTCTTAATAAATAGAGGATGGTGTCTGGCTGTATAAGTTGTATTATTTATCACACGTTGTCAGTTTGGGATCTTAGAGTACATTCCTGCTCAAAATTAAAAGTCTACTCATCATCTTGTTGATGTACTTTGGAAAATCATTAGCACCATTTATCAAATAGTCACAGTTCTCCTTTTGGGCACATGGTAGAATTGCATTTGCTTACCTCCTTAAATTAGGTATTATACAAGGTTCTCCAGAGAAGCAGAACCGAAATGTTTGTGTGTGTGTGTGTGTGTACAACATATACATGTACACACATAAAAAAAATTATTGGAAGGAATTTACTATAAGGAATTGACTCATATGATCATGGGGCCTGACAAGAACCAAGATCTGTAGGCTGAGTCAGTAAGCTCTAGACCTAGGAAATGCTGGTGGTATAGTTCCAATCCTGAAACTAGCAGCTTGGGACCCAGGAAGAGCTGATGTTTCAGTTTGAGTCTGAAGGCAAGAAAAAGCTGATGTTCCAGTCCCAAGGCAATCAGGAGGAATTCTCTCTTACTGAGGAGAAGGCCCCTCTCTGTTCTATTCAGGCCCTCAGGTGATTAGATGAAGCTTACCCACATTAGGGTGAGCAATCCGCTTTACTCAGTCTGCTGATTTAAATATTAATCTTATCCAAAAACACCCTCACAGACACTCTCACGCTAATGTTTAACCAAATATCTGGTGCCCTGTGGCCTAGGCGTGCAAAATTAATCATCACGGGCATGGCCATGCCTCTGCCAATAATTATCTCACTTGGGGAGAGAACTTTTCAGAGCTAGTGTGTGATTTACCACATTCGAGTTTTCATATCTAGGTGATTGTGGAGGAAAATGTCTGTGTGAAGTTTCCATGTGCCTGGATCCTCAGGTGTCTATGATAAGCAAAGCCTCCCTGCTGTCTTTGCATTAGATATATAATGTGTATGAGAAATAAAGTTTTTTTTTTTTTTTGTATTAGTCCACAAAGATTTGGGAGTTATTTGTCACAGCAGCAAAATATTACTTATTCTGACTAACACAATGTTGTTGTGTAAAACATGAGAAGCCAAGTCAGAAGCTGCTGAATCAGAACTAGAAGATTCAAATCCTCTCTATGTGAGATGCTAAGAGGTACCCAGACTGTACCTAGCATTGTTCCTAGAAGGGCAAGAACATGTGTAGCTCTGGAGTCAAACCCATATACAAGGGAAGTTACAGTCTTTGCAGGACACCTACTTTGACTCTTGACGTATCTTGGCTCACATTTTCTGCCCTTGTTATATTTTCTTTCACTCAAAGTTATTTCTACAATGGACACGGATTTAAGTAATCTAATTGTCTTCCGGCGATTTGTGTTGCTTTTCAAGGGCTGTATTTGGGGTCATAGTTGCTTCACTGAGTTTCAATAGGAAGTAGTAGACATATCCAGGTGCCTGAATAGAGCAGGTGGGATTCTGATGGGATGAATGTGCTGTGATCTAATGGCCTAAAAAACAGTCAGTGATCCATCTTGGCAAGCAAGCGAGTGGAAGCAATGGTTCCCACCATGGAATCAGAGCACACATTGTTCTTTGCCCAGCACCAGACTGAATGCATCCGGTTAAGTACATATCTGATTGATTATGTGTGGAAATGCCCTAAATCATAATCTCCCCCCCTCTAAAGCAGTGAAAACAATCACGTGTATATATTTTCAAAGCATCCTTGAGAGAAGGACTTTGGAACCTGCTCACCTGTGTTCTACATTCTCAGGGTGGGCTAACCAGAGATTTGTGGGGGCCCAGATCTAGGTGATGGCTTATTCAAGGCCTGAGTTTAGTGCTGAATTTATCTGCTAGAGGAGCCAAGTGTGTGGTAGAAATCATTCGATCCTTCCATTTGCCAGATTCCTGAGGGAAATCATGTCGTAAAACATCCAAGAACTTTTTACATGGGTGTTGCTCTCTAAATATAAAATCATGGATCCCACACTTGTTAATTGTTCTGAATATTGGCAGTTTAAATGGAAGGTGGTTTTGAGCGAAAACTACCTACTCCAAAATAATTAGTGATCCAACAAGCATTGGCCATGTGGAACTAAATCTGGGAGAATCTCAGGTCTCAAACTGCTACTTAAGTGCCTATGGGCTAAAAGTTGCAAAATTGAATGGGCGAGTAAGTATGGTCATTAAAATTTAAGTAGATGAAAATTGGATAATTGCATACTGCTTTTCATCCTGACACACATTGTATTACAAGTTACTGTGTAGAACCGTCTTCTTGGGAAATAAATAGATAAGATGATTAAAACAGTGACTATTTCTAAATCCTATCAGGGAGAGGAGAGCAATTGAACCACATTCTTTCACTGCTCCATGTAATGCCCAACTCAGGGGCCAACACGCGACAGGCACTCAATAAATATTTGTTGAGTCTATTAATATATGAATGTAAACAAAAATCTTATCTTTCCATTAAAATTGAAGCGAGTACAATGGATGAAATTATTTTAAAATGTAGCCCAGAATCAAACACAAATCATCTCAATTTAGCTCTTAATGAGCATGAAGAGTCCATTGTTGCTATTAGTTTGCAAAATTTGTTTAACGATCATGAGATAGTTGGGAGTATTTGTGGTCTGTTCCCTAGGTTGCATTAATGGAAAAACAATAATATTCTCCATTGCATGCATGTCTTTGGCACTCTTCCTCTGAAGGGCTTGAAATATCATTTTTGGGGTGCATTTTTGGAATGCTAAGGAACATGTCTGGACTATAAAATCCAAATCAGGATTTCCTTTTTAGCTTCAATCTAAAGAAAGTAATTCAACATTTAATATACATGCCTCTCAAATCTTCTAGGGCCTGCGAATGTTGGAGATTGTTGATATAGTATATGCCATTTAATGCTCAATAAGTGCTTTCAGATTAAGAGATTAGTGAAAGGACTCAAAGTAGTAAGTCCATTCAGTTGTGATTGTCTACATGACCTGCAGAAGGTAAGAAAATAAAACCCTCCCATGGCGGGGTGGGTGAAAGATGAGTAATAATAGTGTTTATTTTATTTATTTATTTATTTATTTATTTATTTTTAAAGATTTTATTTATTTATTTGAGAGAGAGTGAGTGAGTGAGAGAGAGAGAGAGAGCAGGAGAAGGAGGAGTGTTAGAGGGAGAAGCAGGCTCCCTGCTGAGTGGGGAGCCTGATGCGGGGCTCCATCCCAGGACCCCGGAATCATGACCTGAGCAGGTGCTTAACTGACTGAGCCAGGCACCCCGAGTAATAATAGTGATTAAGAACTTGAAATTCCAATTAAAAAACTAATTCCTCGAAGAGGGAGGAAGATGTGCTAAGGGATTTTTTTTTTTTTGAAAAGAGAATCTCTAGAAATGAATAGGTACATGAAAAGATGCTCAATATCACTCATCATCAGGGAAATGCAAATCAAAACCACAGTGAGACAGCACCTCACACCAGTCAGAATGGCTAGTATCAAAAAGACAAGAAATAACAAGTGCTGGTGAGGACGTGGAGAAAGGGGAACCCTTGTGCACTGTTGGTGGGAATGCACACTGGTGCAGCCACTGTGGAAGACAGGATGGAGGTTCCTCAGAAAGTTAAAAATAGAACTACCCTATGATTCAGCAATTGCACTTCTGGGTATTTACCCAAAGAAAAGAAAAACACCAATTTGAAAAGATATGTGCCCCCCTGTGTTTAATGCAGCCTTATTTACAATAGTCAAGAGATGGACGCAACCCAAGTGTCCATCAACAGATGAATGGATAAAGATGTGGTGTGTATGTATGTATGTATACACATACATATCTATAATGAAATATTACTCAGCCATAAAAAAGAATGAGATCTTGCTATTTTCGACAACATGGATGGACCTAGAGTCTTCTGCTAAGTGAAATAGGTCAGACAGAGAAAGACAAATACCATATGATTTCACTCATATGTGTATTTTAAAAAACAAAACAGACAAAGTAAAAGAGACAAACAAAAAAATAGACTCTTAAATACAGAAAACAAACTGGTGGTTGCCAGAGAGGAGGGGCATGGGAGGATGGGTGAAACAGGTAAAGGGGATTAAGAGTACACTTACAGTGATGAGCACTGAGTAATGCATAGAATTGTTGAATCATTATATTGCACACCTGAAACTAATACAACACTGTATGTTAATTATACTTCAATTAAAAAGAGAGAGAGAGAGAGAGAGAGAGTCTCTGGTGTGACCAAAGAATTCTGCCAAAAAGTCGAAGACCTAATGGCCACTTATTCTGGTTCTTGCTCTTTCTGGAACTTTTCCCTTCTTCACCTCTGTGGAGGTCAGTGCTACAGTGAGCTCTGTCCAGGCTTCAGTTTTGCCTTCCTGATGAGGAACCACTAGGGCACCTTTTCCCTGAACAGCACCCCAATGCCCCTCCAGGATTCATGCAATTGGGGGGTGGCCCGACAATTTCCCTGGGGATAGAATTCAATTCCTGGGCGGATCTCACTTTTCTCCTCTGCTCTTATATGTTCCATGAAGAAGCTTGCCATTATCTACAGTTCTAACTGTTGAGAGGTGGGCCTAAAGGACATATTCTCTGCTATGTTTAAAGTCGCAGATGCCCTATTGGCATTGGCATTAACCTTGTTTCCAGGCTTCCTCATTTCTCCCAGTCAGCATACTGGGGGTAGATCTACTTCTCTTCCTCTGCTGGCATGGCTTCCAGCTCATTTGATGAATGGGTCAAAACCCTAAAGCAGAGAGCAGTGCCTGGTACAAAGTGCCAGGTGCCGACAGAAGCTGGCTCTCATTATTACAAATGACATCATACGCCAGAGAGTATTTTTTCCCCTACTTTCTCCAAAAAATACTAAAGCTACCTACAAGATGGGCCATATTGCTATCAGCTTAGAGCCTAATAGCACACTTAATATACTTCAAAGCATTTACTCTGTCATATCCTTGTTACCCACAGCACTTCACAAAGGCAACCTTCCTTCGTCCAAATTCAACTTCAAGTTTCAGTTATTACCAAGGTCATTGTTAGACATTCATAATGACCCTGGGTCACCAGGAGAAGCATTAATCTAATTCATTATTTCATACCTGGCTGTTATTTATTGACCACTTACTATATGTTAGTACCCAAAGCTAATCTTTAAAAGTTTTTAATTGACTCTATTTTGGATGGGGTTGGGAGGCAGCCAGGACTGGGTCTGAGGTGGGACAGGTGACTTCAGCCGACTATCCTCTCCCTTAGTTTATCTATCTGGGGTCCCCTCACTGCATCCTTAGTTCCCAGAATTTTGATATTCAAGTTAAGATAAAAAGCACCCTTCCATTCTGTCTTCGCAGCAATACAGCATGAACAGCTTTGAGTACTCTTCTTAGATTTGGTGGTTATTCCACTGTTTTTCTTCATCCACCCAACAACATTTCTGCCTCTCTCTCCTCGACCGTTTGGACTGCTCCTCAGGGGCAGGCCTCCTCACTGTCAACCTTGAAGTTCTGGTACCAACCAACCCGGTGCATCTTTCCCGTGACAACCCCCAGTCATCCTTTGGGTCTCAGCTCGGTATCTCCTCCCTATGGAGATCTTCCCTAAACCCTAAAACTAGAGTAGGGCCCCCTATTGAACACTCTCAGAGCACTCTTTACTTTCTTTTTAAGACATTGTCTAAGACTTGAGGATAAATATTGGCACTGTGAGCACCACTATTCGAGAGCATCTCCCCACTCCAGCAGAGGCTGCAGGAGCAGCGGGGCTGCAATTGCTTTGTCCCTCACTGAATGACTGGCACTGGGCAGAATACACTGCCTTGGAGTGAGGGTCTGAGCAGGGTCCCCGAGGTAGGGAGAAACAGCCTGTGGCTCGAGGGAGGGTCACCAGCAGCTGTGTGAGGGGTCTTCGTGGGAGTGGGGAGTGGGACAGCCATTGTTGGAGCAAGTGCAAAAAGAGCAGGAGAGCTGCTGCTGGAAAGGGGGGGAGGGGAACAGGGTGGAGCCCCATGGGCAGCAGAGCCATGGTGATAGCAGTGGCCGAATTTCAGTCCATCGAGCTTTAACTTCATGTCAAGGAACTGCTACTTTCAGATGAATTCCCACACAGTCCCATGCTGTTGTTTATAATCCCCATTTTACAGATGTGGACACTGAGGCAAAAATGGTGGAATGAGGATTGAAAACCAGTGACTCCATCACTTCCCTAACTCTCTCTTGACCGGGGCACCTGGATATGAGTTGTCAGCATTCAGATGGGAGTCAAAGCCCAGGGGGAGGGTAAAATCTCCTAGGAGGATATAGATCGAGAAGACCAAAAGACCGCGTCCGATTCCTGAGGAATTTAAGATTTAGAAATAGGGTGGAGGAGGCACCAGGAAGTGAAGCCACAGAGGAGCGGAGAACAAGAGGAAAACTGGGAGAGGCAGACATAAAGATGCGGAGAGAAGAGAAGCGCTCTGATGGAGTGGTCCCACACGTGTCTCAATAGATAAGTAAGCTGAATACGAAGAAGTGTCCGTCAGCTTTAGGGACATGAAAATCACTAGTGACCTCATGCATCTGATATTTTCAAAATTCATCATACTGAGATGCTTGCAAACATTTACCTTGAGACTTTTATTCTCTAGATTTTGAATTTTAGAGCATATCAAATTCTAAAATGGTAATTACTTAACATACACTGGTATTCTGTTTTCATTTTATCATGCATCCCACTTATAAGCTGAATATACTTATGCACTTAAATAAGATTTTCTTCTGACTAAATTGCCAATCTCCTGAGAAAAATCTGATAAACTAAATTTTAATTAATCTCCGTTATGCTCTTCTCATCTTTCCTCAAATGAATTAATTTTTTTCCCATAGCAACTTAATACCTAGTTCACTTAAACACTAAGTTTTACTTTAGGCCCTTCCTTGTTTCTTACATTTTCTCTGCATTAATTTTTTTCCCCAAAAGGTCACATTTTTAATATAGGTGCTTCTTTCTTAAGATCTGGATGGTGTTCTACTTTTTTCTATTTTTTACATTTAATTAATTCATTGAGGAAATATTTATTAAGCACCTCTAGGTGCTGGGTCTTGGAGCACAAAGATTAAGAAGACACAATTCTTGCCATTAATACTGACAACCAAGTAAAGAGGAGAGATACCCAAGTGGGTAGTTGTAATACAATGGCTAAAACAGAGACACTGGGTCTTAGAGAAGTTTCTAATCCCACCAGAGAAGCTGAGGCTGGGTGTCATGTCTTTGCACTTCTCTTTCTTTCTCTCTTCCTTCCTTCCTTCCTTCCTTTCTTTCTTTCTTTTTCTTTCTTTCTTTCTTTCTTTCTTTCTTTCTTTCTTTCTTTCTTTCTTTCTTTCTTTCTTTCTTTCTTTCTTTCTTTCTTTCTTTCTTTCTTTCTTTATTTCTTAATGCTTTCTTGACCCAGGGCCACTATGTACTCACCCACATCTCCCTGGGGCCAGGTTCCAGACAAATGAGGAAAGCCCCCATATCCAAGAGCCTCGGAAAGTATTCAAGTTAGCCAATGAACAGGGAGCCATGAACCCTAAGTAATCCCCCATCCTGGCCATACATCACTGTCCCCTAAGGCTCCAGCTTGCTGTCCCCCTATCCTTGGGAGCAAGCCCCTGTGTGGCTGTGCCTTCTCTGGTTTGGAGCTCTAAGTAACAAAGAGTTCCATCTTTCATCTAGCTGCATGTCCTTGTGTTGTGTGCCACACCATCCAAAGAACCTTTACATCTTATAAGACATCAGGCTGAATCTTAAATCTTGTCTGGGCATCAGACAGGTAAGGAGGCAAGGGCCAGTAGGGAAGATAGTCCAGGCAAGGAGGAGAGTATGAACAAAAGTGTGATGAGAACTTGGGATACAGGTATGAGCATCACCAGGACAATGGCAGGCAGGGAGACTATTTATGTGAGAGGGGCATAAACCAAGGGAAGAAGCCTGGGAACAGTGACATCTGAAAGGCAGGAAGAGAACTAAAATCCAGGGAGGTGACATCAGAAGGACATTCTGAGAGGTGTGAGATGGCAGCATGGTAAAATTGGATAGAATGAATGAGTCTAAAGTGGACAGTGACTTGCAGTCTCAAAGGCAGGGAAGTAGCCCAGAAAGGTCCATGTCAGGAAGTGTCTGGAGAATTTGGTTGTTGGGAGGCAGTTGGTGGTCTTAGGAAGAGCAGGTTCAGAGTGTGGTTGCTGCACAAGCCCGATTTCAGGGATGTAAAGCATGGGTTGAAGGTAGAAGACCAGAGTCGGTGATGGAGGATTAGTGTAGGGAGAACTTGCAGTCAAGAGGAGAGGAGAGAGTATTTGTTACAAGTGGATGGCAACTCATGACAATGCCTGTCTCCTTCCCCCACCTCTCTCTCTCTCTCTCCTGTTTTCCTCCCTCCCTCTCTCCCTCTCTCCCTCCCTCCCTCCCTCTCTTTGTTTCTTAGAGATGTTTGAGAAGATTTACCAAAAGAAGGGCTGGCAGTATAGGAATTGACTTGGAGCCAGAACTGCAGAGGACTTTCTACCTTACAAATGTGTGTGTGTGTGTGTGTACAGTTAAATCTCATTCGTTGAGGATTCCATATTTCTAAATTCACCTACTTGCTAAAATTGATTTGTAACTCCCAAATCAACACTCATGGTGCCTTTACAGTCATTTGAAGACATGGGTGGAATGATGAAAAATTAGAGCCATCCAAGGAGCACATTCCCTACTGAGTGGAACAAAGTGAAGACTCTGCCTTCTGGTTTTAGCCCTCACAATGTCATTGAGTGTCTTTTTCACAGTCTCACTTAATGACACTCTGGGTGTGTGTTTGCTTTTTGTTCAACACATTGTTTATTTTTATTTTATTTTTTAAAATATTTTATTTATTTATTTTATAGAGAGATTGAGCATAAGCAGGGGTTGCTGCAGGCAGAGGGAGAGGGAGAAGCAGGCTCCCCACCGAGCAAGGAGCCTGATGTGGGGCTTGATCCCAGGACCCTGGGTTAAGTGACTGAGCCACCCAGGTGCCCCTGTCATGTAGTTTAAAATGGCTTCTGAGTATAGTATTGAAGTGCTGGGTAAAGTTTTTACACAGATGAACGTGGTGATATGCCTTACAGAGAAAACACGTGTCTTAGCTAGGTTTCATTCAGGCATGAGTTCTAGAGTTGTTGGCTGTGAATTCAAGGGTAATGAACCAACCATTTAAGGGTGTCTTCAAGTTAAACATACTTAAAACAAGGTTAGGTATTGACCAGTTGATAAAAATGGTGTGGCCAGAGACTCATGGGAACCTAACCTTGTATTTCCCCTAGGAGCAATGATTTGGTATTTGCTCATTCACAATTTGCAGCAACTTGGCAGAGCAAAACTATTGCAGATAATGAGAGCTGACTGTACACACACACACACACACACACACACACATACGTGAGTATATGTAAACTATATATAGTAAATCATTTCATGACTTATTTAATGGCTCAGGTAGTCCTCATACCATCCCTATGCAGTAGATCCTTCTATTTTCCCCACTGTCTAAATGAGGATGTGGAGACTGAGAGGTTATCAGTTACCTAATGTCACAGACCTGAAAGTAGCCAGACCAGGATGTGAACGTACACAGTGTGGCTCTAGGGTCTGTGTTGTCAGTCACTTTGCCACATGCTTGTTTGTGGATGGGTCTGGAACAGGAAAGGGGCCTAACTAGGGCATTTCATTATCACCTTAGTCATCCGGTGGTACAAAGAGGAAAGACGACTGGCTCGGTGGTATGAGGACAAAAGTGAGGTGCTTACAGGGTGAGATCTCTGTGTTCGATGCATTGTCCAGAAGGAGGCAGAGTGGAGAGCAAGAGCTTGAGCCAAGGGCCAAGAATACTTGTTATTTAAAGGACAAAACTAAACTAAAACCAAACCAAAACAAAAAATGTTTGAGTTGCTACCAAGTACCAGACACTGTTCATAGCCCCAGGGTTATAATGATTGATAAAATGCGGTCCCATTCTCAAGGAACATAGACTATCTTCTATACATAGATACATAGAGTATCAGTCAAACAGTGACAGGCATGCCCTACTTGAGGCTTACCTCGGCCTGCCAGGTGAGAAGCAGCTTCCTGTACGAAAAGCCACCTGAGTTCAGTTAAGAAGGATGAGTAAGATGTGCAACTTTGAGCCTCCTGGAATTTCAAATGCTTCAATTTTGAAATGGGATCAAAATAGTCAAACAGAGATTGTTATGAGAAGCAACTGGGTGAAAGCATTTAGCATGGTGCCTGAGACAGTCAACCCTCATTAGATGACATTCTAGTCATATCCTTTACTAGGTGAAGAGCAGAAAGAAGTATATCTAAGGAGGGTGAGAAACAAAAGGGAAGACACAACATGGTTCATGACTGGGGGGCAGGAAGCAAGCAATGCTTTTGGGGAGGACAGGGGGTGACATGGAGTATGGGGTAGTGACGGGGGCAAAAAGTCACAGTGTCAGATTTTATGGACATCCAGGAAGGAAGGATCTTTAAGTGAAATAGGATTCTAAGGCAGAATTTCTGAGTAAATTATAAGTGCAGGCAGTTGATAGTGACTTGTTCACTGTAACTGTGCTAGGTTTTCACAGATTTCCATGACCCACTCCTCCCTCCTCCGTGAAACATTGTTTCCCAATTTAATCTCCTGCTGCTTTTCACTATGTCATCAGATTCAGTTTCAGTCTGGATCCTCAGGGAAAATGAGATGGCCGTATCATCTCTGGACACTCCATTTATTCATTTATCCATTCATGCATTTGTTCATCAGACATTCATTGAGTAACTGCCATGTGCAAAAGACTTTCTTCTCCCTGCTGAGGAATACAGAATGAGTAGACATAAAGGCACTCAGAACCTTGGCAGAGAGAGGAAAATAAGAATAGCACAGCTTTGGAAAGCACTGCCATAGTCATAAGAATAAGCTATTAGAAGAATGTACGTGAGGAACTTGATGGAGGGTCGCGTGTAAGGAAGCCAGTCAATTGGGCATAGTTTTGTGAGTTTAAGAGATTCGTGTTTGACCAATGGGACTGACCTGCTGCTTAGATTCTGGCAATCCTTTTCTGATGTGATAACATCTTACATTTGAGGGCAATAGAATAGAACATGTCCCGTGAGCATATGCGACGCAGAGTTTCTCAACATTTTTTAGGTCACCAACTAGAAGCAGAAGAAGACTTAAGCCTTTTCCATGAAAAGAATAAGCATATATAAGCACAAACATTTGGATATAAGATAAAAGAATCACTGTCTTTCTAAAATGCACTCATGAATTTTGCTTTAAATGATAAAGTTATATGGCATGTTCTGTCTCCTGTGGGACCGGGATAGACTTCATCAAGCCAAGACTTGGTGTTTCAGGAAGGAGTGATGTAGAGGGGAGTTCAAGCCAAGATAGCCATCAATGATCTCCATCCACCTCAGGTCACTAGGACAACTAGTCTCAGAATGATTGGTGCTCTAATTGAAAAATCTTTCTGAGTAATGAAAAGGAAAATTGGATGACCCAATGACTTCCGAGATAGTATAAGCAACCACTGTTGACAAAATAACATGGACTCGCTTGTTTTTATCTGAAGGATTCAGCACATGATTGCTAGGGTAGTGAGTGACTGCTAGTGTGTCTGGGTTGGAAGTGGGACCTTTTTTCTTAGGAGGGATGAGCCAGAGAATGATTCTGAGAAACATCAACTCGATTTTATGTTAATCTATTGACAAGATACAGTCAAAATTCTTTAAGGAAACTGTATCTACAGGCAAAATATTCCATACTTTTTTGAAAATGACTTTATGTTGCAGATGGTAGGAAAGAATAAATTAACCAAAATATCTTTAATGTTCTTTCTATCACTGTGACTAGTAAAATATATTTCAAGCCTTGAATAAAAGAGTTGGTGTGAACGTGGCCTATCGCATGTAACCAATAAGTGTTTCAAGCCCTCATGTCAAGGAATTTTTATGATGGTAAAATGCATTTCTTAAGATAGTGAACATTTACTAGCCCCAACTGCCTTAATAATTGTTGCTGTAAATCTTCTGCCATCTTTCTGGAAGACTAGAGCTGTTATCTAGAGTTTAGAACCAACAGTGATTATATTTACCAAGCAGTTCTGAAAATCAATTCTGAGATTAGGAAACTGGGAAGATTATAGAAATTTAATATGATGCCAACTTATCAATTGCACCGAGTTCAGTAATAAAGGACATATTGGGTGCAAATATATTTATCACAACAAAATTCTATGTGACTTTTATTTAAATCTAATATTTTCCCCAACCTATTTACTCTGGTGAGTAGCAGCTTCAGACTCCAGTATGCATTTGAATCTAAGACGACTGTGTCTTTACTTAGGAAAGGAAAGTCATCTTCAAGAAGAAGCTTTGTCTTTGCAAGTAGAATAATTGACTGAACAGGCATAATGTGATTCACTTTTAAAGTATGTTCCTCTATATGACACTTCAGTAGTAATAGTAACGATCTTTCTTATTTTATGCTCCACTAGGGCATATGTGGCCAATTGTATCGCCAGTGTAAGTCTGGATTACTTTCTATTACTTTCTATTGATAATTTTTAATAACTGAAGACATTTGGAACTAGAAGGCAGTCAGTGGTGCTTGCAACAAAGCAGGGGCAATTAAGATGGGTGAGGGTTTTAAACTCAGCTTTGGTCTGTGCACATCGGGAGAGGCAGAGTCAGCCATTAAAAATATTAAACCATTTGGGTCTGGGGTTAAGGTCTGTGAACTGTTTAATGTCATAATTGCCTGCTGCCTCAATCATCAAACTGAATGAACTTCTAAGTTGAAATGTCATAAACGTTCAGTGTAAAGATTTATATAACCCAGGTATCCGACCTACCACCATGCCATGCCTATGGCAGGAAATGTTTGTTATGTCTTACTCAACCTTTGGGGAAAAAAATAAATAAATCCGGAAATGTGCTTGTTCTGGCAATGATCAAAACATTAAGGACCAATTCTGTTATCTGTATGGTGTGTTCAGAATCCACGAGAAACAGATCCATTCCCTATAAAAAAATAATAATTTAGATCCAAATTTCTTTCATGGATAGGTGTGTGTTTATTAGAACAAATGAAAATGGTTAGTGTCATGTTTTCCCACTGTGCAGTTTGCTAAAATGAGGGAGGAACATTTTTAGTTAGAGTGAATTTTATTTTCTAAAGAAGTACATTTTGTGATTCTCACTTATATTTTGCTTCTCCCTTAAAAAAGAAAAGCTCTGAAATTTCATCATATGTATATTATAAAATGTATGCTACATGTAAAACAATATTTTGTAGTCAGATATTATTTGGAATTTCCCCTTTCTATACAATGTAGGATTATTTTAAAGTCAGTGATTCATTAAATTCATAATAATGGCATACTTGCCCATTATAAAAATTTAAAATTGAACCAACGCCATAGACCCTGTGACAGAAGTTCTCTTGTGAAGTTCTAACAAATTTAACATAATACCAACCTATAAACTGCACTTATCAAATTATCGAAACTGTGGGCATTAAACTCTTAGAAATCTGTAATAAAAAATAAACAAATTAAAATGGGCAAAGACCTGAGTGAACCTTTGACAAAAGAAAATCTATGAGTGGTTAAGGAGTATGTTAAAATATTTTCAGTATCATTTGTTTCCAGGGAAATGCAAATTAAAATGACAGTAGAATATCATTGCAAATCTATTAGTATGGCTAAAATTTAGGGAAAGAAAACCTAGAAATACTAAGAGTTGGTAAGAATGTGGAGCACCTGGAACTCTTATGCGTTGTTGAAGGGAATGTGTATTGAGTGTCTGATGTAAACCAAGCCCCATATTGGGCACTGACAAAAAGGAAGAAGTGTAAGAGAGTGTTCTTGCCCATGAGATTGCTAGTTTGGTGGCGGAGCTGGTCAGGTCGATGATCACTATACTATATAAAGTGTAGGATTTGCAGCAGATGCTACAGAAGCCCATGGGGTGACTCCTCAGCCAAACAGGGTGAGGGATGGAAGAGATAGAGATTTTTAGGTGGCTTATCAGCCTCAGAGCCTGAGTAGTACAAGGGGTGAGTCAGGGAAAAAAGGAAAGGAGGAAGAAGCCTATTATATACAGAACACAAAACACAGAAGTGTTGATCTATGAAAGATTATGGCAGATTTGGGGTACTTGTGGCTTCCAGAGGGAACAACAGTGGGGCAGAAGTAGCAGGCAGGTGACCACATGGAAAAGTAGCAACTACATATTTGAAGCACCAGCTAGAATACTTGGCTTTCATCCTGAAAGCTATAAAAATCCAATAAAGGTTTTAAGTGCCATGATCATATTTGGTTTTTGGAGTGACCACTCTTTCAGCAGCATTGAAAATTACCTGGACACAGGTAAGACCGAAGACAAGGTGGTTAGTTGACTATTAAAAACAACAACAACAACAACAACAACATTTATAATTCACCAGTGATAACCAATATAGAGTTCCCTCCTTTGGTGATCCAGGTCTTGATATCTGATGGCCTCCAACAAATATGTGAGTGAATTTTCTTTAGATGTTTATTTTCCTTCCTGAAGGTTATGCAGTCTGTGATAAAAATGCTGAATACCCTTCCACAATACTGCTGAGAAAAACTCAGGCAGATGATGACATTATTTAGCCAAAAGATGTCACATTAAAAACAATATTTCTTCACAGAGAAACCACCTTCCAGAAGAGACCATCATAAGCCAAGGCTCCAGGCAGCCTGCACATTGCTAGCTCCTTCTTAGCAATTGCAATCTAGCATACCTCAGTGGGCCCTTAACAGAGACTCTCAAACCCACTGGCTGGAGAATAAAAACAATCTGAAGCCTTTCTCTGATAGGATTAAAGGTGGTGTTTGAAGAGTTTGTAGTAACGTAGCTTACTCTGAAAGTGCAACCAAGAAGAGATACCCCACGTGCATGACAAAGACTGTATAGGGTAACTTTGGCTCTACTAGGGTTTGTCAGGAAAACAGCTCATGCCCTGGTGCTTTATTATAGGAGTCTAATACAAAAGCAAATTACGCAGGTGTTGGAAGATCTGAAAATAGGGGTAAGTGAAACAATCCTGAGATTAACAACTGCAGGAAGTGGCTACCACCACAAAGATTTGGAGAGGCCGAGTGAAAGAGGAGGTATGTACCACCATGGACCATGTGCCAGGTCCTAAGGGTGGGTCCTTGGAAGACAGGCATGTTTTGTGGGAACGGACTTCTGAGAGAGGCAAAGCCACCGCCGGAGAAGCTTCCGAAAACAGAAACAAGGTAGAAATACTATGGCTTCACTTTCCCTCTACCTGCCCAGCTAATATCCTGCCACTTTCATTTGGCTGAAACTAACAGGAAACCAATGAGCAAGGGATTCTGGGAAATGTAGTTTTCAGTAGCCCACTGTGCAACAGAGGAAGAGGAGGGGGCAGGTACCGGAGGGCAGAGAGACAAATAACCTACGCAGTAGTATTAGGTAGGTTTGTTTTGCGGTTGACCTTTGTTCAATTTGCCCGCTTCCAATGAGAAGCCTGCTAAGGTGTCTGCTTCCAATGAGAAGACAATAAACATATTTCGTAGTGAGATCAGAAGGTTTCAGAAGTTTCCCACGGCTATCCTATAATATGATTCAAATTTATTAATGCAGTTCAAACAAGTCATATTTAATTTATTTAGCAGAAAATATGGTTCTGCTCTCCTACTCACAGTAGGTGCACAATAAAGTTTGCTAGAAGACTAATTTAAACATGATCAGGACATAGAGGTCCTCTTAGTGACTTTTTGAAATCTGAAAGATTTAGAGCTCAGTTCTTAAAATTCCTTTATCTACGAACAGAAATGACCTCATTACCAAGGGAGAGATTTAATCTTTGAAAAGGGGGCGCTTAGCAAGGATTTTACGGAAGCAGGAATCTGGATACATCTACCAAGAGGTAAAGGGCTAACAGCAACCCTGAGATATGCTATGATAATTAATGCACAATTGCAAAATTTTGATAAAATAAAAGATTCAAATAATGATAATGAAGAAAAGGAGCAAAGAAAGTGACCATTAGGACCCTCCTACCACTACCTTATTCAATGCATTTTTCTGCAGTCTGCTCTCTGTTGTGTATCATGAGAATAGTGACTGCTTCACTCAGAGGCTCATAGGTTACTGGGTTCAGGGCACTGTGCTTAGCTCTCTCTCCCACCTGATTTTATTTCCTTTGTGCTTATCCCCTCCCCAAATTTGAACTTGCCTACATATTCTCTTTTTGATCTAGCATTCAACTACATGTATGTAATTCTTATTTTGAGTTTGACATTGTGCTGAGACTATGGACCAAAAAATAAACAAATCATCATCATTGCTATCATCATCATCATCATCATCATCATAATCAACAACAAAGCCCCAGTAAACTCAAGGCATGATTCTTAATCTCAGGGAACTGATAGATCTTGATATCCTTTTGTACTTTTTCTAACAATTTCTTCATTTAATAAGCACATATGGATTAGCTGATGACAGCATTCCTTAAAGAGTTACTGCACATGAGGCACTACGTTAAACATTTGACACACTGTGCTTTTTAAATTATTATTATTTCATCAATGCTATTAGGTGTGTTATATTATCATCATTTGACAGAGGATGCAATAGAAACATAAAGAGGTTATGCTGGCCTGTAGGTGGTGGAGCCAGGATCAAAACTCCAAGAACAGAGGATGGAAAATAGGGTGTGGCGTTCTCATGGCTAATCAGAATGGGCACCCTGATCTATATTGCCCTGGTCTACTAAGTGCCAGGCACTGTGCTAAGAACTAGAACACCAACAGAGCCAGAAACAGCTCTGGAACTTCAAGAGTCATGGTCTAATTCATGAGACTACATACAGAATGCATCCTATGGTGCTACAGATGCTGAGAGATGGGAGATGGTAAAAGTTGCTTAAGGAAAAATAAAGAAAAGTAGGGTTGGGTTAGTTCTACCTGGGCAGTGGGAGAGACTTGGGGCAAGTGATACTATAGCTAAGTCATGGAGCTTAGCTCCCTGGGCAGGGGTTAGAGGATGATGAGGGAGGGAAGAACATCAAGAGAGCATTAGTAAAGATGGGGTGGGAATCAGGTGGCACTTGAAGAACATAGATCATGCAACACACCTAAATGTTGGGTGCCAAAGAAAAAGCAGAGAAATAAACACCAAGGAGATGATGGGGCTCTGATCATGTCACTAAGAAGTGAGGATTTTGACTTGACAGTAATGAGGCAGCATGAAAGGATTTTAAGCAGCTCTTTTTCTTAGAAAGTCCACCAAGTCAATAAGAAAAAGATTGGCACATAGCAACTGTAGATTAGTGATACAGTGAGGACTTGAAATGAGTCAGCGGCAGTGGGAATGCCTATGGAAGATGCTAGGAAAGTAGAAACCATAACACTGTAAATGTACCTAGGACCTGAGAAGAAAAAGAGGAAATAAGGGGAACAAAACAAAACAGAAAAACCCACCTGACTTGACTAATGAAAGAGATTTCAGTACCATTCTCAAAAATAAGAAAATAGGAAAAAAATGGTTTGGGAAATGCTTTTTTTTTTTTTCCATCCTCCTGCCTTTTCTTTTTTTGCCATTTTCCTCCCTTTATTTGTTAAACTTGTATCTCGTTTTCCATTATCTTTGTCCCTCAAGGTCAAACTGGTGAGAAGGTCGTGGTTTATGTCATGTGATTTGAAATTATCAGGGCAAGAATCTTTACCCAAAAATAAATCCAGAGAACCAAATATTCCCTAATTACTTTAAATGGAGTTTTGTTTTGTTTTTACTGTTCACACAATGAATTGGAAAATTAAAAAAAAATAAAAAGGTAGATTCAAAGTCTGTGATGAGTAGATATGGGGTAATCTATGTAAAGGTATAGGTAGGCAACAGGTTTCTGACTTGGATGTCTGGGTGATAGTAATTAGGCTTAACTACTTAGGAAAAACAGTGATTTGGGGGTAAAGATGAGGTTTCTATGCTGAATTTGTCTGCATTTCTACTGGGGAGGTTAGATACTGGGTTGTTCAGCATAGGAGCAAGCTGAGAGCTTAAATGATGGGTGACATCAGCACACAGATGGTCATGGGAGTCAATGTAACATCCAGAAAATTATAAGGAATGAAGAAGGAAGAAGATGAAAGGTCAAACGGTGCACATTATAATGCTCAGAGTCAGGCAGAGAAAGAGGAAGGAGCAGAAAATATTGGGAAGGAAGGTCAGAGAAACAGGAGAACCAAGAGATCTTAGTTTGTTTAAGCCAAGAGAAGGGAAGGAAGAGGTCCATGTCCAGAGGCCAATGTCACTGAAAGAAGACATTGTGTTTGGCTACTAAGGGATCACTACTGACTTTTGACCCAGGGAATTCAGGCGGTTGTTGGGGATGGGAAGTCAACCGCAGTGAGTAATAAGGAAGTTCATGAAATCTGAATATGTGGAAAAGTGTTGCCTCTGGGCAAGCTTGCTTAAAAATCAAACAGAGTAAATGCAGGGGAGTTCTACTCTCCACGAATACACATTGCTATGATCATCGGGGGCAGTGGTAAAAAAGTAGAAGTGTCCGGTGCATCGGGCCGTGGAATTTATGCAATGAAGCTGGGGGCTGAGGATGGGGCGAACCACATCAAAGCTTAGATAGCAAAGCTGATTGTAAATAATTCCATACACTGCCCCACCAAGATCCTAAAATATTTCAGTCTGTCCTAAGAGTTCCAAGACCCAAACCACAAAATAGCCTAAGGATGTAATGGCAATCCGAGGCCACGTACAAATGAAATTAGCCTATGTGCCACTCTATTCCTGCTCCTATTTACTGACCCCACATCTCTCCAGTAACACCAAATCCCTCTAATATCAGTGAAGTAGGTTCCATCTGGGAATGTTTAGATGCTTTAGTGATAGCCTTAGGCTGAGATAGATGGTAATATCTCCCGAAATGAGATTCACTGTCACAGGAAATTCCAATGGCCATGCTTTCATGGGCCCCATATTTTCAAGCTGGAACAAGTATGTGATAACTATGTGAACAAATTAGGCACCTCACCCCAATAATATAGAGAGAGTCAAGATCACATTGGTTGTTGGCCAACCTGAACCTCCACCTTTAGGCATGCTGCTCGGTAGGACTCTCTGGTGAATCACGGTTCATTGTCTTCTGATCTGCTATTAATACAATTTCTGCTGCCCTTTGAGCTTTCAGCTCCACATGTTTAATTCCTCCAAGAAATTCAGTATGTTATCTGAAAGGTCTCTCAATGCCACTGCATCAATGCAAACCAGACTACTCTAAGATGAACAAAGGGAATTTAACTTTCATAAGTTGGTTTTAAAAATGCATTTACTTTGACTGCACTGAAAGAATCTAAAAAAAGATGAAAAGCATCTTTAGCATGCCAAAAACATCTGGTTTCATATTTTCAGACCAAAAGGAAATTGCACGAAGACTAAAATCTTATGTTTTGATTTATATTATTATTGGAGGGCTGAGAAGCTGCCAGTCACCAAGTAAAATTTTATGATGATAAATAAATAAGGAAAACAATCTGACAAAACATGTTGTGGAACAAAGCTGCATTTCAAGTTTAATTAACTGATAACAATGTTTATGATGGAAGAACCGTGCCACCAATTATACAGTTAGTAAAAGTAGGCCCCCAATGAAAAGACAAGCCCGTAAAACCACGGAAAGGGCTCTTCCTCAACATAACATTTCAGCTTATCCAAGCAAAGTTTGGCTTCGTGCAGTAAATCGTGCATCAAGACCGTCACTGAACGCGTGCGTAAGTTGGTCTCTTAGAGGTGGTACCTCAAAGCAGCACATTTTATTTGGAACAATAGTAGGAGGGATGCCTTCCTAATAAGCTGAGTGATGGCGTCTCCTGCAAGTGACAGGCAGAAAAACAGCAGAAATACAGCAGTCAGGAAAGAATTCTGGGGGCGGGGGGTGGTTGGGGGAGGAAGCAAAAAAGAAAAAAGAATGTTTTCATCTTTTTAGTACTATGCTTCTCCCTCCCCGCAAAACCTCAGACAAAATTCTGACAAAGTGTTCCCACAAGAAGGCTTTCAGAGAGCCTGCCATCAACAGCGGGGCTGTAGGTAGAAGTGTTCCTTAATGGTGCACAGGAGAACACAGGCCCTTTGCTGTTCTGACTCTTGCATTTAAAAGCATGACTTCTCAGTTGTTGCAATTCAAAGAATTAGGATCAGAGCCATTGTTTGTTCTCAGAGTAAACTTTTTGCTTTCAGTTTGCCATTGAGACTAGCTCTTGCCATGTTTTAACATTTATTATATTTTTAAAGGGGCACTTGGCTTAGCAGATCTTATAAGTTGATTTACACGAACTACTGAAAGAGATAAACCTAGGCTGATACGTATAAGATTTGATGTCCGATCTTCCTCGGCCTTTGGAATGCTGGACTGTTACCAGATTTAGGAAATACTTAAGTCCCTTGACTCTTGGCCCATTAACCATTCCACTCACACCCCTTCTAGAATCCTTTCAACAGCAATAACTGTCGCTATGCTTCTGGTCTCTCTGACAGTGAGCCCCACACGCAAATAAGATCAGTTAGCACATTAAGCAATGCATTCCAAATATTAGGTGGTTTCCCAATGGAGGCCTAACGGAATTTAAAATACATATATATCTGATATTAAGGGGGATAGTATTCAATCAAATGCTTTTGTTGGTAAAACTCAATATTCTGTAGTCAGACAAAAGGCCCCCAGAATGCAGAACAGTTGTGGAAAATTCCTGGAACTTTGAGCTTAGATACAGTTGCCATCAAAAACACTCTGAAGTGCATTTGTTGATTCAGGAGGAAGCACAAAGCATTTGGAATTTGGGTTTTCCTAGAATCCATTCAAATTTGCGCATGGCAATTTCCTGTGTGATTTCTCTTTTCTTTCCTCCAGTTGTGTCCTCCCATGAGTTAATGTCATGCGATTTCTCTCTTCCTATGAAAATTATTAGCGTTCAACTCAATTGTCCGGTCAGCTAATTTTTTTTGTTTCTCTCCTTTAGCTGTGGGGGGCGATTGCCACCCCTTAGAGTAATGAAATGAACTTTTCCATATGCAGTAGGCTGTGTTGGTTCATCTCGTGGCTGTCTGCGAGCATATATGTGTGTGGAAAAGTTAACATCCTGTCTTCAACACTGTTGGGAATTACTACTGGCATGTTTTGACTCATTATCTTGAATCTTAATCAGCTGATGAAAAAAAATTAGTTTCATCAGCTGATGAAGGCTCAGGGTAATGAGTCAAAACATCCTGATAGGGCTTCTCAGCAGCCAGATATGTGACTCGAGCACCTCACCTGACAGAGCTGTCTCTCAGGGCTGTCCAACGAATGATTTATCCAGTCTCTATATTTACCCGACGTAACAACCACAATGCCGCACGAGGTGCGATTGGCAGAACACGAGCTCTATCATCTTCCAGGAGGGTGAATTCAACTTGTCTTATTTTCTCTGTGTTGCCGTAAATACACATAACATGAAACTTATTGCAACCATCCCCACTGTCTACTCCAGGATTTTTTCATCTTTCCAAATTGAAATTCTACCCCATTGGACAGTAACTCCTCATCTTCCCCAGCCCCCAGCCCCTGGCAACCACTTCCTGCTTCCTATTAGTCCAAGTCCCTCACATAAGTGAAATTGTGTACTGTTTGTTTTCTGTCTGGCTTCTTTCACTTAGTACGATGTCCTCAAGGTTTACCCATGTTATAGCCTGTGTCAGGATTTCCTTCAAAAGGCTAAATAATAGTCCGTTCTATGTCTATGTCACATTTTACTTATCTATTCATCCATCGATGGACATGTGGGTTGCTTCCGTCTTTTGGTTGTTGTGAATAACGCTGCTATGAATATGGGCATATAAATATCTAAGACTCTGCTTTCAACTCTTTTGGGCATGTTACCCAGACATGCAATTGCTAAATCCTATTCTATTTTAAAATTTTTTTTAAAGAACTGCGTCATTTGACTTTTCACGCAATGGGAGCCACCCAACCTGGGGACCCTCTGAGGGCGTCTGTAAGTCACAGGACCGTCAATGCTTCTGTGACTCATGGGCTTCTCATTAAGGAGAAAAAATCATCCTTGTCACAAAACTGTACTGTTTTGCTATTGTTTTTGCTATTTTGTAACCAGAAAATTTGGTGATGAAAAACCAACTGGTAACTCTCGGTTTTCAAGAACAATAAAAAGGGAGAACCACCTTCACGAAGTTGAAAACCATATGGTGTTCAAAACATTTTCTGAAAGAGTCAGTAATCGGCCCTGTATATGTGCTTGAAGAGGATATACTGAAAAGTAGAATATAAGGGTGTTCCTTTTGCATGCAGCTCAATCAAAGCAGAGACTGAACTGTCCCACCCAATACTGCGTTTGCTCATTATCATTTATGACTGTCACCATTCCTCCCTGCTCCTCATGTTTCTTTCCCAAATTGGCACTTTATTTAGGTCAAATCTCCTTGGTTCAGTAGCACAACCAGAAATGCGCTCAAAAGAAAGATGAAATAAATGAGAACACAGGGGGACTTCACTTACACAGGAGGGAAGTCTCAAGAATAAGCACTGTAAGAAAATAAAAGCAGTTGTCAGTTTGAAGTAAAAAGATACCAGCGCGCGGTCTTAGAGAATTTGAAATGGGAGAATAGAAGGCTGATGATTGGGGGAATGGCCGTCTATAATTTTTTAAAGTTATAAATACTACTTCTGGAATTGTCAACGATAATGTGACATTTGGCAGTAGGGCCAGTGGAATCTTTGAACCTGAGGGACTTTCAGGAGCCCCAGACCCCTTGTGGAGGGGAGGAACCAGACATCTTGCAGTCACATAGTTGTTCTCCACCGAGCTGGAGACAGGAGGTGCTGAGGATTTTTAAAAGCCTGCCCAAAGACCAAATCGATTGCTTTTCAGTCTTAGTATGTGACTGGATTTTTTTTTTTTTTTTTTTTTGCAGGCTCTTCTCATATGTTGTGCTTCATGCTCCTGCCTAAACAGATCTGCAAATAAGCTTTGACTTTTCCTTTGCTCCTCTAACAGCTTCCAGGTGAGGCACCCAGCCTACAGCTAGATCTTTCAGAATTCTACCCACTGTAGACAGACACCTCATAGTGTCCCATGGTCCATTTTCCACTCTTCCTAATTGACCGTTCTCTTTCTTTCTCTCTGCTGCATTTCGGTGACCTTTGTTTTATATTATTGCATTAATATCTCACTCAAATTTTGTAAGCCCTGCTACTCGTCTTTCTAGGGGGATCACGGTTTGAAACTCACTTATCCTTAACCTTATAGCTCCCAACAAACGTAGTGCTTAGCAGGCATTTGATGAACTGAAAGAGATATTGTAAAAAGAAGTCAGTGAGAAAGACATTGAGAATCGTTACTATCCTCAGAGCTCTAATATGGCATGAGGAAAAAAAAAAAACTTCCCCCAGGTTATCTGAATGTATCACTAAATTAGATTTTACAGAGAAAAAAAATTCAATTTTTAAAACAAAGGTTATAAGCTCTACTTGTCGCTGTGTCTTCATGCCATTTATATTCTTTGTAAGTATGATGGTATCTCCAAACCTCTAGAACATATGTGACTTTAGAACCTCCTTCAAGTCTTAAACGTGACCTTCTTGATGGGGCCTTCCCTGAGCACCTGCCAAAAAATACAATCTCAGTCTTTTGACCTCCTTTGCCCTTCCCCCAGCTCATTATTTCTCTCTGTGCACATGGTGCACAGAACCTTATGAACTGTATGGTTCTCTTTTTATTTTATTTTATTTTATTTTATTTTATATTTTTGGTTTCATGTTGTTGGCATGAACCTCAAAGTAAATGGTAAGGGTTTTTTTTTTCTGCTTTGTTTACTGCTATATTCAATCATATATGTTCAATAAGTCTGATTAAATGAAGGAATGAATATGGTTCATTCGTATGTCCTTTATATTTAAAATCCGTTTTAACACAAACTGTGCCTGATTTTTTTTCTGTATAAAATCTTAGAAACGAATCCTCTCTCCATGTCTGAAATATTTTCACTCTTGGACTAGGGAAACTATCTTCTGTTGAGCTACTGTATTCCTTTCTCAAGATCTTTCTATATCCAAGGTATCACTTTTTGGATGCTTGTAAGACCAAGTTAGTTCCTCTCTTCCATCTTTCATTAACATGCAGGTAGCTAATAAATCAAATTTAAATGGGTTTTTGGTGCTTTTAAGGTTCTTCCCCCCCATGACCCCCCTTATTATGCTCTAGACTGTTTCTTAATATCTCAGGCAGACGATCCTCCCGCATTCTTCACCCTCCCATGCCACTCAGCTTTTTTACTTACATATATAATTTCTACCGTCTCAAATACTTTCTCCCTAATTTTTCCCACCAAATTTTGTCTCTCCCTTCCTTCCCAACTGTCAAGAGCCCACGTCAAATGAACAATTTCAGTCCAAAATTAACTGATTGTATTCACTTTGACCATTCCAGTAATGAATTACCTGTGCCAGTCACGCATTCCAAATGAATGTATTGGGAGCCTGTTGGACACCAGGCACTGGTCTAGGTACTGGGAATATGCTGGAGAAGCCAGAAAACAAGGTGTCTATCAAACTGAAATTGTGATGAAATTCCAGTTCTTTATTTCTGCCTTCTCACCAGGTGTTAGGGTCTACCCTACAAACATGCTGTGTGCCATGTACCTGCTGTAAATGCCTAGGTAAGGAACCTGCTCTCAGGTGTGGCTTGAGGTCTCAGTTTCTGGGAGTTGCACTTTCTTTGTTACATGTGTGTCTGTGTGCATAAAAAATATATTTATTTTTTAACTGAAACACACATACCTTCCTTATTGATATATAAACACATGCTCCCGGACTGTAACCTAGTTCACCTCTCCAGCTCTCTATATTTTCATTTCGCCATGCTCTTAAGCAGTGTGGGACTCTAAGGTTTGGGAGGGGAGTAAATTGCTTCCCAGTCAGAGTGATTGGTCTCTCTACGAGAAGAAATTAATCAAGCGAGAAGCTTTAAAGCAGATGCCAGGTACCACTTTTCACACAGTTTTTTTTTGGGGGGGGAATGATGTGAAGGCATTTTCATAACTATCCTGTTACTAAGCATGAGGCCGTGCCAACAAGCCTGCAAATGGCATGGTCAACTCAAAACACTCTTAGGTCTTGAATTAAAGCTTGAAATTTAAAGCGTGATAACATGAACAAGGTGCAAAATTCCTGGAGAGAAGATTCAATTAGGGCAGCATCACCTATAACCTCTGAGCGTGCAGTTAGGTGCTCTGGTAACCTTCCCATAATGCCATGAAGTTCTCCAGGTCTGCTCAGTGTGTGTGTGTGTGTGTGTGTGTGTGTGTGTGTGTGTGTGTGTGTACAGTCATCAACGTGAACACAAAGCAAATTTTCACCAACATCACTGCCCAGACAATGCTTCTATCTTCTCTTATATGCTAAGGGTATTTTTGAGAAATACAGAATAGAAAAAGTATTGCCTTCTTTGGCCAATCATATGCAGTATCTGGAAGCTTGGAGGCAAGAGGAACATGAATGTGGGGGGCACATTGAATAAACAAATAGCTACAATCAGTTGAATCAACAATCTTAGATAAAGTTGAGATTTTCTTTTCTTTTTAAATTTATTTATTTATTTGAGAGAGTGAGTGTGCACACTCATGAGTGCAGGGGGTAGATGGAGAGAATCTCAAGCAGACTCCCCACTGAGAGGGGTGATCCTGGCAGGGGGCTCCATCCCCTGACCCTGAGATCATGACCTAAGCCAAAATTAGGAGTCAGATGCTTAACTGACTGAGCCACCCAGGTGCCCCTAAAGTTGAGCTTTTCTTTTTTTTTCTTTTTTTGAAGATTTTTTTATTTATTTGACAGAGAGACACAGAGGGAGAGGGAACACAAGCAGGAGGAGTGGGAGAGGGAGAAACAGGCTTCCCGCTGAGCAGGGAGCCCGATGTGGGACTTGATCCCAGGACCCTGGGACCATGACCTGAGCCGAGGGCAGATGCCAAACGACAGCCACCCAGGCACACTAAAGTTGAGCTTTACAAATTGCAGGAAAAATTAGAGTTCTGGGATTTGCACTAAATTTGCATCACATATAATTCTTGGTTGTTCTGGCCATTGCTACATATAATGGCTCATTCTTCTTTTTTTTTATTATGTTATGTTATTCATCATACATTACATCACTGGGCTTTTATTTTATTTTATTATGTTATGTTAGTCATCTTACATTACATTACTTTTTGATGTAGTAATCCATGATTCACTGTTTGCGTATATCAGCCAGTGCTCCATTCATTATGTGCCCTCCTTAATACCCATCACCAGGCTAACCCTTCCCCCCCCCCAAAACCTTCAGTTTATTTCTCAGAGTCCATACTTTCTCATGGTTCGTTCCCACTCCAATTTCCCACCCTTCATTTTTCCCTTCCTACTATCTTCTTCTTTTTTTTTTTTAACAGATAATGTATTACTTGTTTCAGAGGTACAGGTATGTGACTCAACAGTCTTACACAACTCACAGCGCTCACCATAGCACATACCCTCCCCAATGTCTATCACCCAGCCACCCCATCCCTCCCACCCCCCACCATTCAAGCAACCCTCAGTATGTTTCCTGAGATTAAGAATTCCACGTATCAGTGAGATCATATGATACTTGTCTTTCTCTGATTGACTTATTTCACTTAGCATAATACCCTCTAGTTCCATCCACGTTGTTGCAAATGCCAAGATTTCATTTTTTTGAAGGCTGTATAATATTCCATGATGTATATATACCACATCTTCTTTATCCATTCATCTTTTGATGGACGTCTTGGCTCTTTCCATAGTTTGGATATTGTGGACATTGCTGCTATAAACACTGGGGTGCACATACCCCTTCGGATCCCTACGTTTGTATCTTTGGGGTAAATACCCAGTAGTGCAATTGCTGGATCGTACAGTAGCTCTATTTTCAACTGTTTGAGGAACCTCCATATTGTTTTCCAGAGGGGTTGCACCAGCTTGCATTCCCACCAACAGTGTAGGAGGGTTCCCCTTTCTCCACATCCTTGCCAAAATCTCATTTCCTGACTTGTTAATTTTAGCCATTCTGACTGATGTGAGGTGGTATCTCATTGAGGTTTTGATTTGGATTTCCCTGATGCCAAGAAATGTTGAGCACTTTTTCATGTGTTTGTTGCCATTTGGATGTCTTCTTTGCAAAAATGTCTGTTCATGTCTTCTGCCCATTTCTTGTTTGGATTATTTGTTCTTTGGGTGTTGAGTTGGATAAGTTCTTTCTAGATTTTGGATACTAGCCCTTTATCTGATATGTCATTTGCAAATATTTTCTCCCATTCTGTCGGTTGTCTTTTGGTTTTGTTGACTGTCTCCTTTGCTGTGCAAAAGCTTTTTATCTTGAAGAAGTCCCAGTAGTTCACTTTTGCCCTTGCTTCCCTTGCCTTTGGTGATGTGTTTAGGAAGAAGTTACTGCGGCTGAGGTCGAAGAGGTTGCTGCCTATGTTCTCCTCTAGGATTTTGATGGATTCCTGTATCACATTTAGGTCTTTCAACCATTTTGAATCTATTTTTGTGTGTGGTGTAAGGAAACGGTCCAGTTTCGTTCTTCTGCATGTGGCTCTCCAATTTTCCCAACACCATTTGTTGAAGAGACTCTCTTTTTTCCATTGGACATTCTTTCCAGCTTTGTCGAAGATGAGTTGACCATAGAGTTGAGGGTTCATTTCTGGGCTCTTTATTCTGTTCCATTGATCTATGTGTCTGTTTTTGTGCCAGTACCATACTGTCTTGATGATGACAGCTTTGTAATAGAGCTGGAAGTCCGGAATTGTGATGCCGCCAGCTTGGCTTTTCTTTTTCAACATTCCTCTGTCTATTTTCTGGTTCTATACAAATTTTAGGATTATTTGTTCCATTTCTTTGAAAAAAGTGGATGGTATTTTGATGGGGATTGCATTAAATGTGCAGATTGCTCTAGGTAGCATTGACATCTTCACAATGTTTGTTCTTCCAATCCATGAGCATGGAACATTGTTCCATTTCTTTGTGTCTTCCTCAATTTCTTTCATGAGTATTCTATAGTTTTCTGAGTAGATTATTTGCCTCTTTGGTTAGATTTATTCCTAGGCATCTTACGGTTTTGGGTGCAATTGTAAATGGGATCGACTCCTTAATTTCTCTTTCTTCTGTCTTGTTGGTGTATAGGAATGCCACTGATTTCTGTGCATTAATTTTATATCCTGCCACATTACTGAATTCCTGTATGAGTTCTAGCAGCTTTAGGGTGGAGTCTTTTGGGTTTTCCACATAAAGTATCATATCATCTGCAAACAGTGAGAGTTTGACTTCTTCTTTGCCGATTTGGATGCCTTTGATTTCTTTTTGTTGTCTGATTTCTGTGGCTAGGACTTCTAGTACTATGTTGAATAGCAGTGATGGTAGTGGACATACCTGCCGTGTTCCTGACCTTAGGGAAAGCTCTTAGTTTTTCCCCATTGAGAATGATATTCACTGTGGGTTTTTCATGGAAGGCTTTTATGATATTGAGGTATATACCTTTTATCCCTACACTCTGAAGAGTTTTAATCAAGAAAGGATGCTGTACTTTGTCAAATGCTTTCTCTGCATCTATTGAGAGGATCATATGGTTCTCGTTCTTTCTTTTATTAATGTATTGTATCACATTGATTGATTTGCAGATGTTGAACCAAACTTGCAGCCCAGGAATAAATCCCACTTGGTCATGGTGAATAATACTTTTAATGTACTGTTGGATCCTATTATTATTATATTATATATTATTATATGTATATTATATGTATTTATATGTATATTATATTATTCCAATATTGTTTCATCTTATGATATCACTTATCTCTGGAATTCTGCCCTCCTGATCCAGTAATTGTTTATCTCTCTTTTTCTCAGCATCTTTACTCTCCATCATTTGGTCTTCTATATCACTAATTCTCTCTTCTGCCTCATTTATCCTAGCAGTTAGAGCCTCCATTTTTGATTTCACCTCATTAATAGCCTTTTTTATTTTGACTTGGTTAGATTTTAGTTCTTTTATTTCTCCAGAAAGTGTTTCTCTAATATCTTCCACGCTTTTTTCAAGCCCAACTCGTATCTTTAAAATCATCATTCTGAACTCTAGTTCCAACATCTTGCTAATGTCCTAATTGATTAGGTCTCTGTTAGTCGGTACTGCCTCTTGTTCTTTTTCTTTGAGGTGAGTTTTTCTGTCTTGTCATTTTGTCCAGAGGAGAATAGATGAATGAGAGAACAAAATGCTAACAGGGTAACAACGATCCCAGAAAAATATACACTAAACAAATTAGAAGAGATCCGAAACCAGGGGGAAAAGAAAGGGAATGAAAGAAAGAAAGAAAAAAAAGAATATGATCAAATTGATAAAATATGATCAGGCTGGTGAATAGATCAGTGCCACACACTAGATTTTGGGTGTATTTTGGTCTATTAGGAGAAACTGCCTCCCAAAATTTTAAAGAAAGAAAAACTTATATATGTACAAAAATAAGGGTAAATATGATGAAGTGTTGGAATATGACTGTAAAGATGAAAATTATAAACGATTTTATAAAAGGAATCGATATGAAATTAGTTGAGAAAAGAAGAGAAATTAAAAAAAAAAAAAAAGGAGAGAATATGATCCAGCAGGACACTAGAACAAAGCCATACACTAGAAATTTAGGGTATATATTGGTCTGTTAGAAGAAACTGTATCTCAAAATTTTAAAGAGAGAACAACTTATATATATACAAAAAATATGTTTAACTACAATGAAGGGATAGAATATGGCTCTAAAAATGTAAAATAGAAAAGATTTTTAAAAAAGGCATTGATAAGATATTGGTTGAAAAAGGGAAAAAGAAAAATTAAAAAGAAATAGAAAAATAAAAAAAGAGCATTTAAAAAATTAACTTTGAAAGACTAAATCATCATGAGGAAAAAAGCCGTGAATTCTATGTGCAGTATTCCCCTAGCGCTGGAGTTCGGCCGTTCTCATTGATCGGTGAACTTGCTCTTGGCTGGCTGTTCGTGCTGATCTTCTGGGGGAGGGGCCTGTTGCCGTGGTTCCCAAATGTCTTTGCCGGAGGCGGAATTGCCCGCCCTTGTCGGTCCGGGCTAAGTATTCTGCTCAGGTTTGCTCTCGGCAGCTTTTGTTCCCTGCAAGCTTTCTGTACAGCGTTGGAGGACAAGAGTGAAAATGGCGGCCTCCCAATCTCTGCCTGTGAGGAGCTGAGAACTCGGGGCCCCACTCCTCAGTGCGCCCCCAGAGAAAAGCAGTCAGTCACTCCCGTGTCCCCGGTCTCCGGCCGCACTCCGTGCTCACCCGGCCTGTGACCGAGCGTTTCTATCTCTGGCACCCGACCTCGTGTGGAGTCTCCAAACCCAGCAGATCCCTACGGTGAGCTCCTGCGCCGCTCCTCCTGGGGGAGGAAGGGGAGTCTCCCCGGCTCTGCCGATTGTTGGGTCCCTGCTGGAGGAGCAGTGGCCCGACTGGGCCGCGGATCACAGTTTATGGCCACCCCGAGCTGAGAGCCCGCGCCTCGGCTCCGTCTCTGCAGCCAGCTTCCCTGCTCCGATACCTGGGAGCTCTGCCGCACTCAGGCACCCCCGGTCTTTCTGTGACCCCGAGGGTCCTGAGACCACACTGTCCCGTGAGGGTTCCACCCCCCGCTTAGCCACTGGAGCGACGTCCCTCAGTGGAGCCGACTTCTAAAAGGTCCGATTTTGTGCTCCGTGGCTCTAGCACTTGCCAGAAGTGGCCGACGGAGGCCCCCTCCCCCGCCGTCTATCCTCCCGAATATCGCCTCGGATTCACTTCTCCGCACGTCCTACCTTCCAGTAAGCGGTCGCTTCTCTGTTCAGAGAGTTGTTGCTACTCTCCTCTTTGATCTCCTGTTGAGTTCGTAGGTGTTCAGAATGGTTTGATCCCTATCCAGCTGAATTCCTGGGACCAGACGAAATCCAGGTCTCCTACTCCTCTGCCATCTTGCTCCTCCCAGCTCATTCTATTTTTAAAAAAGTAGTTCTAAAATTTGTCTCCTTTTGCCAAATTCAGTCTCTAAAAATCCTATATTTCAATTTAGGAAAGTGACCTTCAGTCTTCAGCAAAGGCCTTTAAAATTTTTACCCTTTTACTGAGGGCGTAGTGGGGGAGAAGCACCACCATGATATATTTTTCCTTTAAACTCTTTTCTTCTGAAGAGAAAGTTCAACTTTGAAACTCTCAGAGGTTATTTTTGACATCATTTCTTTACCCTACCTCCAAGTGATTTTGCTGTATCTGTTATTCTTATTAGATAATGAAAATGGTACATTGCTTCTCATTTTGAACATAAAAAAGGAAAACAAAAAGAAAATCTATCCATAGATCCTGAAATACTTGGGATGTGACCATAATCTGTTAGTTCAATTAAATTAATAAAGTTAATGATTCTTGATGTTTTTTTAAAGATTTTATTTTTTATTTATTTGAGACAGAGGGAGAGAGCACACATAAGCAGGGGGAAGGGGCAGATGGAGAAGCAGATTCTCCTTTGAGCAGGGAACCCAACACAGGGCTGGATCCCAGGACCTTGACATCATGACCTGAGCCAAAGGCAGAGGCTGAACTGGCTGAGCCACCCAGGTGCCCCAAGTTACTGATTCTTCATAAGGTACCACCCAGTGTTGTGTGTTTGAAGAAGTACAGCCCAACCTTAACCTTATCTTCTTTTTCCTTAAAAATATTTGCTAATGCTCCCTCCCAACCCATATACGTGTATGTACGTATATATCCATTAATATACATGGAACATACAAAGAATCAACAGTCTAAGAGCATTTGAGTCTTTTATTTCCTCATAAGATATCATTACTGTTAAGCTTAAAAGATATGTTGAAAGCATGTTTACGTACTTTTGGCTCTCCTCCTCCCTATAATTCATTACAATTCAACCCCATTAAAATTTCTACTCACACTTTATGATAATGCAGCCTGGCCCCAATGTTAGCAATATTAATTTTGATTTACGACAGATAAGT